>NC_090836.1:63793200-64418200 GCF_028021215.1 Eschrichtius robustus
ATATTAAACACATTACAATGGGGGTAGAAGGGAAGGAGAGTGTAGTACAGAAATAAAAAGGAATCAATTTATTAATCTAGAAAGGTCTTACCAGGGAGCAGGGAGGAGTTACAGGATAAGTTTTTTTGTTTTTTCTTTTTTGTTTTTTAAAGGAGTGGAATGTGGCTATGCACCTTTTGCCAAAACTAGACATTCAATATTTTTCATTTCTCAATATTCTGTCTCTGCAGGATCAAATTGTGATTCATATTTTGAAAGCTTATTTCTTAAACTAGAAGAAGCAAAGAGCAGTAAAGTTAGATTTGTATCAGTTGTAGCAGAGTAAATTTGAGCAATTGGAGGCAACTAGAGACAAAATATGGAAATAAAGAAAAATCAAGTCGACAGCAACAACAATAATAATCACTAACATTTATTAAATGTCTTCCATGTGCCAGATACTGTTCTATAGAGTTTTACAAATATTAACTCATTTAATCCTCACAACAACCCTGTGAGTTACTGTAGATGAGGAAATTGAGGTTCATAGGGATCCAGGACCTGTCCCTGGGCTACAAAGCCCATAAGTGGCAGAGCCAGGATTTGAATCCAGGCAGCCTGGCACCAAAGCCTGAGCCAGTCATCATGTCCTTTCTAGTGAAGCAGGTTAGGATGTCTCAGAATTCAAGCAATTCACTCTAAGAGAAACAGACATGTAAACAAGTAGTTGCGACTCAGTGTAAGAGAAAAGAGAAAAGAGTATCAGAAGTGACACTGAAGGGCTTCCCTGGTGGCGCAGTGGTTGGGAGTCTGCCTGCTAATGCAGGGGACACGGGTTCGAGCCCTGGTCTGGGAGGATCCCACATGCCGCGGAGCGACTAGGCCCGTGAGCCACAACTGCTGAGCCTGCGCATCTGGAGCCTGTGCTCCGCAGCAAGAGAGGCCGCGACGGTGAGAGGCCCGCGCACCGCGATGAAGAGCGGCCCCCGCTTGCCGCAACGGGAGAAAGCCCTCGCACAGAAACGAAGACCCAACACAGCCAAAAGTAAATATAAAAATAAATAAATAAAATATTTAAAAAAAAAAAAAAAGTGACACTGAAAACAATCTTGAAGGGGAAGTACTTGCTGTGTGATGAAAGCAGGACATCACTCCTGGCAAGAGAACAGCCATATGGAAGAAGTTTGGGTCTAGTTGTTCAAGGTCATACAGGAAATACAGTGTGGATACAAAACTGCTCAAACAAGAACTTCTGCCTTTGGCTGGGCATGGATTTCGCAAACAGAAAAACTCTCATGTAGTCATGAAATATGTTCATTTCAGGTATTTGTCAGTTCCATTTGGGCCAACTTTCAGTTGTCAAACTGAATCTCTACTTAACTCCGGAAATGTGATTTCTTAGTAATAGAAAATGCAATTACATATTTCCACACAGTTAAGGTTGGAGTCTTTACAGGTCATGAACCAAATTAAATCTATTTTCTGAAATCGTATGAAACCATCAATTTTACAAATAGTTTTGAAAAATATGTCACAGAAATCCAGAAAAGATAACAAAGAACAGGGGCTGAGAAGCAAACACTGTGGCTTACTATGTGTTGGGCATTGTTCTAAGTTACCTACATATTTTATCTCATTTAACCCTCACAACAACCCTGTGAGGTAGCTACTATAAATATCACTATTTTATAGATGAGGTCACCAAGGTACAGAGAGGTTGAGTAACTTATGCAAAGATGCAATTAGTTTAGTACCTGGGGGAACCAGGATTTAATAAAATCAGGTAATTCCAGCCTGAATAGAAAAGAGTGATGCTATTTGGTTCTTTGATTTATTTCTTAATTCAGCATATGGTATAGTATGGCCTAGACCATGGTCACAAACTCAAACATCTACAGTTGCCAGGCCAAGAACATACTGTGTGAAGTCAGCCAGGTATCGGACAAAGGGAGGGGGAGGGATTGTGAACAACCCCTCAGCTCCAGCCAGCTGTAGTCACATGGACTCGGTATTATAAGATTTTCCAATTTTTCAAGAGAAGCTGACTTTTATATGAAATCATCCAATATTAGGAGAAGGAGTGCACAAAATGAGTTCAGTTCTGGACATGCCGTGTTTCAGACAGCTGTGATGCCTCCAGCAGTTAGAAATCTGAAAATGTGCACGCAGTTCAGGAGAATAACTCCTGAGTGGGAAGTACAGATTTAGAAATCCTCAACGCAAGGAGTGTAGATGAGGATGCCCATAGACAAGGTAAAAAGAAAATAAGAGGACCAGGAACCCCAGCATTTGAACAGCTGGCAGAAGAGGAAGAGCCAGCAAGGAAGACCTAGAGCAGGAGGAAAGGGAGAGGAGAGCGGAACCTGCGATGCCAAAGGAGGAAGGTGAATCAGACAGTATCTACCAGCCTAATCTTGTTCAGAGTTGATGTACTGACTCCCTTCGGTGAAAGAGATCCCAGACCTCAGTAAGAAATATGACAAGTTCAAAGAATTATTATTTAAAGCCCAAGTGGGCTATGACTTTCTGGTATCAAAATTAGCACCAGAAGAGGATCCCAGAACATTCCTACTGCTAATCACTTTGATGGCTCTAACTTAAAAGGTAGAAGGACTTCACTTCCATTTTTCCAACTTTAGTGATATTTTATTAGTATTATAATTATTATTTCATTTCTTCAGGTGTTCTTTTCTAGTAACCAGTTTGCTCTTATGACACATTGAAAGTTCTGAAATACTTAGCACCAGAACCACCAATAATAAAAACTGTGATTTTAGTGGAAAAGCAATACCCATTTAGATTTATAATTACATAAAAACATTTCACACCTACAAGTTAAAACTTGGTTCACACATCAAAAATTATGTATAACTTTGCTCAGACACATTTTTTTCCCAATGAATTTAGGACAACTGCTCATATAACAAGAAAAGCAAATTGAGTTCCAGGGAGCCAGTAAATAAAACCCATTTTCCCTGCCTGAGTTTAGAACCAACTGAAAGACAGATGCAGGAGGCAAGCAAAGGGAGATCAAGATAGCACGGATAGGGTAAATTGGAGAACATGGCTTTGTACTTGCAGTGGATTTCCTCAGACCTCACCTCTAACACAGGCCCCCCCGCCTCCCTGCAAGCACAGGCCCTCCTGTACCCCCAGCAAGGCAGAAGACAGACCTGGACAATTAATTCTTAATTAAAGGGAACCCAAGAAGGGACTGGGCTTTGTTTGCCCAGTTCCTTCTCCCAAACTCCCCAATCAGGTACATCACGCCTTCTGCCCTGGGGATAAATGATCCAGTCAGAAAGAATAAAGCAGGTTTCTCTGGTGGAGTTTCTTCTACAAGGAAACCGGAGGCCAGGGAAATGGAGGCCCCTTTGTAATACTCCCTACTGGCTTATCTCCTTCCAAGCTCATCCCACAAGGCGGGTTCCATTATCCCCACAGAACAGTAAATGACTAAACCTGGACTCAGTCCCAGGTTGTGGGATTTTAGAACACTGACCTTCATACTACCCTGAAGGCTATGCCCCAGAGGTCTGTGGTTAAATGGAATAATCCCATTTAAATTCATTGCATGGGCAGTTAGGGAAGAGGCAGTAATGATATAGCCCAAAAAAGGCACTGTAATGAGACTCATAAGACCTAGATCATGATTGCAACAATGTTCCCAAATGGTTGCTTGGCCATGGTCAAGTCACTAAACTCTTTGTTACTTAGTTTTTTGATCTGTGAAACTAGTTTAGCAAGTCCTGCCATCCTACTGTCTAGACCATCAAATGAGATATTTCATAAAAGCACTTTGAACCATCATCATGCTACAGTAAAAAAGACAAATTATTTGCAACAAAACTATTATTTAAATAATCTTAAATAAAATTGGAAAAGCAGACTTTTTCTGAATGTTTACATTATAAAAGCAGATGCTCTAGAGGCTGACAGAGGTGGATTTAAATCCCAGAATCCTCCACTCACTACCCGAGTAAACCTGGACAAGTAATTTAATCTCTCTGAACATTGAAGAGGATCAGAACACTATGCCACCCAAAATATGCCACTTTGGCAAAAGGATTATTTTGAGTTGAGGCAACTGAAAGTCAGCAGATGCAGGGAGAGCTCTCTGCCCTCCCCTCATTGCCTGAAAGCAGGATATAAATTTCCCTTTGAGGAAGGTGCCTCCCCTATGCATCCAGGGAGAGAAGAGTGACTCCTATCATCAAAGATGGAGAGTCAGCACCAAGATGAGTTTGCATAAACAGAATTTACTAAAATAGCCCTTATCTTCTATTAGTTTCCCCCATATATTACTTAGTCACTTCCCCACAATTTATCATCCCTTTAATCTCAAGTTCTCTTTCCTTAGTTAAGAAAAGTATAAAAGGTCCAGAGTATAATTGCTTCTTTGAGTTTCACTTATTTTCTGTAAACTCCTGTGCATGTAAATAAAATAAAAATTCTGTCCTTTTTTTTTCTTGTTAATCTGTCATTTGTGTTTTTGTTTGTCTGTTTTTTCTTTGGGCTGTGCCGCACAGCTTGTGCGACCTTAGTTCCCCGACTAGGGATTGGGGTGAGGGTTTGATTCCTGGTCAGGGAACTAAGATCCCGCATGCTGCGTGGCTCCACCAAAAAAATAAAAAAAATTTTTTAAATGTCAAAATAAATTACTTATGTAGCAAGAAGTCTGCTTCTCTTAGTTTCAAGCATCAGCACATAAATATACGTTAATCATTAATTCAGTCATTCAATTAACAAAGCTCTACTAAGCAATTGCTATATTTAGACGTTGAATTTTGTAACACTGGGTATACGACTTTATGATCTAGTTGCGGACATATCCCAAATAAACATAATAAAAGGAAAATGTACTATAATAAGGAATAAAATTCTATGAAAGTTACATAACCCAATGTCTCAATTTCCTTATCTGTAAAATGGAGATAATTCTGATCCCATAGGACTGTTATAATCATTATATAAAATAATGAAGTTGAAATTAGAAGAATGATTTCCACACTCACAGCCCAGGCAGCCTGGGGAGGAGAATACCCCTAGTGGAGACTTTTCCTTACCCACGAAAATCCAGTCTCGTTTCCTTCCAGGGTACATGGCTACTGTCCTAGACTAAGTTCCTCAGCCCCCTGCACATTGAGTTATGACTGTGTTACCAAGTTCTTGCCAATAGAACATGAGCAGAAATGGCATGTGCTGCTTCTAGGCTTGGATTTTAAGACATTTGATTTGCCTTCTCCATATTCTCATTGACTTTCTAGCTATAGAGACTGGCTTGGTGGCTAAGGGTCTTCAGCAATGCAGATGAGGACATGCCCCAGGAGGCGATGGAGAAGCCTAACACCTACCTCTGATCTGGATCACCCTCTTCATAATAATTACATGACAGAGAAATAGACTCTATACTCTTTAAGCTTCTGTAGTGTTGTGTCTCTGTTATAGTGGTTTGGTCTCATCCAAGCCAATACAGCTGTGGTCGAAGGATTCAGCTGGGCTTAAATCTTTCAGATGTGTCTTAGTGTAACTAGGAGTCTGGCCATAAGAAGTAAGTGGCTCAGTGATGAGTTGGCTTCTTATTTCTGGCAGCCCTAAACAGATAAAACTGGAAACCTGGAGGTACAAAGATGAAGGAAAGGAATGAATACTACTCTTTTAAGCTATGGTGAAGCATTGAGTCCAAAGTAAGTGAGGCAGCATTGCTAATTACGGGACACGTAGGGGAAAAAAATGTGTTTCTCTTCTGCCTTGCAAATTTACTACATGGTATATTCTTCAAGCACTAATATTTTCCCTTCACGTGTGTGTGTGTAGGGTGAGGTGGAAGCTAGCAGTATTTATGTGTGTGTGTGAGACAGAGAGAGACAGAGACACAGAGGCAGAGATACTGTGAGACCAGGATAGACAGAGAGAAATAGAGAGAGACAGAGAGAGGGACAGGAGAGTCAGAGAGATTCCAGATCCAGTAGTTACTCTCTGGATAATGGGACAAAAAAATAAAGAGGAGGGTCTAAAACTCATTCTGGTGGACAAACCTCAAAAGGTATCACACAGGGGTATGCATACATATTTTGGCTGCCCTTCAGAACTTGGATTGCTGGGTGATTCTCCTGGGACACCACCATAGACTGAATGTTTATGTCCCCACAAAATTCATATGCTGAAACCTAACCCCAGTGTGATGGTATTTGGAGGTGGGGCCTTTGTGAGGTGATTAGGTCATGAGTGTGGATCCCTCATGAATGGGATTGGTGCCTTTATGAAGGAGATCCTGGAGAGCTCCTTCAACCCTTGTGCCACATGAGGACACAGCAAGAAGATGGCCATCCATGAATCAGGAAGCTGCTTCTCACCAGACACTGAATCTTCTGACCCCTTATCTTGGGCTCCTTAGTCTCCAGAACTGTCAGAAATAAATGTTTGCTGTTTAATCCACACAGTATATAGTATTTTTGTTATATCAGCCTGAATGAACTAAGACATCACCAACCCCACTCCAGAGACATACACACTGTGCTATGGGACTTGGAGTGACCACTGGCAGCATCCCAGAATGCTATTCTATGCTGAACAACTCAAACTCAGGGGAAAGAATGAGGATCCTGGTACAGGTTCTGTGTGTAGAGAATGAGTAAGCAGACAGGTAAACCTAAGAAGAGGGGAACCAGATGAGGAACTAGCGATACCTGCAAACAGTCTAGAGTGGTCCCACCCAATGCAATAGTCACTACCCATGTGTAGCTATTGAGTGCTGAAATGTGGCTGGTCTGAATTAAGATGTGCTCTGAGCGTAAAATACACATCAGATTCCAAAGACAGAACAAAGAAAGAATTTAAGATATTTCATTAATGATTTTTTTTTAATATTTATTTATTTGGCTGTGTCTGGTCTTAGTTGCAGCATGCAGGATCTTCATTGCCGCATGCGGGATCTTTCATTGAGGCGCGCAGGCTCTTTAGTTGCAGCGCGCAGTCTTAGTTGCCCCGCGGCATGTGGGATCTTAGTTCCCCGACCAGGGATCAAACCCATGTCCCTTGCATTGGAAGGCAGATTCTTAACCACTGGACCACCAGGGAAGTCCCACTAATGATTTTTAAAATTAATTACATGTTGAAATGATAACATTTTGGATATATTGGGTTAAATAAAATATATCACTAAAATCAATTTCACCCATTGCTTTTTACTTCTTTAAAATGTGGCTATAAAAATTTTTTAAATCACATTTGTGGCTTGCATTACATATCTTTTGACATCACTGGACTAGACCAGGGGTCAGAAAACTTTAACCCATTGGCCATACCCAATGCCGATTTTCTTTTTTTAAAAGTAATTTATTTATTTATTTATTTATTTAATTTATAGCTGTGTTGGGTCTTCGTTTCTGTGCGAGGGCTTTCTCCAGTTGTGGCAAGCGGGGGCTACTCTTCATCGCGGTGCGCAGGCCTCTCACTATCGCGGCCTCTCTTGTTGTGGAGCACAGGCTCCAGACGCGCAGGCTCAGTAGTTGTGGCTCACGGGCCCAGCTGCTCCGCGGCATGTGGGATCTTCCCAGACCAGGGCCCGAACCCGTGTCCCCTGCATTGGCAGGCAGACTCTCAACCACTGCGCCACCAGGGAAGCCCCCAATGCCTATTTTTGTAAATAAAATTTTATTGGAACACAGCCAAGTATATTTGTTTGCATATTGTCTATGGCTGTTTTCCCTATAATGGCAGAGTTGAACTGCTGCAAAAGAGACAAACTATTCAAAGTCTGAACTATTTACTGTATGACCATTTACAGGAAAAGTGTGCTAACCTCTGGTCTAGACTATGGGAGAAGTGATATTTAGCATTCAGTTTAAAATTATTTTCCTGTGAACCCTATCATTTCTTTTAGTAACCCCAGCTTTAGGGAAAGCCTGAAACAACTCTATAGGCTTCAGTGGGATGTAGGGGAAAATAAAGTGAGGAAAATAGAGAATGTGAGACCAGCCCCACCCACACCCCCATTCGTCCTTCTGCCGGCATTTATGTAGGAGCAGCTGAACCCTTTCAAGGAATTTTAGGTGGAGACCAACATCAAAGTGTCTGTGTGTGTGAGACAGTGGTGTGAGTCCCCTTTGAACTGAAAATGATAGGGAGGGACCCCACGCTGACAAACAGTTCAAAAGGAAAACCTTCAAAAGCAAACTTTCTATTCTTTAGAATCGAGGGCCTCATGTGGCTGGTAATGGGGTGGGGAAGGCAGGGTGGCAGATGCACTCTTCGCTAATGTATTTGTGAGGTGTCCTACATTCTACATAGGACAGAACAGTGTCCTGGTTAAAGGGTGCAGAGGTGTGGGTTCGTGATCCTGGTTCTGCCGCTTTCTAGCAATCCTGCTCAAGGTTTGTGATGATGAGATGAAATCATGCTTCAGTGGCTTGCACAGTGCCTGGCACATATCAGGCGTTTAGAAGCTTATTATTGTTTTCTTTTATAAAATACTGCCTGTTTTAGGGAGAAAGAAGTAGAAATGATCTCAATTTTTAAAAATAATGGGCGTTTTGGAGAAAGCTGGAAAAGCAATAAGGAGGAAATGTATTCTAATTTGTTTTTTGTTTCTAAATTGTGTCTGACAATCCATTAAATGAGGCTGTGGTTTTGGTTCCTTTGGCTGGTGCTTTTGACTCGTCTTCCTGTCTTCCTGCCTGCAATGCCTAAGTCTGCAGAAGGGATGACATGATGAGAACTAACCCTACTTGAAAATGAAATGCTGCTTTAGATTTGCCAAAAGATTCCCACTTTCTGAAATTCTCCTTCTCCTTCTCTGGCCTACTATGAGGGGCTATTCCATTTCTACAGGGGCCTGAAATCCACCACCACCCCCTTTCCCTAGAATTATCCTAAGAGTTGGACAATGTAATTGACTCCAGAAGGTTACGACCACACAACTTCTAAGGAGAAGGAAAGGAAGAGGCCTGGATATTTATTTTGTTGTGTGTGTTTTGGGGTTTTTTGGTGTCTGTTTTCCTGCTGTTGGAACTTGATTTGTTTCCTATTTCTAGTTAAATGGTTCAGAACCCTCTTCCCTGAGGCTGGGGCTATTGCTATTGCCTGTGTATGTGGAGTAGATGGCCATCGCTGTTATAACCTTACGCTAGCAGGCATAGTTTCTTCCAACCTTCTTTCTAGGCATAAAACACAGAGACTTCTGTCCCAGATAGTAAAGCGCTGCTCAGCTTTGACATTCTGTTTTTCTGCCCCAGTTCATGAAAAATATTGCCCCAGAAACCCATCAGGTTTTCTATGTTTATGAACTCTGAATCCTACCTCCCAGGTGCCAGTAAGAAAGGCTCTCCTAGAGTCTTCTAGATGCAGAACTGCAAAATGAAAGATCCTAAGTAAGGTCTGCATTTGATGGCAATCCTTACATGGCCCCTTTCTGATAATATTCTTTCCACCCAAAGTTCCGAATCCTGTGTCCCTTTCTTACATTCTCAAAAAAAAAAAAAAAAAGTTGAGTGAAAATAGACTCTGTTTAGGCTTTGGTTAAACCTTCTGCACTCTGAGGATTTTCTGCTGTAGTGCTCAGGCTTTCTGGAGAAGCTTCTCTTTTTCTTGATACCTTAGTAGATTGGCCAAAATCAGCCAACTTTTGGGGGTGGAGATGAGGAAAGGTATGTCTTCCAATCTCTTTGTTTGATATCTTGAAAAACATACTGTTTTTTTTTTTTTTTCCTTAGCCCTGTAAACCTCCCCCCTTTTTTTAATTTATTTTTTTATTTTTTTTGCTGTGTTGGGTCTTCGTTTCTGTGCGAGGGCTTTCTCTAGTTGCGGCAAGTGGGGGCCACTCTTCATCATGGTGCGCGGACCTCTCACTATCTCGGCCTCTCTTGTTGCGGAGCACAGGCTCCAGACGCGCAGGCTCAGTTGTTGTGGCTCACAGGCCTAATTGCTCCACGGCATGTGGGATCTTCCCAGACCAGGGCTCGAACCTGTGTCCCCTGCATTGGCAGGCAGATTCTCAACCACTGCGCCACCAGGGAAGCCCAAACATACTGTTTGAAAAGAGTTTTTCAGACCTATAAATAATTAGCACTTGAGAGTACCAAAAGCTCTTTCTCAATCTCTTTTAAAAAGAAAACACTGAATGAGATAATAATAGCACTTACTGAGCTCTTCCCAGAGCCAGGCACTGTTCCAAATGCTTCACATATGCCTACGTAACTTTCACAACCCTCTGAAGTAGCTACTGTTATCATTCGCATTTTCCAGATGAGGAAACTGAGGCACAGAGTAGTTAAATTGTTTGCTCAAGGTAACACAACTATTAAGTGTGAGAATCTGACTCAAGAATCTAAAGATCTAAAGGGGCTTATATACAGGAAGCACTATTACAATTTTCTCTGATAGAGAGACTGGAGAGTGTGGTGAATAGTACATAGGGCTCTGGACTTAAGACAGTATAGGGTTTAAATTCCTATTGTCCCTTTACCAGCTGAATGATTTGGGACAAGTAAATTTATTACTTTTGAGCTTTACTTTCCTCATCTGCATTTTGAAAATAACAATACCTTCCTCATAGAAATATTGTGTAGATTTAATGAGACTGTGCTTAGTAGAGACCTGGTAACATAGCATTATTGTAGGAATGAGAAACTGTTCTCAGCTGTCAGGACAGAATTACTTAGGGCATGACATTTACAAGAGGAATTACAAAAGTATAGATTTCCACTGATAGTTGGACAAATTACTTCCCTCAATTCAGCTTAGAATGATCTTGATATTTTGTAAGGTCCTAGGAACCATCCCAAATTGGCAGCCAGTGATTTTAGTCATTCTAGAACAGAACTGTCCAATAAAACTTTCCGCAATGATTGAAGCATTCAGCATCTGCACTGTTTAATATGGTAGCCACTAGCCACATTACGGCTCTTGAACACCTGAAATGTGGCTGCTGTGATTGAGGAACTGATATTTTATTTAATTTTAATTAATTTTAATTTAGATAGCCACATGTGGCTGGTGACTACCGAATTAGACAGCAGAGCTCTAGAGCTCTGGGGTCCCCCACCGGTCCTTGGCCTGTTAGGAACCGGGCCACACAGCAGGAGGTGAGCGGCGGGCGAGCGAGTGAAGCTTCATTTGCTGCACCCCATCAATCGCATTATTGCCTGAGCCCTTCTCCCGCACACCCAGCCACGCGCGCCCTTGCCGTGGAAAAACTGTCTTCCATGAAACCGGTCCCTGGTGCCAAAAAGGTTGGGGACCGCTGCTCTAGATGATCTAATCAATTACTTACATCTGAAGAAAACACCCCAGAAAAATCTCTAGGCATTATAATTTTTAAATTTCCTGTCCTAAATGCCGGATAGGAAATAAAATTGCTTAACTATTTACTCTAATGAGCCATACAGGAATAGCCTAGATGGAATGACGGTGCAATCTGTTCTCATCCCTAAATCGTGGATCAGTTAGTGTTTTGAACTATGTCAGCTTTCTTGCATCATCTGTTTACAAATTTCAGAAACATTTATTCTTGTATTATCACTATAATGCTTTACTCTACCATATTGGGAATACAGCTAGGAATAAAAGCTATGTCATAGACCCATTTCATTCTGATGATTAATAGGTGATTGGAATAAATGCTTTCCTGCTATAGAAAACAAGAGGGTGAGGACTCCTCTGTGTTGTTCACATTCCTATGTTTCATGCAGAAAAAGTTGTGCTAAGAATCGATCAGACCGATTGGCTAGTTGATGTTAAAGGTCTTGGTGGCCTTTACCCCCAAACTCAAAGAGTTATACCTATAAAAATGTGGCAGTTTGCAACATTTTAACAGAACCCGTAGGCAGACGCCAGAGGTACCTCAATTCATTCAGCAGCATGGGAGGTGCCACTTTTACGTGACTCATCCTGCAGTCCAGGATGACATAGTGTTCTGCTGCCCTTTCTTTTTATGTGGTATAGAACTTGGGAACCTCAATCAAGTACTTAATTAAATTTTTGATAAAAGAGCTTGATTATATTTACAAGCACCCTTCCCATCTGTACTTCTGATCAACTGAGTGGAAATTCTGTCTGGGTCAGAATACCAGGCTTGGGATCTTTTCAATCTCAGCAGAACAAATTTGCTCTCTACTACCTGGTATCTAAAAGATGACTCCCTTTAACCGTCCACATAAAATAGCTCCATTTTCCACACTTACTAGAAAAATTCACTCAATAATTGATTGTGATATGCACTTCATAATACTTACTTAAGCCCCTGAGATTGGAAGAAACTTTTATCGTTATGATTGCTATTAATTTTTTTAGAGTCCCCTAGTTTTGCTTCAGTATTGTTAGCTAATAATAATACTTGCTCTCGTTTATTGAGCATTTACTCTTTGTCAGAAGGATTACATAAGTTATCTCATTTAATTCACACAACAAATTTATGAGTAGGGATTAGTGTTACATTTTAATACAATATGGAAACCAAGGCTCAGAGGGAGTATATTGCCCAGATCACACAGCTTGTATGGGGTACAGCCAGTGTGCATACCCAGATCCTTCTGACTCCAAAGTCTGAGCAATTAAACACCAAACTATATTCTGCCTTGATTAACTGGTATCAATGTACCTGGGCCATGTAATCTGTTATCTACAAAAATATTCTTATTAGTAAAATATAAATGTTTAGGGAGCATCCGTAAGATAATACATTAGAATAGCATTTGGTTATTCTGCAAAACCACAGATGTGGTCATTTCTGTTACTTGGTGCCTCTGAGTTCAGTTCAAAGAAAAGTGTCTCTTCATGTACGTGTTATTTTCCGTTAGAACAAAAGCCCAATATGTTTTGACTTGGGTCTTAATTGCCAAGAAACTTGGCCAAATTCATTGCTGAACTGTCACAATGACCCTACCTCACGTGCTTAGTGTTATTATTTGTTTACTCAACATATGATTATTTATATTTATGTATATATATATATATAAAGTATTTATGAGGCCTATTATGTACTGGGGGCTATAGTCACAGCTGGGATGCAAAATATGGTGGTGAACATGACAGAAATTTCCTCAGGCAGCCCACAGTTGAATAGGGAAAAAAGAGATTATATAAAGAATAACACAAATAATTAATTAATAATTGTGACTAGAGCCACAAAAGGTAAATAAATGATGGCATAACCTGGCCAGGCAATAGTCCTGGCTTCATGGGCCAGTTAATAAGAAAAGTTCCTGCCAGTAAACTTTGTGATCATTAGTCAGCAATTCTATTATATGCTGATATTTCATTGTACATAATTTGATAATCAATTCATTAGAAAAAACAAAAATAAATAAGAGGCATAAATGTCCCTTTTACTTATCAGGAAGTACCTTATAATTATTCTCATATTTATTTTTCTTTCAGTAGAACTCCAGTTTTTAAAATTCTTTTGGAAAGTATATAAAACAATTTTACTATAATAAAAATGGAAATTGAGTTGAAATGATGTCATTGCTTTTAACCTCTGCATTATTAATTTGGAGAAGACAGAGACTAATAGAGTCCTAACCTTCTGTTTAGAAGCAAAGATCATGCCTTAGAAACAAGCAAAGATCATGCCTTTGTGAAATAATTAATTCTTACTTCAGAAAGTTATACCCAAAAGATGACTAAGGAAAACCAGCATCTCCTGCCTTTGAAGGCTTTAGTCCACCATCATCATTAAGAATGGAGATAAAAAAACACCATCACAGGGGACTTCCCTGGTGGTCCAGGGGCTAAGACTCTGTATTCCCAATGCAGGGGGCCCAGGTTCGATCCCTGGTCAGGGAACTAGTGTACACAAACACACACACACACACACACACACACACACACACGCCAGGGTATGGTTTCAGGAGGAAGCAGAAATCCTTAAAGAAATGTAAGTTTTGCAATGGAAGGACAATTCTTGGGCCATCAGTTTTCCTTCCTTCCTCCCTTCCTCCTTTACTTCCTTCCTTCCTTTCTTTTTTTCTACATAAAAAAGGCACACCAAAATTTATGTTGAACATTCTCTTCTAATTTAAGGCTTATTACCTCTTTTTGTCCTTCACACATTAAAAGTCTATGAAATTTTTAAAAAGTGTTTTTTAGAAAGCAATACAAATGGCCAATAAGGCAAAGCATATCTAACCTCACTAATAATAATAATCAAACATATGCTAAAAATCAAGACATCAATATTCACCAATATGAAATATTCATTCATCAATATTCTTTCAATGTGTAAAAAGTTTTTAACATGTTCGTACCCAGTTGTTAAAATGGATGTGGGCAAACACCTATGCCCTCCCAGTGAGCGCATAAATGGGCACAACTCTCTGGAGGATAATTTGTAGTGCTATTAAAAACCTAAAAATCTGTGTATTCTGTGACCCAGAAATCTCCCTTCTGAGACTTCATTCTAAGGAAATAATAAGAGCTGTACTCAAAACTGTATCAACAAGAGTGCTCATTGTATCATAAATTATTACGGCAGAAAACAAAATGGCTTAACAATAACGCAGATCATAGAATCAAATGTGTTAGAACCATCTGTTACAAAAGTACACAGTCATTGAAAATGATTGTGTTGAAGGAAACACGATTAGTGGTTTTAAACGGGAGGGAAAACAGTGTTTTATAGGAAGAAACTCCCCCAAAGTCATTGAGGACAAAGCAATGGAATTCAGGCATATTTACATGCAGCTCAGACAAGCAGACCTCACTGGCATGACTACAAAACTTAGTCACACTTGCCTTTATTGCTGATTCAGCAGCCTGGGCCCTTATTCAACCACCTGCCCTCCCTACCTATACCCCTGTACACCTTACCCAGAAGGAAATCAGCTCCCTCTCAAAGTATCCCCCAGATATTTCTGGGAATCCCCAAAGGGATCTGTCAGTTGTGGTCACAGCACATCACCTGCCCTTTCTTCTTCTTCTCCACCTCCCCCCGATACCAGTCAGAGAAGCCTCACCCTGGCCCTCCTGACAGTGTTAGTGGTGAGAACACCAAGGTCAGGGCCTGGTGTGGTCTCCACTGGTCATCCAGGCATTGAGGAGTGCTGATTTCTATCCGGAAATTCCAACCAAACTCTCTGGTTTCCATCAGTTTGAGTGGCCTCCTCTCTAACTTCATGCTACACTGCCACCAGGAATGAAAGCAATTCCTTTTAGGCCAGAGCCTCAGAGTGTCAAGAAGCAGTATTTCCACCAGTTCTAGGCCCTCAGATCTTGCCCATTATCTCTCTGAGTATCAAGGAATCACTTTCATCAGTTTTTGGTTTTCTTTTCTTTCAACCCAGAGACTCAAACACAAACAAGGACAATTGTTATGCCATCTCTTTTCATTGTCCTCTTGGTCCCTCAGCTAAAAATGAATAGACAAATAAATGCTCCTTTTTCTCCAAAAGAAACCTAACCTATCCAGATGCAGTTCTCCTTTCATCGACAGCCTTTCCTTCTTTCTCATCCCCAAATTTTCTTTTTTTTAAGATAAAAAAATTTTTTTGGTTAAGTTCCTGGAAATCCCAGCCCCTCAAACATCTCCTGAAGATGCTTCAAGGTCTATGCATCATGGAGTAATTTACATTTAACACTGATTCCAAAATATAAAGTTGCTTGACTCAGTTAAATTATTTTTCTGTTTTCTACTCCCCTCCCTGGTCATAATTTTAAAGTAAAAATTTTGGCAAAGTTAACTTTTGTAGTATCCATATCCATCAGCATTTTGTTTATGAAGGGCATTTCTCCCAATCATGACTCTGGGAAGGAATAAGAATATATCACCACGAGTTATATTTCCTCCTCTATCTAGTCTAGGGATCACTGCTTCTACTATATTTGCATAATAATACTAGATGGCAATTCAGAAGACTATAATTTTAACCACACCTAATTTGGAATTAACCAAATGACTGTGACAAATCATTTTATTTTTTTAAAAAATTGAAATAAAAAATTTTAATTGTATATATTTTTCCATAAAACTAATATCCATGGTGAGAGTATACATTGATATAACTTTGTTGGAGAGCAATCTAGCAATATCATCTATGAAAATATTAATAGTGATAACTTCAGAGTTGACATTTTCTCTAATTTTTATTTTCTTATTTTTGCTTTTTTTTTTTTTTTGTTTTTTATGTTGAGCATATATTGGTTGTATAACCAAAAATAGTGCAAAGAGTTTTTACAAAATATACAAAGGAAAAAGAAATTTATCCATAATCCCAGGCTAGATCAGATTGCAGTCTTTTGAATTGCAGTCTAATATTTTTGGGTGGACATAAATGTGATCATAAAGTTACTTAACTTGTGTAACTGGATTTGCTGTTACAAAGTGTTCTTGCACTTACACCTGAGCCTTCCCAGTGCTGTCTACACTCAATTTTACTCATGCTGGGTATGGCTTCAACAATTTTTCTCTCTTAGTCTGTGACTCTGTTGACAACTCTTCCTTCAAGGCCCAAGTAAGTCCATATCACCATAAAACCAGCTTCCAGATCCTTCTGTCCTGAGTCTTAACTACCTGGCCCATTCCTTTGTCCCTCAGATGATACCACAGATATTGTTAACTATTTTTTTCACCTGCCTGCCCCATCTCCCCCTGGATCTGAGAGCTTCTCTTGGGCCTCACATTTTTTTTTTCTTTCTTAGTGATCAGCATAGTGCAGCAGATGCTCAAAACTTGTTTGAAGACATAATAAGGTGATTTCAATTCTACTCATTTGTTTATTAATGCTGCACTCTGCATCTTAGAGTGGATGCTTATTATAAGATTTGTTGTATCATGGATTTAAGGTGACTGCATGAAGAGATGAAACAATGCCTGGCCAGTGGCTGCCTTTTCCTCCCAGCATGGTGGACTTTTAGCAACTTAAAATTCTGATACTAAGCAAATACCTTCTAAACATTCCTTCAGAGGGATTCATTTCCCTGAGCAATTATTCATCTCTGAGTAATAATTTCCTTTTTCTCTCTTTAACGAAACTACAATGATTGAAAGACAAGCTGATGTTGAAAAGTCGGGATAAATTTCTTTACAAAATATATGGATCCAGAATCCATAATAACTTCTATTTTTAATTTATGAATTTGTGTGTGTTTATTCATTAATTTATCATCTGTGACTACTTCCTTGTAAGTTGTAAAAATTTAAAAAGAAATTTTTATAAGTGTAAATAATTTTAAACAATGTGATTATTATCATAAACAGATTCTTTAAATGCCTTTTCACTTGATGATATTATTAAACTGTATCTAATTGTCCTTTTCTTTGTAATATTTTTTTCTTTATCAATTTTTTTAGTCTGAGGTCTTTTATTCTTTAATTTGTTTTTCCAAGAGTAAGAAAACTTTTTACTCCCATACATTTTTCCAGTACCCTGGTGATAGCCAATTTGGATCTTCATTTATTTATTTATTATTTTTATTTATTTATTTTAAAAAATATTAGTGTATTTGTTTATTTATTTATTTATTTACCTGTGCCGGGTCTTAGTTGCAGCACACAGGATCTTTAGTTGCGGCGTGCGGGGATTTTTAGTTGTGGCATGCGAACTCCTAGTTGCAGCGTGTGGGATCTAGTTCCCTGACCAGGGATTGAACCTGGGACCCCTGCATTGGGAGCGTGGAGTCTTAGCCACTGGACCACCAGGGAAGTCTCTTCATTTATTTTTTTAAATAGTCATCTTCTCAATTAAAAAATCTTCATCTTTTAAAATTTTCCTGTATTTATAAAAATTAAATGATACATGTGCATTTCAAAAAATTAGAAAATATAGATAAATTAAGAATTAAAATCATGTGAAATTTTATCATTCTGATCTGATCATTTAAAATGTTCACCTGTATATAACTAATGAGAACATACTGTATATCACAGGGAACTCTACTCAATGCTCTTTGGTGACCTAAATGGGAAGGAAATCCAAAAAAAGAGGGGATATATGTATGTATAGCTGATTCATTTTACTGTACAGTAGAAACTAACACAACATTGTAATGCAACTATACGCCAATAAAAATTAATTTAAAAAATAAAAAACAAAATCAAAATTAAGAAAAAGAAGTTCCCCTGATCCTGTTTGGATTTCCCCACTGTTTTAAATTGCTTCTTTTGTCTTCAAATTTTCATCTTTCTCCCAAAGCTTTTCCTCTTTCTAGGTTTCCCTGTACGAATCTCCTCCTGCCTTTAAAAAACTCCATACCCCAGTTATTGGCACTGCACGTCCCCGTCCCCAACAGGCTCTCCCCACTCTGTTGTCAGCCATCAGTTTTCCTGAGTCTGACTCATGCAGTCTGGGACAATGTCCTGGGAGGTAGCCCATTATCAGCACAGTGTGGTTTACTGGGGTCCCCCTCCCACGGAAGGGTCTCTCTTAGTCTTGTGATGCCATCTCTGACATGCCCAGTCACTCCAAATAAAATTGGGCCCTTCCTGGTTTCCTCACAAGTGTGAAGTGTAGGCATGCTGGTTGGATCAAACACAAACACCCTGAAGGATAAAGACAGAACAGTCAGGCCTAAGCAAGAACTAAAGTGGGCTGAAATAAAAGCCTTTGTGTGCTTGTGTAAGTAGTGAGAACTGTGCAAGCTGGGCATCAGGCATTAGAGCTAAAAGGCGCAATCCTTGTCCAGCCTGGCTGAATGTTGCCACAGAGAGATGAAGGTCGGCGTGGCCAGAATGCTGTATTTTGAAGTCAGATTTGTTTGTGTTGGCTCAGTTTTTAAAAAATTAAAGACACTTTGCGGAGCAAATAAAACCTGCTTTCAGGTTAAATATGACCTATATTTTACCAGTTTATGACTCCTAGACCAAAGTCATATAAACCTGTAGGAAGGAGAAAATATTTTTCCAACTGTTTCCTAATTTACAAGTCACCTTTTTCTCCAGAATCCGTAAGTCTTGGATGTCATATTTTTGTGCAAAGCAATGTTCTTTCCATTAATCACTCCCTTCCTCTTCACATCTACTGGGAATTAGGCAGGGCTATTTTCTTAATAATACAAAATAGACCTTTGAGTTTCAACTACATTCTTTACCAGCAGCCTTTGTTATTCTCATTTCCATTGGAGGATTGGAGAATAAGTGATTTTTCTCTTTCACTTGCATTAGGTAAGAGGCAGGTTTTAGTCTTGGGGCCCATCTCCTGAATATCCCCTTCCAAGGCACTGGGAGGGACCCTTCTGATGTATTCACATGGTCAAATGGACTTTACAAAATTTGTAAAAGATATTTTCACCATAATTGGCTAAGACCATTTTCTCTTTCCGTTCCAACTTCTCCTCTTGTCACTTTCCCTCATGTCTAATCGGTTTATCGTAGTAACTGCAGGTATTCTGAGGACTTGCGTACGGAAAGTACAGTTGGTAATACATGGTGTTTGTAAGTTTTTGTAAGTCTCATCACTTCCATGTGTAGGGAAACCATGGCTAGCATTTCTGGTGTAGAAATGGCTTCCAGAAGTACTCTAATTGCCCATTATCCTGACTTATCAGCACCATAAAAAGGCACAAAGCCAGAGGTCTCTCACAATAAGAACATGCCCCTAAGTGACCAGCACTGGAAGAATGTGGGTAAATTAGGAAAAACATGCCAAAATAAGACAATTATTTTTCTACTTTTTCTACAGAAAGTGATAGAACAAAACTATTGTCAGATAAAGAAACAATCAATGGGCATACAGCCAAAAATGTAGGGAAAAAGTTATAGAGGTAATTAATAAAAATAATGTTGCTGTTTTTCTGAGTTTTGTGATATTTGTGGTATTTGTCAGCTTTTAAAAATTGCAATTTGTTATGATTTCTTATCTTGTTTTAAACAAATATTTGCTTTCATATATAATTTTAGATTTGTGATTTTGTATTTTTCTTAAAGAGGATTTCTCCACCATATTGTATAAGCTTCAGGACCCCCAAAATTTGGATCAACCCCTGTTGGGATGAAGATTTTCTTTAAACAGGGAATTCCCTGGCGGTCCAGTGGTTAGGACTTGGCGCTTTCACTGCTGTGGGCCTGAGTTCAAGGGAACTAAGATCCCACAAGTAGTGCAGTGCGGCAAAAAAAAAAGAAAAAGATTTTTTTAAACAAAGTATTGTGATTATATATGTAAAAAAATGGGCCACTGAAACAACCCATACACACAGAAAAACCACTGGTGAAACAAAGCCATATGAATGTCAAAATGAGCTGTTTTGGTCATTTAGTTCACTCTCTTCATAGACTCAGCATATATAAAACAGGACTTGGGTGTGGCATCCACCTCTAAGCACTGTGTCCTATACAAATTCCCAATGATTTACATTTCATTTCTGTATTTACCATAAATACTTAGTTTTCCAATTTTCATTCTCTGAGTAAAATTTTCGGTTTAAATTGTATAAATTATGTATAGTTTTTTTGTTTAAATTGTACAGGTTTTGTTTTTTTTTTTTTGCTTCTTGACTAATTACACAAACATCGTCTTCTTTAGTTGCACTTTGGAGCAACAGAGACCATATTGATTTAGCATTCACTCGTCCATTAGCGATGTATCATGCCAGATCTTGTGCTAGGCAGTAGTATGTGTGAACAGTGAAAGGGACAGGAATACAAACATGAATAAGACATTGCCATTGCTTTCAGGAAGCTCACAGTCTGCTGGGAAAGACCCATGGTCCAGTGGGAGAGACATATGTAAACACTGTGCTATGGGAAGAAAAAGATGAAGTTGATTAACTGGGGGTTCAAGAAGACTTCTTATAGGCATTAACATTTGAGCCATGTATTGAAGAATGAAAAATAGCTTATCATGTTGAGAAAGAGAAAAGTATTCAGGGCAAAAAGAGTAGTAGAATTATGGCAAAGCGGCATGATTAAACATGGTATGCTGGGACAAAAGGAGAAGCTAAATAAGATACACAGAGGAGGATATCAGGTGTAAGAATAAAGTGTGGGCTGGGGCCAGATGATGGACTTTCCTGAAAGATTTTTAAGCAGTGTGTCACCATCATATTTGTATCTGAGAAAGTACACTGTAGCTAACTTTACTTGGCTCCATGAATACAGGGAAACTTAACATGCAAATATGCTTTTAGTTTAGTTGGCATTTTTGGACTCATTGTCTTGGACTAAAAGTTGCTGAGACATGATATCCTTTAGATGGAGTGCAAAGTTGCATCAGGAAGGAGCTGAAGCATAAATGAGTAATTCTTATAAGCAGGGATGTCAGTGACAAGCAGTTTTACAAAAATTTCTAATTTTCAAATTGAGCAAACAGTAGTATTATTTAATACTGGTATTCTTTGTACCCACACACCTAATTCCTCCACCTCAAATAGACTTGTCTGGTTTCTTACTTAGTATCAATATTTAAAATCAGTTTCATACAGCTGTTATGCTACCATACAAAAGTTCCTTAGGTTTCTACTTTCATAGCATTAATTTGAAATTTAAGATGAAATAAATTATATTTTATAAATTCAACCCATCAGATCCTGAAACAATATTTTGTGCTGAATATATACTTATAATGTAATTTTGCTAAAAATTATACCTCTGTAGGTTTTTTGCTTTTTGAAAATAAATCAGTACAACATTATGCTTAATTTTGAGTTAGTTCTCCTTTAGCAAGGAATTAGTCACTTAAGTATTATTTCTTAACATCTTTATTGGAGTATAATTGCTTTACAATGGTTAGTTTCTGCTTTATAACAAAGTGAATCAGCTATACATATACATATATCCCCATATCTCTCCCCTCTTGCGCCTCCCTCCCTCCCTCCCACCCTCCCTAATCCCACCCCTCTAGGTGGTCACAAAGCACCGAGCTGATCTCCCTGTGCTATGCGGCTGCTTCCCTCTAGCTATCGGTTTTACATTTGGTAGTGTAGATATATCTATGCCACTCTCTCACTTTGTCCCAGCTTACCCTTTTCCCTCCCGGTGTCCTCAAGTCCATTCTCTAGTAGGTCTGCGTCTTTATTCCCGTCCTGCCCCTAGGTTCTTCATGACCTTTTTTTTTTTTTTACATTCCATATATATGTGTTAGCATATGGTATTTACTTTTCTCTTTCTGACTTACTTCACTCTGTATGACAGACTCTAGGTCCATCCAACTCACTACAAATAACTCAATTGCATTTCTTTTTATGGCTGAGTAATAGTCCATTGTATATATGTGCCACATCTTCTTTATTCATTCTTCTATTGATGGACACTAAAGTTGCTACCATGTCCTGGCTATTGTAAATAGAGCTGCAATGAACATTGTGGTACATGACTCTTTTTGAAGTATGGTTTTCTCAGGGTATATGCCCAGTAGTAGGATTGCTGGGTCATATGATAATTCTATTTTTAGTTTTTTAAGGAACCTCCATACTGTTCTCCATAGTGGCTGTATCAATTTACATTCCCACCAACAGTGCAAGAGGGTTCCCTCTCCTCCACACCCTCTCCAGCATTTACTGTTTCTAGATTTTTTGATGATGGCCATTCTGACCAGTGTGAGGTGATACTTCATAGTAGTTTTGATTTGCATTTCTCTAATGATTAATGATGTTGAGCATTCTTTCATGTGTTTGTTGGCAATCTGTATATCTTATTTGGAGAAATGTCTATTTAGGTCTTCTGCCCATTTTTGGATTGGGTTGTTTGTTTTTTGATATTGAGCTGCATGAGCTGCTTGTAAATTCTGGAGATTAATCCTTTGTCAGTTGCTTCATTTGCAAATATTTTCTTCCATTCTGAGAGTTGTCTTTTCGTCTTGTTTATGGTTTCCTTTGCTGTGCAAAAGCTTTTAAGTTTCATTAGGTCCCATTTGTTTATTTTTGTTTTTATTTCCATTTCTTTAGGAGGTGGATCAAAAAGGATCTTGCTGTGATTTATGTCATAGTGTTCTGCCTATGTTTTCCTCTAAGAGTTTGATAGTGTCTGGCCTTACACTTAGGTCTTTAATCCATTTTGAGTTTATTTTTCTGTATGGTATTAGGGAGTGTTATAATTTCATTCTTTTACATGTAGCTGTCCAGTTTTCCCAGCACCACTTATTGAAGAGGCTGTCTTTTCTCCATTGTATACTCTTGCCTCCTTTGTCAAAGATAAGGTGACCATATGTGTGTGGGTTTATCTCTGGGCTTTCTATCCTGTTCCATTGATCTATATTTTTGTTCTTGTGCCAGTACCATACTGTCTTTTTTTTTTTTTTTTAATAAATTTCTTTATTTTATTTATTTATTTTTGGCTGCGTTGGGTCTTCGTTTCTGCGTGGGCTTTCTCCAGTTGTGGCGAGCGGGGGCTACTCTTCATTGCAGTGCGTGGGCTTCTCATTGCGGTGGCTTCTCTTGTTGCAGAGCATGGGCTCTAGGCACGTGGGCTTCAGTAGTTGTGGCATGCGGGCTCAGTAGTTGTGGCACACGGGCTCAGTAGTTGTGGCTCACGGGCTTAGTTGCTCCGTGGCATGTGGGATCTTCCCAGACCAGGGCTCAAACCCGTATCCCCTGCATTGGCAGGTGGATTCTTAACCACTGCACCACCAGGGAAGCCCCATACTGTCTTGATTACTGTAGCTCTGTAGTATAGTCTGAAGTCAAGGAGCCTGATTCCTCCAGCTCCGTTTTTCCTTCTCAAGATTGCTTTGGCTATTCGGGGTCTTTTGTGTTTCCATACAAATTGTGAAATTTTTTGTTCTAGTTCTGTGAAAAATGCCAGTGGTAGTTTGATAGGGATTGCACTGAATCTGTAGATTGCTTTGGGTAGTATAGTCATTTTCACAATGTTAATTCTTCCAATCCAAGAATATGGTATACCTCTCAATCTGTTTTTATCATCTTTAATTTCTTTCATCAGTGTCTTATAGTTTTCTGCATACAGGTCTTTTGTCTCCTTAGGCAGGTTTATTCCTAGGTAGTTTATTCTTTTTGTTGCAATGGTAAATGGGAGTGTTTCCTTAATTTCTTTCAGATTTTTCATCATTAGTGTATAGGAATGCAAGAGATTTCTGTGCATTAATTTTGTATCCTGCTACTCTACCAAATTCATTGATTAGCTCTAGTAGTTTTCTGGTAGCATCTTCAGGATTCTCTATGTATAGTATGTCATCTGCAAACAGTGACAGTTTTACTTCTTCTTTTCCTGTTTGGATTCCTTTTATTTCTTTTTCTTCTCTGATTGCTGTGGCTAGAACTTCCAAAACTATGTTGAATAATAGTGGTGAGAGTGGGCAACCTTGTCTTGTTCCTGATCTTAGAGGGAACGGCTTCAGTTTTTCACCATTGAGAATGATGTCAGCTGTGGGTGTGTCATATACGGCCTTTATTATGTTGAGGTAGGTTCCCTCTATGCCTACTTTCTGGAGACTTTTTATCATAAATGCGTGTTGAATTTTGTCGAAAGCTTTTTGTGCATCTATTGAGATGATCAGATGGTTTTTATCATTCAGTTTGTAAATATGGTGTATCACATTGATTGATTTGCGTATATTGAAGAATCCTTGCATTCCTGGGATAAACCGCACTTGATCATGGTGTATAATCCTTTTGCTAGTATTTAGTTGAGGATTTTTGCATCTATGTTCATCAGAGATATTGGTCTATAGTTTTCTTTTTTTATGACATCTTTGTTTGGTTTTGGTATCAGGGTGATGCTGGCCTCGTAGAATGAGTTCGGGAGTGTTCCTCCCTCTGCTATATTTTGGAAGAGTTTGATAAGGATAGGTGTTAGCTCTTCTCTAAATGTTTGATAGAATTCGCCTGTGAAGCCATCTGGTCCTGGGCTTTTGTTTGTTGGAAGGTTTTTAATCACAGTTTCAATTTCAGTGCTTGTGATTCGTCTGTTTATATTTTCTATTTCTTCCTGGTTCAGCCTAGGAAGGCTGTGCTTTTCTAAGAATTTGTCCATTTCTTCTAGGTTGTCCATTTTACTGGCATATTGTTGCTTGTAGTAATCTCTCATGATCCTTTGTATTTCTGCAGTGTCAGTTGTTACTTCTCCTTTTTCATTTCTTTTTTTTTTTTTTAATTAATTTATTTATTCATTTATTTTTGGCTGTGTTGGATCTTCGTTTCTGTGCGAGGGCTTTCTCTAGTTGTGGCGAGCGGGGGCCACTCCTCATCGCGGTGCGCAGGCCTCTCACTGTCGCGGCCTCTCTTGTTGCAGAGCACAGGCTCCAGACACGCAGGCTCAGCAGTTGTGGCTCACGGGCCCAGTCGCTCCGTGGCATGTGGGATCTTCCCAGACCAGGGCTCGAACCCGTGTCCCCTGCATTGGCAGGCAGATTCTCAACCACCGCGCCACCAGGGAAGCCCCTTCATTTCTAATTCTATTGATTTGAGTCTTCTCTTTTTTTCTTGATGAGTCTGGCTAATGGTTTATCAATTTTGTTTATCTTCTCAAAGAACCAGATTTTAGTTTTACTGATCTTTGGTCTTGTTTTCTTCATTTCTTTTTCATTTATTTCTGATCTGATCTTTATGATTTCTTTCCTTCTGCTAACTTTGGGGTTTTTTTGTGCTTCTTTCTCTAATTGCTTTAGGTGTAAGGTTAGGTTGTTTATTTGAGATGTTTCTTGTTTCTTGAGGTAGGATTGTATTGGTATAAACTTCCCTCTTAGAACTGCTTTTGCTGCATCCCATAGGTTTTGGGACATCGTGTTTTCACTGTCATTTGTTTCTAGGTGTTTTTTGATTTCCTCTTTGATTTCTTCAGTGATCTCTTGGTTATTTAGTAGCGCATTGTTTAGCCTCCATGTGTTTGTATTTTTCACAGTTTTTTTCTTGTAATTGATATCTAGTCTCATAGCCTTGTGGTCGGAAAAGGTACTTGATATGATTTCAATTTTCTTAAATTTACCAAGGCTTGATTTGTGACCCAAGATATGATCTATCCTGGAGGATGTTCCATGAGCACTTGAGAAGAAAGTGTATTCTACCGTTTGGGGATGGAATGTCCTATAAATATCAGTTAAGTCCATCTTCTTTAATGTGTCATTTAAAGCTTGTGTTTCCTTATTTATTTTCATTTGGGATGATCTGTCCATTGGTGATAGTGGGATGTTAAAGTCCCCTACTATTATTGTGTTAATGTCGATTTCCCCTTTTATGGCTGTTAGCATTTGCCTTATGTATTGAGGTGCTCCTATGTTGCATGCATAAATATTTACAATTGTTATATCTTCTTCTTGGATTGATCCCTTGATCATTATGTAGTGTCCTTCTTTGTCTCTCGTAATAGTCTTTGTTTTAAAGTCTATTTTGTCTGATATGAGAATTGTTACTCCAGCTTTCTTTTGATTTCCATTTGCATGGAATATCCTTTTGCATCCCCTCACTTTCAGTCTGTATGTGCTTCTAGGTCTGAAGTGGGTCTCTTGTAGACAGCATATATGCGGGTCTTGTTTTTGTATCCATTCAGCCAATCTCTCTCTTTTGGTTGGAGCATTTAATCCATTTACATTTAAGGTAATTATCGATATATATATTCCTATTACCATTTTCTTAATTGTTTTGGGTTTGTTTTTGTAGGTCTTTTCCTTGTCTTGTGTTTCCTGCCTAGAGAAGTTCCTTTAGCATTTGCTGTAAAGCTGGTTTGGTGGTGCTGAATTCTCTTAGCTTTTGTTTGTCTATAAAGGTTTTGATTTCTCCGTCGAATCTGAATGAGATCCTTGCTGGGTAGAGGAATCTTGGTTGTAGGTTTTCCCCTTTCATCACTTTAAATATGTCCTGCCACTCCCTTCTGGCTTGCAGAGTTTCTGCTGAAAGATCAGCTGTTAACCTTATGGGGATCCCCTTGTATGTTATTTGTTGTTTTCCCTTGCTGCTTTTAATATTTTTTCTTTGTACTTAAGTTTTGACAGTTTGATTAATATGTGTCTTGGCATGTTTCTCTTTGGGTTTATCCTGTATGCACTCTCTGTGCTTCCTGGCCTTGATTGACTATTTCCTTTCCCATGTTAGGGAAGTTTTCGACTATAATCTCCTCAAATATTTTCTCAGACCCTTTCTTTTTCTCTTCTTCTTCTGGGACCCCTATAATTCGAATGTTGGTGCGTTTAATATTTTCCCAGAGGTCTCTGAGACTGTCCTCAATTCTTTTCATTCTTTTCTCTTTATTCTGCTCCCTGGCAGTTATTTCCACCATTTTATCTTCCAGCTCACTTATCTGTTCTTCTGCCTCAATTATTCTGTTACTGATTTCGTCCAGAGTATTTTTAATTTCAGTAATTGTGTTGCTCATCACTGTTTGTTTGCTCTTTAGTTCTTCTAGATCCTTGTTAAATGTTTCTTGTATTTTCTCCATTCTGTTTCCGAGATTTTGGATCCTCTTTACTAGCATTACTCTGAATTCTTTTTCAGGTAGATTGCCTATTTCGTCTTCATTTATTTGGTCTTGTAGGTTTTTACCTTGCTTCTTCATCTGTAACATATATTTTTTGTCATTTCATTTTTTTTTTTTTGATGGGTGGTGCTGTAATCCTGTCTTACTGGTTGTTTGGCCTGAGACATCCAGCACTGGAGTTCGCAGGCAGTTGGCTAGAGCCGGGTGTTGGTGCTGAGATGAGGACCTCTGGGAGGCCTCACTCCGACTGATATTCCCTGGGGTCTGAGGTTCTCTGTTAGTCCAGTGGTTTGGACTTGGAGCTCCCACCACAGGAGTCGGGCCCAACCTCTGGCCTGGGAACCAATATCCTGCAAGTTTCATGATGTGGTTAAAAAAAAAAAAAGAAAGAAAGAAAGAAAGGAGCAGTACAATATCAAAGAATAAAAAACAAAATAAAATTAGAAGATAAAAAATATATCAGGAAAAATAAAACTATAATTGAAACCGCTGGTTGCTGGGGGTTCCTCCCATCCCCTTAGGGGTCTGTGGTCCCCCACCGGTGCCTGGTAGGTGCCCTAGTTGTGAGGAGACGCGAATTCCGCATCCTCCTAGCATGCCATCTTGACTCTGCTCTCTTCACTTAAATTCTTGCCCACAGCATCTAACCTCATACCTTCTTTGCCTTTTCTAAGATTCATGCTCACAAAAAAACAGAGGCAGAGAAACTGGTAATCACCACCTACCTTTCATGAACTTTCCAAAGTAGTTTTGTCTACTTGGTCAATTTTTAAATCAAATTTATCCTCTAACTCAAATTCACAAATTAAAAAGTGTGTGTGGGGTGTGGTGTGTGTGTGCACGCCTGTGTGTGTGTATACACGTATTGGAAAAAGTTCCCCCAGATAATTCTGACCTCCCAAACTACACTATTGGATCAAGAAACCATAGCTTTCAGAAAGCGTAAACTCACATTTACAAAAGATCACACTCCAGGAAAGGAATGTCATTTCTGATTTGCAAAGCTCACAGGGAGGGAGATGATCCTTTCATTTGTCATTCCTTCAGATTCTGAGGCAAAGGACCTTGCCAACAACAGCAGAGAAAATAACCTTGTTCTTGCTGAATTTCCATCACCACCACAGAGAAGCTATAGGCTAAAATCATTCCTTTTTTCCCCCAACCTCAGATAAAATAATCTAAATTAAAGACAAAAAGATGTTAAATGCAAGTGTACATATCCCCAAGCCAACAATCTAATATAACTTGTTAAAAGAGTTGTTCTATACTGATCATAATCCTCTAAACGAGGTCTGCTGAGGAATGCAGCTGGGGTACAACCATCAGTCTTTGTATCACAGAGCACTGGGCTGCCATTAGTCATTTAAAATAATCATTCAAAGTGATTCATGGTAGGCAAACATTTTAAAGGCACTGACAAAATTTAAAGGTAAATTACAAACAAAAATATTGAATGTCTTTGACCTGGTAAGGTTCTTTTATTTATGAATTATTAATGATGATCTCTAAAAATGGTTTTCTGGGACTTCGCTGGTGGTCCAGTGGTTAAGACTCCATGCTTCCACTGCAGGGGGTGCGGGTTCAAGCCCTGGTCGGGGAACTAGATCCCACGTGAACTAAGATCCCTGGTCACGGGGCCAAAAAATAAAAAAAAAAATTTTTTTAATAAAAAAATAAAATAAAATAAAAATGTTTTTCCTCTCAAGAACCCAAAGCACTACGCAAATTCCAGTTCCTTCTTAGAATGCCTGACTCAACAGATAGAGAGAAGACACTGAAGCGTGTCCATTTCCAACATAGAGCATCAAGGCCCTTGTACATCTCTGTCTCTTGATCAACATTTGAACCCCTAAAATGCTGTTTGAAAATTCAGTGGTAATCAGAATATTTTCAAAGGAAACTTTACAAAATATGGATGCCCAGGCATCACCCATCATGCAACCATGTCTTCAGACACGGTGGAGATGAAGATGCGGGGCCTGCACTTGTTTAGTGAAGATGAGGTTGAACTTATTCTTTGGTCTTTGTGGGGTTTTCATGTTTGGGTTGGCTCAAGTTCTCAGTATTCCCTGGAACATGAAGCTTAAATTTCTTGGAACTTCAAATATGTTATAATGTTGAACTCAGTGTAGCTATCCTCCAAGTAATACACTCCAGAGAGCAATTTCCAAAGAAGTTAGGTCTATGTAACAGCATCAGAGAAAAAATGAGGTTGGTTTTTCAGTGGACACTGCGTGAACAGCCATTTATTCACTTCTTATTGCATGTTCTAGATAGCAACATGTTCTATGAAAAACGGAGGGAAACTCAGACTATTACTTACCTTACACAACTGCAATTATAAAATAAGATAGTTAAAAAAAAAAAAAAAAGATCATTTCAAATTTCTTCTTGATCTCTGTATAAGGGTAGAAACCCTGTAGTAGGACTTTCTTTTAAAGAATATATGGATTTTTTTGGTAGAGCCCTGAGTTCATCTGAATGGAAAAGGCTGATTTGGGAGGTCTAAATTTGCGCTGCTTATTCAAATATCGAGAATGTTTTGTTCTCTCCGGACAGCCCAAGGGACAGGAGGCTTGGGAGTCTAGGGACTTGAAGAACAGATAAGAGAAAGGTCCCAGAGTACTGGTGTGGACCAGCATGAGGCAAGACGATCCGTGAGACAATTTCAGGGGGTAGGGATAGCTGAAGAAATTAAAGAATTGTGGCAGCTAAAGCCATGTGCTATAATATCCTGCTATACAACAGGCCCAAACGAGGGTGCTCAGTGCCTGGTGGGGGGGGGGGGGGTGTGTCCACATGTGGGGTGAGCACCACTGAGAAGAGAACAGCCAAAGAGTGGAGCAGGAGAGGGGGCGCTGCACTATATTAGTCAGTACTCTTCAGTTTGCAAGGGACAAAACCCGCAACTTAAACGGGCTTAAGTAGAAAGGGAATTTATTTTTCCTAATAAGTAAAAAGACCAGGGCCTTCATCTGATTGGATCTGTGACCTTAAAACTATCAAGAATCTCTCTCTCATCATCTGTCAGCTCTGCTATCCTCTGCTGCATTTGGCATCAGGCTGACCCTCTCTGTGTAGTGGTCGCTGTCACTGTCAGGCTTAGATTGATATTGAGGAGACAGAGACTTTCTCCCAATGGTTCTCGCAAAAGTCCCAGATTTGAGTTTCACTGGCTCTGAATGAATCAGTACCCATCACTGAACCAATCCATAGGCTAGAATAGTGGAATGCTCTGATCAGCTAAGCCTGGGACACCTGCCACGCCTAGAGCAGGTGAGGTGACTTATCCATCACACGTGAGTGTGGGAGGGAGTGACTCCCTAAAAGAATTAGAACTCTGCCACAAGAAAAATGGGAAATGGACGCTGTATAGACATCCACAAAACCCCCAAATGACACTGGTGTCGGAGGACAAGGACAGCAATGATGCAAAAGGCTTTATGTACTGTCACAAGTACTTAAAGAATAGGGTTTGACCCACAACGTCACAGAAGGCACTTTATAATGGTATTACATAGCTATCTATTTTGTGATAATCAGTCTTACTTTAAAGAGAAAATGCATCAATATGCCATCAATACATAGCAAATTACATTCATCACCTAATGAAATTTTGTGAGGTTTCTTAGCATTTCCTGTTTTGTGTCTTACTTTTGTATTTACTTTTACCCATGCTATTCTAGTAGGAAGATTTTTTTAAAGTGTCTCTCCAAATGAAGCTTAAATATTTTTAGAGGCAGCTAAAAGAATCTTCTTTCCTTGAAGCATACATTTCTTCCTGTTTTAACCCCTTCTTGCTTCTCTCCTCATATCTCCATCTATTCTCCCAAGACTGATATATTCAACGTTTGGTAAGAAAGCAATCACAGAGAAGAGATAACCCGTACCCAGTCATCGTGGAGGAAGTTTCAATGAAATGATAGACCCTTAAGCACCTTAGAGCCAGAAGAAGCCACAGGTTGTTGGTAGAATTCAAGGCAGGAGAATATTGGTGTGTTTAGAACATCTATTATTTTCTTCTGCGGTGGCATAGCTCTGCATGCATTTGCTAGGAATTACTGGTTGTATAGTTATAATAGTGAAATTAGTATATGCGGCAAGAATGTAATTCTAGCACATTGGAAAGAATTCCTCACTCTTTGGAATTCTTCAGGAATCAGAGTTGAAAGAGAACAAAAAGCAGTAAATAAGGAAGTAAGCAGAGTTGATGGGATCTTTCCTTGAGCTCGGGACGGCCCAGCATCCCTGTTTTGTAAAGGGAACAGTGCCAGACAAGGAGCACACAAAGGAACTTGGGAGAAAAGCCTCAAGGGGAGAGTGAGCTTTGAAATCCAGGCAGTGAGGCTTTTTTTTTTTTTTTTTTTTTTTTTTTTTGGCCACGCTGCGCAGCTTGCAGGAGGATCTTAGTTCCCCGACCAGGGATTGAACCTGGGCCCTAAGAGTGAACGTGCAGAGTCCTAACCACTGGACCGCCAGAGAATTCCCAGTGAGGCTATTTCTGATAGTTCAGGAAGTCAGGTGAAGTACAGTAAGTCCCGTACATATGAACCTTCAAGTTATGAACTTTCAAAGATGCGAACGTGCATGCCAGCCCCTGTATGCCAGCTGTTGTACTGTACTACTCTACTTTTCAAGGTACTGTACTGTAAGATTTAAAATGTTTTATTTTTTGTGTTTGTTTTTTATGTACGTATTGTTTGTGTGAAAAGTACTATAAACTTAGTGCAGTACTGTATAGTCGATTGTGTTAGTTGGGTACCTAGGGTAACTTTGTTGGACTTATGAATGTGCTCGGAACTTGTTCATATGTAGTGGACTTACTGTACCATGCCTGAGGTCGGTACAGACCTCAGGCTTACTGAGGTCGGCCTTCACTAATGGTTCCCAAACCATCAGAATCACCTGGGGAGCACTGAGAAAGCAGACTGTTGGCTCCACACCAGGCACACTGAATCAGAATGGGGTGGGTGGGTAGAGGATGGGGCACTTAGTCTATGCCAAGCACTCTTCTAGGTGCTCATTATTTTAGGCACTATTATTCTAATAGACACTAATATATTATTTAACTCATTCAGCCATCTCATTAATCAGGTATTGGTCCCTTTTATAGGTGAGGAAGCTGAGACTCAGAGAGGTTAAGTAACTGGCAGCGGGTCACAGAGCTGTGATTCAAATCAAAGTCTGCTTCTAGAGCCTTCTTAACTCTGCCAGACCTGGAAGTGAGGCAATCCAGATACACTCAAACTAGAAGTTTTATTATTTTTATTTAGCAGCCTGAAAAAAATTCAGGAACAGTATCCTTTCTTATGATGTATTCATTTCATATGTAATCTTTTTAAAAATACACTTTATTTTACGAACAGTTTTAGATTCTCAAAAAAATTGTGACAACAGTAGAGAGAATTCCCATATATCCTGCACCCAGTTTCCCCTATTATTACTATCTAATATTAGTATGATAATTTGTTATAATTAATGAACCAATACTGATACATTATTAAGTCCATATGTAACCTTTTTTCAAGTATATTATTTGTATATTCGACTGTGCAAAACTCAAGGTTATCTCTTATGGCTCAAGTGGTCTTGGGCAAGGAATTTAGCTGTTGAATCTTATTTTACTCACCTCTAAAACAGAAATAATAAAAATAATGATTTCACAGGGACATATTGGCATATTTGAAGAGGGTCCCATACCTAACACTCTTTTCTCTTGCCTGGGTCTGGTAGAGGCCAGAATATTTCTGTTAGGACTGCTAAAGCAGATAAAGAAACGTGTGACTTTTATCTGCAGCCAAGTGGTATACAACATTGACTTCTAGGATAAAACAGATATACACGACAGGACACACTGGCCAGGTAAAGCCTGGGAGCACAGAGGAACAACACACACAACAAACAGGAAACATTCTTTCAAGGAGAAGGAGCAAAAAAGGGGTGGGGCTCTGCATGCCCAGTTTCCCCATCAAAAATCTCACCAATCAGTTGAAGTTGTTCCCTCTTCCCTGAAGAGAACAGCCAGGAGGGGTGAGGCCAAGAGCATACTAATGGCGATTGGACAACATTAGATGTTAGATTTACATGAAATAATGCCATTTGCAGCAACATGGATGGACCTAGAGATTATCATACTAAGTGAAGTAAGTCAGACTGAGAAAGACAAATATCATACGATATCACTTACATGTGGAATCTAAAGTATGACACGCATGAACTTATTTACAAAACAGGAAGAGACTCATAGACATAGAAAACAAACTTATGGTTACCAAAGGGGCAAGGGAGGTGAGCGATAAATTAGGAGTTTGGGATTAACATATACACATTACTATATATAGAATAGATAACCAACAAGGACCTACTATATAGCACAGGGAACTATATTCAATATTTTATAATAACCTATAAGGGAAAAGAATCTGTATGTGTATATATATATATATATATATATATATATATATATATATATATATATAACTGAATCACTGTGCTGTACACCTGAAACTAACATGACATTGTAAATCAATTAAAAAAAAAGAAGTTAGATTTACTAGATTTTATTTAGTTTAGATTTAATTAAGAATTGATCTACATGTGTAAGCTCAAATGTTTGTGTCTGGTACAAGTAGATACAAAAAAGCATTTGCTCCAGAAAACTCATTCTGCAACAGATATTGATTTTTATTTTTCAGCCGAGACAGTGGTATTTTTGCTTCAGAAATAGTCCAGTTGCTACCAGTGAGTAGGCACAAATGTAGGGTTGTAAAAAAAAAAAATGTTATTTTGAGATGAATCTCTTTATTATGACTATAGAAAGTCAAATGACTGAATCCATGAGTTGCATTTTCTCATAGTGATTTCCAAACCTGGCTCATCTATGGAGTCACATTTTTGAAACTACAGAATCTTAGGTTCCACTGGATCAGAACATCCATGAGTAAGGCCAAGGTCTTCAAGGTCTTTCTTTATTATTTTTTTTGGCCGCACTGCATAGCTTGCAGGATCTTAAGTTCCCCCACCAGGGATTGAGCCCGGGTCCTGGCAGTGAAAGCACTGAGTCCTAACCACTGGACTGCCAGGAAATTCCCCAAGGTCTTTCGATTTTTGAAAAGACTTTAGGAACTCTGATGATCAAAGATTTGGGGACCCACTGGTACAACTAGAGGGACATTGAACACTGAAGTCTAATTTGGGGAGAAAGACAAATTTTCTTATTAAAAAAACCATAGTTCTGAGTTACTAAGATGTATAAAAATATCCATCTATTTTATAAGCTTTATTTTGGAAATCTTTTCAAATAAGTAAAATATTTTAATCTCAGCATAACTCATATCATAGTCTGCCTGTTTAAGGGCGATAAGGTATCAGCAGACAGGCTGCTAGAAAAGTTAAATCTTTAGGAAGCTTGCAGTTTGGGAGGCAAATGCTATACCGATGTTTATATCATCACCATTTCCTGAGAAGGTGTACTATTTGAACAGATTAAAATATAGATATCGCTTAGCCAACATTAGAAGCGTGTCTGAAATGCACACACTCCTACCGCTCTGAGTACTTCCTGCAGCCGCGCACAGCTTTCTCCAGCTTCTATCGGTGGCTGTAGAACCACCACCTCCCTTTCTTAAAGAGGCTTCTCTCCAGCTACACATCAATGCAGAGGCCACTGACGCTATTTTCTGTGTCAGCAATAATGCTCTGTCCTTCCTATGTCATCCAAGGAGCCCTGGATTCTTTCTGAACAAGAATGTGTTAGTCTTCTACACACTGGCGTGGGGCAGGGCGGGAAGGGGAGGTGGGAGTGATGGGTCAGTATTTTTTTGAAAGAGGCTCAGCATGAACTCAGCAGATTCACAGAGTAGATAAGAGTGGAAGGGGAATCAAAAGTTGGGAATACAAATTTGTTTCTGCTGCTTTTTTATTTAAAATGCAATTTTTTTTTTAAAATTCAGGGAGAAAAATCAGCCTATCCATGTCTTACGTCTGCCAGTTCCTATTCTACTTAGCAATTTTCTCTTTGCCTTGTTCTAAACATACATTATCTTTGCATTCTCATACTGTTATTAGACATCTGAATTAGCAATTATTTCTTAAATGCTATATCATTTAGCTCTTGCTAAATAACAAATTACCCATAACTTACCTGCTTGAAAAAACAAGCACTTATTTAGCTCATAATTCTGTGGACTGAACAGGCAGTTCTTCTCTAGGCTGCCTTTGCTTTTCTTTGCTGGGCTTATATTGTCTGTGATCAGCTGCTGGTGGGATTGGAGGCTGGCTGGTCTAGGGCGGCCTCACTCATACGTCTGGCTATTGGCAAGTAGTGACTGGGGCCTGGCTGCTAGGGTACCTCGAATCCGTTCCTTGTACCCCTCTCATCTTTTAGCAGGCCAGCTTGGACTCCTTGACATGGTGACCTCAGGGTTCCAACCACAGTAAAAGATAACACGGCCTAACGTGCAAGTCTCTGCCTGCTTCGTATTTGCCAATCTCATTGTCCAAGTCATATGTCTCAGCCCAGACTCAGGGTGTGGTAAAACAGACAGCACCGCTTGATGAGAGGAACTTCAAATTCACATCGAAAGGGTATGCCTAGAGGGATGAGGAAAAATGATGGCCATTTTTGCAATCTACCACAAGGGCTTAGTTTGTGAAAAGCCTAACATTTAAAAAATAGATAAGGCATCTGCCATGGTTTAATGGCTGGAGTTTATATTTTATTTTAGCTTTTGTCCTCATGTCCAATTATGACACAACTGCGAGTCAGGCAAATCCCCAAAACCTCATTCAGCAACACAAATCCCTACTTTTCTTTTACCATTTTAGTTTTTAGATTACCCACAGAACTAGCTGCTACGCAGAGCAGCTGCAGGCGGACAGAAGTGTGGTGAGTATGGATGGGTGGGTGGTCAGGAAAGGCCGCCCATGCTCTGTCAGCATAGGCTTCTCAAGGTAGTCAAGTGAGCCTCTGACCTTCCATGATGCCACCGTGGGCTAAAAGGTGACAGACACAGAAGGACGTTCTGTTTTCTCACGAGAGCAAATAGATGTGGCATCCCCGGGCAAAAAAAAAAAAAAATCGCTCATTTATTTCGTTTTGTTTTTGTTTATCCGTTTTTTAATTCCATATGTGAGTGAGATCATACAGTGTTTGTCTCTCTGTCTGGCTTATTTCCCTTGGCATAATACTCTCAAAGCCCAAACCAAATCAAACAAAAACAAGCAGATACAGAGAATAGAGTAGTGGCTACCAGAGAGGGAGGACTGGAAGGGAGCCTGAAAAGAGTAAAGGGATTACCTGTATGCTGAGGAATGGAACCTACATTTTTGGTGGCAAGCACACTGTAGGGTATACAGGAGTGTAACATAACACTGTACACGTGAAACTGATATAATGTTATGAATCAGTTACCTCAATAAAACAAATACATATATATGTGCATGATTTTGTGAATAGGCATACTTGGTGACTGAAAGGGCATTTAGCTGAGACCCAATCCTTGGATAAGAGAAGAAATCTCTAGGTAACTGTCACAAAGCAAGCTTATGCTCATGTGACAATGTCTGAGAATCCTTCAGTCTGAGGGGGGTGGCAATTCTAATTAGTCTGGACATCAGTGCAGCTTGGCCCTGTTTTTTAGTTTCCTTGTTTATAATGGGGGAGAATCAGGTCGTACTAAGACCTTTTCTCCCTCCCCATCCCCTTCTGCTCACCCATGAACAAGTTTCGCGGATTGTGGTTTTTAGAAAATACCTCCAACCTTCTCAAATGGCCTGCTTCGTAAAGGCCCCCTATGGGCACAGAAGAAATATTTCCCTTTCTGAAATGCAATAAGGTTCAGCTTTGCTTGGTGTCTTCTAAGGCAAAGCAAGGTTTAAGTGATGGGCAAATAACAGAGTGTTGCCTGAATTTTCCATATACCTCAGTTTTGGAAAAGCCTGGGAGAGAGGGAATAAATGTAAAATCAGAGCCTTGAAGTTAGGTGGTTGGGATTAACATATACATACTACTATTACATGTATATAAAATAGATAACCAACAAGGACCTACTGTATAGCACAGGGAACTATATTGAATATTTTGTAATAACCTATAAGGGAAAAGAATCTGAAAAAGAATATATATGTGTGTGTGGATATATATACACACATATATGTATGTATGTGTAACTGAATCACTATGCTACATACCTGAAACTAACATGACATTGTAAATCAACTATACTTCAATTAAATAAATAAACAAAATTTTTTAAAATGTAAAAACAGAACCTTGGAAGGGAATTTACAGTTCCATGGACAAATGCCCTAGGCTTAGAAAGGGATCCTTGTGAGCTATAGATCCCCGTGGGAGGAGCATGGCCGAGGCCTTAGGCACCTGGCCCCTCAGCCCCTCTTCCATCAGAGCATTCTGCTGTTATCTGTTTTGTACATTGGGATTTTGCAACATATTTCTTCTGATGAAGGATTTCTGAAGCTAAGACTTCATTTTGTAGGTGAGGAACTGGAGGCCCAGGGATGTGGGGTAACCTGCTCAGGGTCACAGTGGTTGTCAGGGGCAGAGCTGAGGGCAGAATTCCAGTCTCAATTTCTCGTCCAGTGTTCTTTGTTCTACCACATGCCATCTTCCACTTCTCCACCTAAGCTGGGCAACTTCTTTTCAATAGATGCTCACTCAAACGGCACTATAAATGTTGCCAAAATGGTTGATACAGATCAGAAGATGAAAAGTGTTATTTCTCATTTGAACAATTGCTATGATGTGATTTGGATTCTGGCTTCCAGTTCTTATCCTGTTTTTCACGAGCTGGGTGACTGAATCTCTGTTGCAGTCTCGTCATTGTAAAATAGAGACAATGATGCTCAACAACTGCTCAGCTTTTTGTAAGTAAGCAGGTAACTAGTACAGAACATTGCTATGATTACTGGTTTATTGCTTTGACTGTAGAAAAAAAATTACTATTCATGGATTGTAAAGGCTCCACTAAAGTGAACTGTCTCTTAACACTTTTGGAAAAACTGAAGGTAATAATCAAAACAGTCACTATTTGTATGGTACATAGCTTGAGTTAATTAAACCATGATCAAAGGACCTGCATTCTGTCTGCAAACCATGCAGTCAGAAGTGCAATAAGAACTAAGGAATGAGCCTTGAGAAATCATTTGACTGTTCTGAATCTTATAAAGCCTGGAGTACATACGAAAGGAGTACTGGAGAAGAATTCGCTGGGGCTGTCTTTTAAGTGGTAAACAACACAAGAACCAAGAACTTCAGCTGGTCCTGAAATTCACTGCTTCCCATTTAGAAGCTGCTTCTAAATGTGGCAGCTCCCCCACTGCCTAATTAAAATGCCTTAGCAGAACAGCTTCAAATCTGACAAGGATGAATAGTTGCCAAATGGGCCCCTTTCTTTCCTGGGCCTGTAGATCATTTGCCTCCAGCTAACAGGAATTGGCACTAAAAGCCAAAGAGTGGAGCATCAGAAGGCTTTGATCACTGGGTAAGAACTGTTCGGTGATGTTCGGATGTGGAATGAGCGCTGTGGTATGAGCTCAGGTGATTCTATCAGTAGATCTGGCATAGCTATGCTACAAGGTAGGCAAACTGATGTTCAGATGAACATGACTCTAGTATGTGCAATGGTTTCTAGTTTCTTTCATGGCTGTGTAAAACATCCAGATTATGTCAGATTACTTCTCCATTTGTAGATCAAGAATTGGAAATAATCATGGGGTAATGGACTGGTGTTGGGAGATTTGTGTTCAGATTCTGGCCCAGTTATTGAGTATCTTTGCTGAATTAAACTTTGGGCCTCTGTTTCCTCTGTGAAATAGATGGTGGGGCAGAAAGTTAGATTAAGAATTTTTAAAGTACTTTTCCAGTCTAACAGCTTCTTATTTTATGGCTAAAGGCAGTAAGGACCAAGAACTAACTTTCTGTCTTTAGGTTATTTAAATTGTCCCATATATCAAATCACAATGGATTTAAAAATTATATTGAGTCTGTGGTCTATTATCCTCCGATGGAGCATGTTAAGGAAGCTGAGTGCTTTGATCACTGCCTGGGCTAGTGATTTAGTAAGAACTAAATTGTGCTGCAAGAAGCAAAGATCTGACTTCCATAGTTTAAAAACACAAGGTTTTCTTCGCTGACATAAAAGAATTTGGAGGTAGGAAATCCACAGCAAGTACTGTGGCTTGATAAAGACATTCCACTGCATGTGGCTACTATCCTCAAGGTTACCTCCTAACACAATATGACTGCTAGGATGCCAACCCTTTCATCCACATTCCAGGAGCAAGGGGAAATTGACAAAAGGGGGGGCATCCTTTGACTGGGAAATGCTGTTCATTATCTGGGCATGTTGCTACCCCAAATAAAACTGGGGTCCTGTTACTGAGAAGAAATAGGACCAACCAGCAGGCTTTGTCATAGCCAGTTATCTCAGCTGGATTCCTTGGCCATTTCCTCAGTCCTGCACAGCTTTCTCCCAAACACAAGGGCCAATCTGGACAAAGCCCTCTGTTTTCCAACACCGTGAAGCCATGAGGAGCCTAAGAGGGAAGGCACTATCTTGTCGACTGAGGATCTAAAGAATCATTTTCACAGGTGAAAGGCAGCAAATTTATTCTAGTATAGGTGGCACTTGAAGAACTTGCTATTTTTGAATTATTATAATAAAAGTATTTTCCAATTTTGCCTAGGAAATAAGCTGATCTCCACCTTCCTAAAAAATATCCCAACAATTGTTTAAAATAACTCTGTTCTTGCTATGAATAAGTTCTACAGCTTAGCAACAGAGAACAGAAGGGACACATACAAAGCTTTTTCTTTTTCTTTTTTTTCTTTTCTTTCTTTCTTTTTTTTTTAATAGTAACTCACCCTCAAGCTTGGATTAGGTAAAATAGTCTCTTGGGCAAAAGGACCTCACTTCCTGAAGCTCTGCTTTTATCTTTGCTGCTAAAAACTCACAGGCTACATTTCGCACTATGGTATTGTTTTGTTTTTTAATAATCTTAGTTCATCTGACTAGTCAAAAATGCCTAAGAGGGGGACTTCCCTGGTGGTGCAGTGGATAAGACTCTGCACTCCCAATGCAGGGGGCCCGGGTTCGATCCCTGATCAGGGAACTAGATCCCATATGCATGCTGCAACTAAGAGTTCGCATGCCACAACTAAGGAGCCTGCGTGCCGCAACTAAGACCCAGTGCAACCAAAAAAAAAAAAGCCAAAGAGGTATGTGGGTTTTAAGAAATCAAAACCTAAGCAGACTGATGGCTGAAGTCAATTTGGGACAGTGCTTCAGTTCAAACATTCTGGTTCTGGGTTCATATTTGCCACAGATCCCTGTTCCCCATCTGTGACAGTTAATTTTATGTGTCAACATGGCTAGGCCACAGTACTCAGATATTTGGTTAAACACCAGTTTATTTTTTATTTATTTATTGTTTTAATTGGCTGCACCATGCGGTTTACAGGATCTTAGTTCCCCGACCGGGGATTGAACCCACGCCCCCTGCAGTAGAAGCGTGGAGTTTTAACCACTGGACCACCAGGGAATTCCTGAAACAGCAGTTTAGATTTTGATGTGAAGGCATTTTTCACATGAGACTACCATTTAAATCAGTAAACGCTGAGTAAAACAGATCACCCTTCATAGTGTGGGTGGGCCTCCAATCAGTTGAAGGCCTTAAGAGATAAAGACTGTGGTTTCCAGAGGAAGAAGGAATTCTGCCTCCAGACTGTCTTCAGACTCATGACTCCAACATCAACCCTGCCCGGGGTCCCTAGCCTGCCAGCCTACTCTGAAGATCTCAGGCTTGCCAGCCGCCACAATTGCATGAACCAATTTCTTAAAATCTTAATAGATAGATAGACGGACAGGCAGACAGACAGACACATGTTGGTTCTTTTTCTCTGGGGAACCCTGACTAATACACCACACCAATTTTTGGCTCATGGATATTTGTAAACAAGCCCATTTGTACTGCTTCTCATTTCTGTAATCCATTTATTCAAAACAGACTGATAAAGGCTGTTAGGTCTAAAGGGGTAGAGGGTATGAATTATGGTGTGAGATTGGGTTGGTATCACAGAACCAAGGTTATATTCCCTGGATAAGCCTCTTACCTCTCTGAGCCTTAGTGTCTACACCTGTAAAATGGGTAATGATGCTGATTTGGGGATAAAAATAATAACGATAGTAATGACAACAAAAAATACGTACTTTGTCAGAGCACTTACTATGTGCCATGAACGTGGATCCTCTTTTCCCTCCCATACAGCCTTAGAAGGTGAAACTGAGGTACACAGAGGCTAAGAAGCTTGTCCAAGTTCACACAGCCAGCACGTGGCAGATGCTGACCAGCATCATGACCAGCACCACGCTGTCTCCACGACACACGTGAAGATGCTTAGCCTATGCCTGGCACACAGCAGATGTGCAATATTAATTCCCTTCCACTTTCCTCTTTCACTGCCTTTTGTCTCATTACTCAGCTGTTTCTGCAAAGGTCAGAGCCAGTGAAAGCAACAAAGTCTTGTACCATTCAATTTATAGCTCTTAGGCAGTCAGGGATCTGCCCCAAGGTGATTCATTCTGCAACTTTCTTGCCAGGAACTGAAACTGAAAGCAGACTGCCTGTTCTACCACAGGGTCTGGAGTGGCGTTGGTTTTCACATATGCCGATGGTCAGGTTGGGGACTGTGTAACCCACTGCACACAACCACTGTCTATATTGCTGAATTCACTCCCAGAGTTAATCACAAGCTGGTGTGTTTGGATGCACACCTCATCGCCTCCACTTTCATCGTGTAATTTCGAAGTAAGAATGAAAAGTAGACGGTGGTCTGAATCTCCCTTCCTAGCTTGGTGCTGCCCAGGGAGCACGCTGCCTTCTCTCATTTGGTTATGTTGACGGGGAAGCCATGGGAAGTGGCACAAGAGCTGCCCTCTCTGTGCCCCTTCTCTCCTCTTTTTGGAAAACACTAAAGAGATCTGTTCCATTAGCACGAAGAGTGCATTTCTGCATTTTTAAGTGGTTTTTTGGCAAACCAGAGAGCTGTTCTATGACAGGCTACAGACACTGTGTCTGCAGCTATTTATCATCATAATAGGTATCCTTACGATATCGATATCCCTGAATGCAACATTATCTCTTTGAAAATTCATTTCATGCAAGGATGCTGATGTCGGTACCAAGTTATGCTATAATTCTAGGGGAAGAGGTTTTGAGAGTCCTCTGTAGTTGACATAACAACTGCTATATCCATGCTTGGATTTTGATCAGCTTAAATAACTTAAGTTCCAGAATATTTTATAAAGATTGCTTTTATTCCAGCTGATTACTTCATGGCTTCCAATATAAATGCTAATGTAGGCACCATTATTTTTGTTATTAAGCTATTGCTATAAAACATATTTTTTAAAAGGCAATTTAAAACTTTAGGACTTGAATTATACATTTTCATAGTCTGATGGGAAGAATGCTTGGCATTTGTTACAACTATATCTACAAACACAATGTACGGCACGGGTCGAAAGTCACAAACATTGGGGCGCCAATTCCTTTCCAGCATCCTGTCCCTCCATTCTTCCCCAGTGATGCCAAGCTTCTTCCTGGCTCTTGAACACGTCCTTCTTTTCCATGCCTTGCACGTGCTATCTCCTCCGTCCACAGTGACCCTCCTGCCCTTCATCCCCCTCCTCCCACTGCACCTCCCAAATTCCTCTCTTACCTGGACACCCAGATCAAATGTCATTTCCCTCAGGAAGCCTTTCCTGACTTTCCTATACTACGTCTTCGGAGCTTAATATCTATTTATTTCCTACAATTCTCCAAAGGGATATAACTACAAATCTATCAATAGTTAACTCTAAACTATCTACCTAAGAATCCTGGAAGGCATGTAGAGACCTAGAAAGAAATCCATACTTCTTGCAACAAGGAAGTAATAGATGACTCTAGACATTTTGATCCAGTACTTAAGGATAAAACTATGTCTTCTAGGATTCTGCTTATCCCACAGGACCAGACGGCAAGACTAGTACAGATTCCTTGCAGAGGATTTGGAACGTGTTAAAAAAAACAGGGAAGGGCTTCCCTGGTGGTGCAGTGGTTGAGAATCTGCCTGCCAATGCAGGGGACACGGGTTCGAGCCCTGGTCTGGGAAGATCCCACATGCCGCGGAGCAACTGGGCCCGTGAGCCACAATTGCTGAGCCTGCGTGTCTGGAGCCTGTGCTCCGCAACAAGAGAGGCCGCGATAGTGAGAGGCCCGCGCACTGCGATGAAGAGTGGCCCCTGCTTGCCACAACTAGAGAAAGCCCTCGCACAGAAACGAGGACCCAACACAGCCAAAAATAAATAAATAAATAAAAATGGAAAAAAAAAAAAAAAACAGGGAAAAAAACGACTCTTGATCCAATTATCCAGTGAGAACCTCTGTTGATATTTAGTGAATATCTTTGTGTTTTGTTTTGCTTCCAATGTGTACATCTACATGTATTTTGATTCTCTCCATTCCTCAGAACACAGGATAACCACTCACCATGACCACGCTAATTGGACATAGCCTTTTCTTAGTAAAGTATTACAGTATACCATTTGTACAGAAAAGTTCATACACAAATCAAGTGTACAGCTTGATAAGTTTTTATAAAATGAAGGCACCCATGTAAGCAGCACCTGGATCAAAAACCAGTATTTTACCAATGCCCTAGAAGCCCCTCTTGGGTCCCCTTCTAGTTATTACCCTACCCCCAAAGGTAATCATTATGCACACTTCTAACATTAGATCGTACTTTTGCCTGTTTGGGAATTTAACATAAACGTAACAACCCAATATATACTTTTTTGTGTGTGTATGTAATGACCAATCTGATTTTAGACTGAGGAAGAAACTGAGGATATCCACTGGGGTGAATCAGATAGTGGGCTATTCTGCGTACATAAATGTGCTCAAGATACAGGGAATAACTCATTTATCTCATGGAAAGTGCTCTAGGGCCCTTATGTTCATAACCCAAGTCCTACCATAACTTTTGGGACTATCTCAGAGCCAGAGGATACCACCGTACCAGCCTAGGCTTAAGCAGTGGGAAGTAAAGGATAATTCCCATTTGTTCAAACTGAGAATAAAATTCAATTATTAAAAAAAAAAAAAATTCAGGATTACCCCCTCCCCAGTTATTTTAAGCATGAGAGAGGGCTTTGACCTCCTGGGAAGATTCTAGATCTGTGTGTGTTGAATACATCTTCCTGTGCCAGAAATTATAGTTCTATGGATCCGATGAATCAGATCTATTTCTAACAGGAAAAATGAAGATAAATCCAATAAAAATAGCTAACTTTTATTAACCACCTCTCATATCTGCCAGACACTGCTATATATACACATCCACTGCTTTATATAAATGTATCGTGTAGTCCTCAGGAGAACCCTAAGAGGTAGATCTTATTATCCTCATTTTACAGTTGAGGAAACTAAGGTGAATCTGCAGTTCTGATCACCAGTGCTGGAATGGGGCCAGCAGGTGAGCTGGTCAAAGGAGTATGCTCAAAGGAAGGTTCTTAAGAATGACAAGACAGTGAGAGCCTGAGGGTCTACACCGTAAGAGTGGTTCTTTCCCTGCAACTGGATGGGAATGGTTTAAATCTATCCAGCTAATATGGAGTGGAGCAGATCTCCTTGAGAAGAAGAGCCCACGTCCACAGAAGCCTACAAAGGAACTCAGCGCAAGAGGAGGGAAGGTGGGATTTGATGGTCTGGTCTGGGCATCCTTCAGGGGTGCCATCCAACTATCCTCTGGAAACTTGGGCAAAAGGTCCTACTAACACAGCCTAAATCCCTGGCATCAGAACTTTCTTAAAATCCTGCAGAGGCCTGTGTCCTGTGAGCAGATAGTGAGGGAGTTCTCTGTTAGCTCCTAGAAATCCGCTCCTCTGAACCAGCCTCAGTTATCAAGTACAGGATTTAAAATGTAAACTAACCCTGAGGCAAGGGTATGAGTGTTCCTCTTTTTAAGATGCTGTGAAACTGCCATCAGCCCACACCCTTCAGTTTCTACTAGGCCTCAGGACAAGGAATATGGTTGAGGCTGGTCACAGCCAGAAGAATCTTCCTCTCCAAACTGCCAAGAAGGGAAGGGAAACATCCTTGGAAGACTGCAGCTGGTTTAAAGTGGTGTCAAGACACTGGCCACAGATACATCTGGAACATCCTGTAAGTATTTACTGAGAGGTTTGTCAGCTCGTTACCAGGATCAGGACCGGAGAATCCCTTCAAGGATCTCCTCCTGGGCAAGAAGCTGGCACAGTTTCCCCCAGTTCCTCATCTCAGGACTAGATGGTAAGGGATATTAACAAGCAAATCAAATATAATTACAGAATGGGGCTTGCTCCCCTGAGGAGAACTGACTGAATTCACCAAATCTTCTGCAGTGAGGTTCTCTGAAGAACCATCCTTAACAGGTCTGAGGAATAATTTGATGAAGGAGCCTTAAGAGGCTGATGCAGGGAAAACTGGAGGGGAAAAGATAGCTTCCATCCTTTCACGTTGAAAAAAGCAACTTTCTCCACTCTTTATATTCCTCTGACTTCCAGCTTTCTGGTCGCAACAAGTGGAAAGTAGGAGTGGGAAAATGGGCATGAGGGGAGCAGTGGGGTAAAGAAGATGGAAGGAGAGGAGGAGGGAGTTGAGGGCCAATGCGGTAAAACTCCATATAAGAGATAGATTAGATGGTCTGTCGATTAAATTAAAAATAAGCAAATTAACAAATTAATGATAAAGTATGAGAGAATGACACCTATTTTAAAATGGGATATAGGAAAAACTGAAAGCAGAAAGACAAAAAGGAGTTAAGAATAGAGCAAAATATTCTAAATTAAGATTAGGAATTAATAAAAATAGAATAAGATAGATATTTATAATTTTTGAAAAGACAGAGGGCTAGTGAAATAAGAGATGAAAGCTTTGAAATGGAAAAGCTATAAGATTAAGCTGGAGCTAAATCCAAATGATAAAAAGAAAAAATAATTAAGGTAAGTGTAATTTAAGAAGTAGAAGAAAGTAAGAAAAAAGGGAACTCATAACAACACAACTCAAAACAACAACCACCTGACCAGCTGGGCCACTCAAGGGAAAGTAGGAATGAGGAAGTTCTTTGGACAGCCAGGCTTTTCCTCTCTTGAGGTCCATCCCTGGTGGCAGGTTTTTTTAGTTTGGTTACATATTCATCCATGCCTACCTCCATTCATTCATTCCCCAAATATTTATTGTGCCAAACTGGAAATTCAGTGGTGTGAGCCAAACAGAGAAGAATTTTGCCTCCATGATGCTCACAGTCTATGACAGTTGATGGTGGTGGGAGAGAACACATATATTAAACAAATGACTATACAGGCCAATTGATAATTACAGAGTTATGAAGAAAAAGCCCAGGGTGCTCTGGGGATGTATGAACTGGCCACTGATTGTATGTATAATGGGAATGGGGGATGTGGAGTGGAGATGGGGGTAGATGGACATCGGGAAAGTCTTTTCTGCCAACATATTTGTCCTGAGATCCAAAGGATATATTAGGAATTAACTGAAGCAAAGTAGGGGTGGAGGTGGCCAATATATGTCAAGGACCTAAAACAAGAAGGCTTTAATTCATCCGAGAAACTAAAAGAAGGCTGTGGCTGGAACAGATAGATCTAGCAAGGGAGAAGTGTTAGATGCGGTAGGAGAGAATGGTGGGGACCTTATTAAGAATTTTGGTGTTTATCTAGGAGCAATGGGAAGCCATTTGTTTGTTTCCTTAAAACAACAAAAAATGTTTCATCCATTTGTCTGTTTACTGTTTTTTTTGGTGGGTGGGAGTTCCCTTCCTTTGGGGCAGGGACTATACCTGTCTTGTATATCATTATATTCCCAGCACCTATGCAGTGGACAATCAATAAATATTTTGAATGAATTAATAGGAATCATTTTGGTAGGGCCACAACTGAAGTCCAGGTCTTCTGCAAAATCTGTGCTTCTTCCAGGAAGTCATCTTGTCACCTCAATAGTTTGCTTGGAGTCCTATCTGCTCATCAATAAGGTAGATGTTAGACGTCTCCCTCAATGCTTTTGCTATCCTTAAATTAACAGCTCAGCTTCCGAAGTACTGGTTACTTCTGAAAGTTTTGAGAATTGCTATTGAATTCTGCTGCCTTCCATGATGGTAGATGGATGCCATGGCTTGTTATTGGTGACAAACTGTCCAAGTGGGGGAAGGAGATTATCACTGCACGTCCATGTGCCCTGGCATTCTTTTCTCGAAGAACTAAAACATGCAATGACAAATTGCTTTCCCACCAACAATTTTCACAAGTCTCAGAGAAATCATAGCAACACTTAGCTTCTTAGTAAGTTTTCCCCCCAAACAATGACACACCGAGGGTACTTGATACCTGGAGCAGATCAGTTTTTAACACCCTCCTGGTGTAGAAGACAACATTAGTTTTAGTAATAGTCATGTAATAATCAGGAATGTGAATTCTTATTTTCTTTTTTTAGGTTTAAAATAAACAATAGTTTTTTTCTTTTAAAGAATAAATACCAGTTTTAAAAATACTACTTTAAAATCAGTAAACTATTACACAACGTTGTAAATCAACTATACTTCAATAAAAAGTTTGTTTTGAAAAAAAATTAAGGAGAGTGCTAAAAAAATCAGTGAGCTATTTCACACATGAATTAAAATTTGCACTTGCTAAACAAAAATATCACATCTTGCATTTTGCACTCTTTACCACTATTTAAAATTTAAATACAAATAAAAACCTCAGAGTGGTCACAGAGAATGTCAGAATTGAAGCAGGGCAAATTCGGTTTCTTTGTTTTTAAAGTCACTATGTTATGATTGTTTATTTCAAATCTACTCGTTTAAATTAGGTTGTTGCCTATTTTCCATATTTTAAAAAGCGCTTTGGCAAAAATTCTTATGTGCTTATTCACTTATTGCTTAAAGACAAACTACTAAATGTCGAACTGCTGGGTCAAAGCTTACAAATGTGTAAGGCTTTTCACGCTGCTTCACTACATATCAGATGAGTAAATATGAAGAAGCATCACAGCTTCCTACCTCCAAAGTTTCCACTGATGCTACCATAGGCACTGTTCCTTTAAAAAGTGCGGGATTTACAGACTCCCTGGACTCAGAAGTAGACAGGGAAGAGCTGTGGTCACAGGGAGACGGAGGGGGAGGCGGGAGAAGCCGACTCCTGTGGTGGCTCTCTCTGTAGGATGCTATGCCCATCTCAGAATCACATGCCCCCTCACTCCCAACTGCTTAGACTTTTCAGCTTCTCTTGACAAGTTCCTAATTTGAGGTCAGACTCCTCTGAAGAGATATCTGAACTTTCTACAACGAGCAAGGCAAATTTTGATTGAAGGTGGGGTTTGAATCGTGAGGCACACGGGAGGAGTGCCCGGCGAGGGCCACAGGAAGACACTGGGCGTGGTGGGGAGGCGGGTACCAGAGGAGAACACTGAGACACAGAGAGGGACAGCGAGGCTGGCAAAGACCTCCAGTTCATCTATCTCAAAAGTGCCTGGAGTGAAAGTATCCTCTGGCCCTTCTCTTGCATTATCAAATGATCCTCTACCCGCAGGAACTCAAACTGAAACTAGCACATTGGTTTCATTTACAGATTAAATAGTACTTTAATGGATAAGCTGGGAACTTCAGCTTTATATAATATATAATATATACTTTGATATATGTGCATATATATGAAATGTGGTTTACAATATATTCTAAATCTATATAACCAATTTATTAATAAGCAAATAACTGAATAACCAAATAAATGCCAGAATCCATGTAAAGGGCTTAGAACAGTACCTAACACAGAGTAAGCCCTGACTAAATGTCAGCTATGCTATGCTAATAGAATTAACACTGTACTCTGATTGCTCACATACAGTATAAAATATTTACTCCACTAAATAGATAAGATATAAAATTATTGCAAACAGCACTTAAACCCCTCAGAGATAAGACCTCCTTAGCCCAGGCAGCGGGTGCTCCTGGGCTTCCTTGTGAGATTCTCCAAGTACAGATAAGCCCTGGGGGCTGAGACAGATAATTAAGGCTCCTGGAGGAACTGTACTCTGTGCTTCTGGTCCTGCAACAGTCCCAGAGAGAGGGCTGTGAAGCCAGTGGGGAAAGGTTAGGGGTGGCCAGGACCTTCCTAGAGGGAACAGAAGGGAGTGGGGACCAGGCTGGGCCAAGGGAGGAGGAGAGGTTAGGGAACCTCAAGGTTATTATTACAAGTCTCACTGCAAAGGGCATGGGCACATGGGAAGTCATTAATTGGGGCCATCAAGGCAAGGTATCAACTACACTGGTGGATGGGAGTTCTTTAGTATTGCCACCCTGAATACATGTGGGATTCTCTTGCTAAGGAGGACAGGGGAATGGATACTGGGCAGTCAGCTAGCACACTGCCACATCAGGGCTGGCGCCACTGGAGAGGACTTCCACGCTTTGCCTCTGGGGACAGGCTGAGCTGCCCTGAATCAGACTCTACTTCTCACCTGTGGTGTGCACTTGAGTAACTTAAATACTTCACTTTTCTAAGCCGCATATGCAAACAGAGATAATAATAGATGCTTAGCTCTTAGGATTGTTGTGAGAATTAAATGAGACATAAAGTAGCTAGCATGGCACCTGGCCCTGAGCAGGGACCCAGAAAATATTGGTAATGATTATGTGTTCAGCCTGGTTGACCTTATCGGTGTTTATTTTTTGCCCAGATTAAATGATTTATCTTTTCCACAATTTAACAAAAAGAAACATGCCCTAGAAACTAGAGTCACTTCACGGTGAGGCACAATTGTCTAAGAAGGTCACCTTTAGGGGTATTTCAGTAGACTTTTTATCTGTAGGTGCAGAAAAAAGTCTTTCACCATCTGTCTCCATAGCTGTCACTTATTTTTTCCCCTTTTTGTACAACTGGGTTATTTCATCAAACTTAATGGCCACTGAAAGTAACAGCTGACAAGCACCATTGTTGCTTCACATGATACCTGACAGCATCGTGGGCTCATTTTTCCACCTGCTGCCAAGCTGAAGAATTCTCAGAATTCTCTCTTTGTTTTGTTCCAGTTGGTATTTATAAATATGAGAAGAGATGTGGTGAAGACTGAGGGCAAAGTCAGTCTTTTAATTATGTGAATGTTGGGTTTGCAGGTGAATGAGAAATAGTGGGTCAGGGGCCAGGTCAAGGAGTCTGTGTCAGGAACGTGTCCCTGGCTTGGTTGCCCGATCCTAAGACACTCTCGTCTCCACGCTGAGCTCTCAGCTAACTGACCCCTTCAGCCCCCACCCCAGGCTCTAGGACCACAGCAAGGAGCAACTCACAGAGCCCACGTGGCTCTGCAAAAAGTCAGCCACCTCCAAGGTCGGCTCTGACTTCCCATCCCAGCTCTAGCCGCATAACTGAGTCCCAGGATTATTCTCTCACCCTTAGATCTCTCCTGATATTATAGCTCTTCTTTAAAGATTGAGTTCTGCCTTGTTCTGACCATTCCTCCAAACTGGGGCTGGGGTCCTACTCCTGACTGCCAGCCCTGTGGCTGGGGCCTTGCTAATCCACTGCCAGAATGTTCCCAATGCCAACCAGTGGTCTGCCACAAGACTGTGTCATTGTGCTCGCTTCAATTTCCTGAACCCCCAGGGCTTGCTGAGTAATGTGGACGATCACCACCACCTATGCTTTCCTCACACTCACCGGAGCTGGTTTTGCCATCCTGGCTGAACTCTCCTTCCAATTTGGCTCAACATCCAACACCACTTCTGGACCAGGGGTGGGGGATAGGGGCGGCAGGGGGTGGGGTTGTAGGTCCTGGCCCCTCTATGCTTTTCTTACCAGTGCCTACTAAGTTTCAGTTTTGACATGATCCCCTACCCAAGTCTGTCACTAGCTATGTGACTCTGGATAAACACCATCACTGAGAAGCCACAAACTCAGTTACCTATAGGGACCAGGTGGGCAAGATAGATCAAACTGGCTGGGTATGGGACACAGCACACTAGATTGTATGAAAACTATAATAACCAATGGGGGGTTACTGCCGTGCTAGACTAAAAGCCTCTTGTGGCCAGGTCTCCAGTTTTCCAAAAGATGTGCGTGCATGTGTGTGTGTGTGTGTGTGTGTGAGAGAGAGAGAGAGAGAGAGAGAGAGAGAGAGAAATCTCGTGGTTTTTCAATCTTTACAACGAATTCATATTCTAAGGCTGTGGAGGTCAGGTTTTTCCTGTGAGTCACCAGCCCACAAACACTTCATAATAACCTCTCTGTGCCACAGTTCCTCATTTGTGAGAGAAGGAAGCTTTTCTAGATAAAGCCTAGGGTGCCTTCCAGCTCCTACATCCTGCTGAATCAGTGAAGAGAGAACTCTGGACAGGAATGGGTCACGGACTATTTCCTATCTTTTCAGTAGGAATCAGGAAATTATATAACAGGGGAGGAAAAGGAGGAAAAGGGCATGGGAAACCAGCTGACTGTCAGCTCTCTGGATTCCTCTTCACCCCTGATTAACTCTAGCCCTTCTGCGGCTTCTCTGCAGTGGGGACTCCCTACCCCCGGGCTTCTTCGGGACATCAGTGATGCACTGCCATACCAGGTCACTGCCTCTCCTCTCTGCTCTCCTGCAGCTCCTGAATGCTGGATCCTGAATGTAAGATTTCCAAAAAGCTGTTCTAGCCCCAGCTTGGTCACGGATACTCGAAAAGTCATTCTCTGTGGCTTGTTAATTCAGTTTACTTAATGCGTTTGCTTTTTTATGAGAAAGTCATGGGTTTGTTCCAGTTGACCGTGTTCAATTTCATGGACAGTATCTCAAGTGGGGTCTGTTGAGGAAAGAGTATGAAGAGCACAGGTCCATCAGAGCTGCCAGGGAAGCCACTAGACATGGTTTTGAGTTCACTTGCCTTTCTGGACCCTGTCCTGTGGGTTTAGTCATTAGGCTCGGTGGTCACTGGTGTAAAAGAAACACCTGAACACTCCCGAAAGCAAGAGGATGTTAGAATGGAACATTTCCTGCCTCTGTTTCAGCTGAGGGGGCGAGATGAAAGATGTCAGATACCAAAGTGAGATGACATTCCCCCTCCCAATTAGTACAATTAAAAGGAAACGTCTCCAAGAATCTGTTCCATAGTCCTTGAACTGCTCCAAGAGATCAAGATGAGACTGAGGAGACAAAGTATCTTTGGAGGGAGGGAGCAGGTAGGTATAGTGGATATTGTTAATGCCCCTCCAGATCACCTTGAAAAACTGGACAACCCCCTTCCCCACCCATAACCACATTCAGCTGCCCACTTCTCTGGAGAATTGTCCTCGGACAGCCAGGACCTGTAGGCTACACACCACCACCCGGATCACCCCAGCAAACCTCAGCCCAAACAGCAGGAGGGTATAAACTGAACTCCTTGCCTCCAGGTGGGACTGTCTTTGTCATGCACTTTGTCTGCAGGGTTTTCCCTCTGGGATCAGATTGAAGCTAGTCTCTAGCTGGGATCACTTCCTCCATTGGCTTCCCTCTCTCCCCCAGCTTTATCCTGTTCTCCTCGCTCCTCTTCTAATGAGAACAGTTCCTCAAAAAATCACGTGAACAAGAATCCCCATTTCGGGCTCTGCTTCCAGGGAGGCTGACTGAAGACAGTGGAGGTGCACCTCTTTGATCTTGAAGATGGAGACTTGAAGGCAATTGCATCGAGTGCCTCTCAAGTGCTCCCTACAATTAAGGGACAAAGAGGATGGGTCCCTCCCTCAGGCCTGAGAAAGATAAAGTGGCCTGTGAATGGTGGCTGACTCCCACCTTGGAATTCCAAAGGCAGCTACCCCCACGCTGGAGCCAGGTGGGCGATGCTGTGTAGAGACAGCCTGACCCCAGGTGAAGGGGAGGGAAGGAATGCCTGAGCGCAGGATGGACCAGCGCGGGCCAAGGAGAGGGGCAGTGTGGGGTCCTCTCAGCCTAAAAGGGCTGCCTGAAGGGGCACAGAGACCTCAGCTAAAAGAGGCTCTTCTTTCAGAGGTGAACCTCTGGGTGAAGAAGGCATCACAGATGGCCACCAAGAGCAGAGATCAATCACTACAGGTCCAGGGAACTGCAAGAGCAAGGAACTCAGCAAGAAACCTCTGAAGAACCCAAAAAGCCCCCGCAAGAAGAGAATTTATTGCAACCACCTGCCAGCCCCATCCAGGAATTTCCAGCTTTAACCAATTCCAGGTTCAGCCAAGTGGTAACGTCATTTTCCCTTCTTTATCCTCACTCTCCCTACGTTGACTCCAACAAGAGAGAAATCACAGGTAGCACAGGGGAGCTGAGAGAAAGGAGAGAACAGAAGAACCACAAACTCCTCCCCACCACAGGCTTGAGAAGCAGCCCGGGCGTGGAGACAGGGTGATGGTTTAACCCCAACTTCAGGTTGATTTTTGATTAGTATGTGAGACTGAATATATTGTTTCTAAAATGAGACTTTTATAACTCCAAGTAAATACCACTCAGAGTGATGCAAGACTCTCGATGGACAAGATTAAGATTTTCCCCACTGAACTGAGTGTAAAGTGGCGGAGAGAGATGAAAATAATGTTTGGATCACATCCCATGGGTCATGCTTGTGCTTATGGTTACATAAGTGGGGAGAAGCTTCGGCTTCCCAGTGCTTCCCGAAGACAAGCCCTGTGCTGATTCAGTCAGCTGCATCCTCAGTCCCGGCTCCCAGGATAAAAATGCCCACTGGATAAGGATCTGAAATATCAGGTTCTGAAACTTTTGACTGGTTAAGTGCCAGGTGACTCAGAGCTGTGTAATGTAACTGAATGAGTCACGTCATCTCTCTATACACTCTGGCAGAATCTGCTATCTTGAAAATTGTGGCAACCTTCCTCCATGACCCAACATGGCTGGAGATATGTGTGTTCATTCAGTCATTGCATTATTGAGCACCTATCAGGTACTGAAGATTAAAAAACATTGAAACACAGACCTGACTTGCAAAGATACGATTTGCTATGTGCTCTCCTTTTAGTGCAGAGGAAGGAATGATTCTAACAGAGGGGATGATTAAAGTGAGGCTTGATGAAGGACTACTTAAATTGGTGGATCAAAACTTTGACAGAGGGCTTCCCTGGTGGCGCAGTGGTTGAGAGTCTGCCTGCCAATGCAGGGGACACGGGTTCGAGCCCTGGCCTGGGAAGATGCCACATGCCACGGAGCAGGTGGGCCCGTGAGCCGCAATTGCTGAGCCTGCGCTGTCTGGAGCCTGTGCTCCGCAACAAGAGAGGCCGCGATAGTGAGAGGCCCGCGCACCGCGATGAAGAGTGGCCCCCGCTCGCCACAACTGGAGAAAGCCCTCGCACAGAAATGAAGACCTAACACTGCCATAAATAAATTAATTAATTAATTTTTAAAAAAATTAAAAAAAAAAAAACTTTGACAGAACATTGTAATCACCTGGGATGTTTTTAAAAAAATATCATGTTCCACCAAGAGATTCTGATTTATTGGTCTGAGCTACTGCCTGGGGCAGCAGGATTTTTTTTAAATTCCCGAGATAATTCTAATGTGCAGTCAAGGTTGTGAACTACTTTAGATCATCATAACAAAACTAAGTACCAAGGCACCAAAGTGATAACAAATGTATTAAAATTTTATATTTTATATTCGTATGAATAGTTTTAGTAAGAATTTCATTTTATGAAATGAAAGCCAATGATAAACATTTTAATGTATGAATGAGCCTTTTGCAATCTTTTGTGTTCCTAAGATATCCGATTGATAAATAAAAGAAACACTGGCATATGTTGTCGTCTACCTGAGAATAAATTTTTTTCAATTATCATTAGAGTACACTACTGCTTTTCACTTTTCTATAAAATCTATTTTTGTCAAGTGACCCTGGTTTCAAACTAGTCTACTAAAACAAATTTCCTATATTAAAATGTTGAGTAGAATAATAAAACACATCTGTTAATAAAGAATAAGTAATCTCTTAGTAATTAGTAATTTCTTAGGGACTGCACTATCCCTGATTCAATAGCAAAAGCTGTCTTTAAAAAAATTAAATAATGTGCAAGATGACAAAACATTCAGATTAATTCCTCAGGCAGCTTGCTTCTGGTTGTCAGTTATGGGAAAAAAAATGAAAAAAATTCCAACAAGATTTTATACAGTTTCTCTATATGTTTTTGTTTTAAGGACTTTTATTAAAGCTAAAGGTTAAAATTATTCAGTAGTAATTTCTGGGTCCATCATTAGTCATCTAACTTATTTTATACTCTGAAGGCAAATATACAGTGTGAAATAGTACCAAGTACATAACTCAGGTAATTTAAATAAATTGTGTTTATACACACACACACACACACACACGCACGCACGCGCACGCAGCCACATACAGGAGTGATTTTTGCCTGTGCCATCAATGAAATTTAGAAGTGGGGTGGGGTAGGAAAGGAGCACAGATTTTTTTTTCCTTTTTATTTCATTATGTATTGATATATTGTTTACAACCTATAACCTATTTTTTTTAAGTTTTCTACATCAATTTTTCTCCCTCTCCCTTTTTTTAAATTAATTTTTATTGACGTATCGTTGCCTTACAATGTTGTGTTAGTTTCTGCTGTACAGCAAAGTGAATCAGTTATACACCTATCTCTTTTTTTAAAGTAGTCTTTTCCCTTTGATTTTTCTTTTTTGTTCCCCAGCCTTTCCTTCTATTAATCAAACTGTATTCTCAGTTATAATAGGCCTGTCCACCTACTTACTTCACTCATTCATCCCTTAATCCACCATTTGTGATATGATAATTAATTCTATTGTAGTCAGCTGTCACACCACAGATAATGGCTTCAGAACTTTGAAAAGAAAGGACACGATTTTTTTATTGATAGATTGGGTAGCTTGCTTCATAGCCCAACTTCCTTTGAGCAAAGTTTAATCACCAAGAGAGAAACTTCTTAATGGATAACAAAACCCAAAACTAGTGTCTCTGGGCAGCCCCTCTTCACACTTTCCCACCTCCTCCTCCCACGCCCACTGCACCCCCTTTCACCTGGTGGATGGGAACCAGCTATAAACCAGAGTAACAGACTTCACTACATTCAGAGGTTGGAGAATCTGAGTCATAAACTGTTCCTCTGCTTTCAAAAGTACTTCTTTTTTTTTTTTTTAATTCCTTCCTCTCTTCTATTTTGCCTTCTTTTTACTCTTATTGTTTGGCTCTTCTATATATATGTTTACTTTTCTTCCTTCCCCTTTCACCTTCTCCTGTACCTTCCTATGTCAAGGCCACGGGTCCCTAGGCATTGTTGATCATCACCAGTAGCCCTACAGATGGCCCCAGTGCCCTCTGAGAGGCTCTAAGCTAGTCCTCTCTCAGCTCAGAACAATGGAGGGCTGTGACAATTAAAGAGGTAAATCCTGGGGGCTTCCCTGGTGGTGCAGTGGTTGAGAATCTGCCTGCCAATGCAGGGGACGCGGGTTCGAGCCCTGGTCTGGGAGGATCCCACGTGCCACGGAGCAACTGGACCTGTGAGCCACAATTACTGAGCCTGCGCGTCTGGAGCCTGTGCTCTGCAACAAGAGAGGCCGCGACAGTGAGAGGCCCGCGCACCGCGATGAAGAGTAGTCCTCGCTTGCCGCAACTAGAGAAAGCCCTCGCACAGAAATGAAGACCCAACACAGCCAAAAATAAATAAATTTAAAAAAAAAAAAAAAAGAGGTAAATCCTGAAAGTCACAGGGGTGCCTGGTGGGAGCTATATTCTACGAGTGTGACTGCAAAGGGATGCAGTGGACTTTTTTTACAGTGGTTTGTAAGCCAGTTACAAGAATAAATATCCCCAAATGTTTGGATCATTGGTAATAAAGGGTGGAGCCTCTCAAGGCGACTACTTTGAAATAGACAACACTAATTCAGATGTTTTTCAGAACAAAAATAATTCCTGGGACTTCCCTGGCGGCGCAGTGGTTAAGAATCCTCCTGCCAATGCAGGGGACACGGTTCGATCCCTGGTCCGGGAAGATCCCACATGCCGCAGAGCAATGAAGCCCGTGTGCCACAACTACTGAGCCTGCACTCTAGAGCCCGTGAGCCACAACTACTGAGCCCATGCGCCACAACTACTGAAGCCAGCATGCCTAGAGCCCGTGCTCTGCAACAAGAGAAGCCTCCGCAATGAGAAGCCCACGCACCGCAACGAAGAGCAGCCCCCACTCGCTGCAACTAGAGAAAGCCCTTGTGCAGCAACAAAGACCCAACGCAGCCAAAAAAAAAAAAAAAAAAATTCCTGTGTGGAGGTTCCCTGTCATTTCATTTTCCCCATGTGCCAAAGAGAATTCTGACTTGATCAATATGGCTGCCTGCCCCTCCTGTCAGGTGGGTCCTGGACCTTTCTGATGAAGAACAGAGAGATAAGGGGAGAAAGGAGAAGAGAAATAGGAACCCACGGAGGAGTTTTCCTGAGAGTTTGCTAAAATGAAATCTTAACCCCCAAAGGTGATAGATTAGGTGGGGCCTTCGGGAGGTGCTTCCGTCCATCATGCAGGAACCCTCATGAATGGGATTAGTGCCCCCTAAAAGACCCACAGTGATCCCTTGCCCCTTCCATCATGTGAGGACATAGTGAGAAGGTAGCAGCTTTTTTAAAGATTTTTGGCCACACCCCACAGAATGTGGGATCTTAGTTCCCCAACCAGGGATCGAACCCATACCTCCTGCCTTGGAAGACAGAGTCTTAACCACTAGACCACCGGGGAAGTCCCAAGAAGGTACCAGCTTTGAACCAAGAAGAGGGCCTTTAGAGAGTCACTATACGTTAGCAGCTTGATCTTTGACTTCCCAACTCCAGAGCTGTGAGAAATAAATTTCTGTTGTTTATAAGCTACCTAATCTGTAGTATTTTGTTATAGCAGCCAGAACAAACCAAGACGAGTTCTCAAAACAACCTCTCTCCACACCAACCCTGTTTCAATGATTCACTAGGAGGACACACAGGACTCAGGACACCGTCCTACTCAAGGCTGAGATTACAGTAAAAGGATACAAAACAAAATCAGCAAAGAGAAAAGGCACATGGGGCAAAGTCTAGAGAAAACCAAGCACAAGCTTCCAAGAGTCCTAAATCACACAGAATGTGCTTAATTCTTCCAGCTACTTGTGACAACACAGGAGAAGTGCTGTCCACTGGGGAATCTCATTAGAGTCTCAGGGCCCAGGGTTTTTATTGGGGGCTGGTAACATAGGCACTCTCTGCCGAGCATGTACCAAAATCCAGACTCCCAAAAGGAAAGCAGGTGTTCAGCACAAACCACATTGTTTTACAAACAGTTTAGGCTCAGTGAACCATTCTTATCATTTAGGAAATGGTGGGAACCCTCCCTAAATCCAAATTCTCAGACACCAGCCAAGGGCCAAACTTGCGATCAAGGCTTTCTGATGATAGCAGCCCCAGGCTTTCTATATAACTCCTTTCTACACAGTAGGTATGTTTTTATCCCCACTTTACATATGAGGGAAAGGAGGCTTAGAGAAGTCAACTACAGTTGAGCCTTGAATAACACGGCTTTTGAAACGTGCAGGTCCACTTACATATGTTTTTGTTTTTTTTTTCCCAATAAATAGGTACTACAGGGCCAAATGAAAAGGGTTGGCTGAATCCAAGGATGCAGAACCATGGATATGAAGACCCGTCTGTAAAGTTATGCTTGAATTTTCAACTTCATGGGAGTTGGCGCCCCTAACCTCAACTGTGATTACTTAGCCTGCAAGTGGTAGAATTGGAATCTAAACCCAGGTCTCTTTGATTCCCAAGCCTGTGCATTAGCCTGTGAATTACAATACCCTGGAATTTGATAAAAGAAATTTGAGAGGAGCGACAGTTCCAGTGGAATAAGTCGTACTGAAGGAACGCAGAACATGTCACCCCAAATTATGCTGCTTTGACATATTATTTTGAGCTAAAGGCACTTGAAAAACAGCAGATGCCAGAATCTGACCTTCCTTTTTTGCCCCTAAAAAGCAAGAGATAAAATTTCCACGTGAAAGGTACCCACTCTGTGCCAGGAGGAAGAAACATCCTTATCACCAGAGATGGTGTCGAGGCTGAGAGAAAGCTGTACAAACAGACCTTGTTAAAATAACCCTTTAATCTCCGCAAATATTTTTATTTATTTGTTCATTTGGAAATTGATATAGCATGATGAAGATTCCTTTAGCTTTAGGGAAGAGATGCCTGTGTTTCTGACGAGTGGGAAGGCCACAAATGGAATTAATTAGCATATTCATTTATCTTTTAGTTCTCTTTACGGGGAAGAGAGTAGGGCTGACTGGCGGAGGCCACTGAGGTTGATTTGTTAGGAGCACATATCTCTGCTTTTATGGTTTATTGGCTGGATTTTCTTCTCTTCTTTTTAAAAAAATCTTTTGAAATATATACCTTGCATAAAAATGTATTTGTTAACACGTAACAGCTTTCTCATTGTTGTTTTTTTTTGTTTTTTTTTTTTAAATTAATTAATTTATTTATTTATGGCTGTGTTGGGTCTTCGTTTCTGTGTGAGGGCTTTCTCCAGTTGCGGCAAACGGGGTCCATCCCTCATCACGGTGCGCGGGCCTCTCACTACTGCGGCCCCTCCTGTTGCAGAGCACAGGCTCCAGACGCGCAGGCTCAGCAATTGTGGCCCACGGGCCAGCCGCTCCGCGGCATGTGGGATCCTCCCAGACCAGGGCTCGAACCCGTGTCACCTGCATTGGCAGGCAGATTCTCAACTGCTGCGCCACCAGGGAAGCCCTCATTGTTGTTTTAAAGTGATTTAATAAACATTTTTAAACTTCTCAGTTTTAATGCCTAATATAGTAAACCTCGCATATTTTAGTTACCTTTCCACAAGTGTTACTCTTTGTTCAACCCAATATGTAAACCCCTAGGCCTAGTCACTTCTTTGGGTCTTCATTTTTCTTGGCAGGGCTCCCATGTACATGTTAATAAAGTTTGTATGCTTTTCTCCTGTTAATTCTGTCTAATGTCAATACCAGCCAGCAACTCTAAGATGGTAAAGGAAAAACTGTATCTCCCTTCCACAGCATTTAGAAAAGTGTTTGTTTGTTTTTTTGGTTTTTTTTTTAAAGTTATTTATTTATTTATCTATTCATGGCTGTGTTGGGTCTTCGTTTCTGTGCGAGGGCTTTCTCTAGTTGCGGCAAGCGGGGGCCACTCGTCATCGCGGTGCGCGGGCCTCTCACTATCGCGGCCTCTCTTGTTGCGGAGCACAGGCTCCAGACGCGCAGGCTCAGCAACTGTGGCTCACGGGCCCAGCCGCTCCGCGGCATGTGGGATCCTCCCAGACCAGGGCTTGAACCCGTGTCCCCTGCATTGGCAGGCAGACTCTCAACCACTGCGCCACCAGGGAAGTCCCTGTTTGTTTGTTTTTAATCACTGTTATAGACATTCTTTTCACTAGGCTTGTGCAGCTTAGAAAATGCAAGTCACATTTAATGAAGGCAGGAAACTTTGCCACAAATGAATGAAGAATAAAGAAACCAGTGTGCCATGGGTGTGAATTCTTAGAAAATATCTAAAAATTACAAGAGATCGTGGAGCCTTGATTTGTCCCATCTCCTGGAGGTTCACACAGGAGAAAGGAGGAGGTATTTCAAGCAGAAAGACATTAGCACAGGGTGTTCTCAGTTTGGTACCTACTGTGACTGTCCCCTTTCTCCTGCCCTGGGGCTCCCCTGACACATCCTCGAGGTGCTGTCGTTTCCCATTCCTGGGAGAGGAGTCCTGATTTCCCTGATTCTTTCTCTCCAGCTTGGTATTAGTGCCAGTCAAGGACAATCCCTATGAGAAAACTGTCACGTCTACTCAGACAGTCTCAAAAGAGTGCCAACCTGACTGCGGGTTCTCCCCACCCTCTTTCCACCCCTGCTTGTGAATTCTGGTCAGAATGGTACATATTTTGATGGGGGTAAAAAAGAAGGGATCCTAGCAGAAATACGGGCTGCATTCCTTCTCCCCCCAAGTTTTGTCTGCTAAATGTTAGTCTGAAATCTGGTAAAGAGAATAAAACAAAGAACAAGATGAGACACGCAGAGTGCAGCTGCACTTCTTTGTTTTCAAGTCACAGATTTAAAAGAAAGATAAAAAAAACTCTCTGACGAAAGAGATTCCTGCAGACTTAAAAGGACTCACTGGATTCCCTCCCTGCTGCTATCCAAGGGCTTCCCAACCTGATGCTTCTCAACAACAGGGGTTGCAGGAGCCAATTTTCCTGGTCCTGAGCCTCTTCTCTTCTTACTGTCTGTCTTTTGTTTACTTTGCTGTTTTTAGGGCCACAATCGTTTAAATTCCCCAGATTTTCTACATGTAGACCATAAAGTTGAGTGACACAAAACTGAATAAGGAAAGAAAGTAAAAACCAGATTATCAGATGAAAGTTCAGGGTTGTCTGTGGATTCAATATATTCCTGAATATGTAAAAATTTTTAACTTTTTGTCAAAATTGATAAAATATTTATGTAATCACTGTCTCCTAAGGCTACATTCAAGAGTGGGTGCACGATGTGTGTGGCAATTTTCAAGGCCTTCAAGCTGCCTCCTTTATCTCCAATGTGACTAACATATTCTTGGTGGTGCAGGGAATTGAACTGTGTCCCCTCCAAACAAGTCCTGACCCACGGTACCTGTGAATATGACTTTATCTGGAAAAAGGGTCTTTGCAGATATAATTAATTAGGTTATGGATCTCGAGATGAGATCACCCTGGATTGAGGATGGGCCCTAAATTCAATGACGTGTCCTTATAAGAGACAGAAATGGGGAAGACACAAAGAGGCATGGGGAGAAGACCACGTGAAGACAGAGGCAGAGACTGAAATCATGTGCCTACAAGCCACACATCACTGGCAGCCACCAGAAGCTGCCAGAGAGAGAGAGACATGGAATCCACTCTCCTTCAGAATCTCCAGAAGAAACAGCCCTGCCCACACCTTGATTTTGGACTTCTGGCCTCCTAAACTATGAGAGAACAAATTTCTGTTGTTTAAGTTGTCCAGTTTGCAATAATTTGTTACGGCAGCCCTAAGAAACTAATACAGTCGGTAATTCTCGGTATTTCTCATTGTTTGAGCCTACTTTCTACACCCAGAACTGCTGCTACAATTTCATTATAACAGGAGTTGGCATATTTTTCTGTAAAGAACAAACTAGTAAATATTTTAGGTTTTATGTGACATACAGTCTCTATCACAGCTACTCAGCTCTGCCGTTGCAGTTCAAAACTAGCCATAGACAATATGTAAATGAGTGGACATGACTGTGTTCCAATAAAACTTTGTTTACAAAAGCAGATGGTGGGCCAGATTTGGTCCATACCATCGTTTGCTGACCCCTGCGTTATATGATGTTCTCACCTGAGATCCTGGTGCCTCATCTCTTGGCCGTCCTCCTAGAGTCCTCTCTATGCCATTTCTCCCAGAAGCACTAGGAGGTCTTCATGCAAAAAGACTTCACGTGGATTGTTTTGATTCCCCAAATTCTCTGATGTAGATTTGCTTTTAGTTCCCACTCTCACCACTGGTTAGTTTAAAATAATCATCTGGCCCAATTTATTTCCCATCTCTCAGTTTTAAAAATTCCAGTCATGGAATGCCATTTTACCTTTTTTCTTACTTCCTACAGACCCATTTTCATAGTGGATTTGTGAAACTAATGATGGCGGCATTCGTGACTGTCATTTGATTGTGTTGCGCGTTGTCAGCTGCTAGAGAGAGTGCTTCGAAGTCTGTGGGTGGCTTCAAACGCTTGGGGGCAAGCAGCCTCACAGTTCTACACTGCCAAATGAAGGAAATCACAGGAAAAGAAAGAAGAGGCTGTTTACTGTATGTAACTTGTATTTTAAGATCAAGCACAATAGGAGGGAAGGGGAGAGAGACAAAGACAGACTGATTCTTCCCAAACAATAAATGACTATTTACAGGAGGCAGGAAATATAAGCTGAGGGGGGAAGGAGGCAAAACAAACAGAATAGAATTTTGTACTAGTAAATCAAAATCAGTCTGTAAAGGACAGTGGAGCTTTACGCTACAAGTGTTAAGGTGAGAGAAGATTTACTTAGATTCAGAAAGAAATATTGGGGTTGAAAATGGAAAGGAAACCGGAAAACTTCATGAAAAACCTGAGACAAATAGGCTCTGATCTGGACCTTTTGCCCCCTCTTCTACTGACTAGTTTAGCCCCATAGTTAGTTTTCCACGGCTGCTGTAACAAACTACCACAAACTTGGTGATTTAAAACAGGAATTTATTCTCTCCCAGTTCTGAAGGCCAGAAGTCTGAAATGAATATCACTGGGCTGAAATCAAGGTGTCAGCAGGGCTGTCCTCCCTTCAGAGGCTCTAAGGGAGAGTCTCTTCCTTGCCTCTTTCCGTTCTGGTGGCTAATGGTGTTCCTTGACTTGTGGTCACATCACTGCAACCTCTGCCTTTGCAGTCACACTGCCTCCTCTTCCATCTGCCTTCCTCTCTTCTATCTGTGTCAAATCTCCCTCTGCCTCCATTTTACAAGGACCTATGCAAATAATCCAGGATAATCTCCCCATCTCAAAATCCTTAATCACATTTGCAGAGACTTTTTGGCCCTACAAGGCTAAAGGCCATATAAGGTAACATTCACAGGCTCCTGGGATTAGGATGTGGATGTCTTTTGGGGGGCCATATATCAGCAGTCTACAGCCCCCAACTTTATACCCAACAACAAAGAAAAGCAGTGCAGCTCATAGACTCAGCTTCCTCAGAGGGCAGTTTGGGCAGCTCCTTGAGCAGGGTGATGGGGTGGGGAGCAGAAGATTTATGCAGTATTTCTTTCAACCACATTTACTATTTCAGCCTCTCCTCATAGATTGGCTCCCCAGACATCCACAGGGCTGACCTTTTTTTAATCAGGCTCTGCAGGAGACAGTGATTATGAAAACGACCTTAAAAATGCAAAGGGTGGGTCATATTTTAAATAGAGAGAAACCCAGGAAATTTTTCTACAATTAACATTTTCCCAAAGAAAAAAATATTTCTAAATATGGACACAGGAGAATCTGGACTCTGGGGATGGGGCCCATTGTACTGATACATACCCATGCACTTCCTCTCGATTTAAACACACTTATAAAATCATACAAAACCAGTCCTGGGACATTTCCACCTGAATATCCTGTCACATGCACCTCAAACTCATTACGTCCGAGACAGGGCACAATGCCTCCCACCCCCAGCATGATCTTCCTTATCCATTGTCATAGTTTTGTGGGTTTTTTTTAATTGAAGTATAGTTGACTTCCAATCTTGTGTTGGTTCCATTGTTATAGTTTGAGAGCAGCTGTGTTTACCTGAGATGGATGAGCTTCAGAACTGGAAACACCATGAACTATATGCAAATGTTTGGATATATATGCATCTGTGCCTTTTTCGGGAGAGGATTCCCTAGTCGTCATCACCTTCTCCACGGAATATTTGATCTCAAAAGGGAAATGAAAGTCTGCCCTGGTGTGACCCTCAGCCAGGTCTACATAAACATTTGCTGCATAGCCTTACGCATTCTCAGTAGAGAATACCCGCCGCTTGGTTTTTGTACGCATCTGTCATAATTTTGTTGTCACAGATTTGCAGGACAGCTGGTTGGGGCTTATTGTTCAGTGAGTCACTGTAAAACAAATTCTGCCACCACTCGCTTCCCCCTAAATAGGGCTACACGTTCAGGATCCAGTGTAAAAGTAAAGTTTTGACCTCTTTGAACAACAAGTAAGGAAGAGACCATAGTGAGTACTTTTTCTGTGTCTAAGGGTTATTTTGATATGCCAGCCTGCACCTACTAGACCTTCACATTCTTGGAATGCTTGCCTTCATCTTTCCCAACTTTGTCTAATCCATCCTTCAGGTCTCAATTTATCTGTTCCTTCCCCCAGAGAAGGCTTCCGTGATTAACACCCCCGGGAAAAGACCATAGACTCACATTGTGAAATATGGATCTTGTTGCTTACTGAGTATCTTTATGCAGGAAAGGGAATTGACCACCAGCTGGAAACTGGCGGCTGTCACTTCGGTCTTAATTCTTGGATTAACCCAACGTTGCCCTCCAACCCCGGCCCTTCCCAGCATTGCTTTGGTATCCACAGGGAGGGTAGGGCTTGTGCTCAGCAGCAAACAAGCTTCAATAGGCTATTACATTTTGGAAAAGAGATTTAAATGAACGTTTTAAAAACAAGGAGAGTCACAGTTCTCCTTTGGAAAACCAAGGATGACAAAGGAGACTATGTCCTTGGTTATGACAAAAACGGTTATGATGAAAGTTTAAGGGAATAAAACATTAAAATTTTTCTCAATGAATTGTTTTAATTTTTAGAAAATATAACAGGGGCTTCCCTGGCGGCGCAGTGGTTAAGGAGCCGCCTGCCAATGCAGGGGACACGGGTTCAAGCCCTGGTCCGGGAAGATCCCACATGCCGCTGAGCAACTGAGCCCCGTGTGCCACAACTACTGAGCCCGTGTGCCACAACTACTGAGCCCGTGTGCCACAACTACTGAAGCCCGTGTGCCTAGAGCCCGTGCTCCGAAAAAAAGAGAAGACTCCGTAATGAGAAGCCCGGGCACCGCAACGAAGAGTAGCCCACGCTCGCTGCAACTAGAGAAAGCCTGCATGCAGCAATGAAGACCCAACGCGGCCAAAAATAAAATAAATAAAATAAGTTTACAAAAAAAATATTAAAAAAGAAAATATAACAATATTCTATTGATTTTTTTTTTTTAAAAAGCTAGTTTTCCCTTCAAATATGTACTCTCCTATCTGCCCATATTTTTTGTGGCGTTGTCACAATTACAATTAAATATAACATTTGTCTACTTTTATGTTTAATGACTCTCTTTTGCATTTGCCCATAAGCTCTGCAAGGGAAAAGGCTGTCTGTCTTGTTCATTGCTTAGCAAGGTCATGCACATAGTCAATACCAAAAAGATATTTGATACACGAATGGATTGATTAATTAGTTAGTTAATTAATATAGAAGTGTGGTTTTGTCTTTTTTCCAATGAGAACAATCCTTTGACCATAGCAGTTAATTGTCATACAGGATATGACTCTCAAAATCGGTTCTCTCAACCTCAGCAAAACCAACATTTGGGGCAGGATCATTCTTTGCTGTGAGGGCTGTCCTGTGCACTGTGTGATGTTTGGCAGCCTCACTGGCCTCTCCCTACTGGATGCCAGTAGCACCGCCCTCCCTAAGTTGTGAGCACCAAAAGTGTTTCCAGACATTGCCACATGTCCCCTAGGGCTAAAACCGCCCCCAGCCCCACCCCAGGTGAAAACCACTGCTTAAAGGAAGAAGAAAATCACGAGCCGTAGTTCTGAATCCGGGACAAGAGTCCTCTGGCAGGATAAAGAGGAGGAAAAGGAGGCCATGGCTGAACGCCCTAAAAGCTGTGCATCTGAGACGATATTGGCCTGGGCATCCCCCCCACCCTCCTCCATTTACTGTAATAAATCTGTAATCCAAAAACCCTTGGTTTTTATATTTTACTGTGTTTCTCTTTTATTACCTCTCAGTTTCTTACTGAAAATACCCTTTGAAAAATTCCAACTTTATCTCAAACTAAGAAAAAGAGGAATTTTATTTTATTTTATTTTTGTAATTCAGCTGGACAGTTACCTGAGGCTGAGACAGACGGGAACCTAGAAAAGATCACAGAACTGGGTCAGCTGGGATGTGGCTCCCAATAGACCTGGGCCACTCCACCCACAGAGCTTCTGACAGCTCCCTCCAGACAAGCAGCAAAGCACATGGGAAGGTGGCAGGAGCTACTGAGGGTCAAGTTTTTCAGAGGGGAGGTGCCAGAAATTGCTTCGTGATCTGAGTTTTGTGTTTTCCCAGTTCTGGGTCTTTCTAAATAAAACATGAGAAATGGGGAGTTTAGAAGGAATAATGGTTTCTGATGAAAAGGGAAGAAATATTTTTGCTTTAAAAATTAATTACAGGGGCTTCCCTGGTGGTGCAGCGGTTAAGAATCCGCTTGCCAATGCAGGCGACACGGGTTCGAGCCCTGGTCCAGGAAGATCCCACATGCCGCGGAGCAACTAAGCCCATGCGCCACAATCACTGAGCCTGCGCTCTAGAGCCCGCGAGCCACAACTGCTGAGCCCACGTGCCACAACTACTGAGCCTGCGCTCTAGAGCCCGCGAGCCACAACTACTGAGCCCACGTGCCACAACTACTGAAGCCAGTGCTCTAGAGCCTGCAAGCCACAACTACTGAGCCCACGTGCCACAACTACTGAAGCCCGCGTGCCTAGAGCCCATGCTCTGCAACAAGAGAAGCCACCACAGTGAGAAGCCCACACACCGCAATGAAGAGTAGCCCCTGCTCTCAGCAACTAGAGAAAAGCCCGTGCTCAGCAACGAAGACCCAACGCAGCCAAAAAAAAAAAAAAAAAAAAAAAAAGTTAATTACAGCTACTTCTGCATCCTGGGGGAACTGGGGAACTGAAGAATTCATCTCTGTAGGAAACTTGGTCATTTACTGAGAAATATATGAGGAATGAAGTTGCAAAATGAACACAAACTAAAACTCAAATGTACAAAGACCATGTGACTTTAAAATTTTCTGTCATAGACGTAATCCTCATGAGTTCCCATCCTGCTGGGTAGCAGCCAATTTGGGGGTGCAGTGCGCACATCAACTTTTCTAATTAATGGTACTTTTTTTTTTTTTAATTAATGGCACATTCGACTGAAAATATTCTGTGAGGACTAAACATTCTATCAATTAAAGTTTAACTCCCTATCGAAGCTGGATTGTTCCTTTCCCTTTCCCCATTATGGCTCTAAGGTGTAGACAAGACTCACATCTTGTCAGCACTGGGGAGATGGGGCTGGGGCTGGAGTGGTGTCTGTCTTTCTGCCGTCTCCACTGCAGGCCCCTGGCGCTGTCCTTGGGTGTGTGCTGGTTGGTACCCACTAAGGTGGGTGTGAGTCAGGGTCCTTCGGAGCGTCCTGCAGGTGGTGGCGGCTAACGTCTGCAACTGAGAAACTCATCTCTCTTTTCTGTTAGCTTGGTTAAGGTCACCCTTGGCACTCGGCCTACCTCACACCTTTGCTGGTTGCTACAGAGCCACTGGAAGTCTAGCCACGAATCTCAGTTGTTCCCTATCCCACCTTGAGTTCCCAGCCTCAGGGTTTCCTTGCCTCAACTCCACACAGTGACATCTTGTAGCAAGTTCCCCAGCCTGAACCTCATCTACTTTCAGCAGCTCCCTGAGGGCATTTGAGAACCTCTAGATTCCTCACAAGCCATACACAGACCCCAAGGAGTCAAGATCTCTACCTCAGCCGTCTCTGCACATCTCCCTGTTCTGCAAAACACCTGTGCATCCCGTTCCATCTGCCCCCAGGGAACTGGATACCGCCCTGCATGGCAGTCTCCCTCAAGGGTTCCAATTAAGAAAAGGACAAAACCCGTTTTGCTATCTGCTCTCTGGTACTGATCTGATGACCTCCCTCCTCTAGGACTTTAGACTGGAAAGAACACAAGTGTCTCACAACTTCCTTTTACCACCTGTCCCATAAACTTTATCTCCCTTCTTCTTCCCATAATCCTTTAGGGTCAGGAGGTGGGCTTCTCACAACGTCACCTCCCAGTCCTCTTACCCCTTTGTAGCAGGTACTTTTCTTACCCTCAGTTCTCTCTCCCTGGAATAATACTTTCACTTTAGCCCCCTGGATTCTGCTCTTGATATGTTAATGATAGCTTATGGAATTTAGAAATCATTTCCTCTCTTGACAAAGACTGGTTTTTAAGACTATCGCTGCACTTCTGACAGCTCTGGAAATCAAAAGCTGAATATCATTCCCCCTTCCTCTTTGCCTTCCTACCGCTACAATCCTCATCCTCCCCAAGGCAAGCAGACAGCTCCGGCAGAACAGAGGCGAGGCCATGTATAAAAATCGTAAGAGAGAAAAGTGGAAGTTATTCTATTCATAAGAAAAAGCATAAAATCAATTCTTGTCATTTCCATGTCACACATGAATGGGCCTTTAGGTGTGAAAGACAAGGTCCAGGGTCAGTACTGTGGTGTGGGGAAGATGAGATAAGGTTCAGCACGATAAAGTCAACACGCTTCTCTCTGGGGTGAGGAGATTGTTCTAATGGAAAATGACTTCTGGACTCATCTGGAGGGAGATAAAAAGTAAAACGTGTGTAAGAGAGGAAATGAAAGGAAACTAGAGAGTTAGGACAATCCTCAATAAGTTGGCAGGAGGACTGGCCTGGGGGAGAGGGATGGCTGCCTGCTGGGCACTCCCTGTGGGAGTGGAGGCTCAAGACTGGAGGAATAGGGGTGTCTGATGTCTGACTTCCCATCCTTTTGCTCCCCATTACCACCCTTGTGATAGTATTACCTTAGAGAAGGTACAGCTATTGGCCTGTTTGGGGAAGAAGTAGACCCAAAAGGAATGGAGAGTTGGTAATAAAGTGACCAGAAGCAATTGAGAAGAATCTGGGAGTTTGGGGTGAGAGCCGATAGGCTACAACTAGGACAGATATCTTCCCTACTTCCAACCCCAATCTGGATACTTCCAAGTCTATATGAAGGGCTTGAGTTTTTTTAGGTTAAATATGAGTGTGGTAGATTAAAAATGGCCACCTAGGGCTTCCCTGGTGGCACAGTGGTTAAGAATCCGCCTGCCAATGCAGGGGACACAGGTTCGAGCCCTGGTCCGGTAAGATCCCACATGCCGCGGAGCAGCTAAGCCCGTGCGCCACAACTACTGAGTCTGCGCTCTAGAGCCCACGAACCACTACTGAGCCCGCGTGCCACAACTACTGAAGCCCGCGCACCTAGAGCAGGTGCTCCACAACAAGAGAAGCCACTGCAATGAGAAGCCCGCGCACCGCAACGAAGAGTAGCCCCCCGCTCACCGCAACTAGAGAAAGCCTGTGTGCAGCAATGAAGGCCCAACACAGCCCAAAATAAATAAATAAATAAATTTTAAATAAATAAAGAAAAGTTTCTTTCAAACTGTGCAAAAAGATGATTGGCTTAAAAAAAGATTTTAAGTGATCAAAAAAAAAAAAAAAAAATGGCCACCTACTCTTTGTCACTCCCCACATTGAAAAATGGCATTTATTTCCCACAATCTCAAATTTGGTCTGGCCCTGTGACTGCTTTAACCAAGAGAATGTGGTGGTAGTGATGCTGTGCCCATCCGGACCTAAGTCTTAAAAAGCCTGCAGCTTATGCTTTTTAGATGCTGTGTCATCACATACCTACTGTAGAGGGGGGAAAAAAAATCTCTTTCCTTCTACCCTCCTACATTCTCTTTACCTCAGCAGGAAGCACCCTGTCTGATAAAAGACAGATTAACAGGAGAAAAACAAACAGAAGTTTATTAACATGTGTATCATGCGTACACATGAGAGCCCTCAGAGGTGAGGAACTCAAAGGAGTGGTTAAAACCTGGGCTTATATGGTATCTTAGTAAAGGAACAATAAATTTTGTAGAAAAGTGACAGGACAAAGGAAATAAAAGAGGGCTTGAGTGCTCCTGACTCTGACTTCTGCACTTTCAGAACCACTTAGGGGAAAAAAAAATAATTAATGTTTGTACAAAAATGTCACAGAAAGACAAAGGGAAAGGGAATATTTCAAAGAGGTGGGAAATGTGTGGCCATCTGGGTGGTCCAGCTGAAAGAGGAAAAACAAAGTTCATGTCAAGTTGTGCTTTGGGAAGCTCTTGGAGAAACGGAAAGAAATGATGCGATCTCAGGCTCCTGCCTTGAGTGCCCCTCTCTTTATCCAGGGCTCTAATGTAGGTAATTGCTTTGTGTTTTCTCCCCTTTCTTCTGAAGTTCCTAACTCAGCTCATGGCTTCTTCACTGTTGGTCAAAATTAAATCCAAAATAGCAACTCCCTTTGTCATTTCTACATTAATGGGAAGATGAAATTCTAGGAAAATGTTTAACCATTTTCAAAAGACTTCTCATATAGTACCCTCAAAAGAATTTCATCATCTTTATTTTACCTGCTAGAAAATCAAGGTTAATAGAGGTTAATTTATCAAATGTCACACAATACATCTGAAGTTAAATCTGTTCACCTTTATGGTCCATTAAGTTAACTACCATGATACTCTGACTTTCAAGGATTTGATGCATTGTTCTTAGTTGAACCTGGGATCTAGCAATTCTTCTGGATAGCTTGGCCAGCATTTGCTGTCTGATTCCAGAATACAACTTCTATTTCCTACTCCTTATGGAACTGTCTTTAGTATCCTCCCACAACTATATCGTTTTTGCTTTCTCTCTACTTTTATCCATATCCAAATGTTCTCCACTGTACTCCCACCTAACAGTTACGGGCTTCCACATATGTGGATATCATCTTGACATACTGCATTAATCTCTCTCCCCTCCATCCTAGCCTGTTTCCTTTGACAAATTATGCCCATTTATGGCCAAGTCTGCTTATGATGGTTCTACTCAACTTTATGATACCTATTGGGTATATTTCCTTTCCTATACTGAAGCCTCAGATTCACCTAGTTTTTGCCTCTGCTCTGCTGTCTCTCCCACTCCAGCCCCTTCAAATAAAGCAGATTACCCACCAAGTCTGCCATGGCTTTGAGTAAAACCTTGATGGAATTCATCCTCACTGTGCTGATTGCCAGATCCATTGCCCTTATTATTTCCTAGTTCTTTGGGCCCTGGACCTAGTTCCTGTTTTCCTCCCAGCCCTGTTGGTTGGTGGCTTGCTGTTGCTCTCCCAATTTTATCTATGTCTATACTAATGAATGCTTTATTGAAACATCTGATAATGAGAATTGCCATAAATTATGTATCTACTATGTGTCAGCCTTTGGGCTAAGTATTTTACATGGATTATTGCATTTACTCCTGTAGGGGAGGAAAAATAATTTTCTCTCTATTCTTCTAAGTTCTCTCCTTGGAACCCTGTAACAAGAGAGAGATTAACAAAAGAAAAACAAACAGAAGTTTATTAACATGTATACTTCATGTATACATGGGAGATGCCCAAGAAAAAACAAATAACTCTCAGTGGTGGTTTAGAATTCAGGCTTAAATATCATCTTCAGCTAAAGACAAATGAGAGAAGGGTATGGGAGAGGCCAGTTATAGGGAGGTGACCAGGAAAAGTATAGTAAACAAAAGTAAGGTTTGCTATGCAGATTTAAATTGGTGCCTTCTCCATGGATGAGTTTCTTGTGATTTAGTCATCTTTCTCTTCTGGTACAGAGAAGGAGATAACCTTACAAATGGGGATTTCCTTACAGATGGAAATTTCCCTTACAAAAGGGTAACTTCTGTGTTTTCAGAGCTTCTCTTATGTCTGCTGTTTCTCAAGATAATCCTTATGCCAAAGAGGCATATTTTGGGGTGGCATATTCTGCCACCCTTTACTTCTCATGAGAAACCTACAGTGTGTTTTTATTTCCTTCATTTTCCAGGAAGAAGAAACAGAAGCAGTAATCAGTGTTATGAAACATCCTTTATATTGTAATTAAAACTCTTATCTGGATACCTGGCATTACGCTGGTTCTTTACCTTTACTCTTTCGTTTGGTCTTCACTACAGTCCTGCAAGTTATCTAAGCATTTTCGTCTCTACTTTTTCAGAGGAGGAACCTGAAGTTTCGGGAGGTTAGGCACCCTACGAAGCAGGACTAGATTTATACCCAAGTCTCCTCTGGAGCGATACTGGCCTGCTTGCTGCACCCACTTCAGCACCTGTGTCCTAGCTGTTCCCTCTGTGTGAACACTCTTCCCCCTTATCCGTGTGGCGCCCTCACCTCCTCCATGTATTTCACATGTTGAGATGTCACTTTCTCAGTGAGGCCTTCTAACCCTCCTATTATAAGTACACCCCACTCACTGTTGTCTCTTACCCCTTCCTCACTTGCTTTTTCTCCATAGCACTTACACTTTCCAACATACCACATATTTTCATTAACAAAATGCAAGTTCCAAGATGGCAGGACTGTCAGTTTTATTCACTAGTACATGCACTGTCTAGATAAATACGTGTTGAGTGAATGGATGGATGAATAAATCTCTGTCTAATTCCAAATCTCATTCCCTTTCACCACAATGTACTCAGATCCTTTGCATCCATCGTAGCTTCTTTTTGCCTCTGGGATACTTTATAATGCTAAAGAATTTTTTAAAAGAAATGCCTAAATTCAGTATCATCTAGGAAAAGCAAAAACAAGCCCATTCTATCCTGAGCCAGGAAACTGTGCTAATAGCAGCCCTTGCTTTTATCCAAGAACATTTATTATGTATCTTCCTGTGTTTGATGCTCTGCTATGTACTAGGAAGAAAAAATTAAACCTCACTGTTAACATCTGGCTTCATCTCTCCCTTCAACTGGCTGCTTACCGGGAGAGCCAGCCCTGGTGCAGGGGAACAAATGGACGACATGCTGCACATACAATACAGACCTGAATCACAAGTGGTTAGCAGCCGGTATTTGCAGGACAGTCGGAAGAAAAGCCACAGGAGTTTCATTAGTAGACAGAATGGGGCTTGCAGAAATCATCCAAAGAGAACTTTTCCATCCAAAAATCTTTCTCAAGGGCATATCACCGAGAAACTGTTTATTTTATACACAGCTTCCTCTAAAAATTTATGATTTGGTTCCTGGACACAAACATTTGACGGATGAAGTACAATGACCATAAAGCTGGAAGAAGAACTTTTGTCATCCCCTGTCTTTGAGAGGAACCCAGTTTTTATGATGCCATGCAGATCTCGAGCCTGATGCCAACTCTATTTTAAAACTCATTTCCTAATGACGTGATGCTGGTAATTGGGAAAATAGCCATCATTTAGCATTATTTAAGCACCCCAAGGAAGCATGAAATTAAGAGATTTTTAACTGCATCTACTCTGTTTATTACTTTTCTCTTCCATGCATATACTCCAAGTCTGTATATAACAAGACTATGTTATACAAACATTAAAAATGTAAACAACAGTAATCAAAACAGTATGGTACTGGCACAAAACAGACACATAGATCAATGGAACAGAACAGAGAGCCCAGGAATAAATCCATGTACCTATGGTCAATTAATCTATGACAACGGAGGCAAGAATATACAGTGGAGAAAAAAGACAGTCTCTTCAACGAGTGGTGCTGGGAAAACTGGACAGCTACATGTAAAACAATGAAATTATAACATTACCACACACCATATACAAAAATAAACTCAAATGGATTGAAGACCTAAATGTAAGACCTGAAACCATAAAACTCCTAGAAAAGAACACAGGCAGAATACTCTTTGACATAATCCACAGCAATATTTTTTTGGATCTGTCTCCTAAGGCAAAAGAAATAAAATTTTATTTTATTTATTTGTTTATTTTATTTATTTATTTTTGGCTGTGTTAGGTCTTCGTTCCTGCACACGGGCTTTCTCTAGTTGTGGCGAGCAGGGGCTATTCTTCCTTGCGGTGCGTGGGCTTCTCACTGCGGTGGCTTCTCTTGTTGCAGAGCACGGGCTCTATGCGTGCGGGCTTCAGTAGTTGTGGCACACGGGCTTAGTTGCTCTGTGGCATGTGGGATCCTCCCGGACCAGAGCTCGAACCTGTGTCCTGCATTGACAGGCGGATTCTTAACCATTGCGCAACCAGGGAAGTCCCGAAATAAAATTTTAAAATAAACAAATGGGATCTAATTAAACTTAAAACCTTTGCATAGCAAAGGAAACCATCAACAAAAACAAAAAGACAACCTACAGAATGGGAGAAAATATTTGCAAATGATATGACTGATAAGGGGTTAATATTCAAAAATATAAACAGCTCATACAACTCAATATTTAAAAAAAACAAAAACAAACAACCCAGTCAAAAAATGGGCAGAAGATCTGATAGACATTTTTCCAAAGAAGATATACAGATGGCTAACAGGCACATGAAAAGATGTTCCATAGCACTAATTATTCGAGAATTGCAAATCAAAACAACAATGAAGGGGCTTCCCTGGTGGCACAGTGGTTGAGAGTCTGCCTGCCGGTGTGGGGGACACGGGTTCGAGCCCTGGTCTGGGAGGATCCCACATGCCGCGGAGCAGCTGGGCCCGTGAGGCACAACTACTGAGCCTGCGCGTCTGGAGCCTGTGCTCCACAACAAGAGAGGCCGCGACAGTGAGAGGCCTGCGCACCGCGATGAAGAGTGGCCCCCGCTCGCCACAACTAGAGAAAGCCCTCGCACAGAAACGAAGACCCAACACAGCCAAGAATAAAAATAAATTAATTAATTAAAAAAAAAAAACAACAACAATGAAATATCACCTCACACCTGTCAGAATGGTTATCAAAAAGTTTGCAAATAACAAATGTTGGTGAGGATGTGGAGAAAAAGGAATCCTCCTACACTGTTGGTGGGAATGTAAATTGGTACAGCCACCATGGAAAACAGTATGGAGGTTCCTTAAAAAACTAAAAATAGAATTACCATATGAGCCAGCAATTCCACTCCTAAGTATATATCAGGGGAAAAAATGAAAACACTAATTTGAAAAGATACATGTACTCCAATGATCATAGCAGCACTATTTACAATAGCTAAGATATGGAAGCAACTTAAATGCCCATCACAGACAAATGGATAAAGAAGATAAAGAAGTTGTGATATACTGAAATTATGCCATTTGCAGCAACATAGATGCACCTACAGAATATTACGCTTAGTGAACTAAGTCAGACAGAGAAAGATAAATACTGTACAATATCACTTATATATGGAATCTTAAAAATGTTACAAATGAGTGTTTATGCAAAACAGGAACAGATTCACAGATATAGAAAACAAACTAGTGGTTACCGAAGGGGAGAGAGAAGGGAGGAGGGCAAATTAGGGGTATGGGATTAAGAGATACAAATTATCATGTATAAAACAGATAAGCAACAAGGATATATTGTATAGCACAAGGAATTACAGCCATTATCTTGTAATAACTTTTAATGAAGTATAATCTGTAAAAGTACTGAATCACTATGCTATACACCTGAAACTGAGACAGGCTGGGACCTGGGACCCTTTGCTACAGTGCTTGCACCTGGACAAACGTCTCTTCCAGCAACGAAATACAGAGAAACTATAAGGGACTAAAAATAACTGCCTGCATGCACAGTTGGGGCAAATTACGAACAAGATACAAAAAGACCAAAAACCCAGCAAAAGCAGGGCATTGGGAGCAAAAGCAGGGTGCTGCACACACACCCTGCATACAGCACCACCAAGGGGGTGGGCAGACCACCTAAGTCACCCTTCCAACCCGACCCCTGGACCCACCCCTACCCTCACCCCATATAAGGAACCAGCTCACCGCCCCCTCAGCAAGAGAGGAACAAGGGAACCTGTTACTTGTTTTCACTCCCTCCTGCTGTAGCACCAGTCACAATAAAGCCTTGCCTGTATTTGTCTGGCCTCTTATCAATTTCTATTGATTAAGAAAGCCAAGAACCCTGGTCGGTAACAAAACTAGTATAATCTTGTAAATCCATTGTACTTCAGTAAACAAATGTAAACACATTAAAGTAACATAGACCCAGCTTGACTGCCAGCAAATCCAGCTAACACCACCAGAGCCACAAAGCGTTTTAGCTTAACACTAGTGCCATGAGATCAGTCATGTGAAAAGTTAAATTATGCCAATTAGCATCTTGTACACATAATTCTAATATTAATTGTACTAGATTTTAAGCCTCTTAGAACAAGGATATTTTTCTCATTTTTGTGTCCTATATAGCACCTATTTCAATACCTGTTAAATATATCTTCTCCCTCCAATAGACTGTAGGCTTCATTAGAAGAGGGATTTTTTTTTCCTCTTATTTTAAACAGTGTACCCAGTTTCTAACATGTATTGGGCAAAAAATAACATTCAATACATTTTTTTTAGAAATTAAAAGAAAAAAAAAGAAAAGAACATTGACTTGAATGAATCTGGACTCGTAAAAATTAAACATTTGGGTTCTTGTGATTTACCAGTAAAATAAATCATAAACAAAAAATCGTGGATTCAGATACTTTATAAAAAGGTACTGACAGGTCTAAAGATAAAATTTTGAATCAGCTCTTGGGGGGGGGGTGGTTTGGGGCAAGTCATTTATGTATTCCAAGCTTCATTTATTTATTTTTAAAAATATTTATTTATTTTATTTATTTGGTTGCACTGGGTCTTAGTTGCAGCAGGTGGGCTCCTTAGTTGTGGCTCGCCTGGCTCCTTAGTTGCAGCACGTGGGCTCCTTAGTTGTGGCATGAGAACTCTTAGTTGCGGCACGCAAACTCTTAGTTGTGGCATACATGTGAGATCTAGTTCCCTGATCAGGGATTGAACCCGGGCCCCCTGCAGTGGGACCGTGGAGTCTTAACCACTGCACCACCAAGAGAAGTCCCCTGCGCTTTATTTTCCCTACTCCATCCTGATGAATCTCAGAAGAAAACAAAGATTGGGTTAGACGATCATCTCTACAGTCTCTTCCAGCTCCAAATTCCTGTGATTACAATTTGTATAACCCAAAAGGATGTAGGTGTATGAGCAGATGCTGGCTCATTAACTGGAAGGGCCAAATGACTTTTTATGAAAATAAACCATAAACAAAGCCAGCTCCTAGATGGCCTCCCACAGTCCATCTCCTGATATTCACACGCTGTGTAGTCGCCAGTCAGATCTTACTACAGTTGGTCTGTTTGATCATTAGCATACAGCAGAAGTAACTGTCACTTTCTAGATTAAGTTATAAAAATAAAAGGTGAGAAATTGAAGCCTTGTGCCAACAGCAGTGTGAATGCATCTGGAAGTGGATTCTCCTCAAAGCCTCAGTCAAGCTTTCAGAAGATGGCAGCTTGGCTGCAACTTCAAGAGCCAGAACCATTTGGCTAAGCTGTTCTTGGGTTCTGAACCCTTAGAAATTATATGAGATAATGTAAATATTTCTGTTGTCTTAAGTTGCTAAATTTTGGGGTAATCTGTTATGCAGTGATAGATATTTAATACACTTTTTCATCCCAAACTTCTCCCCCTGTCCTGGGGCACATGACTATGCTAATTCCACCATTCCTGGAAACTATGCAATTTGTTTGGCGTCATACACTTCATAAGAAAGATATAAGTTAGCACCAGCATTTTCTTAGCCACCTGGTTTTAAAACTCAGCTACACTCAAGCCACAACTTAAAAAGAAAAAGAAAAAAAGCTACATTACTGCATGTAGCTGTGGTTTCATTATGATTTCCATCTCTTCTGTTTCAAGATCACACCTTGCCTTTGCCAAAATTCCCTTCTTTCATGGCTGTCCAATTGCTGCATTACTCCCTGTCATGCTTTCTTGTTTGGCCTTCCTATGACCCAACTGATTGCTTTAACAGAAACACATTTCAGAGTGCTTGTTGCTCTTTCAGTACTTCTCCAAGTCATATATTTGCTTTTTATTCTATGGCAAAATGACCTTTAAGAACTTTGAAGACTGTTTTTATGTCTAAGAAATTTAAAAAATTAATATGTATGAAATTCAACTGCTTTGTGCATTCAAATTCCCATCTTAGGAGGTAATGTATACAAAGGTCTTCGAATATTTCCTGGCATATGTGTTCAATACAACTATTATTTCTATAGAAGTGCTGGTTGACACCCTATGATATAGACAAGGAAATGCTTAATGTAAGAAAGTGCTTAATACCTGGAGACCAAATGTGGAAGAGATATCCAGTTAGGCTCTACAGTGGATGTCAAGTTCAGAATAGCTCCCTTAATTCTAATCAAGACCCCTCCACAGCAATGATTTCTCCATCATCTGCCATATAGAGTCATGAACAAAGTTGCTCTCTCTTAAATGCTTCCTGATATGCCAGAGAAAAGTCATTGTATAATGATAGAGCCAAAGTGACTCAAAAACCTCTGTGGACAGGAACGGTTATTAACACATCACTATGCCTTTGGGCAAACGCATTTCTTAGATTTTAAACTTGCAAATTTCTGTCCCATGTCTGTAGGAAACCAGGTATACATCTTACCTAATCTGCAAAGTATAGGCCTCAAACAGTATCTTACATCAAAGGTACACACAGACTGGCGATGCAGTCTGGTGAAGAATATAAATTCTGGTAAAACTAGGAATTACTAGACTTACACAAAGAAAGCACCAGCAAAGGCATAGTGCTTCTTATTCCTCTGATATGGGATTGTGAGGGTAATGGGGGAGGAGAGAGAAGGGAGGCCATGGGGATCATGACCCTAAGGAGAACCACAATATCCTTACTCCACAGGAAAGACGGAAAAGAGGAATGAATACAAGGCAAGATGTTCTGTGCTTAGAGACTCACTAAAAGGCATAAGTGCTGCAAAAGAAGGTTTTGCTCCTAACTCACTTATACTTCTGGTCTCCTCGATCTAGACTTTTTGAGAAAAGGAATGGATTCATCAAGAAGAAATTTATTCCTAGCTTCTATTTCTAGATCTTAACAGCTAAAGCTAAAAGCTGATGAGTTTATAGCCATCGCAATTTTTCTTGCACCAAAGTCATAACACCCTAAAAGTAATTGTGCAGACAATTACTTGTGGGTCAGTGCTAAGGCCAGTTAAGGCTTTGGAAAATGATGCTTTCGTTTTCTTTCTTCCTTCTTTTTTTTTTTTTTTTTTTTCCTGGTGAATTCATTTTGAAGAACCAAAATTTATTTTCTTTTTTTCCCATCTTTATTGAGGTATAACTGACAAATAAAAATTGTATATATTTAAGACATACAACTTGATGTTTCAACATATGTATACATTGTGAAATAATCATCACAATCAAGCTAACATAGGAAAATGATATTTTCAAATAAAATACATGAGTTACAAACTATTCCCCCATGATTTTATCAAAGAAATGAAAGCAAAGTGTAAAAAATTTAAATTATGGCATATTAGGACAAGAAAAAGCAGTTACTTGGTGTTGTCTAGACAAGCATTCAGAGAAGAGTGATGGTGTTATTTATTCTTATTTTGCCACCTATTGAGAGAAAGATATATCAATTTTCATGTTGTAAATAAGTTGCTGAAGGTGATTACGTTCCTATTTTTTTCTCAAGTGAAAAAGGAAATTAGAAATTTAGCAAAGGGCTCCCCTGGTGGCACAGTGGTTAAGAATCCACCTGCCAATGACACTGGTTCGAGCCCTGGTCCGGGAAGATTCCCACATGCCGTGGAGCAACTAAGCCTGTGTGTCACACTACTGAGCCTGCACTCTAGAGCCCGGGAGCCACAACTACTGAAGCCCAGGCACCTAGAGCCTGTGCTCCACAACAAGAGAAACCACCGCAATGAGAAGCCCGCGCACCACAACGAAGAGTAGCCCCCACTCGCCGCAACTAGAGAAAGCCCGTGTGCAGCAACGAAGACCCAATGCAGCTATAAATAAATAAATTAATTAAATAAATTAAAAAAAAAAAAAAGAAATTTAGCGTAAAATATACATTATTGTACCTGGGCAGACCTTTGAGAGCAAAAGATCTCTTACAATCTCATTATAATGAAACTAATAATACCCCTGGCATATATTAGTCAGCTATGATCTTGAACTTAGGTGGTCACGTGTACCCCAAACACATGTAACTAATTTGACCCAATACCAGTTATCTTTTTTTTTTACCATAACAGCCACCCATAAACTCAGTAGATTAAAACTGCAGGCATTATTAAGCTGGTCTTGGCTGGGCTCACTCATGAGTGTGTGGTCAGCTGCTGGGTTAGGTAAGTGGCTCCGCTTCTGGGGATGGGCTTGTCCCTCAGCTGGGACAATTCATCTCTGCTCTACACGGTCACGTGACCTTGAGCTAGAGACCTAACCTCTCTGATCCTCTCTGCTGGATCATTCTCATTGAAACACAGATATGTTGTTATTTCTCTCACTCCCAAACAGTGCTCTTTCATTTCCAGCTATCCCACTCTCAGCTCATTTTTATAACAAAACTCTTTCAAAAAGGAGTCTATACTCACTGTCTTCAATTCCAGTCTTCCTGTTCTTGCTAAAATCTACTCCAAAAGGTTTTAGCCCACGCCACTCTGCTCAAACTGCTCTTGTCAAGGTCACCAATAACCTTTACATTGCTCGATCCAACGATCCATTCATTCCCCATCCCCATCTTACCTGACCCATCGGCAGCATTTGACATGTATCATCACCCCCTTCTCCTTGAAACACTTCCTTCATCTGGCTTCCAGGCAGCGTACACACCTGGTTGTCCTCCTACCTCACTAGCTTCTCCTTCCAGGTCTCCTTTGCTGGCTCCTTCTCATCTGCCTGATCTCTCAATATCAGAGCTCCTCCAAGCTCAGTCCTTGCCTTTGCCCCTCCCCTTCATCTTCCCTCCCCTCTTCTCTTCTCTGTCTGTACTGACTTCCTTGATCCCATCAGGTCTCCTAGTTTTAAGTATCATCAATAACTCCAAATTTATATCCCCATCCTGGACCTCTACCCAAAATTCAGACATTTATATCCAGCTGCCTACCAGATAGCTCCACTTGGCTGTTATATAACCCTTTTGTTGTTGCAACAAATTATCACAAACCCAGTGGCTTGAAACAACACAAATTCATTACCTTACATTTCTGGAGGTCAGAAGTCCAATACGACGGGTCTCGCTGGTCTACAGTCAAGGTGTCAGCAGGGTGGCATTTCTTTCTAGAGGCTCTAAGGAGAGAATCCATTATCTTGCCTTTTCCAACTTTTAGAGACTGCTCGCATTCCTTTGCCCGTGGCGATTTCTGTCTTCAAAGCCAACAACGGCCAGTCAAATCTTTCTCACATTGCATCACTCTGACACTGACTCCTCTGTCTCCCTCTTCCACATTTAAAGACTTGTGATTACATTGAGCCCACCTGGATAATGCTAGCTTAAGGTCAGCTAATTAGCAACTTTAATTCCATCTGCTACCTTAACTCCTCTTTGCCATGTAACCAAACATAGTCATGGGTTCCAGGAATTAGGATCTGGATGACCCCTTTTAGGGAGCCATTGTCCTGCCTGCCACAGATGTCTTGTCATCATGTCAAACCTAACATATAGAAACTGAACTCCTGATCGTAGCAATCCTGCTCTTCTCTAAGTCTCCCCCAATGTCAGTCAATGCCAACCTCACCCTTCCAGTAAGTCAGGCCAAAAAGTTTGGAGTCATTCTTACTCTTCTTTCTATCTCATATCCAATCTATTAGCAAATCCTAGGGATTCCACCTTCAAAATATTCTCAGAATCTGATGATTCTCACCACCTCCAGCGCAGCTACACTGGTTCAACCTCCTCTCATTACTCTCCATGTTATTGTTAATAGTCTCCAGAACCCCCAGCTTATTATAATTTGCCTCCTATCTCATCTCTCTGGTTCCTGCCCTAACCTACCAGCACCCCATCTACTGCCTGCCCACACACAGTCTATTCTTAATATAACATCCAGATGATATTTTTACAGCACAAGTCAGATCATATAATTTCTCTGCTCAAAACCTTCCAAAGGCTTCTCAGCTCCATAAAATTTAATGTCTGCAAAGCCCACGGAGTCCAGCTATTTTTCTGACCTCTTCTATTCCTCCCCAAAATACTTGCTTCACTCCACCCAAGAGGGCCTCACTGCTTTGTCTGCTACACTGCAGGTACCTCCTTGGGGCTTTTGCACTTGGCAGTTTACTCTTTGTGGCATGATCTTCTCCCAGGGGTTTACCGGGTCTCTCTTTATCTCCCTCAATCTTTTGCTCAAAAGTCACCTTCTCAGTGAGGCTTTCACTGTCCATCATCCTTTACTTTAAGCTGCACATCCACACATGCACACAAACATACACAGAACCCTTTCCTTCCTTAATGCTTTACTTTTTTTGGTATCACTTACCACTTTCTAACTTACTATATAATTTATACATTTATAGTTTTTTTTTTCCTCTTACCACTAGATGGTAAATTCTATGAAGTCAGGGATGCTTAGATGTATTCCTAATTCTTAAGCCAGTATCAGATCATAGTAGAGACTCACTAAATATCAGTTGAATAAATGACTCTGCCTTAGTTTCTTTATCAGTAAAATGGAAATGATGGGAATAGTAACTACATCATAGGGTTATTAGGAGAATTAAATAAGTTAACATATGAAAAGTGCTTATCCCAGAGCCTGGCACAGAGAAAGCACTAAATATGTGTTTGCTCTTATAATCTCTCTACAGTTTATACTGGCTCTTCTTTTGTTATTCAATGAGCAACCAAACACTATCACTCAAGACGTGACAACAAGGGAGTTTCTCAGTTTTCCTGGATATCTCCCATGTCTACAAGAGGGTCTTGGTGCTCCGGCCGCATGTCAGCCCTGTGCCTCTGAGGTGGGAGAGCTGAGTTCAGTACTTCATCCACCAGAGACCTCCCGGCTCCACGTAATATCAAAGGGCGAAAGCTCTCCCAGAGATCTCCATCTCAACGCTAAGACCCAGCATCCACTAAACGACCAGCAAGCTACAGTGCAGGACACCCTATGCCAATCAACTAGCAAGACAAGAACACAACCTCACCCATTAGCAGACAGGCTGCCTAATATCATAAGGTCACAGGCATCCCAAAACACACCACCAGATGTGGTCCTGCCCACCAGAAAGACAATATCCAGCCTCATCCACCAGAACACGGGCACCAGTCCCCTCCACCAGGAAGCCTACACAACCCACTGAACCAAGCTTAGCCACTGGGGGCAGACACCAAAAACAACGGGAACTACGAACCTGCAGCCTGCGAAAAGGAGACCACAAACACAGTAAGTTAAGCAAAATGAGAGGAGAGAGAAAGACACAGCAGATGAGGAGCAAGGTAACAACCCAGCAGACAAAACAAATGAAGAGGAAATAGGCAGTCTACCTGAAAAAGAATTCAGAGTAATGATAGTAAAGTTAATCCAAAATCTTGGAAATAGAATGGAGAAAATACAAGAAACGTTTAACAAGGACCTAGAAGAATTAGAGAGCAAACAAACAATGATGAACAACACAATAAATGAAATTAAAAACTCTCTGGAAGGAATCAATAGCAGAATAACTGAGGCAGAAGAACGGATAAGTGACCTGGAAGATAAAATAGTGGAAATAACTACTGCAGAGGAGAATAAAGAAAAAAGAATGAAAAGAATTGAGGACAGTCTTACAGACCTCTGGGACAACATTAAACTCACCAACATTCGAATTATAGGGGTCTCAGAAGTAGAAGAGAAAAAGAAAGGGACTGAGAAAATATATGAAGAGATTATAGTTGAAAACTTCTCTAATACGGGAAAGGAAATAGTCAGTCAAGTCCAGGGAGCACAGAGAGTCCCATACAGGATAAATCCAAGGAGAAACATGCCAAGACACATATTAATGAAACTATCAAAAATTAAATACAAAGAAAAAATATTAAAAGCAGCAAGGGAAAAACAACAAATAACATACAAGGGAATCCCCATAAGGTTAACAGCTGATCTTTCAGCAGAAACTCTCCAAGCCAAAAGGGAGTGGCAGGACATATTTAAAGTGATGAAAGGGAAAAACCTACAACCAAGATTACACTACCCAGCAAGAATCTCATTTAGATTCAACAGAGAAATTAAAACCTTCTACAGACAAGCAAAAGCTAAGAGAATTCAGCACCACCAAACCAGCTTTACAACAAATGCTAAAGGAACTTCTTTAGGCAGGAAACACAAGAGAAGGAAAAGACCTACAATTACAAACCCAAAACAATAAAGAAAATGGTAATAGGAACATACATATCGATAATTACCTTAAATGTAAATGGATTAAATGCTCCAACCAAAAGACATAGACTGTATGAATGGATTCAAAGCCAAGACCCATATATATGCTGCCTACAAGAGACCCACTTCAGACCTAGGGACACATACAGACTGAAAGTGAGGGGATGGAAAAAGATATTCCATGCAAATGGAAATCAAAAGAAAGCTGGAGTAGCGATTCTCATATCAGGCAAAAGAGACTTTAAAATAAAGACTATTACAAGAGACAAAGAAGGACACTACATAATGATCAAGGGCTCAATCCAAGAAGAAGATATAACAACTGCAAATATTTACGCATGCAACATAGGAGCACCTCAATACATAAGGCAAATGCTAACAGCCATAAAAGGGGAAATCGACAGTAACACAATCATAGTAGGGGACTTTAACACCCCAGTTTCACCAGTGGACAGATCATCCAAAATGAAAATAAATAAGGAAACACAAGCTTTAAATGATACATTTAACAAGATGGACTTAATTGATATTTATAGGACATTCCATCCAAAAACAGCAGAATACACTTTCTTCTCAAGTGCTCATGGAAACTTCTCCAGGACAGATCATATCTTGGGTCACAAATCAAGCCTTGGTAGATTTAAGAAAATTAAAATCATATCAACTATCTTTTCCGACCACAACTCCATGAGACTAGATATCAATTACAGGAAAAAGCTGTAAAGAATACAGACACATGGAGGCTAAACAATACACTACTTAATAACCAAGAGATCATTGAAGAAACCAAAGAGGAAATCAAAAAATACCTAGAAACAAATAACAGTGAAAACATGACGTCCCAAAACCTATGGGATGCAGCAAAAGCAGTTCTAAGAGGGAAGTTTATAGCAATACAATCCTACCTTAAGAAACAAGAAACATCTCAAATAAATAACCTAACCTTACACCTAAAGCAATTAGAGAAAGAAGAACAAAAAAAACCCCAAAGTCAGCAGAAGGAAAGAAAAAATAAAGATAAGATCAGAAATAAATGAAAAAGAAATGAAGGAAACAAGAGCAAAGATCAATAAAACTAAAAGCTGGTTCTTTGAGAAGATAAACAAAATTGATAAACCATTAGCCAGACTTATCAAGAAAAAAAGGGAGAAGACTCAAATCAATAGAACTAGAAATGAAAAAGGAGAAGTAACCACTGACACTGCAGAAATACAAAGGATCATGAGAGATTACTACAAGCAACTCTATGCCAATAAAATGGACAACCTGGAAGAAATGGACAAATTCTTAGAAAAGCACAACCTTCCCAGACTGAACCAGGAAGAAATAGAAAATATAAACAGACCAATCACAAGCACTGAAATTGGGACTGTGATTAAAAATCTTCCAACAAACAAAAGTCCAGGACCAGATGGCTTCACAGGCGAATTCTATCAAACATTTAGAGAAGAGCTAACACCCATCCTTCTCAAACTCTTCCAAAATATAGCAGAGGGAGGAACACTCCAAACTCATTCTATGAGGCCACCATCACCCTGATATCAAAACCAGACAAAGATGTCACAAAGAAAGAAAACTACAGGCCAATATCAGTGATGAACATAGACGCAAAAATCCTCAACAAAATAGTAGCAAACAGAATCCAACAGCACATTAAAAGGATTATACACCATGATCAACTGGGGCTTATCCCAGGAATGCAAGGATTCTTCAATATACGCAAATGAATCAATGTGATACACCATATTAACAAATCGAAGGAGAAAAACCATATGATCATCTCAATAGATGCAGAAAAAGTTTTCGACAAAATTCAACACCCATTTATGATAAAAACCCTCCAGAAAGTAGGCATAGAGGGAACTTACCTCAACATAATAAAGGTCATACATGAAAAACCCACAGCCAGCATCATCCTTAATGGTGAAAAACTGAAACCGTTTCCTCTAAGATCAGGAACAAGGCAAGGTTTTCCACTCTCACCACTATTACTCAACATAGTTTTGGAAGTTTTAGCCACAGCAATCAGAGAAGAAAAAGAAATAAAAGGAATCCAAATCGGAAAAGAAGAAGTAAAGCTGTCACTGTTTGCAGATGACATGATACTATACATAGAAGATCCTAAAGATGTTACCAGAAAACTACTAGAGCTAATCAATGAATTTGGTAAAGTAGCAGGATACAAAATTAATGCACAGAAATCTCTTGCATTCCTATACACTAATGATGAAAAATCTGAAAGAGAAATTAAGGAAACACTCCCATTTACCATTGCAACAAAAAGAATAAAATACCTAGGAATAAACCTACCTAAGGAGACAAAAGACCTGTATGCAGAAACTATAAGACACTGATGAAAGATATTAAAGATGATACAAAGAGATGGAGAGATATACCTTGTTCTTGGATTGGAACAATCAACATTGTGAAAATGACTGTACTACCCAAAGCAATCTACAGATTCAATGCAATCCCTATCAAACTACCAATGGCATTTTTCACAGAACTAGAACAAAAAATTTCACAATTTGTATGGAAACACAAAAGACCCCGAATAGCCAAAGCAATCTTGAGAAAGAAAAACGGAGCTGGAGGAATCAGGCTCCCAGACTTCAGACTATACTGCAAAGCTACAGTAATCAAGACAGTATGGTACTGGCACAAAAACAGAAATATAGATCAATGGAACAGGATAGAAAGCCCAGAGATAAACCCACGCACATATGGTCACCTTATCTTTGATAAAGGAGGCAAGAATATACAATGGAGAAAAGACAGCCTCTTCAATAAGTGTTGCTGGGAAAACTGGACAGCCACATGTAAAGAATGAAATTAGAACACTCCCTAACACCATACACAAAAATACACTCAAAATGGATTAAAGACCTAAATGTAAGGCCGGACACTATAAAACTCTTAGAGGAAAACATAGGCAGAACACTCTATGACATAAATCACAGCAAGATCCTTTTTGACCCACCTCCTAGAGAAATGGAAATAAAAACAAAAATAAACAAATGGGACCTAATGAAGCTTAAAAGCTTTTGCACAGCAAAGGAAACCATAAACAAGACGAAAAGACAGCCCTCAGAATGGGAGAAAATATTTGCAAATGAAGCAACTGCCAAAGGATTAATCTCCAAAATTTACAAGCAGCTCAATATCAAAAAAACAAACAACCCAATCCAACAATGGGTAGAAGACCTAAATAGACATTTCTGCAAAGAAGATATACAGATTGCCAACAAACACATGAAAGGATGCTCAACATCACTAATCATTAGAGAAATGCAAATCAAAACTACAATGAGGTATCACCTCTTACCAGTCAGAATGGCCATCCTCAAAAAATCTACAAACAATAAATGCTGGAGAGGGTGTGGAGAAAAGGGAACCCTCTTGCACTGTTGGTGGGAATGTAAATTGATACAGCCACTATGGAGAACAGTATGGAGGTTCCTTAAAAAACTAAAAATAGAACTACCATACGACCCAGCAATCCCACTACTGGGCATATACCCTGAGAAAACCGTAATTCAAAAAGAGTCATGTACCACAATGTTCATTGCAGCTCTATTTACAATAGCCAGGACATGGAAGCAACCTAAATGTCCATCAACAGATGAATGGATAAAGAAGATGTGGCACATATATACAATGGAATATTACTCAGCCATAGAAAGAAATGAAACAGTTATTTGTAATGAGGTGGATGGAGTTAGAGTCTGTCATACAGAGTGAAGTAAGTCAGAAAGAGAAAAACAAATACTGTATGCTAACACATATATACGGAATCTTAAAAAAAAAAAAAAGGTTCTGAAGAACGTAGGGGAAGGACAGGAATAAAGAGGCAGACGTAGAGAATGGACTTGAGGACACGGGGAGGGGGAAAGGTAAGCTGGGACGAAGTGAGAGAGGGGCATGGACTTACATAGACTACCAAACGTAAAATAGATAGCTAGTGGGAAGCAGCCGCATAGCACAGGGAGATCAGCTCAGTGCTTTGTGACCACCTAGAGGGGTGGGATAGGGAGGGTGGGAGGGAGGGAGGGAGGTGCAAGAGGGAAGAGATATGGGGATATGTGTATATGTATAGCTGATTCACTTTGTTATAAAGCAGAAACTAACACACCATTGTAAAGCAACCGTACTCCAATAAAGATGTTATAAAACATGTAAATAAATTAGTTCCAGAAAAAAATAAAAATTAATAAATAAAATTAAAAAAAAAAAAAAGACGTGACAACAGTAATACACTGAGATACATTGTGTCCTAGCAATGAAGATGTATGTAAATACTTGGTCTTTTATATAATTTAACAGAGCCCTCAGCAAGTTAGGATCTTGCATTAGTTACTACTGGACTCTCTAGGTGTTTATATGGAGGACAGAATGTTCATTATTCTTATGTTTCTTTTGGATGCATAAATGGTAACAGAGAGAGAGGAATTAAACTTTAGGCTCTCATCTGTTCAGAACCAACCACAAAGGACCAAACCACAAACAGCTGACACAGATTAACTCAATCCTCTTGACTGCCATGGTTCCACATTCTTTGGTCATTAGTCGGATTTAGGTGACGACCTTCAAGCCTAGAACTGGCACCATACTTTCCCAGTTTGGATACTGGCACAGTCTGCAGACCATATTAATCTTGTTTCAAAATTTCAAAATTCCAGTATGCAGAGCATTTGGAGCTGTGCAAATGTCCTTCCTTAATACATTAGAAAATAAAATTATAATTGGTTTTATTCCTTTATTCCCTTGCGGCATCTTACCAAACTAAACCCCAGAGTTTCCAGCAGCAAACTTACTCCATTACTCCATTTTCTTGTCAGTGAGGCTGAAAAGAGTTATTATCTGGAAGCAGAAACTCAATGTAGAGCCAAACCTCAAACTTACACATCCATGAAAATTAAAGTCTCTCCTGACAAGGTAGGTCAAACATCACTGATGTGTGGCTATTGGGTGGTCAGTCTTATTCACTCCCTAATAAATATGAAGCAGCCAAAAAATAAGTTTTATAATAAATAGGATCATAGTTTTCTGTCTGTCTTTCTTAAATATTACCTCTGATATTTAATTCCATTACTTCAGAGTGAACTCTATGACATTTGACTCTTAATAACACACTTTAACACCGGGTTGTGAAGACTGCTGTGTGTGATTGCACAGATAATTCATTGCACGTGGTTATCTAGCTAAGGGGGCAAGTGAGGCTGAAAGATATTTGGTTTTATTTTTAATTCTAAAGCTTGATTGTAAGTACAGGCATACCTCATTTTATTGCACTTCGCAGATATTGTGATTTTTACAAATTGAAAGCTTGTGACAACCCCGAGATGAGCAAGTTTATTGGTATAATTTTTCCAACAGCATTTGCTCACTTCGTGTCTCTGTGTCACATCTGGGTAATTCTCACAATATTTCAAACTTTTTCATTATTGTTATATTTATTATAGTGATCTGTGATCAGTGATCTTTGATGTTACTATTGCAAAAAGATTATGACTCTCTGAAGACTCAGATGATGATTAGCTTTCTTTAGCAATAAAGTATTTTAAGATTAAGGTATGCACATTATTTAGACTTAATGTTATTGCACACTTAAGAGGCTACAGTATAGTGTAAACATAACTTTCATATGCAGTGGGAAACCAAAAAATTTGTGTGACTCACTTTATTGCAATATTAGCTTTATTGTGGTGGTCTGGACCCAAACCTGCAATATCTTTGAGGTAGGCCTGTATTAAGGATAAAGCCCGGAAGACTCAGAGCATAAGTGCATGGCAGAAACCACAGAACTGGGAAGAATAGATGATAATATCTCGGAGGACATAGGACGACAGCGAGCCATGCACTACCAACTTCTAGATCATTCATAAGACCCTTCCAGAAATTTAGATCAGGCCTGGGGAGAAGGAGAGAAATGGAGAAGAAAGTGGAAAGGAAAACCCTGAATGTGGCAATTTATCTAAAGAAAATCAATTTTTCAAAAATGACTGAGTTATAATGATTTAGTAAGACTCTGTTTTTGCAATCTGCTAAACAGAAATTGGGGACTTTAGATCCAAACTCAGTTTTTAAGCATTTTTTGAAAACCTGAATATGTACACAGCTGAGTAATAAGTCTGGGACTATCAAATTTACACCCGGCACATGAGCATTTATTAAGTTTCTATAGCATTGTCGTCAGTACACAAAGAGCCTTATACACATTATTGCATTTAGTCATTCCAGGGAAATGAGTAGTCTGAGAGGATGGCTGTATATTTTCTGTTTGCCTCTCCAGATCCTTACCCCCCTTGCTCTGTGGTAAGAGAGGCTGACTGACATGAACCAGATCAACTAGACACCTTATCCTCCTGCTTCTTGGTGGGTTTGGCCAATAGGAGAGCTGTGGAAAGTGAGATCGGGGTCCTTATTCCCCTGGTTCCCTTTATGTCATATTGCCATGGATTGTCTTAATCCCTCTCTTGAAGGTGATAGGCCCCTATTAGGTAGCCCTTCCCATTTGCTGCTGTTTTGGACTAAATATCTGTGTTCCCCCCAAATTCGTTTATCGAAGCCCTAACCCCCAAAGTGATGGTATTTGGAAGTGGTGCCTGGAGGGAGTAATTATGTTTAGATGAGGTCATGAAGGTGGAGTGCGCTTAGTGGAATTATCTTCCTTATAAGAAAAGCAAGAGAGACCAGAGCTTGCTCTCTCTCTCTGCCATGTGAGGACACAGTGAGAAGGCAGCTGTATGCAAGCCAGGAATCAAGCCCTCACCAGGAACCCAATCTGCCAGCACCTTGATCTTGGACTTCCCAGCCTCCAGAACAGTAGGAAACAAATGTCTGTTGTTTAAGCCACCCAGTCTGTGGTATTTTGTTATAGCAGCCCCAGCAGACTAAGACAGCTATTGTCTCAGAGTTCCAAGGACCATGGCCTCTGTGGATGCCTCAGGCACAGGGAAGGTAGGGGCCCCCTGATATTGCTGGTTTGGAAGTGCTGCACTATTCCTTATGGTTTCCATGAAGCCTGCCCACAATTTTGCAAATCACCACTTTCTAGTGACCCAGTTGGAGTCTGCCATCTCTTTCCTGCTAGGACACTCACTGATGTACGTGTATGTCCTACGCAGAGACTGGGGACTACTTCTCAGCAGGCATTTCCTCACCTTTGGGTTAAATGATTTTTCATGCTCTTTCAACTCTGAGAATCTTTCTGTGCTGCTTACAGTTATACTAATAAAAACATTCATTATGTTTTTATTCACTTGTACATGGAAGAGCAACATTTTCCTGTAAATACTCTTTACATTCTGTTGAGCAAAACCATTTTGTCTATCCTCCAGAAGCTGTTATTCTGTGATCCCTGCATTCAATTTAAAAGAAAAAGGAATAAAGAAAATGCACCTGACAGTCCAACGTAGTGCTGGAGGGCAGCCATCAATCGGGAGTCCCTAGGGATGCAGCCCTGGAGTCCAAGGCCTCTCTGCTTGGGATGGCTAGTTTCCTAATTAGAGATGGGACTCAGAACCCAGGAATGCTGCTCACCAGATGAGGAAGTATCCTGTCCACAAACTCAGCCAGTTGCAGGGCTCAAACCTCTTGTTTGGACGTACAAGTTAACGCTCGTGAAAGCATTTCCTGTGTATTCAGCTCCCCTGTTAAGACGGAGTCTGCAAACTCTATGGTAAAATACAGTGGAAAAAAATAACCCCCAACTCTTTCACAAATGATATTTTTACTTGATCGAATGACTTTCTGCTTCACCTCTCTTTCCTTTAATCTTATACACACACACACACACACACACACACACACACTCCACTCTCCTGCCAAACACCATTTTCAGGACAGTGCTTCTCAAACCATCTGAGTGAAGAACCAGTTTTTTTTTTCCCAATCCATCGTGAACTCACACTTTTATAAACCACAACAAAAAAGAATAACTAGTAAAATGGAATAAAAAGACACACAAAATACAAGCCAAGTTTTCTATTCTTAGTTTCAAAATATATAAAATTACTCTGACATATTGCTTTAAAAGTTTCTAAATGCTCACTCTCAATGCAATACTTACTTCCTTATGGACTGTGTTTAAAAATGATTAAAGAAAACAATTTAGGTGTTACAAACATCCCTTATTTAACACTTCATGAAGCAGACAGTCTCCACTTGGAGAACTGCAAAACAGGGTGGAAGGCAGGATGTTTTTATAAGATAGGAAATAAAGAACAAGAAAAAGAAAAATAGAAAATATCTGATTGGCTGAAGCCACAGAGTCAACCTTGTTTGGGGTAAGAAGGAGCAAGGAAATAAATATGGAACCCAGACTTGGCTTAGCGTTTGGGGTTGGCTGACTGGATATCCTGCATTTCTGATGAAGCAGAGCATTTACAGGGACATGAAAGTTATCTAAGTTTTGGTTTGCTGACGTGACACCCAGGGCAGAGGCGGCTCCATCTTGTGTCTAGAAATTTATTTCAACAACTGGTAACAAATACTTTGCTATTTGGTAACTGGCCATGGCCCACACTTCGAATAGCATTGACTTAGATGCATAGAGATTCATCTATGTAGTGTGTTGCGTATATACAGAAATTTGTTATTTATTATTTCTACATGTACACATCACACTACACAGACAACATTATCCTTCTGATCCTCAATTACTTGTATCTTTAAAATAAAGCAAATCAAGGATTTCCCTGGCAGTCCAGTGGTTAAGACTCCCCACTTCCAATGCAGGGGACACGGGTTCGATCCCTGGTTGGGGAACTAAGATCCCACATGCTGTGTGGTGTGGCCAAAAATAAAATCAAATAACATAAAGCAAATCATTTTTAATAATCTTTAAGGAGTCAAGATTTTTGTTTGAAAAGGTCTTTTTGCTTATTTTTTTCCACTCATAAATATTCAAAAAAATGCCAGCCTTCCAATGGACTCTTGGGTCCAAATAAAAATATATTGGTGACCCCAAATAAATACCTAGGAGTACTGATCTGTAATACTCAATATTTGTCTGTTTTCAATGTGTTTCTGTTACCTGAAAACTGGATTCGCCTCTTGGTGGGTGTTGACACAAAAAGACACAACCAAACGGAAGAGCAGGAAAGGAAGGATTTATCACTTACAGCAAGTAAGGAGAACACTGGGGGTCTTTCCCAAAGCAGTGTCTCGTTGAACAGCAAAACTGGGGAAGTTTTAAGCTAAGGGAACATGCATATTCATGAAGGGGGTTGGGAGGTGTATGCATATTCATGAAGGGGCTTGAGCAGAAGATAATTCAGTATAGAATTGGGACAAAGGTTGCCAGAGTCCACGCCTCAGTTGATTGAATTCACGAGGGTCAGAAAAGGTCAACATCATCATTCCTTAGGTTCTGACCAGTCTGGGGTCTTAGCATGTAGTTACCATCCTCCACCTGGGTGGGGACCTTAGTTCCTGCAGAACTTAAAAGATATGTATCAGATTATATATCCCTTAAGGAAGAACTAGGACTCTCTTTTTAAAGCTGAAGTATTGTTAGCTGACTACTTTTCCTTTGTTCCTGCATTCCCTTACTGCCCTTAAGGTCATTAATTACTGAGACAGATTCAAGGGCAAGCACTGTGGCCCGGCTTAGATCACAGAATAGCTTAGGCCAAAACAGGCTTCTCTTCTGTCAAGAAAGCAACGCCTGGTTCTCCTTCTCTGGGTGAAACCAAGCAGGACCCTGTGGGGCCCTCCCAGGTACCAATCCTTTGCACGTCCCCCATCTCTTATTTGTAAGAAAGAGGCTTCAGCCTCCTAGTCCCTCCCTGAGTCCCACAGGGCATATTCAAACGGTTGCTCTCAGAAAAGTGAGGGGAATGCAGAAACAAAGGAGGAGCAGTCAAGAAACAATAGTGAGCGATAAAGCAGGGTCCTGGCTCCTCCTCAAGGCATGTACACAACAATACCTTTGAGTTCTTCTGCAGGAAATAAGGCCCCACCCAGGCGGAGGATGGTAACTTCAGGCAGAGCACAGGAGTCCTGGAGCACCGCCCTGTTACCTCACCACCAACCAATCAGAAGAAAGTCTGCACACAGTGGAAGATAACAAAGACTCTGACCCCCTCCCCACATGATTAACTGTGATTAGCTTCCCCTGTCTCCCTTTATAAACTCTCATGGTCAAGTAGAATCTTCAGAGTTGGTTCTTAGATGCGAGTCCACCTTCTCCCCAGGTTACTGGCCTCCTGAATAAAGCAACCTTTCCTTTCCAACCAACCCTTGTCTCTCAAATATTGGCTTTCGAGTGGCAAGCAGCTGAACCTGAGATCGGTAACACAGGGACCCCCCCCAAACCTATCTGCTTACATTTCTTGTTAAGAACATTTTTATTCTTAAATGAAAAAAGAATGAGCTATCAGGAAACGACTGCATTTCACAAACACCTATGTTTCACTGCTGCACGTGAGGACATGGAAAAAGTATGCCCAAGAGCGGTGAAGAAATCAGTGTTTAAGAGTGCAAGGATTTGCAAATGTGCAAAGTGCAAATTCATTTATTAAAAACATGTGAGCACAACGAGCAAACTTTTACTTGTTTTAAAAATTCCCTCATCTGACATTTGCTTTTATTCTACCTAAATTTTAGGATAGATATAAAATCACAGCAGAAGCCTACAGAAGGAAAAGCAGGTGCATATCATTAAGGAATAACAGTCTTGGAAAAATATGTGAAATTAAAGCTCGAAGGCTGTAGGCATTTATTCTCCTCACTCCCTTAGAATTTTGGAGACTGTGCATTCTATTTCCATGAAATGTGTTTAGTGTTTTAACATTTCCACCAATTACACCAAGCAATCTAATTTGACCTCTATGTAACAGGAACCCTTTCTTGGTGTTTTCATAACTTTATTACTATACAACACGAAAAAAAATGTTATGGGTTGTGGAATGTTGCCTGCCATATCAGTAAACAAAGGATGTTGTGGCCACCAAGCCATCAGCACTGCAGCTGCCCCAACTATGCACCCTCATGGGGATTCAGGATGGAGAAAAACAGGATACTGGCCCTAGATACCTAAAGTGCATATCAAAGGAATGATTTCAGTGAGCCCAGACTCTTGCATCTTCCCATACACAGAAAAGTGCCAAATTCATTAACTTGAGATGTCTGGTTTTCTTTAACTAACAGTAATCTTTTGATGTTCTGATTACCTGGTTTCTGTGACAGAAACTCCTATATATCCTGGCTCTGCCCTCACCTCTTCAGAGCTGTCCCTCAGAACTACCTGAGAGGCTGCCTTCCAGGCTTGAGTCCTTAGAAATTTTGCCAAATAAAACATAATTCTCAACTTTTAGGTTCTACGTTTGCTTTCAGTTGACAGGGTGATTCTTTTTTTTTTTTTTTTTTTAATTTTTATTGAAGTATAGTTGGTTTACAATGTTGTGTTAGTTTCAGGTGTACAGCAAACTGAATCAGTTATACATATACATATATCCACTCTTTTGTTTTTTAGATTCTTTTCCCATATAGGCCATTACAGAGTACTGAGTAGAGTTCCATGCGCTGTACAGCAGGTTCTTATTAGTTATCTATTTAATATATAGTAGTGTGTATATGTCAATCCCAATCTCCCAATTTATCCCTCCCCCACCATCGCCTGGTAACCATAAGTTTGTTTTGACAGGGTGATTCTTTTTTTTTTTTAATTTTTGGCTGTGTTGGATCTTCGTTTCTGTGCGAGGGCTTTCTCTAGTTGCGGCAAGCGGGGGCCGCTCTTCATCGCGGTGCGCGGGCCTCTCACTATCGCGGCCTCTCTTGTTGCGGAGCACAGGCTCCAGACGCGCAGGCTCAGTAATTGTGGCACACGGGCCCAGTTGCTCCGCGGCATGTGGGATCTTCCCAGACCAGGGCTCGAACCCGTGTCCCCTGCATTGGCAGGCAGATTCTCAACCACTGCGCCACCAGGGAAGCCCGACAGGGTGATTCTTGATTGACTCTTAGATTGGAAAAAAGCCCCAAACCAAAAAACTAATGACTTTATCCCTCCCTTTGTAGGCGAGCAGAATTTGCCACCTTAAAATATATCTCTTTGGCATATTAATTGTTTTAAGGTGGTTATTTTCTGAGAAATAGTAGGCGTGGGAAGGGTTCTGAAAACAAAGTAGGAGTTGCCCTTCTGTAAGAAATATTTACATTTGTAAGGGAAGTCTCTATTTGTAATGTGTCTCCCTCTTTGCACCTGGAAGAGGAAAGCTCTAGAAACTCTTATTAGTGGAAAATGGGAAAAGGCAGGACTTAAAGCTGCATCATAATCATTCTTGTTCACTGTGCTTTTCCTGGTAACTTCCTGGTAACTGACTCGCCCCACCCTCAACATCTTTTGTCCTTAGCTGAAGGTGGTATTTAAGGTGAGGCCTTCAGCCATTTGGGGGAGTTACTCAGTTTTCCTGGGTCTCTCCCATGTACACATGTTGTTAAACTTTGTTCGATTTTCTCCTGTTAATCTGTCTCATGTCAATTTAATTCTTAGACCAGCCAGAAGAATGTAGAAGGGAAGAAGGAAAATGTCTTCCTCCCCGACACCTTCACCCTACAAATGCACACATACACATACTCCTGCCAAACATTGTTTTAAGGACAGTGCTTCTCAAACTATCTGAGGTGAAGAACCAGTTTTTCTTTTCTCAATCCATCATGAACTCACATTTTATAAACTACAACAAAACAGAATAACTAGACAAGGGAAAAAAAGACATGCATAATGGGACTTCCCTGGCAGTCCAGTGGTTAAGACTCCACGCTTCCACTTCAGGGGGCACAGGTTCCAACCCTGGTCGGGGAACTAAAATCCCTCATGCCACACGGTGTGGCCAAAAAAAACCAAAGAAACAAAAAACAGCATGCAATATGCCTCAATAGGGACTTCCTGGTGGTGTAGTGGTTAAGAATCCGCCTGCCAATGCAGGGGACACAGGTTCAATCCCTGGTCCAGGAAGATGTCACATGCCACGGAGCAACTAAGCCCGCGTGCCACAACTACTGAGCCCGCGTGCTGCAACTACTGAAGCCCGCAGGCCTAGAGCCTGCGCTCCGCAACAAGAGAAGCCATCGCAATGAGAAGCCTGTGCACCACAACGAAGAGTAGTCCCCGCTTGCTGCAACTAGAGAAAGCCCGCGCGCAGCAACGAAGACCCAACACAGCCAAAAATAAATTAATTAATTAAAAAAAAAAAAAGACAACCCTCAGCATGGGAAAAAAATATTAAAAAAAAAAAAAATTCCTGTTAGTCACCAGCTTCTGTTAACACTATGGGGCACGGTTCAGCATTAAAAAATAAAAGCGCATTGATACAGATAGAAAAATAGATAGATAGATGATAGAAAGGAAAGAAAAAGAGGAAGGAAGGAAGGAAGGAATGGGGGGAGGAGGGCAGGCAAGCCAGTGTGGCAAAATGTTGATAATGCGCATATTTAAGCAGACTTCTTCCTATCCCTGCACGGCCTGGGTGCAAATGGAGACTCCTATACCATGTGCCCAGATATTTAAAGTTATAAGGCAAACTCACAAGTAATAAAATATGTTCTATCTTTTACTTTACCAGTATGTCTCCATAATGACCTAGAAGCCAAGTTCAGATTTAGAATTCACAAACTCCTACAAGTTAGAACATGGCACTGTAAGGAGAGCCAACCCCTAGGCTCCTGGCCTGCAGCCAGTCCCCTTCCTTTCCCCCCACGCCCCAGGTCCATCTTGCACCATAAGGGACCTTATGCATATGCATGTGTGACACCTCAGTTCATGCATTCAAGCACCATCTGTGAGGTGGCAGAATATGCCACCCACAAAATATGCCACGTTGGCATAAGGATTATTTTGAGCTGAAGGCAACTGAGAAGAAGCAGATAGAAAATAAGCTCCCTACCCTTCCTCTATTTGCCTAAAAGCAGAACATAAATTTTCAAAGGTGTCCCTCTTCCCCTCTCTACCAGGAAGAACAAAAGTTAATCACCAGAGATAACTTTAGATCCTATATACCTGGAGATGGCACCACAGGAATCTACATAACAAACTTTACTAACCAGCTTTTATCTGCCATTAGTTTCCTATATATTTGCCTTCCCATTATTTGCTGTCCCTAGAGACTCAAGGTCCTTTTCCTTTATCTCATCACTTCTATAAAAATTTATCGTCCCTTTGCTAAGATACTATATAAACTCAAGTTCTAACTAAATCTTTGGACTATTCATTTTTCCCTGGGTACCTCCCATGTATACATGAAGTATACTTATTAATAAATTTGTTTTATTTTCTCTTATTAATCTGTCTTTTGTTGTGGGGGTCATAGCCAAGGACTTAGAAGGGTAGAGGGAAACTATTTTTTCCTCCCCTATATATCCACATCACAGCTCCCCACTCCCACAGACAACTGTTTCTTGGCCCAAGGGGTGTGCATAGTGGATGTGACCTAACATCAGGAAAGCAGATCCCAAAATAAATGAAAGTAGCAGGAATTCCAGGGTCTAGGATACCTGAAGCATATGGAATAAAAGTGAGGGGCTGGGGGTGGGAGATGAGCTCCAGATGGGGTGCCTTTTGACCTAGACACTCCTCATCTCTTGGTGAGGAGTGAGGCTGGAGGAATAAAGAGGCCTCCAAAGTGTGGGGCAGAATTGGATCTAGGTGAAGGGATACGTATTATCAATGAACTTATTCTCTCAGTTTTTAACATTGTGGCAAATGTTCCCCCACTTTTCTAAAAACACATTTGAGACGATTCAGGAAAAACAATTTTGTATGCTGTTCTTTTTACATATCATTCTAACAATTATAGGGGAGAAGTTTTTAGCCAAGACCCCTGGAATAAAAGGGAGATTAACAAGAGAAAAACCAAAGAAGTTTATTAATATGTATACCTCATGTATACATGGGAGATACCCAGGAGAAAATGAGTAACTCTCCAAGGTAGCTTAGAATTCAGGCTTAATTACCATTCTAATGGGGAAAGGGGAGGAGAAATGTAGGCCTCTTATGGGAGAATAAATGATTTTTAGAAAAGATAAATTCTTAGAAGAATAGATGGGAGGTAGGATAGTTGGTGACAGAGTTTGGGGGTGGTGTTGACTTCTAGTATTTTCGGTGATAACAGTCAATTTTCCCTGGTTGATCAAACTCCTGGGGAGGGGATGTATGACAGTTGAGTTACCTTTGGAGGTTCCATCTTCAGGCAGATAAGGGGAGTTCAGAGAAAGCCCCTCCTTATATTTACTGTTTTTCCGGTGTCTACAGCTCAAAATAATCAATACACCAAAGTGGTATATTTTGAGGTGGCATGTCCTGAACTCAGTGTCAGTGTCAATGTCAATTTCCGATTGACAAAACTCAGGCATGTGGTTACATCCGACTTCTAAGAGAGCTCAGAAATGCAGTCTGACAGTTTGCCCAGTAAAAGACGGAAATAATGTGACTCAACCTATCCAAACTCTTCCATATACTAACAGAGTAGATATCTGGAAGTTGTGCAAGTAATTTATGGTTTCAGCTTGACAGTGGATGAAAGCATGAGGCCTCTAGGGGTCTCTGTGTCCTGGAGAACTCCATGAACCTCAACTTGGCTCAGTGTGGCCATGGATCTCTTAGACGTCTCCTTCAGCCTCCAACCTCCATACATTCCTAAGAGATGGAAAGCTCTTCTGAGGAGTCTGTACTGCTACCCAACCCTTCCAAATGTACTTCATGACATCAGTTCTGTTAGACCTAGTGTTTTAGCCAGTTTGGTGGGAATCACTGTATATGTCTCCAGGACTGTCACCTATTCACTCAATTCTTCATTAATTCCAAAACATGATGGAGGAGTCCATTATCGTCTTCCTAAGGAAAGCCTTAGTGAAATCAGGTGGATTTCAGAGCGTCCTCTCTGGCTAGGAAAACCCTTGGGTAAGCCCTTTGCATTCCCTCTCATCACCTCAGCAACCATCACTTAACAGGCATCCAATATTATGTATGTTAGATCAAAATAGATCGAATTGCTTTCAGGTTTGACAAGTCATTTTATTATGTGACTCTCTAACTTTTTAATTGAAATTTTTATTGCAATAATTATAGATTCACATGCAGGTGTGAGCAATAACACAGAGAGTGCACTCTTCCTAGTTTTTCCCAATGGTAACATTTTGCAAAACTATAGTGTAAATCACAGCCAGGAAGGACACTGAGTTGAATGCAATCCACCAATGTATTCTCCTTATCCTTGGTCCTTAACCCCTAGCAACCACCAATCTATTCTCCTCATCCTGGGTCCTTAACCCCTAGCAACCACCAATCTGTCCTCCATTTATAAAATTTTATCTTTCAAAAATGTTATATAAATAGAATCATATAGTATGTAACCTTTTGGGGTTTTAATTTTTTTTCCCTCAGGGTAATTCCCTGGCGATTCATACAAGTTTTTGAGTATATTAGTAATATGTTCCCAGGGCTTCCCTGGTGGCGCAGTGGTTGAGAGTCTGCCTGCCAGTGCAAGGGACACGGGTTCGGGCCCTGGTCTGGGAGTATCCCACATGCCGCAGAGCAACTGGGCCCGTGAGCCACAATTACTGAGCTTGCGCGTCTGGAGCCTGTGCTCAGCAACAAGGGAGGCCGTGATAGTGAGAGGCCCGCGCACCGCGATGAAGAGTGGCCCCCGCTTGCCGCGACTGGAGAAAGCCCTCGCACAGAAACGAGGACCCAACACAGCCAAAAATAAATAAATAAATAAATAAATAAACCCAAAGTTTAAAAAAAAAAAAAAAAATGTTCCCTTTTTTATTGCTGAGTAGTACATTATGGTATGTATATACCAGTTTGTTTACTCACCTTTTGAAGGACATCTGGACTGACTACAGTTTTTAGTTATTACAAATAAAGCTGCTATGAACCTCCATGTACAGGTTTCTTCCATTTTTTATAGTTCTACTTTTTAGAGAAATATTGTGACTGAACCAATCTATTTACTCTCATACCCTGAAAAGTCCTGGTGCCCTTAATAACGACCTCCATTCCCACTTTTTTTTCAGCACCACCCTGGCATATAGCTTCACCTCTGAATACTGCTGGCTTTACCTTCTTCATATGTCTTCTGTTGCCAGAAATTTATTCAGGAGTCCAGATTTACTCTGTGCCTAATACTCTTGGACTTGAATCTTGGATCTACTTTCTCTTTCTAGCCACCTTTTTGTAGATCTTGAAAATTTTTTGTCTTACCCACTCCAACCCTCAGTTCCTTGTGGACCCCCAAGGTCCTAACCCTGGGCTAGTTCTCCCCAGGGGAGAACTTTTACCTCACATTTACTATGCAGAAACTTCCACTCTAGCCTATACATGGACACTCAGGAGACACCACTTTGCAACTGGAAGCAGTACTGTCCCTTTCATGTGAGGTTACCATGCGCCCTCAGCAGACACTGAATCTGCTGGTGCCTTGATCTTAAGACTTCACAGCCTCCAGAACTGTGAGAAATAAATGTTTGTTGTTTATAAGCCACCCGATTTATGGTATTTTCTTATAGCTGCCTGAATGGACTAACGCATCAAGAAAGAAAAGAAAGGAAAGGAATGGACTTGGACCTTTTTTCTATAGCCCAGAGCAGAGCTGATCTAAGCCACTCGAGGTCATTCCCTAGAAATCAACAATTACATTCTTCTAGGACATGGCCATCAGTAATCTATCATCCCAGGAGAAGACATTTGTGGTTTCTGCACTACTTTTCCTGAATTCCAAATAATAGCTTCCATCAGACCAAATCAAGAAGGGAAGAAATGCACTTTGTAGAAGGGTATAAGTTTCTATTCTAAGTCATATTTCACCTTATGCTCAAAGGACTTTCACTGGAAATGGGGTTTCTCTAATTTTTCTGAGAGAACATCTGGAAAGATAATTCAAAACTGAGACTGTCAAAATATCACTGCCAAAGTGTGCATCATTTTGGACAGGGTTTTAATTCACTGTAGTCGGCCTGTGCCCCTGGTAGCTGAGCTTTGTGCTCGAAGTCATAATAAGATTACCTGCCTTTCTCAGCCCCTGTGTTATCAATCAATCCTGTGGTTGACGAAGTTACATAAAATAATCATATAAGCCTCTGATGCAATGATGATGATGACAAAAAAGCAGTGAAATAAAATAGGGCCAGAACAAATTAATCCGCCTGTGTAAAAGTTAAAGCTAGAGAAGTTGTAAACTTAGGACATTGTCATTAAATATCAGGATTTATCATTTATACCCAAACACTGGATTATAGCCATTCTATAAGGCAAATATTTCAAGAATCTCAGGTTTAAAGTTATCTTAAACGTCATTAGTTGCAGAGATAATAAACTGACCATGGGCCAAACGTGCAGACATGTTGTGTGTCCCACAGTGTTTCCCCCCCTGCCCCCCATGGAACTGGATAGCACGTTTAAAAATCAGGAGGTCATACAAATGAGAATTCCCAGCTTCTCTTGAAAAACAGGAAAATTTCTCAACACAGGACCCAAATAGCTGCATGGAAACTCTTGGTGCTGAACAACAACTGATCGTGCTCTTCAGACAGAATATTCACAGACCCCATTACTCCCTATTATATCTCCGACTTACGGGCCAAAAGCCTGCTACTGTTTATCACAATGCTGTAACTATTTCACCTGGCGGTAAGGGAGAAGCGAAGTACTTCTTCCACTTGGCCTCTTCTTTTGGCCTAGCCTCTGCAGGCATCTGAATGTGGGAGCCTCATCTGGCTGACAGCCTCCTCCCTACTTGATGCTTGGGTCCTCACATAACCTCTTCAATCTACGTATAGTCATAGGGAATTCACCCTCCCTGAGGCAGCCAACTCCATCTTTAGTCAGCTCTGAACATCAGAAAGCTCTTAATATTGAACAGAAATGTATCTTCCTATAGTCTTCACCAGTCCTAGTGCAATTCCTGGAGCCACACACCATGCAGAACACTAACAAATACCAAATAATGCAATGAATTTTGCAAAGCACTTAGCCCAGAGCCTGGCATGTAGTAGGTGCTCAGTAAGTGTTGGTTTCCTTCTCTGCTCCATTTTTATTTTTTATTTAATTTTTTAATAATATTTATTTATTTTATTTCATTTTTTGGCTGCGTCGGGTCTCAGTTGCAGCATGCAGGCTCTTTGTTGTGGCGCAGGGCTTCTCTCTAGTTGTGGTGCATGGGCTCAGTAGTTGCGGCGCGTGGGCTTAGTTGCCCACAGCCCCACCCCCCGGCATGTGGGATCTTAGTTCCCCAACCAGGGATTGAACCCAAGTCCCCTGCATTGGAAGGTGTATTCTTAACCACTGGACCACTAGGGAAGTCCCTCTCTGCTCCATTTTTAAATTTAACAACTATTTGACAAACATTTGTTGAGTGCCTACTATGTGTCAGGCACTCTACTGGGAGCCAACAATAAAAAGATGAATAGGGCTTCCCTGGTGGCGCAGTGGTTGAGAATCTGCCTGCTAATGCAGGGGACACGGGTTCGAGCCCTGGTCTGGGAAGATCCCACATGCCGCGGAGCAACTAGGCCTGTGAGCCACAACTACTGAGCCTGCGCGTCTGGAGCCTGTGCTCCGCAACAAGAGAGGCCACGAAAGTGAGAGGCCCGCGCACCGCGATGAAGAGTGGCCCCTGCTTGCCGCAACTAGAGAAAGCCCTAGCACAGAAACGAAGACCCAACATAGCAGTCAATCAATCAATCAATCAATAAATCTTAAAAAAAAAAAAAAGATCAATAAAACACAGTCCCTGAATCCTAGAAACTAACAACCTAGTAGGCTGAGATTGATCTGTGTGCATTCTTTTACAAAGCTGGGTTAGAAATATGTAAAGGACTCCCAAATTAGAGTAGGACATTCTACTTGATTTTTGTGGGGAAGTAGGGTTGTCCAGGTGTGTAGTTTGAAAATTATTTGTCTAGTACCTAAAGGCTGGCATGTACTTTGGGAGCAAAATCACATTGCCCCTGCCTCAGTGACAATATATAGTAAATTTGGCTTTGTATAGGAGGATTAAAGACCGAAGGAGTCTTAGTATCAGTTGGAACATGCCTTCACTAGTACTTTCGTTTAAAAGTCTTAGAATATGATAAATCTGAGATAGTCAGCACAGTGAGCTATAGGATCAAAGAGAGTGGACATCTGACCCATTTTTGGTCATTTACAAATAACATCGTAGAAAATTTTAAGGGTGTTGAGGCAACAGGGCAGGGAGATGTGAAGACATCCTCCCCAGAACTTGGGGTCTGTAGGTAATACTCAGGTTAGTGGTCTCTTCATTGTCCCCTTGTGCTCCCCACCCAAACCCTACTTCCTCTCAGTAGGTGTCTAGAGAGTGGCTTCAATTTGTGAATTCTGCAACTAGATAATGTTTAAGATAACGTGCCTTAAGGGGGAAATTCTGACAAGTAGATGGGATTAGAAGTTTTCTAAATATATATTGAAGAAACTCTGACACCAAAAGCACAAGCAACAAAAGCAAAAATCAACAAGTCGGACTACATTAAACTAAAATGTTTCTGCACAGCAAATGAAAAAAAAAATCAACAAAATGGAAAGGCAACCTAAGTAATAAGGGAAAAGATTTGCAAACCATATTTCTTATAAGGGATTAATATCCAAAATATATAAAGAACTCACACAACTTATAACAAGTAAACAATTTGATGAAAAAATGGGCAGAGAAGTTTAATAGACATTTCTTCCAAAGAACATCCAAATGGCCAACAAGTACATAGAAAAATGCTCAACATTACTAATCATCATGGAAATGCCGATGAAAACTACAATGAGATATCATCTCACATCTGTTAGAACTTCTACTGTCAACAAGACAAGAGATAAGAAGGATATGGAGAAAATGGGCACTGTTGGTGGAAATGTAAACTGGTTTAGCCACTACAGAAAGCAGTATGGAGGTTCCTCAAAAAATTAAACATAGAACCACCATATGGACCAGCAGCCCCCCTTTTGGGTACAGAGTCAAAGGAAATGAAAACAGGATATTGAAAAGATATCTGCACTCCCATGTTTATTGCAGCATTATTCACAATAGGCAAGATATGGAAACAAACTAAGAGTCTGTCAATGGATGAATGGATAAAGAAGATGTGGAGAATTCCCTGGTCCAGTGGTTAGGACTCCGTGCTCTCACTGCCGAGGGCCTGGGTTCAATCCCTGGTCAGGGAACAAAATCCCATAAGCCGTGTGCGCAGCCAAAACAAACAAACAAACAAACAAAAATGTGGTATACGTACAATGAAATATTATCCAGCTATGAGAAAGAAGGAAATTCTGTCATTTTTCAGCAACATGGATGGACCTTGGGGGCATTATGCTAAGTGAGCTAAGTCAGACAGAGAAAGATAAATACTGTATATCACTAATATGTGGAATCCAAAGAAGCCAAAATCATACAAACAGAGAGTAGAAGGGATGTTACCAGGGTCTGAGGGTGGGGGAAATGGCGAGATGTTGTTTAAGGGAACAAACTTGCAACTAGAAGATGAATAAGTTCTGGAGATTTAATGCACAGTATTGTAATTACAGTCAGCAGTACTACATTACATACTTCAAAGTTGCTAAGAGACTAGATCTTAAATGTTCTCACTATGTTAATCATGTGACTACGGAGGTGTTAGCTAAGCTAAGGGGGTAATCAATTTGAAATATATGAATGTAGTAAATCAATGCAGTTGTACACCTTAAACTTACACAATGTTATATGTCAACTATATTTCAACAGAAAGGAAGGAAGGGAAGAAGGGAGGAAGGAAGGAATTAACTGCACCCAAGGCAGTTTCCTAGAGTGGCCACCTGCAAGGCCACCAGTCCTGCACCTGCTAGGCTGTTGAAGCCCATTCATGAACAGGTAGAACACCTTCAAAGGAACAGTGCCAGACATGGGAGCAGGGCTGGATCGTGTGTCTGCATACTCACTCATGTCTCTTGCACGCCACATTTCCATCCTTGATATTTATACCATATAAAAATTGGGTCAGCCCTTCAACTTAAAAGTCAAGGTCAGAGACTTGCTAGTCTTGATTGTTTTTATTCTGTATCCCTTTGGAGTGGATAAACTGGGGTGGGTAAAGCTTTGTATTGATATTTGGACCATTAAAAAACATTTCTCTCAGATCCTTTTTGGAATATTTATTATTTTAAGAGTCAGGATCAAATTATTAATAAGATTGATGCCCTCAGAGTGAACACAATTTTTTGCCATCCCTAAATAAAAGGACAGGCTCTAGAACAAGGAAAGTGAATAGTCAGGTTAGGTATGTTCTGTTCAAACTCCCCAGGAATTTTGTGTCCAGTTGAAGAAGAATTTTAAATTATTATTTTTCTTGTATTTCTCTTTTTTCCAAATAGGACTTAGTAAATATATTTAAAAGCTGGTAAACAGAATAGTGAATTCACTCCAAGCCATGTCATGTGAAAAGGGAACAGAAATTTGCTACTTTGTCCTAGGTGGGATATCCTGTAAATCTTTCTTAGAGAAACAAATGCATCAGCACATGCAGATATATGTACCAGAATATTTTTTGAAGCATTACTTTTTCTTCAGTTAATTTTTTTTAATTACATCTATACATATCCGTAATCAGTATATAGTTCTGCATATTTTTTTCCACTCAAGATTGTTTTTAAGATCAAACATGTGTTACATATACAACTAGTCAATTTATTTTAACTATGATATTCTATGATATAACTACATCAGTTTATTTATTGATTCCCATATTACAGAGCATTATCTTTAATAATAAAAAAACTAGAAATAAAATGTACATCTGCAAACAAAAATCGTTGAATAAATAATGATATACCTGTATCATAGAATATACACAGCCATTATAAAGAATGAGAGAAAGTCATTAATTTGGAAAGATGTCCATGATAAATTACCAAGCATAAAGAATAATCTTGTTTTTGTTTAAAAAACTTAAAAAACTCTATATGTATACTATATATGCATATGTGAGTTTATATAAACATGGAAAAACATACCCCATAAACCCAATGAAAAGATACCCAATAAACAAAATGTTAACACTGACTGATTTACATACACAGTAGTGGAACCAGATGGGTGGGGGAGGAAGAGACTATACATTTTTATTTTATATGGTTCTGTATTCTTTGATTTAGCATGTTACTTTTAGAGTTTAAGACAGCAACAATAATAAAGCACTAAAACGAACAACAACGAAAAAGAAATTCTTAGCACTTGATATTTGCTTTAGACTTTTTTCTAGATGATCTGCTATCTCCCAAACAATCCCTCCTTTCCCATCTCCCTCAGAAATGTCCCTCAAAGTCTCAGTGTCTATGCTAATTCTTCATTTTTGTGCCAGATAATAACCTAATTCACACTAAAGTGTGAATGATTGATGTCATCTTAACTGTTACTCTTCCCGGGGATGTTTGCATTTTTTTAAAGGGCTGTGGATGGGCTGTAAGCTGTAACTTCATTCCTCTCAATGCTTTTTTTTTTTTTTTTAAACTTTAGGTTTATTTATTTATTTATGGCTGTGTTGAGTCTTCGTTTCTGTGCGAGGGCTTTCTCTAGTTGCGGCAAGTGGGGGCCACTCCTCATCGTGGTGCGTGGGCCTCTCATTATCGCGGCCTCTCTTGTTGCGGAGCACAGGCTCCAGACGCGCAGGCTCAGTAATTGTGGCTCACGGGCCTAGTTGCTCCGCGGCATGTGGGATCTTCCCAGACCAGGGCTCGAACCCGTGTTCCCTGCATTGGCAGGCAGATTCTCAGCCACTGCGCCACCAGGGAAGCCCCCTCTCAGTGCTTTTATTCCTCTCAGTTTCAGACAAGAGTGGGATGACTGTGGGCTTTTGGCAAAGAAGTCTTTCTGGTGGCCCTCACTTCTGGACTCACCACAGACCACTTACTCCAACTATATGTGCCCAGGCTCAGTTAGGGGACAGCATCCCTGTGCAGCTCCTTAAGATTACAGTTTCAGGAAGGCCCTTGTCCTTTTATACTGAAAAACTGAAAAAAGTTTCCACAGTCACAGCATCCTGTGGAAACTGAATCATCCAAACAGATTCTAAGAAGACATATTTCATTTTCTGGACAGCAGAGGTGAGGAGAGGATTTTATTTCTGTTTTCTTCCTTCTTACTACACATAAAATTCCTGAATCTACAGAGAAATCGATGATCTGTTATTTATTTTTCTCCAAGCAGACTGGCCACCTGGATTTATCCTGCAAGGACAGAATTGCTCCGACCAACCTCAATAACCTGAGGCAAACTATTAATAACATTGGCAGTGTCTCCTAGGCTGTCATTCCTCTCACGGTGGAGCCCCCAGAGGCCCCTGAAATCCCGGGTCCTGCTTCTGATGGTAACAAGGGTTCCAGGCGTGTGTAGAAGCACATGCGCATTCACAACACCTAAGAACCCCTCCTGGAAGTGTTCCTGTTGACAAGATGATGTTTTCATCTGTCCAATTTGGGGGATTTTAGTTGTGGTGAAAGTGGGTGAGAATGAGTCAGTCTACATTTCACGATCTCTTTAAATGCTGGGAGAAAAGTGCAGCCAGCAAAGACCTCTCACCCCACCCATTCCACCAGGACTCTCACTTGAGGTCCAAAAGGTGCCTGGTGGGCCAGAGGAGCATCCAATGTTTGTTCTCATTTACTCTGAGCTCAAAGCTGCCTTTAACTAGCTCTCCGCTGCTTTGCACATCTCCCCACAATATAAAACCATTTAATTAAAGGGAGAGGAACAAAAAGAGAGGTTACCTCAGGACACTTAACTGATTTCCTCTAGAGCAGTGATTCTCAACTAGAGTGGATTTTGTCCCCCCAGAGAATATCTGGCAAGGTCTGGAGACATTTTTGGTTGTCACAACTGGAGGTGGGGAAGGGGTGAATGCTACTGGCATCTAGTGAGTAGAGGCCAGAGATTCTGCTTCACACTCTACAATGCACAGATAACTCCCTACTAAGAATTTTCCACTTGAGAACGAAAAATGGAGCTGGAGGAATCAGACTCCCTGACTTCAGACTACATTACAAAGCTACAGTAATCAAGACAGTTTGGTACTGGTACAAAAACAGAAATATAGATCAATGGAACAGGATAGAAAGCCCAGAGATAAACGCACGCACATATGGTCACCTTATCTTTGATAAAGGAGGCAAGCATATACAGTGGAGAAAAGACAGCCTCTTCAATAAGTGGTGCTGGGAAAATTGGACAGGTACATGTAAAAGTATGAAATTAGAACACTCCCTGACACCATACACAAAAATAAAACTCAAAATGGATTAAAGACCTAAGTGTAAAGCCAGACACTATCAAACTCTTAGAGGAAAACATAGGCAGAACACTCTATGACATAAATCACAGCAAGACCCTTTTTGACCCAGCTCCTAGAGAAATGGAAATAAAAACACAAATAAACAAATGGGACCTAATGAAACTTAAAAGCTTTTGCACAGCAAAGGAAACCATAAACAAGACCAAAAGACAACCCTCAGAATGGGAGAAAATATTTGCAAATGAAGCAACTGACAAAGGATTAATCTCCAAGATTTACAAGCAGCTCATGCAGCTCAATAACAAAAAAACAAACAACCCAATCCAAAAATGGACAGAAGACCTAAATAGACATTTCTCCAAAGAAGATATACAGATGGCCAACAGACACATGAAAGAATGCTCAACATCACTAATCATTAGAGAAATGCAAATCAGAACTACAGTGAGGTATCACCTCACAGCAGTCAGAATGGCCATCATCAAAAAATCTACAAACAATAAATGCTGGAGAGGGTGTGGAGAAAAGGGAACCCTCTTGCACTGTTGGTGGGAATGTAAACTGATACAGCCACTATGGAGAACAGTATGGAGGTTCCTTAAAAAACTAAAAATAGAACTACCATACTACCCAGCAATCCCACTACTGGGCATATACCCTGAGAAAACCATACTTCAAAAAGAGTCACGCACCACAATGTTCATTGCAGCTCTATTTACAATAGCCAGGACATGGAAACAACCTAAATGTCCATCATCGGATGAATGGATAAAGAAGATGTGGCACATATATACAATGGAATATTACTCAGCCATAAAAAGAAATGAAATGGAGGTATTTGTAATGAGGTGGATGGAGTTAGAGTCTGTCATACAGAGTGAAGTAAGTCAGAAAGAGAAAAACAAATACAGTATGCTAACACATATATATGGAATCTAAGGAAAAAAAAAAAAGGTCATGAAGAACCTAGTGGCAAGATGGGAATAAAGACACAGACCTACTAAAGAATGGACTTGAGGATATGGGGAGGGGGAAGGGTGAGATGTGACAGGGTGAGAGAGTGTCATGGACATATCTACACTACCAAATGTAAAATAGATGGCTAGTGGGAAGCAGCCGCATAGCACAGGGAGGTCAGCTCGGTGCTTTGTGACCACCTAGAGGGGTGGGATAGGGAGGGTGGGAGGGAGGGAGATGCAAGAGGGAAGAGATATGGGAACATATGTATATGTATAACTGATTCACTTTGTCATAAAGCAGAAACTAACACACCATTGTAAAGCAATTATACTTCAATAAAGATGTTAAAAAAAAAAAAAAGAATTTTCCAATCCCAAATGTCAATAGTAATGAAGCTGAGAAGCACTGTTTTCAGTACTTGATCTATTGCTAGTGTGTAACTCTTGATGAAGTCTATGGGGGAACTTTTCTTTTTCTTTTTTTTTTTTGGAGTATAAGTGCTTTACAATGTTGTGTTAGTTTCTGCTGTATAATGAAGTGAATCAGCTATATGTACACATATATCCCCTCCCTCTTGGACTTCCTTCCCACCCCTGCCCCCATCCCACCCATCTAGGTCATCGCAGAGCACCGAGCTGAGCTCCCTGTGCTATACAGCACGTTCCCACTAGCTATTTTATACATAGTAGTGTATTTACGTTAAACCTAATCTCCCAATTCGTCCCACCCTCCCCTTCCCCCTGTGTCCACATGTCCGTTCCCTACATCTATGTCTACGTCTCTATTCCTGCCCTGCAAATAGGTTCATCTGTACCATTTTTCTAGATTCCAAATATATGCGTTAATATACGATATTTGTTTTTCTCTTTCTGGCTTAGTTCACTCTGTATGACAGACTCTTGATCCATCCACATCTCTACAAATGACCCATTTTTGTTCCTTTTTTTTTTTTAACATCTTTATTGGAGTATCATTGCTTTACAATGTTGTGTTAGTTTCTGCTGTGTAACAAAGTGAGTCAGCTATACGTATACATATATCCCCATATCTCCTCTCTCTTGCGTCTCCCTCCCACCCTCCCTATCCCACCTCTCTAGGTGGTCACAAAGCACGGAGCTGATCTCCCTGTGCTATGTGGCTGCTTTCCACTAGCTATCTATTTTACATTTGGTAGTGTATATATGTCAATGCTACTCTCTCAGTTTGTCCCAGCTTACCCTTCCCCGTGTCCTCAAGTCCATTCTCTATGTCTGCGTCTTTATTCCTGTCCTGCCGCTAGGTTCTTCAGAACCATTTTTTTTTTTTTAGATTCCATATATATGTGTTAGCATATGGTATTTGTTTTTATCTTTCTGACTTACTTCACCCTGTATGACAGATTCTAGGTCCATCCACCTCACTACAAATAACTCAATTTCGTTCCGCTTTATGGCTGAGTAATATTCCACTGTATATACGTGCCACATCTTCTTTATCCATTCATCTGTTGATGGACACTTAGGTTGTTTCCATGTCCTGGCTATTGTAAATAGAGCTGCAATGAACATTGTGGTGCGTGACTCTTTTTGAAGTATGGTTTTCTCAGGGTATATGCCCAGTAGTGGGATTGCTGGGTAGTATGGTAGTTCTAGTTTTAGTTTTTTAAGGAACCTCCATACTGTTCTCCATAGTGGCTGTATCAATTTACATTCCCACCAACAGTGCAAGAGGGTTCCCTTTACTCCGCACCCTCTCCAGCATTTATTGTTTGTAGATTTTTTGATGATGGCCATTCTGACCGGTCTGAGGTGATACCTCATTGTAGTTTTGATTTGCATTTCTCTAATGATTAGTGATGCTGAGCAGCTTTTCATGTGCCTCTTAGCCATCTGTATGTCGTACTTCTTTGCTCTCCTCTCCGTTTCAGAAACCAAATTGGCCTGAGTATCTATTGAGTTTATGACACCAAATTGAATTAGAATAAAATCTTTGGCAAACGTTAGATATACCAGGGAATATAAACTAGATGTTTCTGAATTGGAATTAAAAACAATTCATTTTGGTCTTATTGCAGCGCTGGACTAAACAAGGTAGAACAATGTCAAAACTGCTTGATTAAAGGATATGTTTTGTCTCTTGATGTAGTAATCTGTGGGCCACCTGAACTAGAATCATCTAGAGCCCTTATTAAAAACGCTGTTTCCTGTGCCCCCTCTTGTCTGCTAGCCAGAATCTCTGAGGATTATGTCCCTGCCTTCACCGCTGTCTTCCCCCACCACACAGCAACGAGCAAACAGCTATGTAGCTCTCAGAACACTGACATCCAATGCGTGTGAATGATTGATATTATTTGTCTTGATCATTTGGGGGTATAATAAATCAGGTCTTTATCCCTGATTCCTGGCACAGAGCTCCTAAAACTCTTGGAATTTGCTGTCTTTTGTATGTTAATGAGATGTCTCATGGAGGGACCCTAGGTAGCTTCAGGATGGGGGCTGGTTGCCACAAAGAAAACATCTGTGCGATTAGAGGGTTAGAATATTTAGCCCCACCTCCACCCCTACCTCCGGGAGGGGAAAGGAGATGGAAATTGAGGTTAATCACGATTGACTGTTGATTTAATCAATTATGGCTCCATAATGAAACCTCCATAAAACCCCTAAATGATGAGGTTTGGAGCGCTTCCTGGTTGGTGAACACATCAAGGTGCTGGGAGGGTGGTATGCCAGGAGAGGGCATGGAACCACCGTACAGCCCCTCCCCATATCTTGCCCTATGCATCTCTTCCACTTCGCTGTTCCTGAGTTATATCTTTTATTATAAACCAGTAATACTAAGCAAAGCACTTTCCTGAGTTCTGTAAGTCACACTAGTGAATTATTGAATCTGAGGGCAGACTTCATGGGAACTTCTAAATTGGTACCCTGCCAGGCAGAAGTGTGGCTGGCCTGGGGACCCCATTTGCAGCTGTGTCTGAAGGTGGGGCAGTCTATGAGACTGAGCCCTTAACTTGTGGGGTTTGTGCCAACTCTGGGTAGTGTCAGAATTGAACTGAATTGTTGGACAACCAGTTGGTGTCAGAGAATTGGAGAATTGGTTGGTGTTGGAATGATGTATTTGGTGTCAGAAAACCCCCCACAATTTTCTTACCCTAAAGTAATAGAAACCACAGAAAGAGAGAGTAAATCGTATGCCAAGAAAATAATATAGTCTTAAAATCTTAATACGATAACTTTTCAATAATCTGTGAAGTTAAAACATTCCAGAAATTTTTCTCTTGATTTCTGATTCCACATTTATATCGTGCTTAGATTAATCAATTGTAAAGTACAGAATCTACACTCAAAGCAAGATATTTAAAAACTTTCCACCACCCCCAAAATGTTCCAAGATATTATATAAGATGTTTATTAACTCAGAATCTATAGTTTAACTAGGAAGAATTCTTAATACAAACAGTTAGTAATAATAACTCTCAAGAGATGTTACTGGTACAATACTAAGAATATTGCTCCTGCAGAAGTGAATGAGTGACACATTCTTAGATGTTGCTATCTGCATATTATCTGTGGGAGGACAAGGAGAGTCTCTGTACTCTCTACTTTGCATATCATTTTTTTTTCAACATCTTTATTGGAGTATAATTGCTTTACATTGTTGTGTTAGTTGCTGCTGTATAACAGAGTGAATCAGCTATGCATATACATTTATCCCCATACCCCCTCCCTCTTGCGTCTCCCTCCCACCCTCCCTATCTCACCCCTCTAGGTGGTCACAAAGTACCGAGCTTATCTCCCTGTACTTTGCACATCATTTACTTCTTAATGGCAAAATGACAACACGTGAACAGCAAGAGAGAAAACTGAAGACTCACTGCTTCAAGGAAAATAACTTTGGTACAGTAACTTTGTCACCAGGGACAAGTCTTAGTGGATAGCCTATACGTCATCCATCAGAAAACTGTTGTGGTCATCTGTGTGCTTTTTTTTTTTTTTTTTTTTTTAATTTATTTATTTATTTATTTATTTATTTGTGGCTGTGTTGGGTCTTCGTTTCTGTGTGAGGGCTTTCTTGAGTTGCGGCGAGTGGGGGCCACTCTTCATCGCGGTGCGCGGGCCTCTCACTGTCTTGGCCTCTCTTGTTGCGGAGCACAGGCTCCAGACGCGCAGGCTCAGTAGTTGTGGCTCACGGGCCTAGTTGCTCCGCGGCATGTGGGATCTTCCCAGACCAGGGCTCGAGCCTGTGTCCCCTGCATTGGCAGGCAGATTCTCAACCACTGCGCCACCAGGGAAGCCCCATCTGTGTGCTTTTAATCTCTATATATGGAGGTTCCTTGTCGCTACCTTGACATTCTCTGGATCTTACTGACTCAAGCTAAGATCACTGGCTCCTACTATGGCAGGCCACCGAATATAAGCAAACGCTTACTCTCCATCTACCTGTTTTTATCTTTACCCGTTTATTCTGAGGAGTCGGCTTCCGCAGGCCCCATCGCAGTTCCTCCTGAAGGCCACTTAACTTCCCAGCCCAAAGTCACCTGCTCTTCTAGAAGCTGGAGAGAGATCTGAAGAGAGATATTAGAACTTTAGAGTTGAGAAGTGGCTTTTCTTCCCTTTCACATGTCAAACTGTAAGTACCATTTGGCCAACTCACTTCCCAGAATATGACAAGGACACTGCCAGCAGGGACCATCTCCCTTTCTCTGGCCCTCTTTTCTTCTCTTTAATCCTCAAAACATTTGAGTTTTGGTCTTCAGTAAATGAAGAGGTGATTTAAGCTGCTTGCAAAGAGAACTTGATGCTTAGGGGAAAGCAAGTAGGTTGTTAGTAACCTCCCCACACCGTGTCCCAAATTTAAGTATTTTTTAATTGTGCATGTAAGTTTCATTGGAAAACAAAACAAAACAAAACTAGAATTCTCTAAGGCAGCTCTGTCCAATAGAAATATAATACGAACCACATGTATAATTTTAAAGTTCTAGTAATCACTCAGATATATATATATATATTTTTTTTTTCAGATTCTTTTCCATTATAGACTATTACAAGATATTGAATATTGTTCCCTGCGCTATACAGTAAATCCTTGTTGCTTACTTTAAAAAAAAACAAAAAACAAAACAAAACAAAAAAAACCAAAACAACAAAAAAAGTTCTAGTAATCACATTAAAACAAGTAAAAAGAAACCAGTGAAATTAATTTTAATATTGTATTTCCATAGTACAGTTCCTTCTATTTAATCCTGCTTAAAATCCCATAAGGTAATCACTAACTTCAGGGGCCCACATGATTTGTTTAGCTTTAGGAAAACAATGAAGAGGCACAGGGAAGCAGTGTGGTGCTGGGCAAAGTGATGGGGTAGATGGTGAATATTCTGGAGGTTCTCTAGGCATCATCTCTGGGAAAAGAGAGAAGGATCGTCATCATCAGAAGAGCAATGTTTTAAAAAGTTGTCTCTGAGAAGCATTGCTCTTTATTCCCCTGCTTTCCTTCCTGGAGCTGGTGAATGTGAAGTCCCTTAAGCTCTACAGATGCAGCAGAAGCTGGAAGGAGAAAGGGCCCACTCCCCTCTGAGAGACACAAGCAGAGGTCCATAGACCAAGCGAAGTAGCTGTGAACGGGGGGCGGGGAGGGGGACTTTTGTTGAGAGAGTTTCCTTCTTCTCAGAGCCACCTACACCTTAATGGAAACCACCAAAGTAATCTCTCCTCTTTTCTACCTTTAATAGGAATAAAAAAAAGCAGTGGTAGCAAAAGCTAGACATCCACTGAGAGCCCACTCCACGGCAGGCGCTAAGCTAAGCGCTTTCTGAGGATCATTACATCAAATCCGCACAACAGCCTGTGAGGTAAGCACCGCTATCACTGTCATTTTGGAGATGAGGCTCACCCAAGGACACTCGCCAGGAAGTGGCAGAGCTAGAGTAGAGGAGTGCTGTACCCGGGAGAGTGCGTGCTCGTGATAGGAGCCCATGATCCTGCCTTGTTCCTGACTAGTAAGCAGAGACTCCGAGGACCTGCATCGCTTTACGCGAAAGTCAGAGTAGACTGAGGCTGAAATGTAAAACATAGCTGAGATTTCTAGACCCTGTTCATCGGGTTCCTAATAGCCCCAATCCTCTTTAGAAAGAAGGAAGCTCAGAGGGAGAAACAAACCCTGTAATATCCTTTTATTTCTGTAATATTATTTTCTGGATTAATAGTTCTATAATCCCAACTCTTTTAAGGAAAGAAGTTATAGGATAGGCCTTCCCTGGTGGCGCAGTGGTTAAGAATCCGCCTGCCTATATACCCTGAGAAAACCATAATTCAAAAAGATACACGTACCACAATGTTCATTGCAGCACTATTTACAATAGCCAGGACATGGGAGCAACCTAAATGTCCATCAACAGATGAATGGATAAAGAAGATGTGGCACATATATACAATGGAATATTACTCAGCCATAAAGCGGAACGAAATTGAGTTATTTGTAGTGAGGTGGATGGACCTAGAATCTGTCATACAAAGTGAAGTAAGTCAGAAAGAGAAAAACAAATACCGTATGCTAACACATATATATGGAATTTTAAAATGCGGTACTGATGAACCTAGTGGCAGGGCAGGAATGAAGACGCAGACGTAGAGAACAGACTTGAGGGCACAGGGGTGAAGGGGAAGCTGGGATGAAGTGGGAGAGTAGCATTGATGTATACACACTACCAAATGTAAAATGGGTGGCTAGTCAGAAGCTGCTGCATAGCATGGGGAGATCAGCTCGGTGCTTTGTGACAATTTAGAGGGATGGGATAGGGAGGGTGGGAGGGAGGCTCAAGAGGGAGGAGATATGGGGATATATGTATACATACAGCTGATTCACTTTGTTGTACAGCGGAAACTAACACAACATTGTAAAGCATTTATACTCCAATAAAGATGTAAAAAAAAAAAAAAAAAAAAAAAAAGAATCCACCTGCCAATGCAGGGGACATGGGTTCGAGCCCTGGTCTGGGAAGATCCCACATGCTGTGGAGCAACTAAGCCCGTGCGCCACAGCTACTGAGCCTGCGCCCTAGAGCCCGCGAGCCACAACTACTGAGCCCTCGCACCACAACTACTGAAGCCCACACGCCCTAGAGCCCGTGCTCTGCAACAAGAGAAGCCACTGCAATGAGAAGCCCACGCACCACAATGAAGAGTAGCCCCTGCTTGCTGCAACTAGAGAAAGCCCGTGTGCAGCAACGAAGACCCAGCACAGCCAAAAGTAAATAAATTAATTAATTAATTTAAAGAAAAAAGAAGTTATAGGATATTTTCGTATAGGTCAACAATCTCTTGTCAGAAACCTTTGTGGCTGGGTATTTCATAATTTAGGATTTTAAAGATTTTTAGAAAGGTTATGCATTCATATACTATATTTTACATAATATCCCAGAGTTGTCTGCAGATACTATGGACCAAATGTGTCCCCCTAAAACTCATATGTTGAATGACCAGCAAGCTGTAAGCTAAACAATTCCCAGAGCGCACACAGAACTGGGAGACTTTCAAGTTCTGATCATTCAGAGTGAAGAGTCCTTGCTGAACATCTAGGGCATTCAGTAGATACCCTAAAAGGACCACACATTAGCAGAAACACTAAACTAGCCCCGAAGTAAAGGTTACTCTTAAACCCACACTAACAAGGCTTAACAAAAGAGGCCTTGAAACATTCAAGCCTTGAAATGATCAAGCCTACAGCAACGACATCCAACACTCTTTTACGAAAAAGTCCAACAGGGGACACACAGTTTTGAGGGCATTAGCTCACTGTGGCCCCCTTTCCCTGGCAAAGCAATAAAGCTATTCTTTTCTACTTCACCCGCCTCTCCAAAGAATAAGTCCAACAAAATAAAATATGCAATTTTACATTCCAAGAGCCACTAATAGTTACTAGACATTTGAAGAAGCAGGGAAATGTGATTCACACCTAAAAAAAAAATTAATCAATAGAAACAGATCTAGAAATGACAGAGATGAGGGAATTGGCATATGGCATTTTAAAGCAGCTATTTTCAATATGTTCAAGAATTTAAAAGAGATCATCAGCATAATGAGGAGAGCAATGAAAGATATGAAAAATTCACTGGATGGGTTTGATAGAAGATCAGACACTACAGAAGAGAAAATCATTGAGCTTAAAGACATAGTAATAAAAACCATCCAAAGTGAAGCAGAGAGAAAAAAGACTGAAAAAAGAAATGAACAGAGTCTCAGTGCCTGTGGGACAAAATCAAGCCATTTTACGTATAGCTGATTTCCAGAAGGAAGACGGGAAGGACAGAAAAATATTTGAGAAATTAATACTTGAAAAATTTCCAAACTAAAAAAAACCTGTCTTTGTTATACAGCAGCAACTAATACAACATTGTAAAGCAATTATACCCCAATAAAGATGTTTAAAAAAAAAAAGAAAGAACAAACACAAAAACCCTGTAAATCTATGTGTATTAATTTTCTATCACAATGTTATAATTTTCCACAAACTTAGAAGCTTAAAACAGTACCCATTTATTATCTCACAACTTCTGTAGGCCAGAAATCCGGGCGTGGATTAGCATCTCTCATTCAAGATGCTGACTGGGGTATATTCTTAGCTGGGGGCTCTTGGGGAATGATCTTCTAAGCTCAGTTAGGTTGGAAGGATTCAGTTCACTGAGATTATAGGACTGAAGTCACCATTTTCTTTCTGTTGGCCAGGGACTGCTTTTCAGCTTCTAGAGACCTTTCTGCTCAAAGGTCCTCGCCATGTAGCCCCCTCCATCTTCAAAGCCAGGAACAGAAAATCTCCCTTGCATTAAATCCCTCTCACACTTCAAATCTCTCTCATCAGAAAGAGCCTCTCCCTTTAAGGGCTTATCTGATTAGGTCAGGCCCACTAAGGATGATCTTTGCTTCTTAAAGACAACTGTGCCACTGAACATAATCTAATCATGGGAGTGACTATCTCATCATATTCACAATTCATACCTCAAGGGGAGGAGATTATACAGGATGTCTACACCAGGGGGTAGGAATCATGGGAGCCATCTGAGAATTCTTTCTACCATACTATGAGAATCCAAGAAGCTCAGTGAATCCCAGGCAGAATACATACACACGCCTCACCAAAACATATCATAATCAAATTGCTGAAAACGAGTAATAAAGAGAAAATCTTAAAGTGAGTCAAAAAAAAAAAAAAGTACACATCAAAAACAGAGGAACAAGATAAGAATTACTATAGACTTCCTGTCAGAAACTGTGCTAGGCAAAAGATAATGAAAGGATATTTTTAAAGAAAAAAAAATGTCATCCTAGAATTTCATATGCAGTAAAAATATCCTTCAAATAAAGAAGGCAAGGGGACTTCCCTGGTGGTCCAGTGGTTAAGAATCCACCTTCCAATGCAGGGGACACAGGTTTGATCCCTGGTTGGGGAACTAAGATCCCACATGCCACGACGAGGATCCCGTTGCCACAACGAAGATCCCGCATGCTGCAACTAAGACCTCGTGAAGCCAAATAAATAAATAAATTAATTAATTAATTTTTTTAAAAAAAGAAGGCAAAATAAAGACCCTTTTTTTTTTTTAATTTATTATTTATTTATTATTTATTTTTGGCTGTGTTGGGTCTTCGTTTCTGTGCGAGGGCTTTCTCTAGTTGCGGCAAGCGGGGGCACTCTTCATCGCGATGTGCAGGCCTCTCACTATCGCGGCCTCCCTTGTTGCAGAGCACAGGCTTCAGACGCGCAGGCTCAGTAGTTGTGGCTCATGGGCCCAATTGCTCCGCGGCATGTGGGATCTTCCCAGACCAGGGCTCGAACCCGTGTCCCCTGCACTGGCAGGCAGATTCTCAACCACTGTGCCACCAGGGAAGCCCCTAAAGACCCTTTTAAAGAAAGGCTGAGAGAATTTATCACCAGAGGAGCTGAACCACAAAAAATTTAAAGTTCTTCAGAAAGAAGAAAAATGGTACCAGAAATAAACTTGAATCTACATAAAGGAATGAGGAATCCTGGAAATAAGGACATTGTGGTAGATTGCCTGCAAATAAAGGCAATCCTCTCATAATTCCTCTCATGGCCCTTTACAATGTAACATTGCTTCTCCTCCTATCACATGGTAGAATCTCTTTCTCCACCCCCTTGAATTTTGGCTGGTCTTATGACTTGCTTTGACCAATAGAATGTGGTAGAATGGATGATGTATTCTGAGGCTATGTCTTAACAGGTCTTTCACCTTCAGCATCTTGGAATCCTGAGACCACCATCATGTGGGAAGCTCAACCTTGCTTACAAGAAAATGAGAGGCTACATGGTTGAAAACTGAGACACTCCAGCTTAGAGGCAGCCCAATTGCCCTGACATGTGAATGATACCATCTTGGACATTTCTGTCCCACTTAAGCTCTCATCTGACTGCAATGGCATAAGTGAGCCCAAGTAAGATCATCAGAACTTCCCAGGCAACCACAGAATCATAAGAAATGATGTAAATTTTTAAAAAATTTTAATAAAGTTAAAAAAAGCTAAAAATTCCTCCAATTTGATTTATTTCATTAATATGGACTTCTGTCTAAGCAATTTCCCTTTAATTGAGTGAATGCCAAGGATCCCTTCATCATTGATGAAAGCATGATATTCAAGGCTAGCGATTAATTAACCTCACATTAACTAACGATCACCAGACCATTTATGTTTTTTCACCTATATTCATAATGTCATCATCATTATCATCCCTATTATCCTCATGTTTAGCCATATTTTGCAACATTTTAGCAATTTTCCCTTCACTTAAGAAACACAATTACATTGCAGTCAATGACCAATATTTGTTTGCTATCAGCTTCTTCTAACATATTCTGGCAATAGAGATTGATATCATTACTTTTTCATTTACGACCCCAAATTTTTCTAAGTCTTTGTTGGCAACTTTATTTTCCACTATCAGAGTAGCCAAAATTCTGCGCTCATCTTTTGTCAATGTTGACTTAACTATATCATTCTGAGCATTGGCAGCACCATAAATGTTATCCTTAAGACTAAACTCTTTCAGGAAGTCTTATATTCCTGGGCTTCTGTTCACTGAAGTAAGCATACAGCTTGGAAACAGTGTTTATACTTGCTCTTCGTAGTGTACAAAATTCTTTGGTCCCAAGGTTGTAGTACTTATGTCATCTTCAGAGGAAAAGAAAAACTTTTTCATTAGGCGAAAAGTTTAGGAGGAAAGTGTGCAAAGCCATGGTCCAGGAGCAACACAACGTTATGGCTTTCTTCCAGTCCAGCTTGCCTGAAAGGAGCCTACGTTCACGGTACAAGGTAGCTATTAAATCATCATAAAATATTTCTCTTCTCTAGAAATATTTTTCTCCAGTAAAGTATTACACAGACTTTCTTGTTTGCATACTATTGTACAGATAAGTTGCATGCACCTTTCAAATTTCTTGGATGTAGGCTTTTTCCAGGCACTACCAAGTGTATCTCATGTGTTCCTGCAGTTCTGAACATGCAAGAACAGTCCACCTGTGTTTAGTGTTGTCAAAATCTATAGGTACTCTCTCCTCAGCCATTGTTAATGATTTTTCTTTTATAGGTGGTGTGAGGGGGGAACTTTAGTACTGGTAAAAAGCTTTATTATCAAAATTATAAATATTTTCAAGGCTAAAGTTTACATCAGACATTATTTTAACAAATTTATCAAGATTTCAGTTTCTTCAACATCAGTAGGAGTGCTTTCATTGCAGATGTTTTAGATATTTTACATTATGATGCTCTTAAATTCTCTAGGCAATTATGATGGTCAAATTTTATGTGTCAACTTGGCTTGACTATGGTGGCCAGTTATTTGGTCAAACACCAGTCTAGATGCTGTTGTGAAGCTATTATGTAGACGTGATTAACATCTACAACTAGTTGGCTTTAAGAAGATTACCCTCAGTAATGTCAGTGGGCCTCATTCATGCAGTTGAAGGCCTCAGTGCAAAATCTGAGATTTTGGAATTGCCAGACCCCATAATCATGTGAGCCAATGCCTTAAAATAAATCTTTTTTACATATGTTTAAAAATATACAAAAAATCATACCCTATTGCTTCTGTTTCCCTGGAGAACGCTGACTAATACAGCAGCCTTCTGAATATTCACATTGAGGTCATGCTCAATTTTTATAGTATATTAAAGTAGCTTGCTTCAGGACCAACAAACTAGAAGTATATGTTCACTTCTGCATTGTCAAATCCATCTGATAAACACACAGTCGTGATCTACATTATTTGCCCTTTGCAATTAGTTCTTGATCATCACTGCATAGGAAATCTTCCACAACTTGACATTCAGTTTTCAGTCATACATTGTTTTGATTCCAATATTTTATTTTTCATTAAGACAGACACCACGTTTTCTACTGTAATAACTTTTCTTACTACATTATTGATTACAACGGGTACTTCCTTTTGTTCTTTTCCCTGTTACTTACAGGGACAGCTTCTACTCTTTTCAAAGAGTGAAATTAAACCCAAATTTCAAAATAACAAAAATGCACACAGCAGATATGATAGTGATGAGCGGGAGCTCTGAGACACATATAATGATCAGAACTGTCTTTGCCACCAAATGAGTTTTGTCTCTGCCCTTATAAAAAAGTGTTCTGTTTTTCAGAGCTTTTTGGATTTTGTAATTGCAGAGGAAGGATGGTGGACCTGTACCTGCCTCCTGCTGAAATGTCACACATTTTGAAACGTTCTTGTCCTTGTTTGACTAAGCGACAAGACAGAGTATTCTCTGGAAAGAGAACTCTCCCTGCCACCCCATTTTGTTACATATGGGACAGTAATAAGGCAACAGTGATCTCATCCTCCTGGCTTGACTTCCTCAGCTGAGCTTCCAGAGCAGTGGAAGTCAGAGCCTTCAGATCCATCGGGCAGAGCTGACTGACGACTTGGCCTTGGCTCTCACAGTTCTTTGCTGGCCCAGCGTTCTAAATCCTGGTCAAGCTGGCACCCCAAAGGAATCCCTTTTTCTGCTAATATCAAATCCTACAAAAGCTTCCCTCACTCTCTGCGGGCTTCTACTCCCCAACTGCTGGTCCCCAGGGGATATGCCTTCTTGGTTCATCAAATCTATGCCACTTGTTGGGAACACAGGGAGATGGAGGAATTGATGGCCAAGGAAATCTGCATACCTGAATTCTGCTCTAGCGTGAAACATATGCACAGAAAATGATGCTGGTCAATGAAGCCCAAGCCCAAGTGCAGAGCCTTGTGACCTAGCATAGACCACATATAACTTGGTTGAATGTATTTTTGCCCAGACTAGTCTGAGTCCTTAGGCCTTTTGTCTTAGCCTCTGGCCCTATCAAGGAAAAGATATCCAGGGCCAACAGCATGGACAGACTCTTTACTGTTAGGGGTGAAATAAGGGGATGTGGGGGGAGTGAGAGGAGCTGTGAATATCTCCTGGTCAACAGCATCCCTGATTTTTATTCTTTGGCCTGTTATCCCATAGACATAACTTCTAGATCCATCTTATCCAGCCTTATGGGATGAAAAGTATCCAAAGAATCAGTGTCAGCAGAACATTTTCCCCAAAACAGACCAATTTAAACCCTTTCAAAAAGACTATACTTTCTAGAAACCTGTCTCAGTCACTCTTCTTGCCCTTGATCCTGTTCTTTTTTTTTTTTTTTAAAGTTCCCTGCTGTTTATTGGCCATACCCTCTGCCCTGCCCCTTACCATATTGAGCTGCCCAATCCCACCATTGGAAGAGTTCCAGAGATGGGAAGGGAAGGTGGGATAATGAAGCACTGCCCAAGGCTCAGTGGTCACACTCCTAACCAGATAGTAGTTGGGTCACACATGTTGATCCTGTTCTTGAGGGAAGAGCAAAGGTAGCAGTGATGGTGGAACTCTGAGATTCTCAGGGCCAGCATGGTGGATGTTTTACAAAGTGATGGTTGAATGACTGAAAATGGAACAAGATTTCTCATAATCATAGTCAGCCTCTACCTCAGAATTAGCATAGAGGTTGCTGCTCAAGCCATTTGCTTACTTACCACCCTGGAGGAAAAAAATAATCTTGGGCTAATGGCTAGCTGAGGCAGTAAGAGATGTAAATGCAGTAGATATTGCATTTGGAAGCAAGGAATCCAAATAAATCCCAACTTCCTCTCCACTTGTGTTTCTCTCTTCACTTTGGGAAGTGAATCAAAGACACTGATGACATCGGCACTGCCAAATATATATCAGATCTCAACACATACTCTGTAATAGAGGTCATCCTTTAATAAGGAAGAACAACCCTACAAAATATTTATTCTCATCCCCCTTTCTGAATTAAAATCTTGAACTGATGTACTTGGCTGCTTGTGTTGTTTTCAGAAGAGTCTAGACTGGAAATCTAATTATATTGTATATTAGAACACTAACAAAACCTATCTTCCTTTATAGGCTATATCCTCATGGCCTAGATTCATCTTCATATCCATTACTTGAGCCATCTTAATGAAAGGCTCTGATTAAGTCTGGGAGAAAGTTCATTCTGACATGTAGTCTCATAGGCGTTCAGACTCAGACCTATTCTCAAGTCTCATTGGAAACTCACTGGTAACATGCAAAGTCATTTGTTGATTGAAATACTATCACTGATTAGCCACTGTAATTAATGATTAGTACTATCACCAATTAGTGAAATACTACCACTGATACTCTTTTGTCAATTATCTCATGATAATAGTCTGATACACCACCCTCTATGCAGTTAATACAAAATCCATTTTTGGTATTTATGCAAGTGAAGGCTTAACACCTTCCACAAATTACAAGTTCAAAAAAAGAAATGCTTTAATTTCAGCTCTTTACCTAGATGCAAAAAAAAATTGCCAGAATTTGCTTAAGCTTAATTCAATATTGTTAAACTCGTTTTACAGATGAGAAAACTGTACAGATGAGACACAAAGAGGTACCATAAAATGCTCAAGGTCACATAAACAGTAAAGCTAGCATTTGAACTTAGAGAATTTGCTGACAGAAACTATGTTCTCAACTACTATGTAAAACTACCTCTCACTAATACCCTCCCTTACCAAGGCCCTAAGGCCTTCCATGATCTGGCCTAATATACCTCTCTGGTCTCATTTACTCCCATGCTCACTCTACTCCAGTCACACTGGCCTCCTTGCTGTTCCTTGAATATTTCTAATACACTCCCACCTCAGGGCCTTTGAAACTACTGCTTTCCTCCACTTGCAATCCTCTGTCCCCAAGTAGCCTCGTGGCTCTCCTCCTCACTTCATTTGGTGTCTATTCAAATGTTACCTCAACAAAGCAGCCTTCCCTGGACTCTCTTTTCATAAATGAATCCCCTTTGCCCCCTGCCTCTTCACTCTCTATTATTTTAATCTGCATTATGTACCTTCAGAGCACTTACTAAATATTACATAGTTACCTGTTTATTTATTGTCTATCTTCCGCAGTCAGAATGTAAGCTCACAGGGCAGAGAATTTGATTGTTGTGTTCACTGCTGTGTTACTGGCTCCTAGAATGGGCCTGGCACATACTAAACACTCAGTAAATATTTGCTGAGTGAAAGAATAAAGGAAGGAAAGACAGAACGGAGGAAAACTAAGCAATTCATTAAGATTATGATGCTGGTTGTGTAATCAGTAAGTATTTCTAACCTCAATCATACCAACATATGATGTTCATGATATTCTCACCTGTAACTCAAAAGATTTTTTCGTGTCATTTCCCAAAGCAAATGAGGATTCTAGCTCTAACTTTCAAAGTGCCTGGGAATGGGGATAATACAAATTAGTTTCTTGATTATCATTGTATTCACAAACTCTAACATTTATTAAGCACTTAATAGGGTCCAGACACTGAATTAAGCACTCTACATGGCTTATTTCATTTTTATTGTCACAACAGGGCTTTTGATTTTTAGTATCGAAGTATGAACAGTGTTTACATATGTGAGCCCTGGGGTCAGCCTACCCAGATTTAAATCATGGATCCACCACTGACTTGCTGTTTGGCTTTTTTATCATCAGTAAGAGGACATAATACAATATTAACCGTACATAACTATTAGGGTTGCCTCGAGGCTTACGTGAGATCACGCAGGTGAAGTACTTGGCATAGATTCTGGCATGTAGCAAACGTTCCAACATCTTAGCTATTACTATCCCCATCTTCCGGATCAGGAAACCAAGGCTGAAAGCAATTAAGTAATTTGCCCAAGGTCACAAACAGCTAAGAAGTTGCACTGGGATTTAAACCTGGCTCTGTTTAACAGCAAAGATTTTTTCTTTGACAAACCATCTTTTCTGCCTCTCTTAGTCTAGCTCTGTGTTCGAAGGGCCCCAGTGAAGTAAGTGAAGTGTAGAAAACTTTATGAACTTGACTAACATTCTCTTTTAAGGTATTAGAGGTAAATGTTTGAGAACTTACACAGGGCATTATTATGCGTTTGTAAGTATTGATAGAACTAGGCTGAGTGATGGTGACCTTGAGAGCTGTAGATATTTACACACCTGTCTAGAAAAAGTTGATCACGATTGATTGACTAGTTAACATGAAAAGGAAAATAATGCTTCTAGAAGAAAATTTAGGAGACTACCCTTATGATTTGGGACTAGGCAAAGATTTCTTGAGACACACTAGCTGTAAATAAAATGATGAATTGGACTATATAAAATTAGGAATTTCTTTTCACCAAAAGACACCATTGAGAGAATGAAAAGAGAAGCCACAGAGCGGGAGAAGATATTTGCAATACTCACAACCGACAAAGGATTGTTATCCAGAATATGTAACCCTACAAACCAATATGAAAAAGCCAGGTGACAATAGAAAAGTGAGGAATAGACATAGAGAGGTACTCCACAAAAAATGTCATCACAATGGCCAATAAACCGATGCTTATTCGTTTTTTTTTTAAAAAGCCTGTTTGTTTGTTTATTTATTTATTTATTTATTTATTTATGGCTGTGTTGGGTCTTCGTTTCTGTGCGAGGGCTTTCTCCAGTTGCGGCGAGCGGGGGCCACTCGTCATCACGGTGCGCGGGCCTCTCACTATCGCGGCCTCTCTTGTTGCGGAGCACAGGCTCCAGACGCGCAGGCTCAGTAGTTGTGGCTCACGGGCCTGGTTGCTCCGCGGCATGTGGGATCTTCCCAGACCAGGGCTCGAACCCGTGTCTCCTGCATTGGCACGCAGACTCTCAACCACTGCGCCACCAGGGAAGCCCCTCATTCGTTTTTAAATCTACCAAGCATATGGCATTCTCAACTAACATCCAAGGATCTGAAAATCCAGAAAAGACAAGTGTGCTGTGGATGCTGACAGAGAACAGAGTGTAAATAAGACAGGATTCGTGTCTACAGGGCTTACCTCGTTAAAATACACAACATAATAAAGTGCAAGGCATCCTGCGTAAAGCTAAGATTTAAAGCTCATGGTGGTAGCATAGCTTAATTATGAATAAAAGGAACAAGGAGGCTTCAGAGGAGGTGACACTGAACTGTGCCCTGATGGATGCTCAAATGTGTGGGTTGATAAAGTGTCCTTCCCCACTTGAAGGCACCTTGCAGGTGGCACTGTTGACAGTAGAGGGAGAAGGAGTACAGTAGGAGCAAGTCTGAGCAATTCCCCCATAGCGGCACTATTTCAAGGATCGGTAAGACGTGGGGCTAAAACAACAGAGCTCACTTTGCAAGCACTCAAAGAGAAAAGTGTTCAAAAGGCAGTTTCTCTTTCATTAACTTACTCCATCCACCAGTGGAAGAGGCCCTGCCCCTGTTCTGGCTCCTACTCTCTGCAACCCTCTGCCCAATTTCTAGCCAGGCTTCGGCTTGCAGGCCACTGAAATAGAGATTTCTCTCGGTTGTTCCACATTTTCTTCAGTGGTCAGGTTTGATCTGATATCCCTACAACCAGTTTGGGTTTCATTTCTACATCTTTAGTGAAGTCACTTTTGTAGGTCGTCAGCCTTTTAGCCTCTGGAAGCTTCAGGAGAGGTAGAATGTGCACTATTTCAGCTAACTTACCCTGGGTGTGCGACACAAAGTCCTGCTCCTTTAAAAGGTTTCCTTCCACTGTTAGGCTTCCAGAAATAATGAAAATACTGTCAACGGGTCGGCAAGAATTTCAAAGCAGCCCTTTTATCTGTGGTGCAAAGGCACTAAGTTCGGCCTCCTTTGCTGTCAGTCATTCCAGTTTAAGGCACAATAGCTTTACTGTTCTTCTCCAGAAAACAGTGAAATCCTCCTGGAGCCATTTGATAAAGGGATTTTGGAAGAAAAAATTGGATGACTTTCCAGTGAAAATAAATCATTTCCAAGTGGGCCTTAAATGAAATTGCAGGGACACCGTCCTTCACACAGAACCAAGCACAAGCACGGATACTCACCGTCATGTTTCACTCCAGTTCATTCGGTTGTGAGCATTCGGGTAGATTATTTTACTCTTTTGGTATTTCCTTTTGGGGGGAGTTATTATAAATTGTCTATAAATAACAACAACTCCCTTACCTAAAATTTCCTTATAGTCTTATGTAGGGCAGTTGGAAGCAGGGGAGAACTGTAAGACTTAACAAAGATTTGAACTGGATTCCTGAGGAAAAAGGAAAACTGAAAAAGTTAAAGTGGCTTTAAGTTCAACAAACTTCCAAAGCCAATTAGAAAACACCACGTGGGAAATCTTAGTGGATGGCTACAATACTAACAGCAGAGTGAGCAGCAATTCACACTTAAACCACCAGGCTGTGTGCACAGTCTTTAGATGTGTGGTTTTCAAACTGTGTTCCATGGAGGCCTATCGTTTTCCTAGTGTTCCATAGAGACAGAGGTGTCTCAGGGGTAGGGGTGCTGAACTCAGCCATCAGCCCTGAGTTCAGTACCCCTGATTCTGAGCCCTTATGACCCACTTCAACCACCATGATGTGGGCTTGTATCTGTTTACATACTGGTGTTCCCTGTAAGAGCTGTTTGAAAATAAAAAAAAAAAAAAAAAAAAATATATATATATATATATATATATATATATGTTCAAGAGAAGGGAAGGGAGGAGAAGAGTTTGGAAATCATTATTATGGATCATTTCCCTTAGCTTCTTCTAAGAGTCTCTCAAATGAACCCCTAGCAATTCAATCCAGTGCCCCTTAAACTGTGAGCACCACCCTTAGACATGGGCAAGCAGGGCACCTTGCCACAAAGTGGGCCTCATGTTTTAGAGGGCTTTCCTCAAAAATTTCTAAGTCCCAGGGCTTCCCTGGTGGCGCAGTGGTTGAGAGTCTGCCTGCCGACGCGGGGGACACGGGTTCGAGCCCTGGTCTGGGAGGATCCCACATGCCGCGGAGCAGCTAAGCCTGTGCGCCACAACTACTGAGCCTGTGCTCTAGAGCCCGCGTGCCACAACTACTGAAGCCCGCACGCCTAGAACCCGTGCTCCGCAACAAGAGAGGCTGCCGCAATGAGAGGCCCGTGCGCTGCAGCAAAGAGCGGCCCCTGCTCCCCGCAGCTGGAGAGAGCCTGCGCGCAGCAACGAAGACCCAACACAGCAATAAATAAATAAATACATAAAATAAATTTTTAAAAAACATTTCTAAGTCCCCTTCAGTGCCTGGGACTGGCTGGGTCCAGCAGTGCCATCCAGGCAAGTTACTTCCTAGCCCTCATGGTTCCTGGTCCCTGTTTCTCCTCTTCAGTGCTCTCTGAAACTCTACCTGGTATGGGTGGTCAACCAGTTGTCCCAAGGAACTCTGGAGCTTGCCCCTGTGGGGTTTTTCTGGGATCACATGGCCAAGCCCCAGTTCCAGGAGTGCAGACTGACAAGCAGATTGTTCCTACTGGCCAATGCAGTATTTATTTCACAAGATAGTTTAAGATTGGGTTGCCAGAGTAGTGCTGACATTCTGATTTGGGGTTATTGACACTCACAAAAGACATAAGAAAAAATCAGGGCTTTGGACAACTGATAGTCCACTGCCCATCTTCGGACTTGAGCTGCATCTGTGGGCCTGTGCATTGGCTCTTGAGTGTCCATGCTCCAACTACAGTGCCATCTCTGGTCTCGAGCACCCAAGGGTATTGACAGTGGTAGCAGGAATCCTTCTCGAGCACCCAAGGGTATTGACAGTGGTAGCAGGAATCCTTTACCTCTACCCTTTGCTGCTGGCACCCAGGGCAGTCACCCCACTCCTTTTGTAGGCGACGTACCACATATCAGGGAGTCCTCAGGAGTGACCACACCTGTCTCCTCCAAGGCCTTTGAGATCATTGCTGTGCAGCAGCAGCAGGCCTTCTGATCAACGTCCTTTCTTCCCTCTGATTGATATGGTGACATCGTGTTCTCCCAGGTAGGTCTTAAGGCCTGCCAGATGAGGGATGGACATTCCTTGAGTAAATGGACCTGTGCTCTTCCCATTAGATCCACAGGCTCCTCTCCCATCCTCACTGAAGGTGGTGGTGTGGAAGTTCAGAGTGTGTTCAATGTTAAGAGAGATAACATTCTAGGAATGCAGTGAGTATGGCCTAAAGAGTTCAAAAGAAGTCATGGTTGGAATATGAGCTATTTTACATTTAAGGTATAAAATCCTGAACAATAAATTTAACATGAGCAGAAAATGAATTATTGTTCACATTTTCCTGCATCCCCTGGACAAGACTTGCATTTGTGATCATGATCAATGATAATGATCTCTGAGAGAATAACGACCTCCGAGAGGATCACTGGAAGCCAGTGTGACAGGCAGCATGACGGATGTTGCCACATCAGGAGTAATGATACAACCAGTGCGAAATAACTGATTTTACGGAACTGCAGGAGCAAAAAGATCTATATTGTTTCTACAGAAATAGCTTGCGAAAGCCACGACATTTGAGTAATAACTGTGTTGCTACCTTTTTCTTGCAGTGGAAGATATAAATTAGCTGGGAACAGCATATTTAACGAGAAAGAGCATGAAGAGATAGTCCCTGGACCTCAATAGGAACAGATGGGGACTGGATATTACAAAGAATCTTTCATTCACTGATTGGATAGAAGACAATTATGATTATCTCTACTCCACCATTTTCTAAATCGTCAGTTAATCATCTTTCATGGGCCCACGAACTTTGCATCTTCCAAACTGCCAAAGAGTGCTCTTTCTAAAATGCAAATCTAATCAAGTTTTTCCTGCTTACAACCCTTCAATATCTAGGGAACCAAACTGAAATTTTTCGGCTTGGCACATAATTTCCTTCATAATTTGTCTCTTAGCCTCATCTTCTGTAATACCCCAAGAGCTACTCTATGTTCTAATCACACAATTGGCAATTTTCAAAATCCTCAGTGCTCTTAAATGTTCTACCCTTTCTTGGGATTCCCTTACCATTAACTGTCTTCATAAATGATTCCTACATGTCTGGCAAGACCCACTCAGGCTCTCACCACCACCTCCCTGATGTCTCCTTTCCCTCCACCTCTCCCAGGCTGAAGGAAAGCAAGGGGCCAGAGAATTGGGGGAGGGAGGGAGAGAGGATGAGTTGAGGTCAGAGGGTGTGGGGTACAGTTCCCAGAGCTCCTTAGAGGATTTTATTCAGAGACAGATGTGAAGCCATCAGATGCCCGCCCCCCCAGTGAATTGCACCTCCCAATATTCACATCCTTAAGAAGTCCCTTCCCATTCTGAACGTAGGCTGGCTGTATGATTCAGTTTAACACAACAAGGCAGAAGTGACACTGTGCCAGTTCTGAGCTTAAGTCACCAGAAAGCATGGGAGCTTTTTCTTTTGTGCTTTGGAAATCCCTGGGCACCGTATAAGACGTTCAGCTACCTGCTGGAGAGACCATGTGAGCAGGCCATATGAAACATGGAGAGGCCGGAGACTGTATGGTGAGAGGAAGAGACCCAGCCATCAGTAGCCCAGCTGAGTCCAGCTTCCAGCTGTCCCTGCCAAGGAACCAGACATGTGAATGAAGCATCTTGGATATTCTAGCCCCATCCACAGACGTGTGAAGGTCCCGTGAGACATTCACTTGAGCCCCAGTCAATCTACACAAGCATGAAAAAACAACAAAAAGGTTATACCAAGCCACTAAATTAATTGATAACTGAACTGGGACTCAACAGGTGAGAACGGGTCTTGGCATCAAGTATCGATGACAAGATGTTGGGTGGGGGGTGTGCGGCAAGGGTCACTAGCAAGCCCCACATCTGGCATCATGAAGCAGGACTCCTGGACCCAATGGGCAGCCAAGGTGCAATCCTAGGCATCCAGCAAGACTGTACCCACACTTGTTGTTGGCCTAGCCATACTTTCCCACTCCCTATCGTGCTCACCCCATCAATCTCACACTTGACCGAGAGAGGTGAAGCATCAAACAAGTTCAGTGTGACAGCTACCCAAAGCTGTGCCAGGCGGTAAGGAAAGGCGACCATCCAGCTGGCAAGAAGCTGAGGACAGGAAACCGATACCTGATTAAATGGCTGAAGCTGATTACCAGCTAGTCCTTTGCTCTTCTGGTCAAGGGCACAGATTCTATCCCAGCTAATTTGGCTCTATTCCATGGCCACTGGCTAAACCTTTAATCCCAGCCAGCTGTCCAAATTGGACTCCCTCCATTAGTCTTGGAAAAGATAGGACAAGACACCATATTTTTTTGTTTTGTTTTTTATAAATTTATTTATTTATTTTTGGCTGCACTGGGTCTTCGTTGCTGCGTGCAGCTTTCTCTAGTTGAGGCGAGCGGGGGCTACTCTTCGTTGCGGTGCACGGGCTTCTCATTGTGGTGGCTTCTCTTGTTGCAGAGCTCGGGCTCTAGGCACGTGGGCTTCAGTAGTTGTGGCACGCGGGCTCAATAGTTGTGGCTCATGGGCTCTAGAGCACAGGCTCAGTAGTTGTGGCGCACGGGCTTAGTTGCTCCACGGCATGTGGGATCTTCCCAGACCAGGGCTTGAACCCGTGTCTCCTGCATTGGCAGGCGGATTCTCAACCACTGTGCCACCAGGGGAGCCCAAGACACCATGTTTAGCTCACAGGTTTTCTCAGGAAAATGCTGTGTTGTGAGTCCATATAACAGTAGCATCATCAGAAAACTAACTGGGTTCTACAATTCATCCACTCATCTCCTTCCTTCCTACATCCCAGCCTAAAGCTGTTCCTCTATTTGAATTCCCTATATCTATTAATGGGATCACCAGTCTTCACCCAGGCCCTCAGGTTTAAACTTTGACATTATTTTGAAGTCTCTCTTCCTTCCACCTACTACACCCAATCTACACCTTGGTATCACTTCTGCACGACTCTTAGCTCACTCTTTTTATTCCCATAGTCCTAGTTTAGGTCTATGTAACTTAAGTGAAGGGTTCCAAGAACTTCTTAACTGGTATTGCAACTTCTACTTTTTCCTTCTCTCCAATCCATCTTTTATATCTTTGCAAGAATAATCTTCCTAAAATCTTTTCTGAGCATGTCATTTTTCAGCTCACAATCCAGCTCGCAATCCATCAGTGATTCTCTAATTCCTGCAACAGGGCTGCAAACTCAAATACCTTCAGGTGATTTAGGTGTAAGATGTGACTGAATGTTTAGGATGACAGGGAGCTGTGGAGGCTTGCTGCCAGGTGGAGAGAATGGATCTGGCTAAAGACATTTACATTCCATATTTTTAGAACTACTGCTCTGACCAAACGAACCACAAAATTCCACAAAATGAAGGGCAGACTCTTTAGTCTGATATTTGAAGCTTTCCATGACTAGATTCCAGCCTACTTTTCTAGGCCCAGAGCATTACTGTCAGTGTGTGTTCAGAGGTGGTACGTATATGGCACGTGGCCGCTATTCTTCCAATCCTGGTCCATGGTACGTATTGCCACTGATCATGGTCCTCTTTCCTGTTGGGCTCAGATTCAGGCTCAGGATCCTCCTTAACACAACACCCCAGAGAGCAACTATGAGCCAGGAGGGCTTAGTGTGCCAGTTAAAACCTATATGACATTGTGTGCAACTCATGTCTGATCAATTCCAGCTCCGGCTGAATCCCCTTGTTCACTGTACCGTACTTAGCATGCAGACTAGAGAATTTGAGAATTTTGAAATAAACAGCCTGTTTAGCTGTTTTTCTCTGGCCCACACTCTGGGTTACCTCAGAGGCTGGTATGCTCTAGGCTCAATCCCATTTTAGGTGAGCTGCCCACTGGTCACTACAGGTCATGGCAGGAGACCGGTTCTGATCCTGGTAGTTTGCTCTAGAGAGAGGTTTAGATGAGGACCCCATTTTAGCAAAAGCAGATTTCTTAGAAAGTCTGCCATCCCCATGCCCCACTTCTAGCCTTGCAGTGGCCGTTGATCTCAGAGACCCCATCCCTGCTGATACTGCTGTTTCAGATGGACTTACTCACAGCAAATCTGGTCCACAGGATTTGGTCTGTTCATAGGTCATTTGTTAATGTTGTGTCTATAGATTCAGTCTCCCTAGAAGCATCATAATCTAGGTTGCCCGGTGGACTTAGATCAGTGGTATGTGTGGCTTATGGGAGATATTTATGGGACAGCGTCCATACAGAGTCCAAGATTTCCCCACTGAAAAGTTTATTCTATTCTGTAACCCTTGCTTCTATGACTTGGGGTCTGCTTCCCCTTTTCCTATTTAATCGGGCCCTGCACATTCCAAAGAGCCCAATTTTCCTCTTTGTTTGACAAGATGTTTATACTTTCTTCTAAAGCAACTGACTTTATTCTTTGTCCTAAAGGAGAAAGTAAGACAGATGCTAATAATATCACACAGACTAACTCAAAAACCCAAGGGAGGAAAAGTAGTAGAAGAATAATTTATTTTACAACATACTTAATGGAGCTAGTCTGTCTTCATTTGTGATCCTCTTGAGAGGCCTTCAGCCTGGTACCTGCTGTAGTGGACATCACACATATTGTGCTCTAAAGACAGGCTTGGAAATAGCAAAATTGGACATGAAAAAGGAGTCCTGCCTCACATGTCACCCTAAATGCTACTCTGCTTGTCCATATGGGCTAATATGCCCCCTGCAAAGCCTTAAAATTATTAGGTCCCTGGGGCAACCACAGCTAACAACGCAGCACGTTTGAGGGTGAATGTGTAGGGTGGTCAAATTGCAATGGGGAGCCAGGACCCCCATTCTCCCCATGGCTTTAACCCACTGAGTGTCTTTTGCTCTTCAAAGTTCTTGTTTTATTCTTTTCTTTTTTTTTTTTTTTTTTTACTTAGGAATAAACTCTGATATGGATTGAATGTTTGCATCCCCCCGCCCCCTTCCCTGTCCATATGTTGACGCCCTGATCCTCAATGTGGTAGTAATTGGAGGTGGGGCCTTCGGGAGGTATTAGGTCATGTGGGTGGAGCCCTCAGGAATCGGATTAGTGCCCTTACAAGAAGAGATACGAGAGAGATGATCCCTCTTTCTGCCATGTGAGGACACAGTATGAAGACAACCACCTGCAAGGCAGGAGGAGTTGACCTCATGAGACACTGAATCTGCTGGCACCTTCATCTTGGACCTCCCAGCCTTCAGAACCGTGAGAAATAAATGTCTGTTGTTTATAAGCCACTCAATCTATGGCAACTTTTATAGCAGCCTGAGCTGACTAAGACAAACTCCCACAAGAATTAGTTATATTTGAAGAGAAGGAAAGGAGGTAAAATCCATGCTAAGGACCACCTGCCAAAGTATCTCTCCCAGGGAGAGTGATTATTTCCATCTATCCCACCTGTACAAAAGGTGGAAGGAGGCGATCCATGGTGAGGATTCCAACCCCACAATGCCCCCTGGAACAGGGATTTGTCAAAGTTGGGGTTTTATCGTTAATAAAGACAAAGGCGCTGTAACAGGGTGGGGTGGGGGTTTCTGGAGAAGGCAGAACTTGATGACCCCTAGGAAAATGAACCCTCAGAACCACTCACATTTCACCAAAAGCTTGTCCACCACTGATAACTCGCCTCAACTGTGACAAAAGGGTCAGTCCAGGCCTGGGTAGCTAAGCCTCCCATCTGATCCCTGCCCCAGCTCAGGGGACATACACTGTCCCCCAGGCCTGGGGCCAGGTGGAGAGTGTCCTTCAGCCTTGAGGTCTCCAGTGCACATGGAGTTGCATTTTATGAAAACTCATGGAGTATTTAAAAATAATTTTTTATTTTTTATTAACCATTTTACCAGTTTAATAGAGACAGTCGCTTTTTTGTGGAGAGGAAAATATAATTTTACCAAAAGAGGACACTTTGTCATCCTTACTCCCACCTAGCCACCCCCACAACTCTTTGTTTGATCATCAACGGGGTGACTCCAGATTAATGTAATGCACCACCCAGTGAGGAGTCACGCCTGAAATAGCCTCCCAGCTGAGAATGTGCGGGCTAAGGATGATGCCAGTGCTGGTAAGGGGTGACAGGGACCTGTGATATGTAACAGAATGTTTTGTGAAACAACGAACTAGTAACTGTGCTGGAAAACTGACAGAATTATGTCCCTCTCCTAACCGTCCTAGGGATTTTAGGGTTTTTTCGTAGTTAAAATTTTATTAGGAAATAGGAATACTCAGGAAGATTGAAAAAAATCACAAGATATGATGAAGAATTAATTAGGAAGAAGCAGACAGAGAAGGCCGTGACAAATAATAGCATATACAACTTCTCTCATGGCACCAATAGTCAATCTCCTGATACTTCTAGTTTTCTCAAAGCCATGTTTTATTTCTATCATTGTTCACTTTATTTCTTGGCAAATATTTAGGTGTTTTACTCATTGCCTTATATAAAGTTAACAGTACATCTCCTGTGTTCTGTCTTGTCCTTTTTTTTCCTAGATGCTGCTTTAAATGGCAGGCCAGGGTGTAGGGTGTTTGATGTTCTCTGAGTTACCAGGAGTTCTGGGCTGTAAATAAATCATGAATGTACCACATCATTCATGAATTATACATTTTTGCTTGTGCTTTCTATAGAACACTATGCATCAAAATCGAATCCAAAGTACTGAAATTTTAGGCGGTTTAGATCATTAAAATAGCTGGTTATTCAGCCTTGCAAAAAGATTTTTTAAGAAAAAATCTATGTCTACGTAAAAATTCTTACCAGCTGGAAAAAGCACAGCCTTCCCTACACTTACCAACACCACGGTGATGCATTAGATCACAGAGGACATGAGGGGGTTTAAAAGCACAGAGTCCTAACGTCATGTGGTATATATTTCAATTTTTTAAATTAAAAATAGTACTTTCCATAACGGGCATCCTTTTAAGTCTTTGGGCTTGCAGCCCAATTACATGGCTAATATGATATTTTCTCCGCTTTCACAAATGGAGCACAGTCTGTCCCCAACTTACTAAGAACCCAACTTAGAAGTTCCAAAGCTTCATTCAGAGGTTGTTTGGTTGGAACAGATTAAACACATTTTCGCAGAGAAAGAAGATGAGTGGTTCTGTCCCCATGCAAGCTCACAATCTGTTAACTCACAAGATACCAGCAATATGGACCTAACGATAATCTAGACAGTGATCAACAGATAGAAACATATTTCTATGGAAAACTGTGTTCAGTTATTCAACTTGGGATAGGAAGAGCAGATTTCCTGTCATTCCTCCTTTGTTCCTGCCTTCCTTAGCTGCTATGTCACATAGACCTGAGGCTGTTCCACCCAGGCCGGGGCTGGGAAGAGTGGCAAAATGGCAAAAAGAGGGTCAGTATATATGGGTGCACCCATGTGGAGGGTTGATTCTTAATTCTAGGGTTCTTTGAACTCAAAATTATGTTTCATGTGTGTTTCATGCATGTGTGCACGTACCAATGTGTGTTTTCTAGAAAGACAGTCTGTTCCTTTTGTTAGATTCTTAGAAGGATCTCAGACCCTCAGACTCAAAAAAAAAAAAAAAAAATTAAGAATCACTACTCTTGCCCACTCTCATCACTATTATTCAACCTAGTTTTGGAAGTTTTAGCCACAGCAATCAGAGAAGAAAAAGAAATAAAAGGAATCCAAATCAGAAAAGAAGAAGCAAAGCTGTCACTGTTTGCAGATGACATGATACTATACATAGAGAATCCTAAAGACGCTACCAGAAAACTACTAGAGCTAATCAATGAATTTGGTAAAGTAGCAGGATACAAAATTAATGCAAAGAAATCTCTTGCATTCCTATACACTAATGATGAAAAATCTGAAAGTGAAATTAAGAAAACACTCCCATTTACCACTGCCACAAAAAGAATAAAATATCTAGGAATAAACCTACCTAAGGAGACAAAAAACCTGTATGCAAAAAATTATAAGACACTGATGAAAGAAATTAAGATGATACAAATAGATGGAGAGATATACCATGTTCTTGGATTGGAACAATCAACATTGTGAAAATGACTCTACTACCCAAAGCAATCTACAGATTCAATGCAATCCCTATCAAACTACCACTGGCATTTTTCACAGAACTAGAACAAAAAATTTCACAATTTGTATGGAAACACAAAAGACCCCGAATAGCCAAAGCAATCTTCAGAAAGAAAAATGGAGCTGGAGGAATCGGGCTCCCTGACTTCAGACTATACTACAAAGCTACAGTAATCAAGACAGTATGGTACTGGCACAAAAGCAGAAATATATATCAATGGAACAGGATAGAAAGCCCAGAGATAAACCCACGCACATATGGTCACCTTATCTTTGATAAAGGAGGCAAGCATATACAGTGGAGAAAAGACAGCCTCTTCAATAAGTGGTGCTGGGAAAACTGGACAGCTACATGTAAAAGTATGAAACTAGAACACTCCCTAACACCATACACAAAAATAAACTCAAAATGGACTAAAGACCTAAATGTAAGGCCAGACACTATCAAACTCTTAGAGGAAAACATAGGCAGAACACTCTATGACATAAATCACAGCAAGATCCTTTTTGACCCAGCTCCTAGAGAAATGGAAATAAAAGCAAAAATAAACAAATGGGGCCTAATGAAACTTAAAAGCTTTTGCACAGCAAAGGAAACCATAAACAAGACCAAAAGACAACCCTCAGAATGGGAGAAAATATTTGCAAATGAAGCAACTGACAAAGGATTAATCTCCAAAATTTACAAGCAGCTCATGCAGCTCAATAACATAAAAACAAACAACCCAATCCAAAAATGGGCAGAAGACCTAAATAGACATTTCTCCAAAGAAGATATACAGATTGCCAACAAACACATGAAAGGATGCTCAACATCATTAATCATTAGAGAAATGCAAATCAAAACCACAATGAGATATCATCTCACACTGGTCAGAATGGCCATCATCAAAAAATCTAGAAACAATAAATGCTGGAGAGGGTGTGGAGAAAAGGGAACCCTCTTGCACTGTTGGTGGGAATGTAAACTGATACAGCCACTATGGAGAACAGAATGGAGGTTCCTTAAAAAACTAAAAATAGAATTATAATAAGACCCAGCAATCCCCCTACTGGGCATATACCCTGAGAAAACCATAATTCAAAAAGAGTCTTGTACCAAAATGTTCATTGCAGCTCTATTTACAATAGCCAGGACATGGAAGCAACCTAAGTGTCCATCATCAGATGAATGGATAAAGAAGATGTGGCACATATATACAATGGAATATTACTCAGCCATAAAAAGAAACGAAATGGAGTTATTTGTAGTGAGGTGGATGGAGTTACAGTCTGTCATACAGAGTTAAGTAAGTCAGAAAGAGAAAAACAAATACAATATGCTAACACATATATATGGAATCTAAGGAAAAAAAAAAAAAGGTCATGAAGAACCTAGTGGTAAGATGGGAATAAAGACACAGACCTACTAGAGAATGGACTTGAGGATATGGGCAGGGGGAAGGGTAAGCTGTGACAAAGTGAGAGAGTGGCATGGACATATATACACAAACAAACGTAAAACTGATAGCTAGTGGGAAGCAGCCGCATAGCACAGGGAGATCAGCTCGGTGCTTTGTGACCACCTAGAGGGGTGGGATAGGGAGGGTGGGAGGGAGGGAGATGCAAGAGGGAAGAGATATGGGAACATATGTATATGCATAACTGATTCACTTTGTTATAAAGCAGAAACTAACACACCACTGTAAAGCAATTATACTCCAATAAAGATGTTAAAAAAAAAAAAAGAATCACTACTCTAGCAGATATAAACAAAGAATGGAATGAGATTTCTTGCCAGCATTGTTCCTCCATCCTAGGTAATCTCCCAAGACATTTAGAGTAAGTGAAAAGGCTGGTAAATAACTTTCCCTGAGCACCCAAGTGTGCTCCATCCTCACTCCCAGCAAACCTGGGTGTCCCAGAAACCTTCCCTCAGCCCCACTCCCCCAGGTCCAATTACTTAAAGAGTTAATTCCTGGCCCAGTAGGGGACCTCCAGGGACCACTGTCTGTTCTCATTGGCTCATGCCTTGGCCACACCTGTGGTTAAATATTTTAATATCAACCCTGGCTCTCCCACTCACTCACGGTATTGACTTGGAGATAAACTGTTTTACTTAACAGCTTCAGTTTCCTTCTCGGTGAAATGAGGGATGAAAATACCACCTAGCTTGCTGATATGATATGAGGATTAAACAAGAGAGTGTAAATTAAGAGTAAGGGCTCCATAAAGATGAGGTACCATCATCTCCTTATTATTTAGTGGTTATTATTATTATTGACATGCTCTAGAAAATACTTCACTGACTGAGAGGTGAAAACAAATGACCTCAATCTACTAACTCAAAAATTCTGCGACTCTATGGCAGACATATTTCCATGCCTCTGATATCAGAAATTGATGTGCCATCAGCGATTCCCTTCAGAAGGAAACATTCTCTGTAACCTATGCTTTTCCATTGCTAATAATTTCATATGCATTTGCACCTTAGGCAGGGTCGGCCAATTAGAAGACTCATGAATACTGTCCGTGCTCCAAGAGTGCAGGTTTGGGAATATGCTGATTGTGTCCAGATGGTTTTAGCTATTCTATGGAATGATCTAGCTGATGAACTATGTCATCAGCATTGAAACAAGAAATTTTCAGCCGGGAAAAAGAGAACTCAAATCCTTCTTTCCATAGCTTTGTAATTTGCATACCCCAATCTGGGGGCTTCTATAGAAAACTGGAATGATCTTGTCCTCCAGCGCGCTCCGTACGTTTGGCAATGTCCCCATTGCCGCGACTCCCATGCACTGCTGCCGGCAGCATTCCTGCATCAGCATCTACATTTCCTGATGGAACAACTGCCTCCGTTTAGGTGCCCTGTTTCTTATATAATTGCCTCCAAATAAATTCTATATAGTTCCATATCCAGGAAGCTCTAATTACCTTTCACAGCCTAAGTAAGGACCCTAGACAAACTCCCTCCTCCCTTGCGACAGGGTTCAACGTATAACACCTTGACATATCATCTATTTTTAAGCTGAAGGAATTTGAGATACGGCATGTGCAAGAAAGATTTTTGACCTTCCCTTGAAGCAGGACATAAAACTCTACATGAGAGGTGCTCTCCCTAAACCCTGAGGAAAGGAACATCCTTCTCTAAGACACTAAGTGGAATCTGAATGAACAGGCCTTGCTGTTTCCCCAAGTTTACTACATTTATTAGCTCATACCTTTTTTATTCTGTCACATTTTTCCACCACTCTCCTGTCTTCATGAAACCTAGCATAAAAGCAAATGAATGTGAGGGTGTGTGAGAAAGAGAAGAGTGAGTGAGCTTGCAACTGCGTGAGGCACCTTGCTTGAGAACAACAGAAACTGTGTGTGAGAGGTGAAGACAGAACAGAAAGAAACGAAAGAAGGAAGAAGGGAAGGGAAGAGACATAATTTCTATAGTATCTAGCATTAGATAGAAGCAGCAGGCCATAACATTAGAGTGAGGACCACACCCAGTCTTGGGGCTCTGGGTTCCTTTGCCCTGCAGGGTTTCAGCTGGTGGAGGCTGAAGTACAATGCCATCTGGGCAGTAAGCCTGGACTCCGGTCTGTGGGGACGTCCTGGAATGCTCTCACTAGTCTTCAATGCCAGAAGGGCAGCTTGGTGAGCAAATGCTTCTTTCACAGGATCACAAGAGATTGGGCCATCAGAATGATGCCAACAAGCTGATTTGGCAAGGCTCCAATTTTTTATATGGACAGGGCGCCCCCCCTCCCCACACACACACACTTGGGGTAGCTTACCCATTAGTTCTGCTCTTCCGTGATCATGTTATTCCCAAGAAAGAAGGCAGGCAGAGCAAAGTCTATCTAACTAGTGGGGAAGGAACCATTGAAATAAAGGGATCATATTTCCCAGAAGATGTTGTAGGACTTGGAAATTGTATCTCAAGTTTGGGGCCAAAAGTATTCTTAAATTTTGCAGATGTGTAGTACATCTTAGGTTAACCTTGGTCAGAGTGTAACGCATTCAGAGAGAGACATGAGAGACATGAGAGACAAACTGCAAAATTTCCCTAAAAATGGAAACTTAAAGACTCTGGTTAACTGAATAAAACTATGATCTCAATGAATAAGAATGGCAAAGTAGAAGACAAAAGAAAATGAAGAAAAAAGAGAAAAGAATCAGGGACTAGTAGAGGACAAAGCACACCTGTATTTTGGGAAGACAGGTTGTCAGGAAGGAGAGGAAGTTGAAACTGGGGGCTTTGGTGGTTCTGCTTCAAGACGATGAATAGCCCTGAGCCTGACGCCTCTTCAGAGTGTCTGTGACAACGAGGACAGCAGAGCCTACAGGGAGTCTCAAACTTGAGAGGTAGGTGGCTTTTATTGAAAGTGTAAATTCTAGGGTCCCAAGGCTATGGTCCTGATTTGTAGTCTTATGTGGGATCCAGGCATCTGCATTTACACATGCTCTCCAAGCTGATTCTGATATAGATGGTCCATAGGTCACGTTCCAGGAAACAGAGACAAAGTTAAGATTCTTTTTTAATGATTAAAAGAAAAACAAGTTACAAATGCAAACACAAGCACTTCCTCCAGGTCACAAGGTGAAATTCCAGGCCCCTTCAGGGCCTGTCTCTGGGTCCTACCCCAACTGTCCACCCATCCCTGTGACCTCTCCTTTTATGGGCTCCCCAAGCCTACAAGCTGCTTGGATGGTAAGGAAGGCTCTGCCTGAATCTGAAGACTATTTTCTCTCATGCAAACAGTTTTTCTAGAACACTGTGTTACTATTTTTTTCCATGGAGGGGTAGGAAATCAATGAACGTGATGGTCATTTTTATAGGTTCAGAAAGGCAGAAACAAGTGGACCAGTACTTGAATATAAGAAGCAGCTTAATTTTTGTGCAAGAACTGCAACTTTTAAAAAACATTAAAAGAAAAAGTTCCCCAAGCAGTTGAAATGTAATTACTTATACCAACATTTTCCATGTAGTAAATTAAAATGATCGAGAAAAGGTCTACCATAATTGATAAAGAAAGGCTATTCAAGAGGCTGCAGGACACCCAAATGGCCCCTTTCCAACCCTAAGGGGATGGGAGACAGACAACCTGCCTAATCCAACTGGTGCTCAGAATGTGTTTACAAGGATGAAGCCATTTCCTTTTTTTGTCAAGTCATTTTCTTTACTTACTATTTTGCATTTAAATACCCAACGAAATGAATGCGTCTGAAGGTTATTTAATTCAACAGGTATTTCTGTTGCCTCAGAATTGCAGCTGAAATCCAAAGCTGAGACCGATAGCTAAGGAGTACTACAAGTTCTAAAAAGAGCGACGCTGGACACAGCTATTCAGGATTTGTTAAGAGTGACCAAATGTGATTTTGTGGCCCTTAGCCTAACACCCACCTCCGGCTTGTCTAAGAGAAGGCTAGGGATTTGTTGGAGGAAAGAGGCTTTCTTTGAATAGATTTGTCAGGAGAATGGGCTCTGGAATATTCCTCTACCTCCAGTCAGGTGAAGGAAGCAGTCAGAGAACCTCTCAGAGCCAAGAGTGTGGCGTCTGCCACAAAGGGAAAGGGACAGCTCACCTAGTTCCCAGCTAGATGCTCAATGAGGTGCCCCAGTTCTCCTACCAGAGCCGAGAACCTATATGTGACTATAGGAATTTGGGTGTGTGCCTGATGAAGACAGAGGTGGCCCCTGTTGGCCTCTGATGGCAGGGCAAGGAGAGTGGCCTGATCTTCTAGGTTTCAGTGGGAGCAAGGGGGCGGGGGACAAGTGAGGAAAGACTGAATGATGTTTTCTAGAGGGCCAAGTGGATACTAGGAAAAGCAGCTGAGCAGAAGAGCTGAGTGGGAACTACCCAAAGAGTGCGTTACACGCAGCAGAGAATAGAGCAGAGTGGAATTATGGAAGTGGGCATGGGGAGTGTCCTTCAAAGAACTGACAAACGTTCCTCACAAGAAAACTGAGCCAGCATTTGGGCTGTTTTCCACGAGAGAAAAGGCATTCAACAGCCAAGAGAGATACTCAAACAGCACTGGAGAAATAATATTTTGCCCCTTTTCCTATCATCCTTCTTCCCCTCCACCCTTTGCTCCAAATGTGGATGAGTCAATAGCATCCTGGGGAGGACATGAAGCAAGGACAGGCCACAGTCCCCTCCCTAAATCCAGGGTTCTGAGCATAGGCTGGGCATGGGCAGGGGAAAGGCAAGAAGCTTTGAACTAGATGAAGAGAGCAGAAGTTTGTGTTTTTTAAAAAAATTATTTATTTATTTATTTGTGGCTGTGTTGGGTCTTCATTGCTGCGCATGGGCTTTCTCTAGTTGCTGCGAGAAGGGGCTACTCTTCATCGCGGTGCGCAGACTTCTCATTGCGGTGGCCTCTCATTGCAGAGCACGGGCTCTAGAGCACAGGCTCCGTAATTGTGGTGCACGGGCTTAGTTGCTCCGTGGCATGTGGGATCCTCCCGGACCAGGGCTCGAACCCGTGTCCCCTGCATTGGCAGGGGGATTCTTAACCACTGCACCACCAGGGAAGTCCCAGAGAGCAGAAGTTTGACATTAGATTGATCTGGATTTCCTAATTACTGAAATAATAGTGTCCTAATACTTGGAAGTGACAGGTAAAGCTAAGGGATCTGCCTGAGATATTGTCCAAAGGCAGAGAAAGGAGAACAAATAGGATGTTTGATGGTACTAAGAGAGGAAAAACAAGACAAACAAAAAATGGACATTTCCTGATTGAATTTTCTTGAGTCCTGCCTATTGATTAAGCCAGATACCTTTGCAATGTGCACAGGCTATAAAGGATAGAAACATGAGTAAGACTACTGCTGTCACCAGAAAACTTGGACAAGTGCGGGTGGATTCCTGACTGAGATAAGAACTTGTGTTTGCTCTCTGTGACTTTGCAGCCTCCCCCAGGCTAAGAGGAGTGCTCCTTTGCCTCAGGGAGGTTTATGTTTCAGGGCAGAAAGCGGGAATACAGGAAGGCAATCTGTCCTTCTGTCTTTTGTAAAAGGTGGTATGACTTGTGAAAATATTCGGTATCCATTAAGGAGAGGCAGAACAAAAGGAGTGTCTTTGAGGGTCAAGAGAGGGGAAAAATATCCCTCAAGTGGAAAGGAAATAGAATTCAGCTGGATCCATAGGTAGCAGGAGACTGCCGCTCCTTCCAACAGCACCATAAATGGGAGGACAGAGCTTAGAGGGGAAGAGTAGACCACGGAGAGAGGGTATGTCCCAGCCAGCAGGCTCCATTCAAGGAATGGTGAAGACTTGGATAATGAAACCAAATGATGAGCTCAGTGGGATACCTGTGAGCTTCATAAATTCTCATTCATACCTAGGGAAAAACTGAATTCTCTGCTAATCTGGAGGTATTGGGACTTGGAGTCAGATATAATATGATCTTTGAATTGCCATTTATTGATCATCAGTATTTGGAGTTGTAAATTCATATCCGCTACATGAGAAAAAAAAAAACAAACCAACCTATAAGTATCTAGATAAATGTCACAAGAGAGGTATATGATAAGAGGCTGAGAAAAGATCCTTCAAGGAAGGGGTCACCAGCAAGTTACTTTATGGAGCAGATAAGATTTGAAATAAGCCTTGGATGAATGATATGTAGGATTCAAATGACAGTAGAGGCAAAGGGATGAAGATGGAAAAGTCAGAGGGAAATAGTGTGTAGAAGCACTTTACTGCAGCTATCCATAGAAGATGCTACATAGGGAGATCAGGGATGAGAAACGGAATTGGGTGGGGCTTGAATGGGAATCTGAGGACTTGTATTTATTTTGGCAGCAACAGGGAAACACTGACAGTTTCAGAGCTGAGCTTTAGAAAAAAATCAATCTGGCAGAGAGATATGGGGTGGATAGAAGGAGAAAGTGATCGAGATGGGATGGGAAACAGGAGGTTATTGCTGAAATCCAAGCAGGAGGTCATGAAGGCCCGTGGCACAGCAGATGGTAGTAACCTTCAATTATAGGAAGGGCTGTGTAAGATACTGAGGAGGTAGATCTTAGACCTGCATGGGTGTGAGACAAAAGACTTCTAAGCGTCAAGCCCAGCTGATGGGAAAAATCATAATGCCATGGTAGAACTGGGAAATAGTAGAAGAGAGGTAATTTACAATTGACAAGTTCTGAACTTGAGTTTAACCTGAAAACTGAATTTACAATTAGGTAGAGATGTTAGGAGTGTAGACGGGTTTAGAGATGAAGAGTTAATGGCGCCTTCGTAGCAAAGTTGCCTATCTCCATAGCTGGGACTTCCCTTCGTGGATGTCTCAGAATGATTTGCGGGAGGGAGGGGGAGGGGGAGGGGGAGGGGTGGGCTGTGGCAATGAAGGCACAGAGAACTGAAATGCAGAGCTGGGCAAAGAATGTGGCTCAGTCCAGATACTGAACCTGAGAAGAACTGGTTTTAAAGAATTTTTTGGTTTACTTGAGACTTTCTCCCATTTTCCCCAATGATCTTTTTACCCCTGGGCTCCTTTGTCTTTCCCAGCACCTTTCAAGCTTTCTGTCCCATGGACTTTTCTCAAAAATAGGATAAATATACATATACCTGAAGGCCAAACAGACTTCCTAAGTTTGGAGAGGCTCTGCTACTTTCAACTTGGTGGACCTGGGGAGCATTTCTCCATCCCACTTGGTCTCAATTTGCTTTACCTCCCACCCCCAATTTTTTTTAATGGAAAAATACAAATTAGTAGGTTTTTTGGTAGAGAAGAAATGAGATAATGTATAATAAAGCACCAGATAGAGTGACTGGTAAATATTAAAGCCTCAACAAATGTTAGTTCCCGTCTCTTCTGCCCTGCACCTGTCAGTAGTAATTCCTAATAGAGATGAGGACCCCCCGTAGGGAGCACTGAATTCCACACAGAAGAATGCATGGAGACCCACACCCCTATTCAGCTCCATAAATGGCAACTCCATCCTTTTAGTTGCTCAGGTCAAACCTTGAAATCATCGTGAATCCCTCTCTCCCTCTCACATCCAACATGCATCCCTGAGCAATTTATATTTTATTGGTCTGTTTACTCTTTTAGTGCCTGTCTCTCCGCTAGGAAATAAGCCCCATGAGGGCTGCAGCTGGTCTGCACACAGTGGCCTGCACCCCAGAGGCTCTTAAGACTAGGTGAATGAATGCATGTGAATGAAGTGGGAAGGGGAGACCGGCTGCTTCAAGCAAACAGAAGAAAATCTGGCTGTAGATGCCTCCAGCTTCTTATGAGGTAGCATATTTCTTATGAGGGAAGAATAGAGTTGTATATTGCTCCCTTCCAACTTAAGGAGACTGATATGCCAAAGAGTTTGATCTTGTTCAGGGAAAGGCTAATTCCCCAGCTTCTATGGGTATTCTGTGCTACTAACGGGCAGATATCCTGAGAGAATGGCCTTTTGTTTAGCAGAGAGCCTTAATGAGGTTAAGGATTTACCAAGGGAGGCTTGCAGTGGGTTCAGAGCAGTGAAGTGGAGAATAAAACTGTTTACATTAAAAGGAGCAGAGTATTAGTTTCCTAGGGCTGTCATAACAAGGTAAAAGAGACCTGGTGCCTTAAACAACAGAAATTAAATTTCTCAGAGTTCTGAAGGCTAGGAGTTCAAGATCAAGATGTTAGCAGCCTTGGTTTCTTCTGAAGCCTCTCTTTGGCTTGTAGATGGCCATTTTCTCCCTCTGTCATCACATGGTCTTTCCTTTGTGTTTGTGTCCTAATCTCCTCTTCTTATAAGGACACTAGTCATATTGGGTTAGGGCCCACTTTAATGACCTCATTTTAATTTAATTACCTCTTTAAAGACCCTATCTCCTTCTGTGACTGGCTTATTTCACTTGCATGAGGTCCTCCAGTTTCATCCATATGAACCTGGATTTGGTTGTTGCATGTGGTAGAATTTCCTTCTTTTTATTTATTTATTAAAAAACATTTTTTGGCTGCACCTCACAGCTTGTGGGATCTTAGTTCTCCGACCAGGGGTTGAACCCAGGCCCTCGGCAGTGAAAGCACAGAGTCCTAACCATTGGATCACCAGGGAATTCCCAGAATTTCCTTCTTTTTAAAGGCTGAATAATATTCCATTGTACGTATACACTACATTTTCTTTATCTATTCATCCATCAGTAGGCATTTAGATTGTTTCTATATTTCGGATATTGTGAATAATGTTGCAATAAACATGGGAGTACAGATACCTCTCTGAGATTCAGATGCCAATTCTTTTGGATATATACTCAGAAGTGAGATTGCTGGATCATATGGTAGTTCTATTTTTAATTTTTTTGAGGAATCTCCATATTGTTTTCCATAACAGCTGCACCGTTTTACATTTCCACCAACAACATACAAGGGTTTCAACTTCTCCACATCCTCATCAGCACTTGTTGTCTTTTGTGTTTCTGATAATATCCACCCTAATAGGTGTGAAGTGATATCTCATTATGATCCCAAGCTCATAGAAGCAGAGAGTAGAATGGTACCAGGGGTTGGGGGGAGGAGGAAATGGGGAGTTGTTGCTCAATGGGTATAAAGTTTCAGTCATGCAAGATGAATAAATTCTAGAGATCTGCTGTACAATACAGTGCCTGTAGTTAACAATACTGTAATGCACACTGAAAAATTTGTTGAGAGGGTAGATCTCAGATTAAGTGTTCCACACACACATACAAAAGGAAAGAGACAGGAGGAAACTTTGGGAGGTGATGGATAGGTTTTTTACCTGGATTGTGGTGATGCTTTCATGCATATTTGCTTATGTTCAAACCCATCGAATTATATACATTAAATATGTGCAGATTTTTAAAATATATATTGATTACTCAGGGTTAGGACTTCAACGTATGAATTTTGGTGGGGGACACAATTCAGCCACAACAAAGAGGTAGAACATAGAGGTTGGAAAGCTGGGAATGAGAGAGGGATGAGGGAACACAGAAGCCACATCCCATGGAGGGAGGCCAGGGATCCTGCAGAAGGAGGCAGATGGTGTTGGGGAGTCTGCTAGGTGTCTGCCAAAAGCCATCTTCCCTTCTTCCGGAGGAACAGAGTTTAGTTGTGCATATGACTGCCTGGCTAGAAGCTGTTTCCTAGTCACCCTTGTGGCTAGGTGTGGTCCTCTGACTATGGAATGAGAGTAGAAGTGACATATGCAGGTTTTGTTCACTTGTTTAGAAAGAATGTGACTGCCCTGCATTTCTACTCTGTCTTATCTGTGAATGGTAACACAGACTTGTCTACAGCCCAGCTTTGACTGTGCAGTCAAGGACAAGGCCCTAGGGGAAGGCAGGGAAACAAGATGAAACAAGAGCTTGGAACCCTGTGTGACTGTGAGGAGTCATCTGCTATATGAGAGTGAAATAAACGTCTACATCGTTAGCCTCTGCATTTTGGAGACTGATATGGCAGCTCTGCCTTTACCCTAAGTGACACAGACAGCAAAATATCTTCCATGGCCCCATGACCAGTGTATTTTTTTAAACTCTTGTTATGAAACCTTTATAACAGATAAAAAAGAGCAAAAATGGAAAAATTAACCCTATGGATCCATCTAGTTTTAGACTCTATCAACTTTTTGCCACATTTACTTCATCTATTTTTGTCCAAAGGGTTTTAAGAAGAGTCATGGTTCGTTTTAAATTTTTTGCTGTACTGTCCAGCATTGTAAAACTATTTCAAAAGTTATTTCAAACTTTTGTAAATGTTTGCTACACAAGAACTTGTTGTATCAGTGAGGAAATCAAAGAAAAATGTGTGACTTTTTCCCTTGTAAGGTGCCAATGGATGGAGAAAGGTCAAGAACCATAGGAAGTGGAATGTGAGGTGGATTGAGAGTTTAGCAGGACTAGGAAATCTGAGCAAGGAGCAAGCACAGCAGTCAAGCCCCTTGGGGTTTGCAGAAATCTTGGGAAAGGCACTGAACTCTCCATAGTATGTTGGATAGGTACTCAAGCCATTTTTGTTTAAACAGTAAATACGAAAGCAACTAAATACATAGACTAGACGACTTAGGGACACCAAGATGACAACTGGCATATGCTTAGTATATACATGAATGAAGAGATGAATGAGAGAATGAACCTAGTATATGAACTAGAGAGTGTACTACTGGGTACAATACCAACTTTGGTATTTAAACTGTAGAGGGCCATTTCAGACCAAGATGAAAGAAAAACATGGGGCAGATCTGTATGACTTCTCTCAGTCTTCAGAACCTTGATCAGAATTTTATCTGGTGCTCCATTATCTGGGCCTGAAATGAACCTTCCTTTGTCTTTGCCTTTGCAATCACTGACTCTCAGCTCTTGTCTCCACCCCTCTCACAATTAAAAAGGGGGGAAGATATCCAGGAGGCTGATATTCCACTTGCTTGTGAGGTGTTCAATTTGCCTTATTTGACCATATTTTTTTCTCAATGAGGAGTAAATAAATCTACTATTAGCTCTGAGAAGCAGTCCCACCAGACCATGAATGTTTTTATTTCTTGATCACTTACCAAACCAAAAGTGTGCATCTTGTTTCCTGATGCAAAAAGCCAGGATGAAATATCCAAATGAAGTACAATGTGTCTAAAAGGCAAGTGGAGACCAGATAACAAAGGTGCTGGTTTTTAAGTTTTTTCATCATGATTTTCAAGCTTTCCTAATTGGGGCTACAAGTCCATACTCAGATGGTCTGTTTTATCTGATTTTGAAATCTTAAACCTATTTCCTCCTCTTACAGAAACCCTAGTTTCTGAGATAGCACTCCATCTGCATATGCATCTCAAGGTGGGGATGCCAAAGGCTTGTGATAGGGTTTCCTAATGTGCGAGATAAACTGCCCTAATTAAAATTAATGGTAAAAACTAAAAATTTAGATGGATATTGTGTTGTCACAATGTCCATGAATTGGGTTGGGGGACTGTATGAAAATAGAATATTTTTAGTTTGGCAGCAATTTATAGGTCGTATTTGGCAGGAAGTTTCTCAAGTTCAGTTATTCAAATCTCACTTCTATTTAAACCAGTCTGTAGATCCTGTGTGGCAGATCAGACTAGACACACAGAATTCTCGGTAAAAACCTCTGGAGAAAGGACCGTTTCAGGATTATCTGATTCTACAGGGATCTGTGTCTTTTACTGACCCTATTTTGCAAGTCTGTAGAAACTGAGGCTAAATTGTGAAAGGCTGATGGTGATGCAAATAATTCAATTTTTAGAAATACCAGTGAACTTTATCCAATGAAGGTGCATCAATTTCCACTCTATGGAAGATGTCAGTTTTGTATCTATCAGCAAATTCAATTCAGTAGTCCTGATTGCCTATATACATGCTTTTCCTTTGGATTTTCCTTTGAACCAGTTTTTGCTTCTCACTGGTTTCCTCATTAAAATAATGAGTGAAATAAAATCTTTGACACATATTTTATATTTGTATGAGAGTCATAATTTTTGAAAATTATCTTTTAGCACCCTGATTCTCTAGCAACTGAGTTCATCTCCAAAAGTGGGGCTGGCAAGGGGTGAGGGGAGAACCCTGAGTTTCTGACTGAGCATTTACCCAGAAGAGACTAGGTGAATGAGCTAATAAAAAGGGAAAAATAATGTTTACCCTCATTCCTCGACATAGAGGCTCAAGATTTGAGTTTATTTCAGTATAGAGTTATAAAAATCATATGTTTGCAGAGCTAAATTTGAGGACTGCTGTGATTATCCTTTTTTTTTTTTTTGGTTTTGTTTTTTGACCGTACATGTTTAATTCACTTATATAAGAAAAACAATGGTAATAACAGATGTTGTGCTGGCCTCAGAGAGATAGGATGGCAAACTGAACACCACTGGATATCTGTCTCTGCCTCCACCACTCTCTTTCTCTCTTCTCCCAGAACTTATGTCTTTACCTGTTCCTATGTTAGTTTCACTCTTAGGCTGGCTTCTCCACAAGTTGTGGACCGCCTACTAGCATCTCAGCACCCCTTATTCATACCCTTTGTGGAAAAAAACAAGACTGCCATTAGCATAAGTCTTTTTTCAAAACTGTCGGCAGGAGAAGGAGCGTTCTAACTTGGGAAGGAGGGTGGAATTTTTTACAGGGCTTCAGCAGGCAGGGTCAGCTGAAGTTCAGCTATTTTCAAGAATATTTGTTCAGAGATGCTTCTCACGAAAGGGAGAAATTATTCTGACTAATTAGCAGCCATTGTCTGGACAATTTGGATTTTACCAAGAGGAGTGGGAGAACAGTGAGGGGCTGAGGTCATGTGCAAGCAGGGGTACAGCTACAGTTGACAAGGACATTGAGGGCCACGGAGGGAACTTTTCAGTTCTTCAGAGCTCCTTTTTTCCTATAAAAATAAGACAGATCTGCCCTATGAACAAAGTTACTGATGAAAAAAATAAAGATTTAGGGGGAAAGAAATATGTCCTTATCATCTATATTTTGCTAGAAGAACAAGTTGGTTACACACCATGAGCTTTAAAGTCAAAATCCCCAGAATTTGAACCCTGACTTCCCACTGACTTGCTCCATGACCTTGGGCGAATACTTAACGTCAATAAGCCCCAGTTTTCTCATTTAGGAAATGAAGAATATCTACTTCAAAATTTAAACAGAGTGTGCATATGAAGAGCACATCATTGTATCCGTAATATGTTCAATAATTTTTTGTGATGAAGATGATGGTGATATTATGAAGGTACCAAAACCTACTCATATGTTTTAAACGCCCCCCCATTACTATTTTTAAAATAGAATTTTAGGATTAGAAGGGAACTCACAGGCCACCTCAGCCAGTGGTCAAGCCTCTCCAAAGAGATTGCAAGGATCCCAGAAGGAGGGGAATGGGGTGGGGATTCATGGGTGGAACAGAGTGAACCTCTGCCCTGCAGAGGAGGGTGAGTGAACTAGGGATAAGGGAATCCTCATTTTAGAGAGTTGGGTCCAGGCTCGCTCTTTGTCTCTGTGTGCGCGCGTGTGTGTGTGTGTGTTTCCACGTGCATCTGTGTGTCTGGATCTAAGTATGTTCATGGGATGTGATGAGTAAACAGTATGTGACATCAAGAAATTATCAACATTGACACTGATTAGAGATGCTGGCGAATTAGCAATGTAGAAAGGGGAAATAAAATTTGGCTTAGCTGGGAAAAAGTAATGCTAATTACAGTCATTTACATGAGCCCCTTACCATTTATGCGAATTATCATGCAGCACAATCATAATTATGTGCATCATTAAATATGTGCCCAGTTAACTTTCATGTAAGTTGTCTTGATTAGAATCATCATCTCTACTCTACTTAGACATCTGTTCGGAGATACACTGTTTAAAGTCTTGCTACTTCAGGGGCTATCTAGAGCGACCCGACTCCCTGGAGCTCCAGAACCGCCTGCCAGGTCATACTGATGGTTACTCTCGTTGGAGAAAACAGTTCTCTCAATCATGTCCCAGTGCAGGAGGAGGCACGAGATCCTCTTCAGAGGATCAGCAGGTCTTCAGAGGGCCCAGGGAGCTCACCTCTCACAGCTGAGGGGACCCACACAACTGACGGAGACACACACACACACGGCAAGAGACGACAGATACAGAGAGAAACAAAGACATGCAGACCAAGACAAGAAGAGAGTCAGAGAGAGGCAGATATAAAAAGTGGGGCAGAGGTACGAACACGGTCTGTTCAGTGAGGAGAGTGGATTCAGAGACCTTCACAGGGCAGGTTGTTTTTCTCTGATACTTCATGAGAATAAAATAGTTCCCACAAGCAGACCCAGCCAATTGTGGGATCCTTCATTGCCCTGGATGGTGAAGATGCAGGAAGAGGGGGATGAAAAGAAAAGGGGAGGCAGAGAGAAGAGAGGGAGATAAAGTAACAGAGAGATGGGGAAAGACAGACATAGAGGAGTGGGAGAAGGGGAAGAGGGATGTGAGGGGTTGTAAGTCTGTTGGACAGTTGGTCAGTGCTCATCTGGTCAAAGGCTGTGGAGACAGAGAAACATAGGGGACACATTCATGTCCTCTCTTTGTTGTGATAAAATTCTCAAGTCCTTAATGAGCTGTGCAGATATAATCATTAACTGGGCACCTACCATGTAACTGGAACCTGGCTAAGAGCTTTTACCTGTATTGACTCATTCAGTCCTCAAAATGACACCATCGTGATGCCATATTATGGAAAAGGAAGCTGAGGCATGTAACTTGCCCAGAGTCACCCAGGTAGTGAGTGAGACTCAAATCCTGCCATCTGGCTCCAGATCCTTTGTTCTCAACCACAACATAACACCAGCAAAGCCAGTTACATAATAAATCATAGTTAAGGGATCCCTGACTTAAAAGCATTCTTGTTTAATTAAAATTTATTTTAAATTCGCTTAATATGCAAGTCAATCAACATTCCCAGAATAAAATGTTTTAATTTCCATGAAGACGTCAACATTTTCTCAGTTCAGCACGAGAAGCAAGGGCAGAATTCTAGTGTTGTGGTTGACACAGAAATAGAAGCCTCCAGGGGTTTAGTGACTTCGTGATTTCCATACAGTGGGACGGGGCAGATTCCAGTGTCCCACCTCCGTACATTTGGATTCTGTTGCTTTATTGAAAGACCTTGAAGGGACTGGAATTTGGTCCCTCAGTGACTCCAATTTCCCCTGTGGAAACTTAGGCAAAATATCTCCATCAGCTTCCAGCTTTCTAATCTGTTAGTAAGTAATGATAATTTTTAAAAGAAATCATTTGGTTATCATCCTTAGAGATTAACTGGATAATTAATTTTAGCGAAGTGCTTATGAAATATAAAGTGCTTCATAAGTCTTAAGGATTTATGCTCCCATGTCCTCATTAGGCCTATAGGGCAGAAAGTCTCTGCAAAATGAGAAGCTGATTATGAATGCCCCTCATCAGGGCTGATTCTCACTAAATTGCACCAACCCCCATCAGAGAACTCATCGGGTAGGCAGATGACTGTCAGGGTCATTTCTACTTCGCAGACTGAAACTCTGAGCACTGAAGTGCAAATCAAAGGGAACTGGCAAGAAAGGGAACTCGGCTTCTTGGTTACTCAGTTGCAGGGCATCCATGTGCCACATTGATTTTTCAGTAGGGGAATCTTTGGGGGCCAGTGGTGGTGCAAAAGGCTTCTTATGTCCATAGAACCCTTGCCAACCCAAGGACGGAGGGGATATTGGTACGACTTGAGCCCATGCTTCCTTTCATAGCTGTTGACTTCTATAACTTGACAAAATTAACATTTAAAAAGGGCAAGAAGGTGACAGCGCCTGTTACTGATTAAAAGCATGAACTTCGGAGTCATACAGCCTGGCTTTGAACCTGGAATAACTATTCACTAGCTGCATGTTCATGGCTCAGCCATTACTTCTAAGCAAATAACTCCTAAATCCAACTTGTATTATTATGTAAAAATGACTAAGCTAGAACCTTTCAAGAACATGGTGACTGTAGGGACTGAGCCAGAAAGATATGTCCACATTCTAATCCCCGGAACCTGTGAGTATTATCTTATCATGGCAAACACTGTAATTAAGTTAAGGATTTTGCAAGGAGGCATTTATCCCGGGTTACCCAGATGGGTTCTACATCCATTGACAAATGCCCTCTGAGTGAGGCAGACGGATATCTGGCAGATAGAAGAGGAGGCGGCGGCAATGTGAGCCTGGAGGCAGAGACTGGAGTAATGGGGCCACAAACCAGGGAACTCCTGGAGCCACCAGCAGCCGGAAGAGGCAAAGGACAGATTCTCCCCTAGAGTTTTCAGAGGGAGCACAGCCCTGCCAATACCTGGATTTCAGACTTCTTTCTGATCTCCAAAGCTGTGAGAGGACACATTTCTGTTGTTCTAAGCCACCCAGTTTATGGTAATTTGTTACAGCAGCTACAGGAAACTGGTTCAGTGGTTAATTCGGATGAGGGGAGCAAATAATAGGGTAAAGCCTGAGATAGCTGTCAGGTTTTGCTTTGGGCGACTGGGGTAGAAGATGGTATCCTTCACCTAGACTGGAAACAGAAAAGCAGGTCTTAAGGAAGTTGGTGAATTCAGTTTTGGACATTCAGACTGCTAGAACAATCTTCAATGGGGTCTCTTCCACTCCTACACGTTTTGCAGAGTATGCTAAGAATGCAAGGCCCTGACTGCTCTTTACCTGAGTCATTTTTCAGGCTTGTTTTTGCCCTGAGTAACCTTGAGGGACTCTTTCCAGGACAAGGAGCAGGCTTGCTCACCGCTTGCAATAAAACAGCAGGTTCCTCAAGCTCAGTGTCCCCTTCCTGTAGCGCAATCCGCTGCGTGTGCAAGCCTCCATCTGGCCCTCCGTTTCACCCTGTGGGACTTGGGGTGCCAAGAGCAACTGACGTCAACATGCTGATGCTTATGCTGCTTGCTGTGCTGTGAGGAATAAGAACTTCTGTCTCTGAACCAAGAGCCTTACTTCTTTTGCCTGCATCCATGGAACAGTAATAGGCTAATTTACTGGCTTGAAAGTAGGGTAAAACCAACTTCAACCGGAGCCCGAGTTGAGGGTCTGTGAGTCTTCCTGGAAACATCAGTTGGGGGTCTGCATCTCACCAAAGACACTTGCGCTACAGATAACAGATTTGGAAATCATTAGCTGAGAAGTCTTGGTCAAAGCTATAAATTTGAATCATGCCACCCAGGAAAATTGTATGAGGTAGGAGGTGAAGGGATGAGAACAGAAGGAAAGGAAAGAAACCTGAAGAACACTGACATTTATGGGACAAGGAGAAGGAAAATTTAAAAAGTAGACAAAAATGATGCAAATATCTTCCTACTTAGCCTCTGTATCTTAGTAATTGTTTACGTATCTTTGACTCCTTCCTCTGCATTCTTCTGCATCTACTCCGTTGTCAATTTCAGTTAGTTTTTTTTTTTTTTTTTTTGGCCGTGCTGTGTGGCATGTGGGATCTTAGTTCCCCGACCAGGGATCAAACCCGTGCCCCCTGCAGTGGAAGCACAGAGTCTTAACCACTGGACGGCCAGGGAAGTCCCAATTCCAGTTAATCTTTGAATCGCACTTTGTCCCACACCCATCCACTTTTTTCCCATTCCTAGCTGACGTTCTAGTTTAGACTCCACATCTACTGCACACATTCTTTGCAATAACCTCCTAACTGGTCTCTATGCTTTCTGTTATACCCACGACAATCCATCCTACACAGTGCTGCCAGATTAATTTTCTCAAAATATCTCTTGGATTGACTCACTCTCACTGGTTAGAAACCATCCATAGTTCCCCAGGATGTCTGAGATTCCTGTTTTCTCTACCCATTGTTCTGGGATACTCATCACAGGAACAGGAATTGGAATAAGGAATAAAATTTATAAGGAATAAAATTTAATTGTAGAGAGAAGAAGCAAAAGGATAGAGGGAGGGAGAAAAATGAAAAGGACACAGGTGAGGAGAAATCATCTTTGTGGGGTATTGGATGTCTTGTTCAGGGGTAAGCGAGGTATGACCTGTGGGCCAAATCCAGCCTGCCACCTGTTATTATAATAAAATTTTATTGGAACACAGCCACATCCATCATTTACACATTGTCTATGGCTGCTTTTGTGCAACAACTGCAGAGTTGAGTAGTTGTGACAAAGACTATCTGGCCTTTTATAGAAAAAGTTTGCCAACCCCTAGTCTAGTTACAGCTGCAATATGTGAGAGGTTTTAGACCTCAAGGAATGTAGAAAGGGATATTTTAAGAAGTGATGCTAAGGATTACCAATTGGATGAATCTCTGTGGACAGTCTTTAAAAGGTTCCGGTAAAAATTTGAATGACTTTTAACACTGGATTTTTTCTTTGAATGTCTTCTCAGAGACTGAGCCACAAGACAATCCCAATTAAATCCCCTTTGTGTACTGATTCCTTGGAATCTTTGTTTATACTGTTAACCTCTCTCCTGAAATTTCTCCCCACATTTCCAGGTCTTCTTTATTCCTTTAAATTCCAACTCAAGTTCTGTCTCCTTTGATAAGCTTTCTCTGTCCTTCACTGAACACAGTAAATTTACCTCACATGCCAATAGCTGCCTTTGGTTAATGCTCCCCCCAATTCAACCCTTACAGTATACGTCTGTGTATTTTTGGTTAATCTTTTCATGGTTGGGCTATCTCCATATTAAATCAACAGCTTATTGAAGTCAAGGACTGTGTCTCATATATCATTCTATCCCTCACAACTTCCGGAAAAGGGACTTGAATAAAGTTGTTTGATAAATTTGCTTATAAATAGTGAAATCATGAGAAATACCAGAAAACAGATTTTCCAACTTCCAAGTCCTACAGAAATGCTGTGTGCAAATATTTTCACACATTAATGTCTGGGTCATTTTAAAAGTTTTAACTGGATTTATTATGTAAAATCCCAAACCTTGTAAAGAGAATGTGAGGGTGACTGGGCTATGAGCGTCACCTCACTGATTCCTAGGCTTGATCTGGTGTTGCTTTGCTTCTTAACCGCTACCTAAGCATCGCCTCCTGAAGCCACCTGCTCAACGAGGGGGGTTTTCTCAGACAGGAGGACGGTTCCATGGTCACATGTGTAGGAGCCTTCTATTACAACAATTATTACAATTATCACGGTGAGTGTGGTCTAATGTTCTAATTTTCTGTGTTAGGGCACACATCTCCTATAGTTGTTCCATATACTTTTTTAATTTAAAAACCTTTCTTATTGAAGTAAAACATAATGTATAAAAATGCACATATCATAAATGTACAGCTCAGTGACTATCACACTGAACACCCTGTGTAACCAGCTCCCAGATCAAGAAATAGAACATTATCCATCCCAAAAAGACAGTCTCTTCAGCAAGTGGTGTTGGGAAAGTTGGACAGCTGCATGTGAATCAATGAAGTCAGAACATACCCTCTCAGCATACACAAAAATAAACTCAAAATGGCTTGAAGACTTAAACATAAGGCAGGACACCATAAATCTCCCAGAAGAGAAGAGGCAAAACATTCTCTGATATAAATTGTACCAAAGTTTTCTTAGGTCTCCCAAGGCAATAGAAATAAAAATGAAAATAAACAGATGGGACCTAATCAAACTTACAAGCTTTTGCACAGCAAAGGAAATCATAAACAAAACAAAAAGACAACCTACAGAATGGGAGAAAATATTTGCAAACAATGCGACCGACAAGGGCTTAATTTCCAAAATATACAAACAGCTCATACAACTCAACAACAACAAAAAAACAACCCAATCAAGAAATGGGCAGAAGACCTAAAACAGACATTTCTCCACAGAAGGCATACAGATGGCCAACAGGCACATGAAAAGATGCTCAACATCCCTAATTATTAGAGAAATGCAAATCAAAACTACAATGAGGTACCACTTCACACCAGTCAGAATGGCTATCATTTAAAAGTCTACAAATAAATGCTGGAGAGGGTGTGGAGAAAAGCAAACCCTCCTACACTGTTGGTGGGAATGTAAGTTGGTGCAGCCACGGTGGAAAACAGTATGGAGGTTCCTCAGAATATTAAAAATAGAGTTGCCATATGATCCAGCAATCCCACACCTCAGCATATATCTGGACAAAACTATAATTCAAAAAGATACATGCACCGCTATGTTCATAGCAGCACTATTTACAAGAGCAAAAACATGGAAACAACCTAAATGTCCATCAGGAGATGAATGGATACAAAAGATGTGGTCCATATATACAGTGGAATACTACTCAGCCATAAAAAAAAGAATGAAATAATTCTACTTGCAGAAACATGGATGCAACTAGAGATTATCATACTGAGTGAAGTCAGAAAGAGAAAGACAAATACCATACGATATCACTTATATGTGGAATCTAAAATATGACACAAATGAACCTATCTATGAAATACAAACAGAATCACAGACACAGAGAACAGACTGGTGGTTGCCAAGGGTGGGGAGGTTAGGGGAGGGATGGAGTGGGCGGTTGGGGTCAGCAGATGTGAGCTTTTATATATGGAATGGATACACAAGGTTACACTGTAGAGCACAGAGAACTGTATTCAGTATCCTATGATAAACCATAATGGAAAAGAATATTAAAAAAAGAATGTGTGTGTGTGTGTATATATATATATATATATATATATATATATATATATATATATATATATGTATAACTGAATCACTTTGCTGTAGAGCAGAAATTAACACAGCATTGTAATCAACTACACTTCAAAAAAAGAAAGAAAGAAAAAAAAAAAGAACATCATCCTTCCCAAGAAATCTACAGCATGCTCTCTTTCAGTTGTTCCCCCAACTCCTCTGCAAGGGGACTGCTGTACTGACTTGTAACAGCCTTGACTGCTTTTGCCAGGTTTTGTACTTTATATAAATGGAATCATACTGGATGCACTTTGGTAGCTGGCTTCTTTTGTCTGTGATTCATCCATAGTGTTGTGTGCATGTGGTAGGCTGTTCCTTCCCGTTGCTTTGCAATGAATAAATCAATTGGGGTATATTTATACAATGGAATTCTACCCATTTCATTATCATTAACAATATTTTACACTGGAAATCTCAAGAGCTCAGCTGTTGAAAGTGAAGTCCAATGCTGCAATGAACACAGTGTTATTGTGTGTGTCAAGACTCTTGAATCTCAAAATTCACAAAAGCTTAATGGCCTCAGTGTCTTGCATAAGGATAATATTATAGGCACTAGATCAGCTTCTGAGCCAGGAAAACTTGCTTTGCTTCCTATCTGTTATTAGCTTTGTGACAAAATAATAGTCTCTTAAATTCCATTGTTAAGCATCATTGCTGATCTTAGAACTGTATTCATATGGCAACATTTCTTCAAAATAAAAACAGAGCAAACAAAAACGTCAGCATTTACATTAAAGTAACTTGATTTACTACCTCTGAAATTTTTCTTCTCTTCATGCTTTACACAGCTGTGAAAACATGTTACTTTTAATGCCAAAAAGTGTACTGCATTTAGTTTACTTTGCTATGTGTTCAGTCCCCCTCCACCAAAACACACACACCCCTCACTCTCACTGACTGCGGGGTTTTAGCTACAGCACCACTAGGTAGGTTAAACTTCATTGTGGCAGTCTTCTGTTCATACTGCAGGAATTAACACTGTTTGGAAGAAATCCAAAACCCATATTATAGGAAAATTCACGATGTTACGGTATCCCTTCATAACAGTGCTTGCATAAAAAGTACATTTTTAAAAACTCAGGGATACTGAGGTATAATTTACATATAGTAAAATTTACCCTCTTTAGTCTACAGCTGTATAAGTTCCAACCAGCACCACAATCAAGATACAGAGCAGCCCATCATCCCCAAAAGTTCTTTCATGCCCCTTTGTACTCAACTCCTACACCTAGCTCTACTCCCTGGCACTCACTGATCTCATAAAAATATATAAAACGTTTATCTTCCCCTCTTTTGTCAGACACAGATAAGCAGAGTAGAGGCTGGCTCCCTGTCACCTCCCCCGTCTCGGCACACAGCCCTTCCCCTGCCCCAGCCACACCGCCTCATCCAGTGCCTTGTCCTCTCCATGCTTACACCCACTCATCTTACCCCGTCGTTCCTTTTACCTAGAACCCTCTTCTCTTTCTTCTGCACCTAGTCAACTCCTACTCATCCTTGAGATCTCAGCTTCAACATCATTTCTTCAGAGAAGTTTTTCCTATCTAGTTTCAATTCCTCTGCGTTGCATCGTGCACATGTGAAGCAGTGATTTTACATTTGTTTATGTACTATTTGATTAATGTCTATCTTCCCATTGAACTGTGAGTTCATGAGGGCAGGGACTGGGTTTTGCTCATGACCGTATGCTGAGCATACAGCACATTAGTAAATACTCAATAAAGACTAAGTAAATGAGTATACACTTTGAAGCCAGCACTGTTCTAGATGTTCACTTTTGATTCTTTCAAAGGTACAATAAGATCAATATTATTATTTCTTTTTACTGATGTGATGACCTTAAATCAAAAATTCTTTGACTTTCCTCCCTCCAAAGGGTGGAGCCTAATTCCCCTCCCACTAAACATAAGCTGACTCAGTGACTCACTTCTAATGAATAGAATACAGCAGAAGTGACAGTGTCAAAAGGCATTGCACTTTCTCCATGCTCTCTCTGGAGTCACTCCCTCTGGGGGAAGCCAGCTGCCATGTCATTCAGACACATCAGCAGCCGTATAGAGAGGCCCACACAGTGAGGAACTGAGGCCTCCTGCCAACACCCACATCAGTGAGAGAAGTGGATCCTTCAGCCCCAGTCAGTGAGTCTTCAGATGACTGCAGCCCTGGCCAACATCTTCACTACAACCTTATGAAAGACCCTGAGCCAGAGCCACCCAGCTAACCTACTCCCAGATTCCTGACCCACAGAAACTATATGAGAGAATAAATGTTTGCTGTTTCAAGTTACTAAGTATGAGGATAATATTGTTGTCACACAACAATAGATAACTGAAAGAACCAAAGAGGGAAGTAAAGTACAGCAAGTTTAAGTAATTTGTTCAAGGTGATGTAACTAGTAAGTGGCAGATCCAGGATCCAAACACAGGTGGTGGGGCTCTAAAGCCCCTGATCTCTGTACCACACCATGCTGCCTCCTAAAGATGCTTAGTGTGGCAAATGCAAAATCGTTTGATAGTGCTATTATAAAATCTTTGCAGATTGGTTCATGTTACAGTTTCAGGAGGTTGCTTTTTGGATTTCCAAAGAAGCTGCTGACTGGAAGAATTTCTGAGAGAATGCTGGGTAAAAAGGCAATTCTAATGAAGAAGTGTACTGTACTATTTAAAGAATTTCTGTGAAGACATTGTTGGAAGAGTAGATTGAAGCAAGTTTGTTATAAAGCAGAAAAGAGATACAAAAGTAACTAGGGATAAAAAAGTAACTTTTTTCTTTAGCTCATTATTATGGTATTATAAAAGAGTTTTCAGAGTGTGAATAGACTATACTAGATTGCTCAATTTTAAAATATATTCAATATATTTTTGGGTTCAATATTATGTATTATCCATCTTTAATATATGTATATATTCAAATATCTATATTTAATATTTATGAAGGAATTACTGAAACGCATTATTTCTCTGAGATTTCTTAGTTACTCTTCCAAAGGCCAAAATCTTGAAGTAGGCAAAGATTTCTTCAACAGGACACAAAATGCACCAATCTTAAAAACACAACCTTAATTAGCTATTGTAAGCTATTTACATGCCTGGTGCCCAGAAGTCTTCCAGTCTATGCTGATAAGACCTAATATCTTCATCCCATCACCCTGGAATGACTCAATTCCCTTTCTCCTTCTGTTCCTTCCATTTTCCTAATCAAATTAATAAAACAGTCCTTTCATCTAGTCACTCCACTAAGCATTATCATTAGTGCCCTCCTCAGGAATATTAGACTCCTTGAGCTAATTTAAGTAGGGGAGTCTCCTGGCGCCCAAAAGCAGGAATATTGCTGGGCCTTGGCAAGCTCTAACTGGAGAGCTCTCTCTCCATCTCTTGTCTATGATTCCAACTTCATGTCTGTGGAGTAGGTTTAATGCAAGAATCTCTATTCAGTGGCGAAGAACATGGAACACTTTGGTTCTCCAAATAACTTTGCTTTTTTAGAGTCTCAGTTTACCCTGGAAGTAGAAAAAAATCTAATAATGTCAAGTAAGAGCACTTGGGTCTCTCTGGATAAATTAACCCATTCCAGTGACTGCTTTTAGAGCTGATTACTAAAATCTCAGTCTCCTGTCCAGTTCACATACCTTCTTTCCAAGGACAGTTTAGCTGTTTGTGATGTGGAGCCATTGGCCTTTCCATTTCTCTTTGTGGGCCTGCTTCTTTGTTCATGGGATGAGTGGATCCTGGGGAGAGAGTTCAGCCATGTGAGCATGCAAGCACTGGCACGCTGGTGGTAACGATAAGGATACCAGGCAGTTTCAATTGGTCTTTGTTGCTACTTTACCTGACACTGGCAATATAAAGCTGGCAATGTCTGTGGTAGGGAACAAGTTCTAGGAGACCCAATAAATAACTCCCCTCCCATTGGGAGGCATACACGGGAGTCGGGCTGAAGGAGACAGAAACACCACAGTAACTCCCTAGGACGCCTATACTGGACCCTAGGGCCTAGAGTGCTAAATGGAACAGGCAGGTGAATGCTCCACCTTTGAATCAGACAGATGGACACAGGCATGGCTCCTAACAGTGCTGATTCCTGTCCCGGGCCTGTGGGGAGATGCTGACCCTGCTTCATTTCTCTTAACCAAGAGAAAGAAAGGGAGTGCTGAGCCAGGCACACGCAGTTCCTCCACCCAAACTCACCAATCAGGTAAGTCCCTTTGCCCCCCTGGAGGGGTAGTGAGTGAGACAAGAAGCCAAGAGAAATCTCAACCAAGGTCAAAAACAATCCAAATGTACAGATATGAATAGGAATATATTTTTATTTGATTTTATAAGCAGCATAATGAAAAATATGGAAGGATACCTGGTAGTTGACTCATAGGATTATGAGTCACCTCATAGATTATGAGGATTACCTGGTTTGGGGGGAAGCATCTGGGGGACAATGTGAAAGAAGTGGGGAAGAGAGTAGGGAGATAAGCAAAACAGGAAAAGAAAACTCATCACTAAATATAGTATGTATGCAGATGGTCAACAAGCACATGAAAAGATGCCCAACATGGCTAATTATTAGAGAAATGAAAATCAAAACTACTGCCTCACATTGGTCAGAATGGCCATCATTAAAAAGTCTACAAATAAGAAATGCTAGAGGGGGTGTGGAGAAAAGGGAACCCTCCTACACTGTTGGTGGGAATGTAAGTTGGTACAGCCACTATGGAAAACAGTATGGAGGGTCCTCAGAAAACTAAAAATAGAGCTGCCATATGATCCAGCAATCCCACACCTCAGCATATATCCGGACAAAACTATAATTCAAAAAGATATACACCCCTGTGTTCATAGCAGCACAATTCACAATAGCCAAGACATGGAAACAACCCAAATGTCCATCGACAGATGAATGGATAAAGAAGATGTGGTACATGTATATAATGGAATACTACGCAGCCATAAAAAAGAATGAAATAATTCTACTTGCAGAAATATGGAATGCAACTAGAGATTATCATACTGAGTGAAGTCAGTCAGAAAGAGAAAGACAAACACCATATGATATCACTTATATGTGGAATCTAAGATATGACACAAATGAACTTATCTATAAAATAGAAACAGACTCACAGACATAAAGACCAGACCCATGGTTGCCAAGGGGGAGGCAGGTGGGGGAGGGACAGAGTGGGAGTTCGGGGTTAGCAGACTATTATAAATAGAATGGATAAACAACAAGGTCGTACTGTATAGCACAGGGAACTATATTCAATATCCTGTGATAAACCATAATGGAAAAGAATATAAAAAAAGAATGTATGGGGCTTCCTTGGTGGCGCAGTGGTTGAGAGTCTGCCTGCCAATGCAGGGGACACGGGTTCGAGCCCTGGTCTGGGAGGATCCCACATGCCGCGGAGCAACTGGGCCCGTGAGCCACAACTACTGAGCCTGCGCGTCTGGAGCCTGTGCTCCGCAGCAAGAGAGGCCTCGATGGTGAGAGGCCCGCGCACCGCAATGAAGAGTGGCCCCCGCTTGCCGCAGCTAGAGAAAGCCCTCGCACAGAAACGAAGACCCAACACAACCATAAATAAATAAAAAAAAATTAAAAAAAAAAAAAAGAATGTATATATATGTATAACTGAATCACTTGGCTGTACAGCAGAAATTAACATAACATTGTAAATCAACTATACTCCAATGAAAAAATAGTATGTATGGTGTGATCACATTAATATATATTATTGCATTAAGGAGTGATATTCAAAATACTTCAACCTCTGTGGCATGGTTAATACTTCACCAATTAAAGTGGACACCATAGAACTGGGGCAAGATCCCACCAAACTCCCCTGCTGAACCAGATATTAACCTGAACCCAAGGGCGCCTAGGATAGGGATTAGGAGACCAGGGTGGTAGGATGGGATTCGGGGGAGAGGGTAGTAGACTTGGGAGGCTGAAGACAGTAGCTATTTACCAAACCAATTCAGAAGAATGTCAGTTTTGACAACATGTGTAGCTCTATCAGTGCTTTCCAGTTGATAATATACTTACTTGTAAGTTAAGATCAAATTCTTAAAATATAACAGGAAAGTTTTCTTCCTGTGGTATGTTATCTAATTCAGCTGGCAATAGGCACAATTCACATGAAGCAAACCTGTAAACAAACCCTGGGTACTGAAGGATCCACTTCAGAGGCTCACTCAGGGGACTACCCCGGTGGTCCAGTGGTTAAGACTCCGCGCTCCCAATGCAGGGGGCCTGGGTTTGATCCCTGGTCAGGGAACTAGATTCTGCATGCACGCCGCAACTAAGAGTCTGCATGCCGCAACTGAGGGGTCTGCATGCCACAACTAAGAAGTCCACATGCCACAACTAAAGATCCTGCATGCTGTAACGAAGATCCCATGTGCTGCAACTAAGACCTGGAGCAGCCAAAATAAATAAATATTAAAATAAAAAAAAAGTCTCACTCAAATGACGAAAGTTGATGCTTGCTGTTGGCTGGAAACTTCACTAAAGCTGCGGATTAGGGCCTTGGCTCTTCTCAGGCTTCTTGAGCTTCCTTACAGCATTGGTGGTTGGGTTCTAAGAGCAAGAGTTTCAAGAGAACCAAGAGGTTGCCTTTTATAATCTAAGAAGTCATACGCAGTGTCACTCATTATAGTCTCCTGGGCAGGGCAGTCACAAGGCCTCATCCAGGTTTAAGAAGAGGAGACTTAGATTCCACCATTCTATCAGAGGAGTGTCAAGGTCATACTTAGAGAATATGGCAAGGGACATACAGGAGAAAATACAATCTGCCACAGTGAATTTCTACTATATCTGTGATATCCGTGGTCCATGCTGGCATGAGTCCCAAAGGTTTCTGCTGTTTTTCCATGTAGGGAACAGGTTATCAAGTATAACTGAAGAACTGGAGGATGGAGGGAAAAGTTTAAAATTTATGGGTGGGACGTCCCTGGTAGTCCAGTGGTTAAGGCTCCGCGCTCCCAATGCAGGGGGCCTGGGTTCGATCCCTGGTCAGGGAACTAGATCCCACTTGCTGCAACTAAGAGGCTGCAAGCCGCAAATAAAAGATTTCCGCATGCTGCAATTAAAAGATCCTGCATACCGCAACTAAAGATCTTGCACGTGTCAACGAAGATCCTGCGTGCCGTAAGTAAGACCCAGTGCAGCCAAATAAATAAATAAATAAATAAATATTTTTTAAAAATTTATGGCAACCAAAGGAAGAAATAAAGCTTATTTATTAAGCTCCTACTTAATAATGTGGCAGGCATTGTGAGAGGCACTTCTCATCAGATCTCTTTACTCATCTTCACCACAGTTATATGAAGTAGGTTCTGTTATTACTACTTCATAGATGAGGACATTAAGGTAGAAGAGGTATTTAGCAACTTGTCCAAAGTTACACAAATAGTAACTGGTAGAGCCAGGATGGCAATACTGGTCTGCTTGACTTCAAATACTACGTTCTTTCTACTACACTGTGCCTCAGTTTAGAACAGAAATACAATCTTCAAACTGTCCCAATTTTGTCTTCACTACATAGTTAATTTCGTTTCCTCTAATACATATATAAGAGATCTCCTCTTTCACTTCTCGAAAGGGTTAGAGTAAAATATTGCAAATAAGAGAAATATATAAATGGACTTTTTTCCCCCCTAAATAACCAACAAAATCTTCTCAAAGAGCACATTAGATAACTTCCTTATCAAGTTATGCCCAAGTTTATCATTTGATAATAATCTTGTAGGCATTACCATCTGGGGGATTGTATACGAAACCCTAAATAATTATTAAGACTCATTATATTGTGAGTTAATGTAAATTTTAAGACATACAGTACAAATTAGAAGAGTTCAGTATGGGAGTTTATTAAGTACAAAATGATGTGTAAATTGTGACAGAAATACAAGTGAAGCCCCAGGAAGTTTTGCACAAATGTACTTTTGAAATATGTATTAAGGCTAAATAGACCATGGGGTCCCTTTTTTAAAGAAGATGGACATTTCTGTTGCCACAGCAGGGATTTCCCCATAGTGGGGGACAGATAATGGAAACCTCCCTGAGTAGTTCAAGGAGCACAGCCAATTACTAACTAGGTGTGTTTAATCTGGGCACAAGAACCTTGGTTGCTATAATCAGGGAGGTTTTCACCCAGATCTTATTTAATAAGATCTGGCATTGGTGACTGGTGATTTTACTTGGGGCTAAATATCAATATAAACATCCAAAGGAGTTGTTGTAAATGATAGAGACTGCAAGAACTATGCCTATTTACCATATTGTTAACCTAAGCATAAATGCGATTCAACCATAATACAGCATGTCTACGTAAGGCTACAGGGAGGCTTTCGGCAGAGACTTGGGAATGAAATTTCTACTGAGAGCTACTCTTTGAAATGAACAAATGATTGTTTAGAACAGGGACATGCTAAGTCACCTGAAGGAAACAGAATGGCTTCCAGGCTGGTAGGACTCTGCAGTGATTTAGTATTTTAAGAAAAAACTGGGTTCATTGGCGCTTAGGTGGTGTTGGAAACAAACAAAAATGGAGTCACTGAGGCAAATGTTGGTTGGATCTATGTGATCACCGCTCAGGAGAAGGGAGCCTTAGTCAGTCTTTCCATTGGTCCATTCCTATTCATTCATTCACTCATTCATTCATTCACCGAGTGCCTACTTGGCCAGGCACTATCCCACATGCTGGAAATACGGAAGTGAAGAAGTCAAAGTCCTCATGGACTTTACATTCTTGTGGGGAAAGCAGTCAATACAAAAAATAAACACACATACTAATAACATCAGATATGTGATTCAAAAAAAGCTTAACAAGGTAGGAAGATAGAGAACAAGGGAGGTCATGGGGAAGGAATATGGTATTATTTTAGATTGAAAGGTCAAGAAAAGTTATCTCTAAGGAGGTGACATTAAAGCAGAAATACCTGAATAAAGTGAGGAAGTGAGCCATATGAAGATCAGAGGGGAAGATTTTTATGCAGACAGAACAGCAAATGGAAAACTCAGAGGCTGGAATGAACTTGTGCGTTCAAGGGACAGAAAGAAGGCCAGTTTGGGTACTCATTAGTGCTGTTAGCCAAATGTTCTGGTTCTCTCTCATTCCAGGCACAAGGTAGATCTGCACTACCTGGTTCTTCTGTGGATGGGTAGGACCATGTGACGAATTCTGGACAGTGAGTCATGAGCAGAAATGACACGTGCCAGTTCTGAACAGAGCCAATGCAAGACCCTCTAGATCTCTTTTTTCTCTCTCTCTGGCGTGATGCTTGGTAACGCTCAAGACAGTGACTGCTCCACCAGCCTTGAATTAGGAGTGAGGAAGAAAACAGTGTGGGATCAGAAGCCCGAGAAGCCTGACCTTTAATAGGCATGAATGTGAGCAAGAAATCAATTTGTACTGTGTCAAGGCTCTTGAGATCTGGAGTTATTTGTTACCTCAGTATGGCATAACTTGTCCTGATAGTGTAACTGGTGGGGAGAAAGCTAGAGGGAGAGTATCAGATGAGATTTTAGGGATAAGCAGGGGAACAGATCATGTACAGCCCTGTAGACCATGATAAATTTGGATTTCATTCTGTGTGAAGGAAAAACCTTTGGAAGACTTTGAGCAGAGGAATGACATGACAGGATTTGCATTTTTAAAAGAATCATTCAATCATGTAGGGGAAGTCCTTGTTCATGGTAAATACTTATTGAGGTATTTAGGGATACAACTTGTTTTCAGATGGTTCAGTAAAGTGTGTGTGTGTGTGTCTGTGTGTGTGTGCGCGCACATGCACGCATGCACAAAGGGTAAAATGGTAATTGGTGAATCTAGATGAAGGATTTGTGGGCGTCTGTTGTGCTTTTTTTTCAACTTTTTTGTGGAGTTAAAACATTTGAAATAAGAAGTTGGGGGGAAATCACTCTAGGATAAAGTACAAGGTGAGACAGAGGCGAAGAGGACCATTAGGAGGCTGCTGCAGGTAAGAGATGAAGTGACTTGGGCTGGAAAGGCAATTGTGAGAAGTGGGTGGATATGAAATCCACTTTATTTGTGGGGCCAGCAGGATTTGCTGATTGGCTGTGGGATGTGAAGGAAAGACTGGAGCCAAGATGCCTCTCAGGTTTTTGTCTTGAATGAGTGGGAGTTTGGTGATACCATTAACTAAGATGGGACAGCAGGGGAAAGGCCAGGTTTAGGGGATGGGAAATAGAGATCCTGTTTTGGACATGTTAAGGGTAAGCATCCACATGGAGACTGGGTTGGGAGTTGGATAAATGAGTTGGGGAGTTGAGAGAAGAGGTTGGCTGGAAATACAAAATTTGGAATCATCAGCATGTAGTGGCACCCAAGTTATAGACCTGGATAGAATCCCACAGGAAGCAAGTGTAGGTGTAGAAGGCCAGGACCGAGCACTGGGGAACGGGAGCATAACTGGCTGGGAGGAGTTAATTTGATTCCTCTTGTTCTGATTCCATGCTTACTGGGCAACCACCTGATTATTACTTCCCACAGGAAGTAATAATACAGGTCCATACACAGAGGAAAGACTGGTCAGATGGACTTGGAATATTCTAGTTCCTGGGACAGTTCTTATTGTAAATAAATTGATCACTCTCACAAGTTTGGTTTAACTCAGACCCTGAGACAGAGCCATTCTCAACGTGCTGACAAAATCTGATGGTGAGTCTGCATAAGAGGAAGCCAGACCCAGGACTGAAAATTCCATGAGGAAGTGAGTGCCACACTGCTTGCTGGCACTTCCTTGGCTCATAGTAGCCTGCTAAGGGAGAATGTTTCCAGAATTGTTGAGAAAACCCTTAGCCAATTATAGTTAAGAGAATATTCCCTCTTTCGACTGTATCTTTTCTTCCATTGTAAAAGTACTGATCCATCACTGTGTATCTCACATCATTTTTCTTCCATTCTGATCTTGTGTTTCCTTAGGCCAGGATCCTTATTACTTTATTACTATTTGGGGTGCATTCTATGTGTTTGCTCTAAACCTATTTTTAAAAATTTTATCTCATTTGAATAAGTAGTATTCAAATGGTTCAAAAATCAAAATGCCATAAGGTATACACTGAGAAATCAACTTTTCACCTCTTCCCTATGCATGTTTCCCCCCCAGTCACTGCCCCTATCCCGTTTAGTTTGCGGATCCATCTAGAGTTTAGGTTGTTACCAATCTCTTGCTGTTTACAAAACTGCAAAGTATATATATATATTATATAACATATATATATATAATATATATATAATATATATATAACATATATATATACACACATATATTATATATATATATATATATATATATATATATATATATATATATATATATCCCCCTCCAACTGTAGTTTTTGTTTTCTCTGCTGTGCTGTGATGATAAGAAAAACATATTCTATTCCTTTTGGGAGGAGACGAGTAATTTCTGATAAAAGTTCAGGCTCAGGACTTCCCTGATGGCACAGTGGTTAAGAATAGCCTGCCAATGCAGGAGACACGGGTTCGAGCCCTGGTCCAGGAAGATCCCACATGCATCCCACAGGCAGAGCAACTAAGCCCGTGCGCCACAACTACTGAGCCTGCACTCTAGAGCCCACGAGCCACAGCTACTGAGCCGGCGTGTCACAACTACTGAAGCCCGCGCGCCTAGAGCCCATGCTCTGCAACAAGAGAAGCCACTGCAATGAGAAGCCCACGCACCACAACAAAGAGTAGTCCCTGCTCGCCGCAACTAGAGAAAGCCCGCGCACAGCAACGAAGACCCAATGCAGCCAAAAATAAATAAATAAATAAGTAAATTTATTAAAAAAAAAAAGTTCAGGCTCAAATTGCATTCCTCTTCCCCATCCCTTTTAGTCTAAAACATGCATACCCTAACATTTCCAGTGTAACATGGTTAAAGAGCTCCCTGGTTAAAGCAGTTCAGAGATATTCAACTATTCAATGCCTATTGTTTTGGGAATAAAAATGGCTTGTGCTGGCCCAGTGAGAAAAAAATAAGGAGTTCATAAAAGTTACTGGGGAAAATGTGTTTGTGGGAGGTGGACTGACATGTAACTTCAGAAAACAATAATAAAAACCTCAGCTGAGAAGCTGTCCTCTTTTCTCTCCCATGGTGTTGCAGATTGTTTTCCAAAGATAGCTGACTCAATATATCTCATCCCACACGCTCTTCTTATAATGTGTCATTGGCACTTTCCATTGAGTGGTGGGGCCTGTGTTCCCTCCCCTTGAACTTCAGCTGACCTGCATGACTGCCTCACCCAACAGACTACAGGGAAGGTTGTCCAGCTAAATCCAGGCAACTCTCAGAACCATGAGAGGTAATAATACAGTGATTCCAATCAAGTAAATTTTGAGGTTATTCATTATGCAGAATAAAAACAGGAACATGGTCTTGACTTTTACTCATTTTTACATTTTCTTTGCTCTTGATTCTTTAATTTTTATTTAGATTTTACTTTAATTTCATCTATTTTTTGTTGCAGGTCACCTCAAGTCCTTTGTGTAAGTGGATTTAAGTATAACGTAATTACATTTTTGAAGTGCTCTTTTATCTAACCCAGTAATCTAAACTCCCTAGTGTTATTCTGTAAATGACAAGGATGACCCATGAAAGCTTTATCACCATTTTTGAGGATTTTTTTAATTAAAAGAAAAACGATTGCCTTGTGCAGATTTGTTCTACATTTTTTGCTTCTTTCCCCCGCAAACAGATCCTTTTCCATGAAAGTTTGATAGAAATAATTAGGACCTCATCCATGAGGACCAGAGTTTCTCAACAGACATTTATTGGCTACTACCGTGTGCCAGATATTAGATGAGGTGCCAAACACAAAAAGACCCACTCCCAGATTACAAAGTGGCTCCTGGGCTAGTGATTATTTATAGTTATAAAATGCCTACCATATGCAAGGCACAGGCATACACTGAAAAGTCTTTGAATGCCTTCAATGATGAAGTATTTAAAACAACAACAAAATAAAGCAAAGCTATCAAGTGACCTGACAGGCAATTTAAAAAAGTGAATGGAAAAAATTATACAACAATTTTACAGTACGTTTATATATCTATGAAATCCGTATAAGAAGTAGAGCTAATACATTCTCTCCATAGTCACAGAAGTGAAATAATGTTATCATATATGGCATAAACCTTACAAAAATGAAATTATATTTAATATAAAAGATCATGAGATCTGCATGATGGAATATTATAGTTCTTAAATACGTTAGTCATCGCTTTTTCAAGTTTAACTGTAATGAAATTTTCATCAGTTTTCCTAAATTTAATCTCGATCCAAGTGGTGTCACTATCTACTACCCATTGACCTTTGAGGAAAGGTGCATGAAGGTAGGAACCATATCTATTTGTTTACCATGGTATATTCAGCATCTGGCACATAGTAGGCGCTCAATAAGAATCTGCTGAATTAGTAAACTGGAAACACAAAATTAGATCAGATTAAAGATAACAGTTTTATTCAACAAGCACTTCCGAATACTTGGTATGAACACAGCACTGCCTGGGGTGTTACAGAGAACTACTAAAAGTAGAAAACACTGTCCTTATTCACAGCTAGGTGCACAGTATTATTTGCATTTATAAACCTTTAAGATAAAATATAAACATTAAAAAATTCTTATTAGAAATAAATACAGTCGTCTCTTGGGATCCAAGGGGGATTGGTTCCAGAACATTCCCCCCCTCCTGAGGATACCAAAATCTGTGGGTGCTTAAGTCCCTATAATAAAATGGCACAGTGTTTGCATGTAACCTGTGCACATTGTCTTGTGTACTTTAAATCATCTCTAGATTACTTATAATACCTAATACAATGTAAATGCTATATAAATAGTTGCCAGTGCACCTGGCAAATTAAAGTTTTGCTTTTTGGAACTTTCTGGAATTTTTTTTCCTGAATATATTCAATCCACAGTTGGTTGAATCCACCGATGGAGAACCCAAGGATTGGAGAGCCAACTGTAATTCTCCAATTATTATTATTATTACTTTTTTAACATCTTTATTGGTGTATAACTGCTTTACAGTGTTGTGTTAGTTTCTGCTGTATAACAAAGTGAATCAGCTATCTACATATGTATAGCCCCATATCCCCTCCCTCTTGCATTACTACTGAACTCTGGCTATGCACCAAATACAAGAAAACTCAGCAAATACATGAATTAGTTTTGCAAGGTCTTAGAGGACAGGAGAAAATGATAGTATGAATTTCATATCCTTTCTGGAATTAACTTTCAACTAAAGAAATGAAAATAAGTTTACAATGCACAAAGCCATATTTATGGTGACATACTCATTGGTGTATGAATGGGGAAAAAAAATCTATCTAGGCTCTAAACAAGGGGCCACAAAAAAGTAAAAACTAATTTTACTCACACACTGTTTGAGAAAAAGAAAATGAGCCTTTTACTCATTGCTATAGAAATTATGAGTAGGGAAAATAAATCATTTTAAATAAAGCAAATATGTTTTATATTATAAACAATTAAAGTAGGATGGCATTTGAAGACCACATCCAAATCTGAGATTAAATTACTCTATTAACTAGATACAGAAAGGCAAGGGAGAAGGGATGAAGAGTGAAAAAAGATACAGAAAAGTAAAAAGGAGCTATAAGGAAATACCTTCCCCCAAACGCACAGACTAACACACAGCAGACGCAGGGATACTGAGGGGGAAAAACGATACGCTTACTCAGATCTTGGCTTCACCCATCCAGAAGGATTCCTCCTCAGAACTGTGCCCTAATGTAGTCTCTAATATTTGTGTCTGAATGTGTGCTGGCCTTGTGTACTTCTAAAGACTTTTTAAGTTATGCTGTTTTCCTAACTAGACTGAATTAACTTGAAAATCAGTGGTCACATGCCTGCCTTGCTTTATGGCTTGAGTTGGATTAAAACTTTGGTTAATAAAAAGCTTCCAACTTTATAGTTCTTCTTCTGAATCTTGATCATAAATTTCCTGAGGCTGTCTCTTAATATTGATTACCAAGTCAATGGTTAAAATGTTTGTCAAACACTGAAGAACTGAAGTTAGTAACCGGTATTTACCAGCAACTGATTCCAAACCTGTCTGGTTGCTTATCATGGGTTGATTGGTTTGCAGTGCATGGAGAGCTCTTATATGTATTTGTGGAAAGCTGTAATTTCCTTTCTTAGACTTATACAAGATTTTGGGAACGCCTAAAAGTGCATTAGCTATTATCATACTAACCATGGTTTCTTCTGATTGCCGGCACTTTTTGGCATAGTTGAGAAGATAGTAATGCAACAAGATCTCAAAATTACCACCCACTGGCAAAACACAACCAGCTGGTACAGATGAGAAACAGTAACTCTGGGAAGTACACATCTCTAGTGACTTCTCTCTCACTGGTAATATGCTCCCCTTTCTAGCATTTTTTGTGACCTGTAAATTTTCATAAGAAATTTCTCTTCTAGTATTTTCTGTTGTTGAGTTAGCAGAATTACTCTCAATAAATGGTTCATGGTCATCCATTATCCTGGCTTTGTTTGGAGAGAAACATCTCAGTGTTGCATCTGTCTGGTATGTAGCTGTTAGTGTCACTGTTGGTGTTGAACACAATATATTTGTTTCTAATTCTACACTTGGAACTACCAAATTTGAATATGCTTTTAAATATGTTTGAGTTTTTGCCAGTTCATCCTTGTTCTTTACAACTGTGTCCTGATATGGCCTTTGTATTGAGCCATTAACAATTTCTGGTAAGTCATTACTTTCTCTACTATTCTTATAAATAAGAGGACTTGAAGTACAATTTTGGTCACTGGCTTGTGTCACATAATTTAGATCAAGGTCTTTAAATAACTGCCGAAGCATTTTAAATGCTCCATGTAAAGCATCCTGGTGTTGTTCAACAAGACCCTGCACTGGACCACAAAGAACTATACAGTGTGGTGTAAACGAACATGTGCTAATCAAGCCAAGATGAACATACCTTTTGGATCTAAGAATAAAGGGCTTACAAAATTTCACCATAGCAGTGTTAGAGAGTTCATACTGAGAAGAGGCCTGTGGTAGTACAAAGGGAGCGAGACCAATGACTCTCTGGATAAGAGAAAGTTCTTCAGATGATAAACACTCCACCACAGATATGCCATTCAGTCCTGCACAATAAATTACTAAGTCTGGTTGTTTCACAGTAGATAGGAGCAATTTTACATTCTGCTTCTGTAAATATTTCATTATTGCTTTTGTCCTTTCTGTAATCCAAAATTGAGATGTCCGAAACTGTGCTTCTGAATTTAGAATAAACTCTGATCCAAAAGTTGAAAAAGGAGGCTGAATGGTTTCTATTACTATCACTATTCTTATGTCACCGTCTGCTGGACAGTACACAGAAAAGTCTCTGGGAAGCACAAGCCCAGCTATGATCCTGGAATCGGAAACAGGAAGGCCGGTGACACCCACTTTCAACTCGACAAAACAGTCATCCACTAACTCAAGTACTTCTTCAAACCCACTTTCACAAGCTGTACACTTGAAAAAGTAGTCACACATCAACTGTGATACAAAGTTGTGATTATTTCTTCCCACTCTTCCACAAAAGTATGCTCCTAAGAGCATCTCTAAAGAGCTCCTACACAATGGTCTCTCTTTGGTGGATGAAGAAAAGATGGACAAAAAGTGTCTACTTAAGTAATGGTCCATAACGTAGTCTAATATTTGTGTCTGAAATGTTAGAAGAGCTTGGGAAATAAATTTCCACTGACAACAATTTTTCCAGTGCCTTCCATGGGTTTGAATATTTTCAGAAAAGAAAGAATCCTTTTCCTTGTCTGTGATTGCATGAAGTTCTCTGAGTAAATGGCAAAGAAAGATAATAAATGTTTTAGCACCATCTCCTGTTTTTCTTATATGACTGGAAACACATGCCACCATCATCCTGTACAAGAAAGAAATAAAGCAACTCAGATTCTCAGAGGGCTGCCTAAATCAAGTTGAAACCATGTTTTTACAGCTACAGGCATATAACGAGAATACTGTCTCTGTGATATCCCTAGTTTTAGTTTTTTCCTTTTTTAAGTTACTTTGTTCTACTTCAAGATTCTAGGGGTTGGGTCGAGCAGGAAGGAAAGGAGTGAGAAATGCTCTCGGCAGTTGTTAATGATTCGATGTCTGGGAATGTTCCCTCGGGCAGCGGGCAGCGGGCAGCGCTCTAACTCTGAGCGTACAAGGGTCTCGTCCAAGGTCAGTTCTTCCAGGAGCATAACCTCAGGGACAAGAAGTTCAGGGAGATGGCCTGAGGGCTGGAGTGCGGGACCTGAGTACCTGGTTATAAGATGCTCTAACGGTCTGGAGCGTGACACGCAAGTACCTGGCTATGGGATGCTCTAAGTGTAGCGCCTTCAGGAGGCGGCCTCCATCCCGGCTGAGCAGCACCTCGCCAGTGGGCTTGGTACACAGAACCTGCCGCCCTTCGGGCCCCAAGCAGCAGCTCACGACGGTTTCTAGCACTTCCGCCACCTGCAACGCCGCCCTCACAGACCCCGCAGCGGCCATAGCCTTCTAACTTCTGACGGCTTCGGGTCGCCGCCTGTAGAAGCCCAGGACGCGCAGGAGCGGGGCGCAGGCGGAAGCGGAAGAGGCGGGGAGGAGGCCGGAAGCCGGTGCTGCTCGGTTTCTTGGTTGGGCGAGCGTCCGTCTTCCCGCCCGCTCAGCGGGAGAGCCCCGCTGTTCTGCCAGTAGGAGCTAGCGGTCCAAAAGCCCGCGGAGATGGGAAAGAGGTCGGGGCTTCTCGGGAGCTGTCCCCGGACAGGAAACCGCAAGCCCTTCTCCCCCTCCTAGGTGAATTCATTCCTCTCTCTTGGAGGCTTCAGCTGCCACCAGATCCCTCCGTCTCCCAGGAACCCGGCACGAGAGCGGAGGGACTGGGCACCGCGGCTAGAGCTCGGTTCGTTCCCGACCGCCGTCAAAAGTTCACCGTTCCGTAACAAAAACCTCTGCCTTGGACTCGTGCATGTCCTGTCCACACTCTGCATCAGCGGTTCTCTTTCGGGATGTAGGACAGATGAGGAGGCCCTGGCCACGGTCACGAGCTGCAGGCTTCGTGCTTTCTGCTGGGGGCTTTGCCACATTTCCTGGGCTTAGGTATCACTATGAAACCCACCACGGTTTAACTTTTCCTTAGCAGAGGTGATAGATGTGAACACTTAGCCACAGTGGTAAATCAATAGGATGCTTTAAAAACACAGTGACCCAAGATTATTGGACACAATCGGACGGCAGAAAAAAACATACTGTTCAGCAGAAACAACATACTGTTTCGTATATTGACACACACATACCCTCTCTCTTTAAGGATGAAACGGTTAAGAGCATAGGCTTAATATTTAGACCTGGGTTTGCTGTGCCATGTACTTATCTGTGACATTCATTTGTCTCCGCTCTTCTCATCTTAAAAAAAAATGGTGATAATAGATATGTAAAAAAAAAAAAACACAAGGTTTTAAGGAGGGTGAGAATGTTTACAAAGCGGTTTTTTAAAAAAAATTGAATAGTAATTTTTTTAAAAAATAAATTTATTTATTTGTTTATTTTTGCTATGTTGGGTCTTCGTTTCTGTGCAAGGGCTTTCTCTAGTTGCGGCGAGCGGGGGCCACTCTTCATCGCGGTGCGCGGGCCTCTCACTATCGCGGCCTCTCTTATTGCGGAGCACAGGCTCCAGACGCGCAGGCTCAGTAGTTGTGGCTCACGGGCCTAGTTGCTTCGCGGCATGTGGGATCTTCCCAGACCAGGGCTCGAACCCGTGTCCCCTGCATTAGCAGGCAGATTCTCAACCACTGCGCCACCAGGGAAGCCCTAAAGCGGTTTTTTTTGTTTGTTTTTGCATGGTGCCTCGTAGGTACTAAGCACTCAACAAGTACAACATACTAAACAAATTACTGTGACGTGTCACCACTGTAGGGGCCCACTATCTCCACAAGAAAGGGATATTTTGTAAGGTGCAAAAGAGTTATATAACACAATACAGGACACCTATTAAGAGTGTGGTCAACACTAGTAAGAAAATTATTTACCTTGTAGATGTTTCATTGAGGTTGAACAGTGAGGGCCTGTTTTCCCTACCCCTTATTCCTATGCATAGGACTGGAGAAGCCTGTCAGCCCTCCCCTTCCCCCCAGTAAGACAGAACCAACTCACTATTAACCAGAAGGAACTGGATCCTGAGGGGTGCAAATATGGGAGGGGAGGATGATGGAGGAAAAGAGGAAAACTAGAGGAATGATTTCTTGCAACATACGTGATGTTGACTCAGTATGGACTAATAGGTGATTTGCGGGGGGAAAAACTTTTTCATGTGGGTTCTGTATATATGCTTGTGTAATGGCAAGTTTCTTTTTCTTTTTTTAGGCCGCACCAGGCAGCTTGTGGGATCTTAGTTCCCCCACCAGGGACTGAACCCAGGCCCGAGCAGTGAAAGCACCGAGTCCTAACCACTGGACGCCAGGGAATTCCCAAGTTTCTTTTGTTCTTACCCATCACAAAGGGGTTACTCGAGTCGAGCAGTGGATTATTACAAACATTTAGAAGTAAAGTCAGAGTTCTATTTAAGTGTACAGTGGAAAGATAATGGACATTGAAGTCAGACATGGATTCAAACTTGGGCTCGCTGTCACTCTTACTATGTAGCTTTTAGAATCATTTAACTTCTCTGAGCCTCAGAATCTTCATCTATAAAATGTAACTTCCACTTATCTGAAGGTTATGAGTATTCAAGAAGAATTAATATGAAGCATCACGTAAAGCATACATTAAGGATTCTAGCTGTTAAATCCCTTCCAAGCCCTTCACCATCCTTCACAACTACCCCCCCAAAATGATTTTTAATTAAAAAATTAAGACTAAATAATCTAGTCACCATATGTTATATTCAGTCGTTTGATCAGTTTGCTTTTTAAAAATTTTATTTAGAATGCCTACTTGTTGAAGTTAGCATCATTTTACAGATTAGAAAAATTCAATTCTTTTGTCTCTGCAAACGTTTATAATAGGTTAGGAATAACAGATTAGAAATGTAATACATTACAAAACAGTTGCCTATGACTATCTGTACATTTACTATGCACCTTAAGGAAAAGAATTTGACAGTGTGCTGTACTTACTCTGCAGATAACATCCTTTTATTCTATTTCACAAAACTGACCAGTGGTAGTGTTTGAATTTATAAAATGGCCATTAAACAGGATATTTAACTTAAATGAATAGTTAGCATGCTAAAAAGTGAAAATTTTCAACTGAAGTTCTGTGGCTCATCAGTTCAAATGTTTCATGGCATTTTTTCTTTAAATAAATTTCAATATTGTAATACTAAAATAATTTTACATAATAAATGCAGAAAGATAAAATTTTCTAAATATTTTAGAAAGTATATTCACATTCATTTTGTCATGGGTTTCTTGTGGTTCTTCTAAATATGTTAATCATATTAAGGAGACACTGGTCCTATACAATTTTAACAGTCCATCTTCAATTAAAAACTGTAACGAAACAAACAGTATGTTAAGACTAACAAAAAGCAAATTAAATATACTAAATTCACACTACAGGTAAACAGAACGAAAGCAAATTACATAATAGTGGCAGGTTATATACATTTTAAAGAATCTTTTTCTTTTTTTTTTCATAAATTTATTTATTTTTATTTCTTTTTGGCTGCGTTAGGTCTTTGTTGCTGTGCGCAGGCTTTCTCTAGTTGCAGAGAGCGGGGGCTACTCTTCGTTGCGGTGCGCGGGCTTCTCATTGCGGTGGCTTCTCTTGTTGCGGAGCACGGGCTCTAGGCACGCGGGCTTACTTGCTCAGCGGCATGTGGGATCTTCCCGGACCAGGGCTCGAACCGTGTTCCCTGCATTGGCAGGCGGATTCTTAACCACTGCGCCACCAGGGAAGCCCAAGAATCTCTTTTTCCATGTAGTCAAATAAGATAGAGGTTGAAATGTAAACTTAGTGATTTGTGTGGGGTTCCCCCCTGACCCCGCTATGGTTCAATTTGGAAAATTTGGTATAAATGCTAATTTTAATATTTTATTTCTATACATTTAATATAATTCAAAATAATCCGCAGCATCATGTATGGCTCATTATCACTGTATATCAAACAAACAAACAAAAACCCAAATATATTCATTGCTCACTAGAAATGCTAAACACTGGAAAAAATGGAATTTTATACATTTTTTTCTTAAATATTTGACTAAGATATTCTTCAGAAAGTTAAAACTGCCTTCTCCACATAATTTTGTGTGTATATGGCACGAGTTGACCCCTAAAACAGTGTGAATCCCATTGAAAAGGCACTGTTTACAATACGCAGAATAATGTGACAAGTCTACTTCAATGATGTCTGAAAGTGAAGGATATATTTGAGATAGGTAAATAGACAAACCCTTATAAAAGTACAGCATTACTGTTTAAATATGCTATAGCTATATAAAAGGGAATAAAGTGACAGAGAAATGACCCTTTTGTGATAATTAAGACTATAAACACTTTGAATCATATTATAGTTCTGTAACACAAAAATGACAAAAAGTATTTTCTTAAAGGCACAAAAGCGTGAATACTAAATGAGGGTTTTATTTTACAAGGCCAATTGTTTCAATGGAATGGTAACAAAGATTACACTGTATAAGTAGTACAAGAAAATACTGACATGAAATATAAGTAAAATATCTATTGCTGAAACTTATTTCACATGCCCTATTTATTATCTTTTCCTGGGCCATCTATGTCTCACTAAATGGTAGATAACTGAAGGCATAGTATATTTAACAACTAAAACAGAAATGCACACATCAATAATTATTACTCATTTAAATTTTCAAGTGAAAAAATAAAATTTTTGATCAAATGAAGAAAAAACTGGTCATAGGTCTTAAATCCTAAAAACCACCATGAGGCTCTCAGACAACTGGGAACTGTCAATCACAATTTTTATGAATCCATTGTGAAGGAAGATTAATCTCAGGTGGAGAACATTCAAAGTCAACTACATATATGGCTAAATACAAAGTTAATTATGTGTTTTAAAGTATTCACATACTAAGCCTAGGATAAGCACTGATCTAAAACTAAGCCACCAATTCCTGAGTTTTGTGTTCAATTCACAGAAAGGAACTCACACAACTAAAAGCATAAGAAGACTATTAGATTAGATATATGCTTTTAGTGTATAAGAAACAGTCATGAGTAACCCTGCTCTTTCTTATGAAATAGTTTTTGACTCCTTGAGTAATAAGAGCCCATAACACATTTGCCCTAACAAGAAAATATACAAAAGTAAATAACTACCTCTCCAGTCTTAGAAGGTAACCATACAAATAAAACACTGTTTAGACCAAATGAAAGGAACATACAAGTGGATAAGACTAAAGTCCCAAAGGGGAGTTGCCAACAAAAAATATAAGTTTTCAGGGTTTAATAATGAAATTATTTTGTGATCAGCCAATCAACTTATATAAATTAATACTAATTTAAACCATAAAAAAAGGATCAAGTCGTACAGTATTTACAAAATATATATCAATGAATAGGCAGTAGAGCATAACATTGGTAACAGAAAGTGAGTATAAAAATTATATCAACAAGTATGAAATACAAACAAAAACCCACCTATTCTAGTGTAGTCATATTATACCTATACTTATACTGGGTGTAGGTATATGTTATTTACGTATAATCTATTTAAAAAATGTTTTCACACGTACATATGGAATACAGCATTGTTTTGCCAAAAATACATGGGAAATAGCTCTTCATAAAATCTAAGGATATTTAAGATAGCTATACTGGTTAGGTGGAAAAAAGCAGGCCCTTTTAATCATTTTCAGTTTTCATAATTTAGCAATCATTCCTTGATTTTATACTTAGCATGGCATAAACATCTGATTATATTTTTACTAGTGTCTCACAGTCTCTTCTTAGTCGAAGGCAAGTGTAGCCAGAGCAATTATTCTCTCTGACCTTCATTTTCATTTCAAAATCTACTTTCCGAATTCTAAGATACATAAAGGAAAAACATTAAACTGAAAAAAATATTTAGGAAAAATGTTTGCCTGAGCCTGAACAAAAGGAATCTTGAGGAATTGTGGTTTTGCCACAGACTGCAGTTACTGAGACCAGAGGAGGATAACAGAGAATTAAACTTGAGAACTTGATGCTCTTCTTAGATGCTCAACTTATTGCACATTTTAAAGAAACCAATTTTAACGTACACATAAATACCACCACACAAAGTGTCTTTTCTCATCGTCCTTCTCTTTTTGGCTTTTGAAGTAAAATATTGGTTATATATATATTTTCTATTCAACTGTTTCACTGAACACACTAGAATCTAAATGAAAGCTAAAATAAGTTTTTCATAATGAAAAATCATGACTATCAGCATTTCATACACCCTATAATTCCATCTCTAAAATTTGGCCTATGTTATTGGACCAACTGAGTTTTTAAAAAAAAAAAAGAAAGAAGGACAGCAATCAAGTTTGACCACACTTTTTTCAGCAAGTGCTTAAGGGGGTGTTATACAGGTATGATAGGAAAGATATAATCAGTAGATCTGAGAACCAGAGTTTTTTTTGTTGATATACACATACATATATTTATACCTGTATCTATAAATATTAAATTCTAGGGGTTAAAAAAAAATCTTGTGTAAACTTTTGATAAAAGCAGTTTGCCACCTTGTCTCTCAATAAATCAATTTTGACCACAATTTTTTTTTTTTGCTGTTTCTAAGAAGACAATTGAGCTGAATGCTTTAGAAATGATTTTTTTTTAACAGTACAGTGCATTGAACTATTTATGTCTATTATCCCATCATTTCCCATTCTGTAATTCCTTACTGATAAAAGTTTTGTGCCGGTTTTATGAAGAAAATAGATTGCTACACATATATTTATAAGATTGATAGCATTTTTGTTATGAACGACATTAATGCTATATATTTCATAACACGAACATACCATAGACTCTAAAGACTACTGTAAGGTATACATAAGACACAATTGTGTATACATGTGGATTTGTTATACTCACATGTAGACACAGTCTCACAAAAGCTAGAAATGTTCTGGCACTTAACACATAGTTCACTTTAATAACCAAATAGAATAGCTCTTATTTCAGGGTTAAGGATAGAAGGTAGGAAAAGTCAACAGTTCTACATATATTTCTAAGGTTTTCTGTTTTAGAAATATTGTGATGTTTTAATAAAGACCAAAGCAACTTCAACACTGGTCCCAGGCCAAATATGATCATTCCAGTTCATTGAGTCAACGGTAAAGGACTTCTACTTAAACATGAAGTTTATTATAACTTGAAGCAAAATCAGGAGAAAAATGATGAAGTAGTCTTTTTGTTGCAGAAAATAATCCGTGGCAGGTGTGCTTGAAATTAAATGATTTCGAAGAGCCATAATATTTCTACAAAAATAAGCAACAATAAATTTAATAATTATTTACCAAAAATGTTAGCAATGAAATCACAATTTGATATATGGTCACAGAATTCATTGTATAAAATTCAATTGTATAAAGTTCAATCAATTACTACCACCTGAATAGGGACTGATTATGCTATGTGGACCCACTATTAGGTCTTGCCTAATCTATACTCTACACTGTACCAAATATATTACTTAAATGATGTGTGTTAAACATAATTTTTAAAGTTCGATGACTTTAAAATATATCACTTTCTTTGTTATCACAGTGGTTTTAAAACAAAAATTTTGCTTCTTAGTTGGCCCACTAAGGTTCTTTTATCTTTCTTTAGGAGACAAAGGCCGAGTTGGAGAAAAATCCTTAATTCACCAGGAAAAAAATAATTAATACAACAAATTTTGTGACATTCCTAACTTGAAGAATGCTCTGTAGGCATTTCATATGCTAACAAAAGTAAAATGTTAATTTAGTCATAAAATGAGCTTACATTATCCTCATGCCACTCTAAATGCTTTTGGCTAAAGAGCGCTGATTAGTGAAGACGTTTTTCTTTTTCTGACTTCTATTAAAGTGTTTTACGAGTATAGCGAAAGAAAGGAGGCAAATATGAACAAGTAGCCTCGTTAATTTATAAATATAATTAAGTTAGGAAACTCGAGCACTTTATATAAGGGCTGATGATACCAAGATGCAGAAGACACGCTCCCTGCTCTGAAGAAGCTCATGGTCCAACTGGGGCAGGGTGCAGTGAGGTAAACAGACACGCACAATTAGCAACTCTGTAGCGCAGTAAGCACTCAAAAAGACTATGTATAGGGAGCCATACAAGCCAAGTGGAAGGATTAATAACTACAGGGCAGAGTGATTAGAAATGTTACAAAAAGGGTGACATTTGAGTTATATTCTGAAGGATAAACAGGGATTTTCTTGAGGGGCAAGGTGGGAGGAAGGGCAATCTAAAAAGTGGATTCAGTGTGGGTAAAGATCCGAAGACGAGAGAGCACAGTATATTCTGGAGATGTGAGGAGTTTCATAGGACTAGAGCGTGGGTAAGTGGAGAGGAATGGCAGGAAATGAGGCTGTAGATGAAAACAGCAATTAAATGTAAGCCCCACAGATCACCAAGAACAGAAAAAAAGATCTTAAAAAAAAAAAAAAAATCCTCCAGAACATCTAGCACTGTGCTGAATACACAAAAGAAGGCTGGCTAATATTAAAAAAACTTAACATCTGATATAGCGATGGGAGACAACCAATCTGAACTCATGCCAGCCTTACCAGTGGAGCAGAATCACGACCCCTTCCCTTCCAAGGAACTTCCCTAGGTGTTATGACCTTTAGTTGCCGGATCTCGGAGAGGTGAGTGAGGGGATGGGTCTGGGAGCGCACAGGGAACACTTGAAGGTCTCAGGGTAGTGGCTATTTGCCCACTGTTATGGGAAGTATTTCAGTATTTTTAACAACTGGTGCATTCCAATTAAAATCAGCCATGTACAAGGGAGACTGTGGAAGCCTTTGTTACCTTTCTCAGGAACCACCCCACTTCCGCATTCAACCCAGCTACATTCCTAGTATGCTACAGCAGTTAAGATGAAGAGATTCCAATTCTAGTCTCACAGATGAGACAAAACAACCTCCCATCTCTCCCAAATATTTTAGTGCTGAAGGAATTTCCTAAGTTTCAGTAATCAGGTGACAGGTGCCAAGGTTCTATTTTAGCTTAGCAATGTTATAAAAATGTAAAGTTTGCATATGATTTCCTACATAACAGGATTCTTAACTCCTCTAGACTCAAATGAATAGTCACTGTCGTATATATTACCTTTTAATTTCTTCCTGTGTTTGTTTTATAGATTCAATGGAAGTTTGAATGTCTCCCAGTTCTATCCCTTTCTTTCTTCTTGCACTTGGTTTTACTGATTGAGCTAAAAAGACATTTAGAATAAACTTGGTGAAAACAGTGAACATATTTAATTATAAACAATCTAAATTTCAGATTAATGATTCTCATGTAATAATTTTCCTAGGCATTATTTTTATGGCTTAGAGACTAACATACTACTCCTAATACTTGGCATTTTTGAAGTTTCAATCATATTTCAAAACTAGAACACTATAGATATATTTAAAGTAACCAAGAATTAGTTAAATTTTGGATTGAATCAGCTTTATTTTTTAACCAATTAAAATAGACAAAAATATTTCTTTAAAAATACATATATTAACTTGGGGGAGGTATTACTCTCTTCTGTCTCTTGCCTATTTGCCTATATCTGAAGAAGTCAGCTTTTTAAGCTCCCTTTTCAGTTTTTTTATTAATTGCTAATGTTATCTTTATTCCTTTAGTCACCCAAACTTTAAACCTTTTCAATTGGTTTTAATATCTCTTCTACAAATTTTTATTGTCAACCAACAAAGTGTATGGTATTTTTTAAAATCCCTTCTCATATCCATTCCTTCCTTTCCATTTTTTTTCAGAGCTTAACCTCTCTCCAGATCTCAGCTTTCTCATTTGTAAACTTGGGATAATAATAATACTCAAACTTCACATGGTTGTAGGAAGGTATGTTTAACCTCCAGTTTGGCCCACATTAAATACTCAGTAAATGTCAGGTGATACATTATAGGTTATATAGTGGAGTGGATAAGAGAATGAATTAAGGAGCCAAAATATCTGCATATATAACATATATATATATATATATATATGTATATACATACACTGCCTTATGGGGTATACAACCTTGGGCAGGTTAACCCGCGTCTCACTTTCCTCTTCTGTGAAATGGGAACAACAGTATAACTAATACTCCTTTTGAGCACAACAGTACCATGTGACTCCTGCTTTTAGAACTTTATTCATTTTATTCCTCTTTTATTCCAGTATCTTGTCCACTCACCAGCATCCCTCAAGCCTAGATTGCTATAAACCATTAGAAATCCTCATAATTGATCAGGGTTCCTTTCCTCTAAGGACCTTCCCTCAAGCTGAATTCAGCCCCCTTTCCTTTAAACTCTTTACTATTTGTCATCTACTAGTTTCTTAGCATTTACCATTTATTCACCTCTAGTATTATCTCTGTAAAATTGAGTTCCCCAGCTTAGTGTGAGCTTAGTAGAGACTACAGTTTTAAGAAAACTTTATTTTCTCATAATGTCTCAGACATTACCTTAATCCTTGATTATATCTCAGTGCAGTTCAAGACAGTTTATACATTATCTGACTTAAACAAGAATGGCACACTAGTAAATTTAGTTCATAATTTGATAGTTATATTTTTACTTCTCTGTGACCTCTAAACACCACAATAATTTATTATGAGAATAAAAAACTTTTCTGAAGCATGGAACCGAGAACAAAACTCAAGAAATGCTGCCTGCGTTGAATCTAGGAAACCATCAACAATTTTTCAGAAGCTAACAAGGCATAAGAGCTAGCACTACAGTGTGGTTCTTGATTTGCATGTTTCCCCTTTTTTCATTTCCCATGCCTTTACCCTGTGGCCTGGTCTTGAAATTTATAATCTAAAATAGCTTTTCTTGTACATCATCCCTGCCCCCACCAAAACTTACAAATCTCCTTGAGTTAATAGGAAAAACCATTTTCTTATATCAAACATAGTAATATACTTTTAAAAACTTTGACTCGTATTGTCAATAGTCTACAATAAATATTTTTACCTTCACTTCCAGATGAGTCCTGGATATCAGGTTCTGGGGAGGAATAGCCTTTTGCCACTTTCTTCTGTTGCCTGGTTGGCTTATGTTTCATTTTTGGGACACTAACCTGAAAAAAAAAAAAATCATGCTATTAAGTGAATTTGCACTGAATTTTGTAATTAAAGACCAATGTTGTACAACCGTCAAAACTGTTCATGGGCACAGTACTTAGAAATAAAAACAAAGATGAAATAGTCTAATTAAGACTTAACAAATATGATACACTTATACAAATTGTTTAATTTTAATAAGAAACATTAATTTGGCACAAACATCGAAGAGTATAAGAAAATATACAATGAAGAGTTTCCTTCCCACTCCTGACCCATATCCACCCAGTCTCTCCCTCACTAAAAAGATACTCAATGCTATTAGTTTGTATATCCTTCAACAGACATTTTTATGCACACACAAATAAGAATATAGATACCTCGCTTTTCTAACTGCACCAGTTAGTACATCTAGTTGAATGTTAAAAATAGTGCTCTTTTAAGATCATACTTATCTTGTTCCCAACATAAGAAACATTCTCAGTGAATGATGTTGGGTTTCCAATAAAATTATTTAGATTGCTTACTTTTAATAATATCTGGATAATGTAGAAAGCATCTTATAATAAATGGAAATTATATTATTATCTTTTCAGAGCATAATTTAAACTTACTGAAAACATTTGAGTAAATGTACAAAATTCAAGAGTATGTTTAACCATCAATTAGGATTAAATTTTCCTTAGGATAAAAAAACCAAATGCAAGAGAAGAAACTAGAAACAGAAGGGCAAGGTAATTTACATGCTTAGAAAAACAGGGAACCAATGGTCCTAAGTCTTTAACTCTGTTCTTACCTGTTTATTGTTCTAAATAGGAATTATCCCCAGTTAACTCTTCCTTGAAATAATTTTGCAAAATCTTTCTCATGGGCTTAAAATTAAAATTTGTATAATTTTATTACAGAAAGTAAATAACAAGGCAGGTTCTAGATTCAGCCTACACTGTGCCCTCCTACTTTAAGTCATGGAAACTTAAGATTTTATAACATTTAGACTACAAATCCACATTCTTAGAATAGGTTCAGATTGGAGATTGATAAAGCCTGGTGAGAAGTTAGTAAAAATGAGAAGGGGAGTCAGTAATCGAACTGTCAGTATACAAAGATTTAATGTGATCAGTAAACTCTACTGTTAGGAGGAAATTTGGATGCCCTGTGTGTCTCTATCATGATAGTGTTGTTAAAGGAAGAAACAAAATTTAAAAATTTTTTAAAGTTTCTAAATTGTGATAACGTGTGTATATGTATAAACACACACATATATACACACACACACAAGATAAATTTTGCCATTTTAACCATTTTAAGTGTACAATTCAGTTGTATTAAGTACATTCATAATATTTTGCAACCATCACCACTACTTCCAAAACATATCCATTATCCCAAAGACAGACTCTGTAACAATTAAGCAATAACTCCTTATTCTCTTCTCCCCTCAGTCCCTATTAACCTCTAATCTTTCTATGAATTTGCTTATTCTAGATATTTTATATAAGTAGAATCAAACGGTATTTACCCTTTTGTGTTCCACTTATTTCACTTAGCATAATATTTTCAAAGTTAATCCATGTTGTAGCATGTAGCAGAACTTCATTCCTTTTTATGGCTGAATAATAGTCCACTGTAAATATATACCACATTTTGTTTATCCATCTGTTGATGGACACTTGAATTGTTTCTACATTTTGGCTACTGAGAATAATGCTGCAATGATAACTGGTGTACAAGTATACGTCTGACTCTGTTTTCAATTCTTCTGTAGTGGAATTGCTGGATCATATGGCAATTCTGTGTTTAGCTTTTTGAGGAACCACCAAATCATTCTCCACAGCAGCTGCACCATTTTATATTCCCACCAGCAATATACGAGGGTTTCAGTTTCTCCACATCCTCACCAACACTTATTTTCTATTTTTAAAATTATTATCATTCTAGTAGGTGTGAAGTAGTACCTGACCTCCTTGTGGTTTTGATTTGCATTTCCCTTATGACTAACGATGTTGAGCATCTTTTCATGTGTTTGTTGGACATGTGTATATCTTCTTTGAAGAAATGTCTATTCAAGCCCTTTGTTCATTTTTTACTTGCAATGTTTGTCTTTGGTTGTTAAGTAAGGAGTTCTGTATATATTCTGGATATTAAACCCTTACCAGATAAATGATTGCAAATATTCTCTCATGTTGTCTTTCACTTTGATAATGTCCTTTGATACACAAAAGTGTTTAATTTTGATGAAGTTCAACTTATCTATTTCTTCTTGTTCCACATGCCTTTAGTGTCATATCTAAGAATACGGTGCTAAATAAAGGGTCATGAAGATTTATCCCTGTTTTCTTCTAAGAGTTTTATGGTTTTAGCTCTTATTTCAGGTTGTGGGTCCACTTGGGAGTTAATTTTTGTATATGGTTTGAGGAAGGGGATCCAACTTCATTCTTTTACATGTGGAAATCCAGCACCATTTGTTAAAGAAGCTTTTCTTTTCCCTCTTGAGTGGACTTGACAACTCTGTCAAGGGTATCATTTTTTTAGATTCCACATATAAGTGATATCATATGATATTTGTCTTTCTCTGTCTGACTTACTTCACTTAATATGATTATCTCTAGGTCCATCCATGTTGCTGCAAATAGCATTATTTCATTCTTTTTATGGCTAAGTAATATTCCATTGTGTATATATACCATATCTTCTTTATCCATGTATCTGTTTTGTTTGGAGGTTTTTGATTACTGGTCCAATCTCTTAACTTGTTACAGGTCTGTTGAAATTTTCTATTTCTTTTTGAGTCAGGTTATGTAACATATGTGTTTCTAGAAATTTGTCCATTTCATCTAGGTTACCTAATTTTTTGGCATACAAATATTCATAATATTCTCTTATAATCCTTTTTATTTCTGTAAGGTCAGTAGTAATGTCCTCACTTTCATTTCTGCTTTTAGTTATTTTCGTCTTCTTGCTTTTTTTCTTTCTTAGTCTAGCTAAATGTTTGTCAACTTTGCTGACCTTTTCAAAGAACTAACTTTTAGTTTCATTGATTCTATTGTTCTTCTATTCTCTATTTTGTTTATTTCCATTCCAAATTTCCTTCTGCTGGCTTTGGGTTTAGTTTTTCCCTTCTATTTCTAGATCGTCATTGTCAAGTTAGGTTATTGACTGGGCATCTTTCTTCTTTTTTAATGTAGGTATTCACAGCTGTATATTTCCCTTTGAGCACTGCCTTTGCTGCATCTTATAAGTTTTGGTATGTTGTGGTTTTTGTTTTTGTTTTTTTTTCATTCATCTAAGTGTTTTCTAATTTCCCTTATGATTTCTTCTTTGATTCATTGGTTGTTTAGAGTGTCTTGTTTAATTTCCACATATTTGTAAGTTTCCCAAGTTTCTTTCTGTTATTGATTTCTAGCTTCATTCCAGTGCACCTGGAAAAGATACTTTGCATGATTTTAATTTTTAAAAAATTTATTGATATGTTATATGGCTTAACATATGTTCTATCCTGAAGAATGTTCCATGTTTACTTGAGAAGACTGTATATTTGTTGTTGTTGGGTAGAATATTCTATATGTATCTGTTAGGATTAGTTGGTTTATTGTGTGGGTCAAGACTTCTGTTTCCTTATTGATCTTCTATCTAGATGTTCTATTCATTATTGAGAGTGATACTGAAGTGCTCATCTATTGTTGTAGAATGGTCTATTTTTTCCTTCATTTGGTCAATGTTTGCATCATACATTTTGGGGCTTCATTGATTAGTACACATATAGTGATAAACTGACTCTTTTATCAATACATAATGTCTTTTTCTATCTCTTGTAATAGTTTCTGACTTGAAGTCTATTTTGTCCAATATTAGTATAGCCATCCCAGCTCTCTTTTGGTTACTATTTGCATGGAATAACTTTTTCTATCCTTCCATTTTACTCTATTTGTGTCTTTGGATCTAAAGTGAGTCTCTTGTAGACAGCATATAATTGGATCATGTTTGTCTTAATCCATTCTGCCAATCTGCCTTTTGAATAGAGTTTAATCAATTTACACTTAAGGTAATTACTACTGATAAGGAAGAAATTCTGCCCTTTTGCTGTTTTCTGTATGTCCTATACCTTTTTTTGACCTTCATTTTTTTTCATTACTACTTTCGTGTTTAATTGATTTTTTTTGGAATGAATTGTTTTGATTCCTTTCTCATTTCCTCTTGTATATGCGTTTTAGATATTTTCTTTGTGGTTATCATGAGAATGACATTTATACCTAAATTTATTACAGTCTAGCTTGAATGGATACCAACTTAATTTCAATAGCACACAAAAACTTGGTTGCTAAACAGCTCCATTGTCCCTCCCTGTATGTCTTTGTTGTCACAAATTACATCTTTATGCACTGTATGCTCAATAACATAGATTTGTAATTATTTTTCATTCATTTAATCTTTCAAATTCTGTAAAAAATAAGAAGTGTAGTTGTAAACTAAAACTACAGTAACACTGGCTTTTATATTTGCCCATCCATTTATCTCTACTGAAAATCTTTATTTCTTCATACAGCTTTGAGTTTCATTTCAACCTGAAGGACTATTTTAGCATTTCTTATATGGAAGGTCTAGTGGTAATGAACTCACTCATCTGGAAATGTCTTCATTTCTCCCCCATTTTTGAAGGACAGTTTTGCCATATATACAATTCTTGTTTGACAAGTTTTTTCTTCCAGCACTTTAAATATGTCATCTCATGCCTTCTGGCCTCCATGGTTTCTAGTGAGAAATTGGCTATTATTCCTATCAAGGATCGCTTATATGTGACAAGTTGCTTCTCTCTTGCTGCTTTCAAGATTCTTTTTGTCTTTGACTTTTGACAGTTTGCTTATAATGTCTTGGTGTGGGGGTCTCTTTGAGTTTATCCTATTTAAAAGTTTGTTGAACTTCTTGGATTTATAGACTTATATCTCTCATTAAATTTGGGGATTTGGTGAACTTTTTTATTTAAATATTATTTTGCCTCTTTCTATTCTTCTTCTCTTTCTGGGACTCCCTTAATGTATATGATGATCGACTTGATGGTGCCCTATAGGTCCCTTAGGCTCTGTTCACTTCCTTCATTCTTTTCTTTCTGTTCTTCAGGCTAGATAATTTCAATTGTCCAATCTCTGAGTTAGCTGATTCTTGCGTTCCACATTCTCCAAATCTGCTGTTGAATATCTTAGTGGATATTTCACTTCAGTTATTGTATTTTTGAGCTCCAGAATTTCTTTGGTTTCATTGTATAATTTCTCTTTATTGATATTCTGATTTTGTCTATATACCTTTTTCTTGATTTCCTGTAGTTCTTTGTCCCTGTTTCCTTTAACTCTTTGAACATACTTAAGATAATTGTTTTAAAATCTTTGGGGGCTTCCCTGGTGGCGCAGTGGTTGAGAATCTGCCTGCCAATGCAGGGGACACGGGTTCGAGCCCTGGTCTGGGAAGATCCCACATGCCGCGGAGCAGCTGGGCCCGTGAGCCACAACTACTGAGCCTGCGCGTCTGGAGCCTGTGCTCCGCAACAAGAGAGGCCGCGATAGCGAGAGGCCTGCACACCGCAATGAAGAGTGGCCCCCCGCTTGCCGCAACTAGAGAAAGCCCTCACACAGAAACAAAGATCCAACACAGCTAAAAATAAATAAGTAAATTTATTAAAAAAAAAAAAAACTTTGCTAAGTCTGGTGTCTGGACTTTTATCGGAAATGGTTTCTGTCAACTTACTTTGTTCCTTTTAATGGGTTCGTATTTTCCTGTCTCTACGTATGCTTTTTAATTCTTTGTTGAAAACTACACATCTAAATATTATAAGGTGGTAACTCTGGAAATCATATTTTCCACTTTCTCCAGGGTTTGCTGCTTTCTGTATTGTTGAAGGCTATTGTACTCCATCTGTTCAGTGAATTTCCCAAACTATATTTGCAAAGACTTTTCTCCTTGTTGTGCATGGTCACTGAAGTCTGAGTTCCTCAGCTTGTGTTTAGCTAGTATTTTGACATAGATTTCCTTGAACACCAATAGCTAAACAAGTAAGACACAAAAACAAAAAAAAGCCCCAAAACCCAAACTCTCCTAGTCTTAGCAGACAGGCTCTGTGTAGGGGCACTCCTTCAACATTTCAACCCTAGAAATTAGCTTAAGGTGAAAGCTGAGGGTTTTTGCAGGTCTTCTCTGAGCATAAGCATCTTGCCTTGGGCATTTTCATGGCTTTCTAGATTCTCCTGTATACATGGGGCTATTCAATGCCCTAATTTCCCAAAGAACCTCTCCCTAGCTTTTTCTCCTGGGCCTTACATGGCCTATTGTGTGTTTTATTGGTAATCTTTTGCCCCAGGTATCTGCAGGTTGTTAGTTTGGCTTGTAGTACTTTCAAGCAATGCCTGCAGCCTTTCTGGCTCAGCTCTGAGTTAGAAAAAAAAAAAGATGCATGCCCTGCATAAATCCTTCAGGTAGCCCCCAGACAGGTTACAAAAGACATACAGAGCCCTGCGCGCAACTTTCTGGAGCGGTCGACCCCAGTGCACCCCCCTTATGGAGAGGTCGGCTCCCAGTACTTCCCACTTCTGGAGAGGTCATTGGGGCTGAAGCCAGGCAGGATTTTGGGAACACTCAGAAGCCTTCTGATGGAGCTCTGCATTTGAAGCCTGGATGCAGGAATTTTCAGAAGAGCATGGTGCTGTGCATGACGGCTGTCTGGCTTGAAAGACAGACCCCTGAGTCACAAAGGACACTTTGATGCCGCCCATGGATTTCCCCGTATGCTGCACTGACACACGGCATGGTGTCCTCCTTTTCAGAGAGGAGAGTTCAGAGGATTCTTCTCTTGCTGCCGTCACTGAGATGTTATAGGCCACTGCTTTCAAGTAGACTGAAGCTGGGGCACCTTCAAGATGGTGAAGGAGTAAGACTTGGAGATCACCTTCCTCCCCACAAATAAATCAAAACTACATCTACATGTGGAACAACTCCTATAGAACACCTACGGAACGCTGGCAGGAGACCTCAGACTTCCCAAAAGATGCCCTCAGGCGACCTACACGCAGAAGCGGGGCCAATCCAAAGCTGAACCCCAGGAGCTGAGCGAACAAAGAAGAGAAAGGGAAATTTCCCCCAGGAGCCTCAGGAGCAGCGGATTAAATCTCCACAATCAACTTGATGTACCCTGCATCTCTGGAATACCTGAATAGACAACGAATCATCCCAAAATTGAGGCGGTGGACTTTGGGAGCAACTGTAGACCTGGGGTTTGCTTTCTGCATCTAATTTGTTTCTGGTTTTATGTTTACCTTAGTTTAGTGTTTAGAGCTTATTATCATTGGTAGATTTGTTTACTGATTTGGTTGCTCTCTTCCTTGTTTTATTTTTTTTATATATATATTTTTTCCTTTTTCTCTTTTTGTGAGTGTGTATGTGTATGCTTCATTGTGTGATACCATCTGTATAGCTTTCTTTTGCCATCTGTCCTAGGGTTCTGACGTCTGTTTTTGTTTGTTTGTTTGTTTGTTTTTTTAGTATAGTCTTTAGCACTTGTTATCATTGGAGGATTTGCTTTTTGGTTTGGTTGGTCTCTTCTTTCTTAAGCTCTCTTTTTTATATTACTTTTAAATATTTAATAATTTTTTCTATTTTAATAACTTTATTTTATTTATTTATTTTTTCTTTGTTTCTTTCTTTTTCTCCCTTTTCTTCTGAGCCGTGTGGCTGATAGGGTCTTGGTGCTCTGGCCAGGTGTCAGGGCTGAGCCTCTGAGGTGGGAGAGCCGAGTTCAGGACATTGGTCCACCAGACACCTACAGGCCCCACGTAATATCAAGCAGTGAAACTTCTCCCAGAGATCTCCATATCAACGCTAAGACCCAGCTCCACTCAACGACCAGCAAGGTACAGTGCTGGACACTCTATGCCAAACAACTAGCAAGACAGGAACACAAACACATTCATTAGTAGACAGGCTGCCTAAAATCATAAGTTCACAGACACCCTAAAACACACCACCGGACGTGGTCCTGCCCACCAGAAAGACAAGATCCAGCCTCATCCACCAGAACAGAGGCACCAGTCCCCTCCACCAGGAAGCCTACACAACCCACTGAACCAACCTTACCTACTGGGCGCAGACACCAAAAACAACGGGACTATGAACCTGCAGCCTGCAAAACGGAGACCCCAAGCACAGTAAGCTAAGCAAACTGAAAAGACAGAGAAACACACAGTACATGAAGGAGCAAGGTAAAAACCCACCAGACCAAACAACTGAAGAGGAAATAGGCAGTCTACCTGAAAAAGAATTCAGAGTAATGATAGTAAAGATGATCCAAAATCTTGGAAATAGAATGGAGAAAATAAAAGAACGTTTAACAAGGACCTAGAAGAACTAAAGAGCAAATAAACAATGATGAATAACACAATAAATGAAATTTAAAATTCTCTAGAAGGAATCAGTAGCAGAATAACTGAGGCAGAAGAATGCATAAGTGACCTGGAACATAAAACAGTGGAAATAACTACCACAGAGCAGAATAAAGAAAAAAGAATGAAAAGAATTGAGGACAATCACAGAGACCTCTGGGACAACATTAAACGCACCAACATTCGAATTATAGGGGTCTCAGAAGAAGAGAAAAAAAAAGGGACTGAGAAAATATTTGAAGAGATTATAGTTGAAAACTTCTCTAATATGGGTAAGGAAATAATCATTCAAGTCCAGAAAGCACAGAGAGTCCCATACAGGATAAATCCAAGGAGAAACAGGCCAAGACACATAATAATGAAACTATCAAAAATTAAATACAAAGAAAAAATATTGAAAGCAGCAAGGGAAAAGCAACAAATAACAAGGGAATCCCCATAAGATTAACAGGTGATCTTTTAGCAGAAACTCTGCAAGCCAGAAGGGAGTGGCAGGACATATGTAAAGTGATGAAAGGGAAAAACCTACAACCAAGATTACTTTACCCAGCAAGGATCTCATTCAGATTTGACGGAGAAATTAAAACCTTTACAGACAAGCAAAAGCTAAGAGAATTCAGCACCACCAAACCAGCTCTATAACAAATGCTAAAGGAACTTCTCTAGGCAGGAAACACAAGAGAAGGAAAAGACTTACAATAACAGACCCAAAACAATTAAGAACGTGGTAATAGGAACATACATATCGATTACTACCTTAAATGTAAATGGATTAAATGCTCCAACCAAAAGACATAGACTGTATGAATGGATACAAAAACAAGACCCATATATATGCTGTCTACAAGAGACCCACTTCAGACCTAGGGACACATACAGACTGAAAGTGAGGGGATGGAAAAAGATATTCCATGCAAATGGAAATCAAAAGAAAGCTGGAGTAGCCATTCTCTTATCAGGCAAAATAGACTTTAAAATAAAGACTACTACAAGAGACAAAGAAGGACACTACATAATAATGATCAAGGGATCAATCCAAGAAGAAGATATAACAACTGTAAATATTTATGCACCCAACATAGGAGCACTTCAATACATAAGGCAAATGCTAACAGCCATAAAAGGGGAAATCGACAGTAACACAATCATACTAGGGGACTTTAACACCCCACTTTCACCGATGGACAGATCATCCAAAATGAAAATAAATAAGGAAACAGAAGCTTTAAATGATACATTAAACAAGATGGACTTAATTGATATTTATAGGACATTCCATCCAAAAACAGCAGATTACACTTTCTTCTCAAATGCTCATGGAACATTCACCAGGATAGATCATATCTTGGGTCACAAATCAAGCCTTGGTAAATTTAAGAAAACTGAAATCGTATCAAGTATCTTTTCCGACCACAACGCTGTGACACTAGATATCAATTACAGGAAAACATCCGTAAAAAATACAAAGACATTCAGGCTAAACAATACACTACTAAATAAACAAGAGATCACTGAAGAAATCAAAGAAGAAATCAAAAAATACCTAGAAACAAATGACAATAAAAACACGATGACCCAAAACCTACAGGATGCAGCAAAAGCAGTTCTAAGATGGAAGTTTATAGCAACACAATGCTACCTCAAGAAACAAGAAACATCTCAAATAAACAACCTAACCTCGCACCTAAAGCAATTAGAGAAAGAAGAACAACAAAACCCCAAAGTTAGCAGAAGGAAAGAAATCATAAAGATCAGATCAGAAATAAATGAAAAAGAAATGAAGGAAACGATAGCAAAGATCAATAAAACTAAAAGCTGGTTCTTTGAGAAGATAAACAAAATTGATAAACCATTAGCCAGATACATCAAGGAAAAAAGGGAGAAGACTCAAATCAATAGAATTAGAAATGAAAAAGGAGAAGTAACAACTGACACTGCAGAAATACAAAGGATCCTGAGAGATTACTACAAGCAACTATATGCCAATAAAATGGACAAACTGGAAGAAATGGACAAATTCTTAGAAAAGCACAACCATCCAAGATTGCACCAGGAAGAAATAGAAAATATAAACAGACCAATCACAAGCACTGAAATTGAGGCTGTGATTAAAAATCTTCCAACAAACAAAAGCCCAGGACCAAATGGCTTCACAGGCGAATTCTATCAAACATTTAGAGAAGACCTAACACCCATCCTTCTCAAACTCTTCCAAAATATAGCAGAGGGAGGAACACTCCCAAACTTATTCTATGAGGCCACCATCACCCTGATACCAAAACCAGACAACGATGCCACAAAAAAGGAAAACTACAGGCCAATATCACTGATGAACATAGATGCAAAACTCCTCAACAAAATACTAGCAAACAGAATCCAACAGCCCATTAAAAGGATCATACACCATGATCAAGTGGGGTTTATCCCAGGAATGCAAGGATTCTTCAATATATGCAAATCAATCAATGTGATACACCATACTAACAAATTGAGGAGAAATACCATATGATCAACTCAATAGATGCAGAAAAAGCTTTCGACAAAATTCAACACCCATTTATGATAAAAACCCTCCAGAAAGTAGGCATAGAGGGAACCTACCTCAACATAATAAAGGCCATATATGACAAACCCACAGCCAGCATCGTTCTCAATGGTGAAAAACTGAAACCATTTCCACTAAGATAAGGAACAAGACAAGGTTTTCCACTCTCACCACTATTATTCAACATAGTTTTGGAAGTTTTAGCCACAGCAATCAGAGAAGAAAAAGAAATAAAAGGAATCCAACAGGAAAAGAAGAAGTAAAACTGTCACTGTTTGCAGATGACATGATACTATACATAGAGAATCCTAAAGATGCTACCAGAAAACTACTAGAGCTAATCAATGAATTTGGTAAAGTAGCAGGATACAAAATTAATGCACAGAAATCTCTTGCATTCCTACACACTAATGATGAAAAATCTGAAAGAGAAATTAAGGAAACACTCCCATTTACCATTGCAACAAAAATAATAAAATACCTAGGAATAAACCTACCTAAGGAGACAAAAGACCTGTATGTAGAAACTATAAGACACTGATGAAAGAAATTAAAGATGATACAAACAGATGGAGAGATATACCTTGTTCTTGGATTGGAAGAATCAACATTGTGAAAATAACTATACTACCAAAAGCCATCTACAGATTCAAGGCAACCTCTATCAAACTACCAATGGCATTTATCACAGAACTAAAAGAAAAAATTTCACAATTTGTGTGGAAACACAAAAGACCCCGAAGAGCCAAAGCAATCTTGAGAAAGAAAAACGCAGCTGGAGGAATCAGGCTCCCTCCGTTCAGACTATACTACAAAGCTACAGTAATCAAGACAGTATGGTAATGGCACAAAAACAGAAATATAGATCAATGGAACAGGATAGAAAGCCCAGAGATAAACCCATGCACATATGGTCACCTTATCTTTGATAAAGGAGGCAAGGGTATACAATGGAGAAAAGACAGCCTCTTCAATAAGTGGTGCTGGGAAAACTGAACAGCTAAATGTAATAGAATGAAATTAGAACACTCCCTAACACCATACACAAAAATAAACTCAAAATGGATTAAAGACCTAAATGTAAGGCAAGCCACTATAAAACTCTAGTGGAAAACATAGGCAGAACACTCCATGACATAAATCACAGCAAGATCCTTTTTGACCCACCACCTAGAGAAATGGGAATAAAAGCAAAAATAAACAAATAGGACCTAATGAAACTTAAAAGCTTTTGCACAGCAAAGGAAACCATAAACAAGACAAACAGATAACCCTCAGAATGGGAAAAATTATTTACAAACAAAGCAACTGACAAAGGATTAATCTCCAAAATATACAAGCAGCTCATGCATCTCAATATCAAAAAACAAACAACCCAATCCAAAAATGGGCAGAAGACCTAAACAGACATTTCTCCAAAGAAGATATACAGATTGCCAACAAACACATGAAAGGATGCTCAACATCACTAATTATTAGAGAAATGCAAATCAGAACTACAGTGAGGTATCACCTCACAGCAGTCAGAATGGCCATCATCAAAAAATCTACAAACAATAAATGCTGGAGAGGGTGTGGAGAAAAGGGAACCCTCTTGCACTGTTGGTGGGAATGTAAATTGATACAACCACTATGGAGAACAGTATGGAGGTTACTTAAAAAACTAAGAATAGAACTACCATACAACCCAGCAATCCCACTACTGGTCATATACCCTGAGAAAACCATAATTCAAAGAGTCATGTACCACAATGTTCATTGCAGCTCTATTTACAATAGCCAGGACACAGAAGCAACCTAAATGTCCATCGACAGATGAATGGATAAAGAAGATGTGGCAGATATATACAATGGAATATTACTCAGCCATAAAAAGAAACGAAATTGAGTTATTTGTAGTGAGGTCGATGGACCTAGAGACTGTCATACAGAGGGAAGTAAGTCACAAAGAGAAAAACAAAAACCGTGTGCTAACACATCTATATGGAATCTAAGAAAAAAAAAAAAGGTTCTGAAAAACCTAGGGGCAGGACAGGAATAAAGATATAGACATAGAGAATGGACTTGAGGACACGGGGAGGGGGAAGGGTAAGCTGGGACAAAGTGAGAGAGTGGCATGGAGATTTATACACTACCAAATGTAATATAGATAGCTAGTGGGAAGCAGCTGCATAGCACAGGGAGATCAGCTGGGTGCTTTGTGACCACCTAGAGGGGTGGGATAGGGAGGGTGGGAGGGAGATGCAAGAGGGAGGAGATATGGGGATATATGTATATGTATAGCTGATTCAGTGTTATACAGCAGAAACGAACACTCCATTGTAAAGCAATTATACTCCAATAAAGATGTTTAAAAAAAAAAAAAAAGACATACACAGCAATTTGTTAACAAGGTCTACTCTACTCCCTCTGGAACCAGGGCTCACACTGGGAATGTGGGGACCCTTCAAGACTGCCACTGCACCAGGGAGGCATTAGGACAAGAGCAAGTAAAAATGCCATAAAGCCTTCTCGCTGCTTTGAAGTCACCTGATTCTTGATTCAGCTCTCACTTAGTTGCTGCAAACCTCTGACTGTTTTCCAGAGTTCAGGCAAATTTGTTTATGACAGTTTCTGCTTGATATTTTATGTTTCTTTGGGGGCACAAGAGTTTGGAGCTGCCTACTGTCTCATTTTTCTGACCTGAAATTTTAAACTGTGGAGCCAAATTTTAAAGGTTGGTAACCAAAGATACTAAGAATTTTAAAAATTTATATGCAGAGCAGGGTCTAGTTACTTTTTTATTACATACCATTGGAGTGCGATGTTTCACTTTGGTCTGGATAACACCATCTTTTTCGTACTGTATCATATCGTTAAGTGGATCCCAAGGTCGAGTACTACATAAATGAAAAAACACCACTTGTTTAATGACTAAGCAAAATGCTCAGAAACTTTTTAAAAAACTTTCTACTCTATGATTAGATTTTCATTGGTAATTATAAACTTAGCTGTAAGATTAAGATATGTCATATCTAATCTGATCCTCGGCTTATTTTATAGGCTAACTACTATCATGGAGTCAAATTTATAATGAGTGGAACATCAAGGGTAAAATCTCACACATACTGCTTAATTTAAAAACTATTCATACTAACAATAAAAAAAACTAGAAATGAAGGCAAAAAACTATGAGATACTGTTTGTAATATAATTTTTAATTACTTACTCTGCAAACTTGTAATGCCATTCTCCTGTGAGTGAGTCAAGTTCAAATAACTTGCAAGTCCACTCTTCATTTTTTGTTTTCCGATCTCTGGCAGCTTGTCTTTGAGCTTCTTCTAAAACATACTTTTCTTGAGTAGCTTCTGTTTGGTCTTTGGTATTTATGGCTCGAGTTACCCGCTGCCAGAGTCTAATACATGTGCAAAAATAATATTGAAAAAAACAACAGAAAATCAAATCTGCATAGAATAGGCTTGAGTCCCCTTGAGAGAAAATGATGCCATGTAAGCTTTTGACAAAGCTTATGCTCGGATGCTTAGAAACAAGTCAAGATATAAAAAGTGATGCCTTGAATAGAGTGAGACAGTGGAGACCAATTTTTTTTCTTGGCCAGAGAAATTTATTACATGGGTTCTTAAACATACGGAAATGAATGGTGCTGATCCACAATGGTAGAAATGTAATGAAGGCTCAAGAATCTACATTTTTAACAAGCTCCCCAGATGATTCTTGTATCTACTGTTTAGGACCCACTGGCCTCAAAGATCCAGAAGTATACTGCCATGTTTCTCAACCTTGGGTGTAGGATTTGTCAAGGAATTAAAAAAAATCAGAATCTCCGGGAGTGGGCCCAAGTATGGCTTTTTTTTGTTTTGTTTTTATGTTTCCCAGGTGATTTTAATGTGCAGCCAGTGTTGAGAACCATTGATTTAGCAGAAAAAAATACTGAGGTAAAATCTTTTCCCCTACTAAAGTTTAGTTTTTTATTAGATACTTAAAAATATATCTGTATTCTACCCATCTGGGAAGATAGCATGTTGGGCTCAAAGAATAAAGGCTAGGGAATCAGATAGACTTGGGTTTAATCCTAGATCTGCCACTTCTTGGCTGGTGAACTTAAAGTTACTTATCTTGTCTAAGACTCATTTTCCTCATCTTTAAAATACATTAAATTATACCCACATCTCAAAAATTGTCATATGCCTTGGCAAAGTTTCACTCTGGATGGAGAGCATCATGTGGTTATAGCTGAAACAGAATTTTTAGAACTGGTGCGTACGTAATCTTCCATCTTTGAAAACCTCAATTTTGAGTACAGAAGGAAAGTGCACGTGGACTTGAATCCTCATGAGAAGAGAACGATATGCATGTGGAAACATGTAGTGAGAACTAAACTGCATAATGTGTATAAAGTACCTAGTAGAGTGTCTTTTACACAGCAGTCCCCTTCTCCTAACACAAGGAAAGAAATAGAAGAATACGATTGGGCAATATGTATACAATATTTTTGGTGTAAAAGTATAGGAGATCCAGGAAGAATTTCATGATTTAAGAACATAAATTATGGCCTTAATTAGTCCCCAACTAATATAAGTCCTCTAGAAGCCTGCACATCCAGTGGCGTGATTTTTGTATTTTAGAAAATAAAACAGAAGTAGATTTTGTACCACTTCGCCTAAAGTTCTACATGCCTAACCCAGGTTAGAAAACAGCTGCCGGATAAAAAGCAAGAATCATTAGTCCCACCATTTTATGCAAACAAAAAAGTTTCTTCTTCTTCTTCTTCTTTTTTTTTTTTTTAATAAGCCCTGGAGCAGATAAGAAGAGAAAGGAAAAAATAGGAAGTTTTAGTTTAGAGCTGCAGAAGAGCAGCATGATTTGTGTTATAACTATTTGACATTCACATACACCAAAACTTGTATCTTGTATCATCCCACAAATGTTGAACTATTTTGCTGAATTAAAACAGAGAAAAGTGACCATACTGTTGAGCGATTACAAAAAAATACTCTTTGATTTTCATGAAGTGAGCTGAAAAGTGGTATACTTACTTCTCTGATTCAAAATCTCCTTGCTCTTCAAATTTTACAGTGTGCCTTATTAATCTCCACTGCTTAATGTCTGGTGTTGGATTCCAGAAAACCTCTGAATTATCAGTCTTTTTGTCAGTAATAAAAACTTCACTATCCTATATTTAAGGAAATTAATGTAGAGAATTATCTTTATTTAAAAGGGAATTTTGTAGTTTAGTAATATAATAATAATTTCTTCCTGACAATCCCACAGTGAAACACATTTTTAAAACAAATACAACTAGCACTTTTCTAAAAGCCCCAAATCTCTTCTCATTCTTATAAAAACATTAAGATTAAATATCTAATACTTTTCATTTAAAAACTTGGTTGACTGCACAGGAAGTCTGTGAGATTTCACAAGTTTCACTTAATAAACAAATTTTAGACAATTACATGCAAAGCCTCAACAGCTGTCTCTGAATTGTCAAAGTAGAGCATAGTGTTTGCTATAGCTACAATGAGATGCTGTAGACCATCTACGTATTCAAAATATGTAGAAAAACCTAAGAGCCTTTCTTAGCATTAAAAATCTTAGCACAATCTTATAAAATTTCATTTTTAAAAAAATAGTTTTATCTTTTTTCCAAATGATATTCAGATAGAAGTAAATTTTAAAAATAACAGAGCATTGTAGCCTCTTAGTTGAGTCTCTAGGTCCATCTTCATTTTCTCATCATATTTCTCATCATTTTCTGATTATAATGCAGAAAAAAGCATATACTGGTGTTTACAGTGAGAGTGCATTTGGCAGTAGCATGATATGATCCTTTTTATTAATATAATAAGCTCCTCTTAACAAAATTACGTAAATGTGAATTTAGGTCAGCAGAGAAGTAAATAAAAGCCATTGCTCTCAAAAAACACTATCTTTTCCATGGTCCTCCAAAGGAAATATAACCCTAATTGGAAATGCCTCTTCTGGTGAGAGGCAGTATACTGTTGTGTGTAAAAGCACGGCATTGGAGCCAGAGTGCCTGGGCGGAAATCTTACTTCACTACTTTGAACAAATTATTTAAACTCTCTGTGCCTCAGTGTCCTCCTCTGTAAAATGGGGACAATAATAATACTCATCTCATAGGGTTATTATACTAAATATTAAATGAGTTAATATGAGTAACATTTTTAAACAATGCAGTACATAGTAAGTGATATATAAGTGTTAGCTACTTTTACTGATTTAAAGTTTTGGAAAGAGCAAATATTACATTAAACTAAATACTGCTGATACAGAGCAATACCAAAATATTTGTTAAATTGAAACTTATGTTGAATAAGTTATGTTGAATGCTTTTAGAAATGGGATAAGTGAACTTATAAAATTTGATTTTTAATTTTTTTCCCATAGAATAGAATTCTTTTTGTAAAGCTACAATATAAAAATACTTACCCAATGTCCTTCCAAAGTAGCTAGGACTTCTTTTCCCAATTTTAGTTTCCCTGATATTTGATTAACACAGTCACTACTACCTAGAAATGGCTTTTAAAAGAAACAATGTTGAAGAAACATTTTACTTTTAACTTATATTTACATATAATATAGACAAAAAAATAACCAAAAATGTAACTGTATAGTTACAGTGCTGTTAAAGGCACAAATGGTGAAATGCTGACTCAAATTTTAGTCAGAAATGTTCAATAAAAAGAAATTTAAATTTGTTGCTGTGGAAAAAATAGATAAAAACAGACTAAGTGAAGCCCAAATAAACATATTAAGAAAGATCACACTGAAGTAACTGACTGGTGTCCTGTGCTCTCTCCTGATTCAAGACTGCACTCTCTCAATGTTGCAATATTTTAAGCAGTAACAACTCAGTAAACATAAGGGACTTAACTCATCTATTGAACAGCAACCCCTCCTTTAAAAACAAAACAATAAAACAATACCCAATCAAAAAAAACTTCCGAAAATTAAATTAGAAGAAATATATTTTGAGTTACTATATTGCCTTACTGATGTTTCTCCTCACTGACAAAAGTTTGATGCTCCAATCTAATCTTTAAAGGTGTCATAAATTACTTAAGACCTCTTCAGTCATGATTTTCAAATATCATTATCACCATACAAGCAAAAAATCTGCTAAGAAGAAAAAAAAAATCAAAGGGCATTGAATCAAATAATACTTAAAGAGATCCTTTTTATTAGAGCAAAGTTGCTGATTAGCTGGATATCAACATCGGAGCAATTTAGTCATAAGTATTAAATAATTCATAGAAATATTTTTATCTAAATGTAATGTACTATCCTACACCAACAATGACACTGTGAAAAGGTCTTAAATTTCCCTTTTATGCTGAGGCAGACAGAATTTTCCAAAGATGGCCTCAATTATAGCTACCCTTCCTCCTTCAGCCCACATGTTTTTCCTCAATGAAATCTTGTCACCCTCTCACTGAGAAGTGGGATCTACATCCCTCCCCTTTGAATTTAGGTGGGTTTGTAACTCTTCAACTAGTAGAGAATGGTGGAAATGATGTAATTTGATTTCTGAGTCTAGGTCATGGACAGCAATGCAGCTTCTGCCTTGCTCACAAGGACACTTGTCCTTGGAACCCTAAGCTGCCAAGTAAGAAGTCTGACTACCTTAAAGTTCCCATGATGTGAGGAAGACAAACCACATGAAAAAGTCATGTTTACAGGTGCTCAGATCTGCAGTCCTTGACTTTCAGTCATCCCAACATGTGATGACTTATATGTCATCAGACATGTCATCAGTCATGTAAGTGATGACTTACATGTCATCAGACATATGATGACTTACATGTCATCAGTCATGTAATGTAAGTGATGACTTACATGTCATCAGACATGTAAGTGATGATCCTTCAGATGTTTCCAGGCCCCAACTGTTGAGTCTCTCATAGCCTGAAAGTCTTCCTAACTGTTGCCCCAGCCATTATGTAGCAGAGATAAGCCATCCCCAATATGCCCTGTCCAAATTCCTGGCCCACAGAACTCCTAAGGAACAGAACATAGCTGTTTCTAAGCTCGTGAGTTTTAGAGTAAATTGTTAGGCAGAAATAGTAAATAATAAAACTCTGTTAGTGTACACAGCATAGCTCAAGCTGATACATACTTTTCTTGGGGGGTACATACTTTTTGGTATTCTATAAAGCAATGTTTCAATTTACTAAGAAATTCCCATTCATCCTCTTCTTAAATCTCCTATTATAGTGCCAACAGTTTTATTAATTAAAATTAAAAACAACAAATCATGGCTTTCTGTTGATTTGGATCTTCCAAGGCTGCCCTTTCATGAATTCTATGCTCTTATATTTAGTTTTTAATTAGAAACTAAATCGTGCTTTTTGTTCAATATACATCGTATAGCTCTTGTTTAATTAGATGATACCTCCTATCATTCTCTACTAACCTTTAGTTTGAATTCAAGTATTGCACTGTATCCAGTTTTTTGACATGTAATATTGACTGTTCCACCAAGCTCCAGTGTCATTGTGCCATAAAGAATTCCTAAAGAAAAAAAACAATTTTGACAAAAGGTTAAAGAGAGAGAGAGAGAGACTGGCTAATAACAAGTAGAACTTTATAATCTAATCTTCTAGGAGAAACGAATAATTCAAGAGGATTCTGTCCTACTCAATAACAATCTATAATATACACATAAAGTTGGTTCTGTAGGATTTGAATAGATAACAGTTGATCCACATTCTTTCCAGTCTATATTTACAGATTAATATTCTCACTAAAATATATTAGTAATCCCAAAATCAATACCCACAGCATTTCTGCAGTCATTCGTGGACGTGTGCAGAGTTGTCCAATGTGCACACTGAAGCTGAAGTCAAACAAGGTGAGACTCTTGACTTCTGGCTTCATTACTCATATAGTAAACAAGTGTCTTTTCTGCAGTATATTTAGTGCCGCATTTTTGTGCTTTTTGTTGGTGATTTTACTATTTACAATGACCCCCAAATAAGTGCTATCTGGTGTTCCTAAGCACAGAAGGTTGTGATGTACTTTATGGAGAAAATGTGTATGTTAAAGCTTGGTTCAGGCATGAGTTACAGTGCTGTTGGCTGTTAGTTCAATGCTAATGAATCAAAAGTATATATGGGGGCTTCCCTGGTGGTGCAGTGGTTGAGAATCTGCCTGCCAATGCAGGTGACACGGGTTCGAGCCCTGGTCCGGGAAGATCCCACATGCCGCGGAGCAACTAGGCCCGTGAGCCACAACTACTGAGCCTGCGCGTCTGGAGCCCCGTGTGCTCCGCAGCAAGAGAGGCCGCGATAGTGAGAGGCCTGCGCACCGCGATGAAGAGTGGCCCCCGCTTGCCGCAACTAGAGAAAGCCCTCGCACAGAAACGAAGACCCAACACAGCCATAAATAAATAAATTTAAAAAAAAAAAGTTAATTAAAAAAAAAAGTATATATGTAATATGGTGTCTTTAAAAAGAAACAAAGTTATGCTTTGACTGGTTGATGAAAATGCTGTGACAAGAGGCTCACAGGAACCTAACCATGTGTTTCCTCAAGGAGCAATAGTTTAGTATTCATTAATTCAGTGTCTGTGGTGACTTTATAGAACATAAGTACTACAAATAACAAGAATCAACTGTATAAGTAAGATAAATTTTAAAATCTCCATATTTTGGTTCTTGACTAAAAACAGTTGGGGAAATTCTGAGTTTGACAAGTTAAACAGGCTGTGTGTGTGTGTGTGTGTGTGTGTGTGTGTGTGTGTGTGTGTGTGTGTATCTGTTCTTGGACTAAACTTTTTTTTTTTCCCAATGTTCATCATTCCCATAGTTTGTATATGTTTACTATGTATACATAGAAACCATATAAGCTCATTTTACACACAATCATACTATACATATCTTTCTCCAATTTGATTTTTAAACTCAACATTTTAGATAGGATTTTAAGTTTTTTCAGAATTTTTAATATAATTTTTAAAGGTTACTTTCCATTTACAGTTATTACAAAATCTTGGCTATATTCCCCGTGTTGTACAGTACATCCTTGAGCCTTGAGCCTATCTTACCAATAGTTTGTACCTCCTAGTCCTCCACACCTATAATGCACCCCTCTCCCCACTGGTAACCACTAGTGTGTTCTCTATATCTGTGAATCTGCTTCTTTTTTTGTTATATTCACTAGTTTGTTGTATTTTTTAGATTCCATGTATTGAATATAAATGATATTATACAGTATTTGTCTTTCTCTGACTTATTTCACTTAGCATAATGCCCTCCAAGCTGGACTAAACTCTTAAGGCAGCCTTTAATATGCAAATGCAAAATGTTAATTTTCAAGAGAGGAAAAGACTATGCAATGCTTCTCATATTTATTTGGCTATGGAATTCTTATTTTATAAAACAACTTGAGACTAGTGATTTGGAGAACACATCTTAGAAAATACACGAAGGTAGAAAATAATCATTTCCTCATTCACAAGGGGTTATGATCTCTCCTTTTTTCCGTGCAATAAAAACATTGCTATGAAAAAAAAATTTTCCCTGTTGCTATTTGGGTATGGCATTAGGTATCTCTCTACATGAAATATCATTTTATTTATTCTAAATTATTTAAAATTTAAAAATATACTTCTTGGGCTTCCCTGGTGGCGCAGTGGTTGAGAGTTTGCCTGCTAATGCAGAGGACACGGGTTCGAGCCCTGGTCTGGGAGGATCCCACATGCCGCGGAGCGACTGGGCCCGTGAGCCACAATTACTGAGCATGCGCGTCTGGAGCCTGTGCTCCGCAGCAGGAGAGGCCGCGGTGGTGAGAGGTCCGCGCACCGCGATGAGGAGTGGCCCCCCGCTTGCCGCAACTGGAGAAAGCCCTCGCACAGAAACGAAGACCCAACACAGCCATAAATAATAAATAAATAAATAAATAAAAATTAAAAAAAAATTAAAAATATAAAAATATACTTCTTATCAATTCATTTCATGATTTCAGATATTTCACTTCATGTCTATTTCAAGAACCACACATGAAGCTCAAAGAATTACCTAGCCTGAGGCCACAAGTTGGCAGTCTTGCACAGTGGATGGGAGACAACAAGCCTAGAGTTTAGTCTCAGCATTCTTACTAACTAGCTGGTCTGGCTTTAGATAAGATTCTTAACCCTCTTGGTTTTTTCATCTGTGAAATGAGGTCATATTAAATAATTTCCATGTTTTCATGAATCAGTTCCTAAAATATAGGATAATTACCCTAAAAAGTTATTTTTAAGAAATGGGTTGGAAAGGAGGATGAAGATAATGACCAAGCTGAGTGTTTAAGGTGATGCCATATAGCATAGCAGTGCAGATTGCAGAGCTGTGTGATCTCAGGCAAATTAACCTCTTTCTGCCTTATTTTCCTCGTTCATAAAACAGGGATAATATTACCTACTTTATAGGGCTGCTGGAATGATTAAATGAGTTTATAAATGTAAAGTGCACAGAATAGTTGGGTGCCTGGCCTGTTTTAAGTGATAGTTATTATTTAATACCTTTATCTGTGTACTAAATAATGGGGAAAAAGCATAATACATTAATTTTTAACAAACTGCCAAACAAGGATGAGAAAAAATTTTAAAGAACTTGTTACAATGAAAAGCAGTACATTAAAATTTTAAAAAGGGGTGGTGGTGCAAGAAGATAAAAATCACTTTTGAGGATTCTGAAATAACGGGCAGTTTCATCAAATTTTACAACTTGCAGACAAGGAGAATGAAATTCCATTATTATAAATCAGACTCTTCCAAATAAAGTATGTGTCACAAAAAAATCCACTGTGGTGAATTAATTCATCATAGAAATATTCAGCAGATGATAACAATGATCTCAAGTATCTGTAAACCAAGGACACTTTCAAACAAAAGGCTGACTCCATCAATCTCAAAACATAAATTACAGTCAAATACACTTACTTAAAAAAAAACCTAACTCAAGTATGGAAAATATTTACCTTTACAATGAGCATATGGCATTGTCATTACATAATCTTCGCCTCTATTCAAGAAAGTTAACCGTGCTTCTCCTTCTAATATTGCAGATAATGAGTTTCCTGAAATAAATATTGTTTATTAAGTTTCACAAAAATAATTCAGCCAATTCAAAACAAACAAAACATATTTAGGACACCTATCAGATATCTACAGTGGAATGTCTTAAAAATGTCTCAGTCTCAATGTGTCCAAACATGTATTTGTTGTCTTATACCCAAAACATATTCGATCCATGTTCCTATTCTTACAAAATGAGTACTTTTAAAAGGTACTCATTATATGTTGGTTGTGTTATTTTACATGAGGCTCTTAAAAAAAATCTTAAACATGTAGAACATGCAGTAAAACACTGTTTCACTGTATAGCTTAATATGCCCTTTTTTGAATAAAAACATTATTTCTTATCTGTAAGACACATTACGTCGTTAAGTCCCAAGCTTTAAGTACGTATAATTGATATAATAATACTATGGCTACTTTAGAAAAAATTTAAAATATGTATAACCCACCAAAATGCAATTGATGATAAAATTTCATGGTATTTTCTTCTAGCTTTTCATATATATATATATATAAATATATATATTTCCCCCATTGACAGTTTTATTGAAGTATAATTTACATACAGTAAGTGACCCATTTTAATGGTGCATTTTGATAGTCTTAGCAATTGTATCCAGTCATGTAACCTCCACCACCACAATCCTTGCTCCTTGGCAGTCAATCCTTTCCTCCAGCCCAAGGAAACCACTGGTCTGGTTTCTATCACTATAGTTTGGCCTATTTTAGAATTTTGTATAGATGGCATCATAGAATATGTAGTTTATTGTGTCTGACTTCTTTCATTTAGCAAAATATTTTTCAGATTCATCCATGTTATTGTATCATTTCATACCACTTTAACAATACTGAAAAATCTAATGTATGAACATAGTATATCTCTCCATTTACTTGTCTTCTTTAATTTTCCTCAGCAATGTTTTGTAGTTCTCAGTCTACAGGTCTTATATATCTTTCATTAAATTTACTCTTAAATATTTTATTTTTAAGATACTATTGTAATCAGAGTTGTTTTTTAAATTTCATTCTGCAAGTGTTCATTTCTAGTATATAGAAATACAATTGACTTTTGTATTTTGATCATGTATCCTACAACCTTATGAAATTCACTCATTAGTTCTAGTAGTATGGTGGTATATTTTTGAGGATTTTCTATATAGATCAGGTATGTATGTGGTTTAACTTCTTCCTTTCTAATCTGTATGCTTGTCCTTTAACTTGCCTACTGCATTGGCTAGGACTTCTAACAGAATTTCATACAGAAGTGGTGAGAGTGAATATGCTTGCCTTGTACCTGATCTTAAGTAAAAATTATTCTATTTTCAACATAAGAGTATTAAGTTGGCTATTTATTTTTCATAGATACCTTTAATCTAGTCCTAGTTTGTTGAGAGCTTTTATCATGAATGGGTATTGAATGTTGTCAAATGCTTTTTCTGAACCTATTAAAATGATATGATTTTCCTTTATTCTATTAATATGAATTACACTGATTGATTTTCAGATGACATGCCAACCTTGTATTTGAGATACACCCCACTTGATCATGATATATTATCTTTTAAATATATTGATCATGACATATATCATTTTTAGATATCCAATTATGTGTGTGTATTACCGTTTATACATATTGATTTGTTACTAATTTGTTAAGGATTTTTGCAGGTATATTCAAGAAAGATATTGATCTACAGTTTTCTGATAATGTCTGGTTTGGGGATTAGTGTAATGCTGGACTCATAAAATAGCTGAAAAGTGTTTCCTCCTCTTCTATCTTCTGTAAGAAGCTGTACAGAATTGGTATTATTTCTTCCTTAAATATTTACAAGAACTCAAAATATCTGGGCCTGGACTATATCATTTTTATAATTTTTTTTAAAATTAATTTATTTATTTTTGGCTGCATTAGGTCTTTGTTGCTGTGTGTGGGCTTCCTCTGGTTGCAGTGAGCGGGGACTACTCTTTGTTGCAGTGCGCCTGCTTCTCATCGCGGTGGCTTCTCTTGTTGCGGAGCACGGGCTCTAGGCGTGCAGGCTTCAGTAGTTGTGGCACGCAGGCTCAGTAGTTGTGGCTCGCGGGCTCTAGAGCACAGGCTCAGTAGTTGTGGTGCATGGGCTTAGTTGCTCTGCGGCATGTGGGATCCTCCCGGACCAGGGCTCGAACCCGTGTCCCCTGCATTGGCAGGCGGATTCTTAACCACTGTGCCACCAGGGAAGCCCTGGACTATATCTTTGAAGGAAGACTTAAAATTACTAATTCAATTTCTTTCACTGATTTAAGGCTATTATAATGTTACATTTCTTCTTGGGTCGGTTTTGGTAATTTGTGTTTTTTAAGGGATTTGCCTGTTTCATCCAAGCTGTCAAATTTGTCATAAAATTATCCATAATATTTCTTTATCATCCTTTCAGTGTCTGTAGGATCCGTAGTGATTCTGTTCATTTTATTCCTGATTTGTATTCTTTATTCTGATCAGTCTAAAATCAACTCTTGGGTTCCCTGATTTTCTCAATTGTTTGTCCACTTTCTACACTGATGTCTGCTCATTATTATTTCCTTCCTTCTACCTACTTGAAATTTAATTAGCTTCTTCTAACTTCATAAGGTAAAAAGTTAGATCACTGATTTGGTTCTTTCTTTTTTTCTAATTTAAAGTTATAAATCTCCCTCTAAGCACCCCTTCTGCTGTATCCCACAAATTTTGATATGCTGTATTTTCATATCATCTAGTCTTAAATATTTTCTAATTTCTCTTGTGATTTCTTCTTTGGCCCATGAATTATTTAGAAGTGTGTTATTTAATTTCTAAATATTTGGAGTTTACCTCGATATCTTATTTATTTCTAATTCTATTTCATTAAGGTTGCAGAACATATTCTGTATGATTTCCATCTTTTTAAATTTATGGAGAGTTGTTTTATGGTCAAACATGTTATCTATACCAGTGAAAAACCATATGTGTACTTGAATACAATGTGTATTCTGTAACTGTTGCCTGTAATGTTCTAGAAATAACAATTAAGGTAAGGTGTAGATAGTGTTTTTCAGGTCTATATGTCTTTGCTTATATTTCATCTAGTTGTCTTACCATCTGCTGAGGAGACAGTGTTAATCTAAATATGATTTTAGAATTGCCTATTTCTCCCCTTAATTCTGTTTTTGCTTCATGTGTTTTGAGGTTCTATGATTAGATATACATTTGTGATTATTATGCTTTCTTGATGTACTAAACCTTTTATCATTATGAAATAACTCCTTTTTTTATCTCTGTTAATACTTTTTGTCTTAAAATTTTATTAATATAGCCACTCAATCATACTTGAACTTAATGTTCGCATAGTTTAGCTTTTAATTTTTCCTATCCATTTACTTTCAACCTATTTGTGTCTTTACACTTAAAGTGGATCTATCCTTGCTGTTTTATTCAATCTGACAATCTGTCTTTAAATTGGATTATTTTGACCATTAACACTGATATAATTACGACGGGTTTTTTATCTGCCATGTTACTGTGTATTTTCTATTGTTCCTCTCTGATTTTTATTCCTTGATCAAGCTTTCCTGCTACTTTAAAAAATAATTTGAATTTTTTTTTTAGAATTTCATTTCAGTAATCTTATTGGCTTTTTACTTATCCTTGTCATTATTGTGTGGATGTGTGTATGCTCATGTGCACACGCACATGCTCTAAAATAGCGCTTCTCAACAGTGGCACTACTGCTATTTTGGGCTGGATAATTCTTTGTTGTGGTGGGTTGTCCTGTGCATTGTAGGATATTTAGCAGCATCCCTGGCCTCAACCTACTGGATATACCAACTGGAAAACCAAAATGTCTCTGGCCATTGCCAAATGCCTCCTGGGCCCCAAAGTTGAGGACCAGTGCTTTAGGGATTACAAATATTTATCTTTAAAATTTCACACGCCACTTACAATTAAATTAACCACTTTTATAAAATGTAGAAACTGTGCAATCTGTATGTCCACTCTCCTTTAAGCCTTTATGCTATAGTTATATCTGCATATGCTATAAAATTCACAAGACAATGTTAACATTTTTTGTTTTGAACAGTAATATATATTATAAACAAATTGAGAGGAAAAGGTAAGAAAAAATGTCTTTTGTATTTACTAGATACTTATCATTTCTTACAATCTTCTGTCCATTCTGAGGATCTGAGTTTTTATCTAGTATCATTTACCTTTAGCTTGAAGAACTTTAGCTTTTCTTGTGGTATGACTCTTCTGGCAACAAATTCTTTTAGTTTTATTTTATCTGAAAATGACGTTATTCTTGAAGAATATTTTCTTTCAACACTATAGAGATGTTCCATTTTCCTGAGTTCTTCACAGATTCTAATGAGAAGTTGGCCATTACAGAATCATTATTTCCCTGAATGTATTATATTGCTTTTCTCTTTTTGTTTTCAAGATTTGTCTTTGATCTTTGGCTTTAAATAGTTTGAGTACATTGTGTCTTGGCTTAGCCATTTTTTTTTTCCTAACCACTAGACTGCCAGGAAATTCCCTGTATTGCCTTCTCTAGGACATTGGTGGATTCCCACTCCACCAGTTTTCTAGAACTTGAAGTTAAAGAAGTGGGAGTTGGGAACTTCCCTGGTGGTCCAGTGGTTAACACTGCACTTCCACTACAGGGGGCATGGGCTCCATCCCTGGTTGGGGAACCAAGATCCTGCATGCATTGGTTTAGCCATCTTAATGTTTATTCTGCTTGGTATTCTTTGAGCATCTTGAATGTGTGAATTTATACCTTTCGTTAAATTTGGAAAACTTTTGCATCAACTCATTTTTTTTTTTAACATCTTTATTGGAGTATAATTGCTTTACAATGGAGTGTTAGTGTCTGCTTTATAACAAAGTGAATCAGCTATACATATACATATATCCCCATATCTCCTCCCTGTTGCATCTCCTTCCCACCCTCCTTATCCCACCCCTCTAGGTGGTCACAAAGCACAGAGCTGATCTCCCTGTGCTATGCGGGTGCTTCCCACTAGCTATCTATTTTACATTTGGTAGTGTATATACGTCCATGCCACTCTCTCACTTCGTCCCAGCTTACCCTTCCCCCTCCCCGTGTCCTCAAGTCCATTCTCTACGTCTGCGTCTTTATTCCTGTTCTGCCCCTAGTTTCTTCAGAACCAATTTTTTTTTTTTTTTTTTAGATTCCATATGTGTGTGTTACCATATGGTATTTGTTGTTCTCTTTCTGACTTACTTCACTCTGTATGACAGACTCTAGGTCCATCCATCTCATTACAAATAACTCAATTTTGCTTCTTTTTATGGTGGAGGAATATTCCATTGTATACGTGTGCCACATCTTCTTTATCCATTCATCTGTCGATGGACACTTAGGTTGTTCCATGTCCTGGCTATTGTAAATAGAGCTGCAATGAACATTGTGGTACATGACTCTTTTTGAATTACGGTTTTCTCAGGGTATATGACCAGTAGTGGGATTGCTGGGTTGTATGGTAGTTCTGTTTTTAGTTTTTTAAGGAACCTCCATACTGTTCTCCATAGTGGCTGTATCAATTTACATTCCCACCAACAGTGCAAGAGGGTTCCCTTTCTCCACACCCTCTCCAGCATTTATTGTTTGTAGATTTTTTGATGATGGCTATTCTGACTGGTGTGAGGTGATACCTCACTGTAGTTTTGATTTGCATTTCTCTAACGATTAGTGATGTTGAGCATCATCAACTCATTTTTTTCCTGTTCCATTTTCTCTCCCCTTCTGGGACTCCAGTAACACATGTGTTAGACCATGTGATATTATACAACAGATATCTGAGGCTCTGTTCATCTTTTAAAATAATTTTTCTCTGTGTTTTCCACATTGGATTTCTATTTATCTATTTACAAGTTCACTTATTTTCTTCTCTATCATCTCCATTCTGCTGTAAAGTTCACTCTATGAATTTTTAATTTAAAATGCTGAATTTTTCAGTTCTAGAATTTCTATTTAATTTTTGAAATATATCTATTTCTACTTTTCTTCTAAGCTGTACAATTTTTTCATTCACTGTGACCATATTTTCTTTTACTTATTTAAGGGCACTTATTTTAGCCACTTAAAAATCCTTGTGTGCTACTTCCAACAGTATATCCTGGGGTTTGTCTCAGTTGATTTTCTTTTCCTTTGAGAAATATGTTCCATTTTCCTGGGTCTTTAAGTTAGGTAAATTTTGGATTTGATTCTGGACATTATAAATGTTGAGTTGTAGAGACTCTGAATTCTATTATTTTTCTCCAATGAAAGTTGTTCTTTTGTCTTAGCATGCAATTATTCGGTTGGACTCAAATTACGAACTTTGGGGTTTTTTTGGGTGGCAGTTTTGTTCTGGATTTAGCCAGAGAGGTAGGCAGAGAGAATTTGGGATCCCCTCTCTGGCTCTTTTCCTTTTCAGGTTCCTGTTCTCTGTCTAGTGGCCACAGTTTCTCCAAATTTAGTGTTTGGTTCCCCAGGTCAGAAAGGCTGCAATGTTTCTACCAGTTTACCCTGCTAACTGTACCTGACCTGAGGCTGAAAGTCATGGAAACGAGGATTCATTCTGTAATTTCTGTTCTATGACTGTGGACTTCCCACTGAATTGGCCTGCAATTGCTCTCTCTTTAATGTTTTCACGTATTAATAGCTGCTTTCTGTATTAGGGCCAGATGTCTAGAGGAGAAGGACTGGTCTAGTAGGACCTTATTCAGACATTGTTGTCCACATACATTTTTAACATAAAACCACATAGATTTTTGTATCCAACTTTATACATGTATTGGTATACCATAAAATCATTTCTCTCTTATTATATAGTATTCATAACCATACTATATCTTAAAATAACTGAATGTTCTCTTATTTTAAAGGAAATACTTGCTCTTTGTGGGAAAGTTGAAAAATCCAACGATAATTACCCATAATTCCATCATTCAGGTTAATCATGAAATCTTGATATAATTCCTTGCATCTTTTTTTCCTATATATGAATGTATACATGTTTTAAAGCAGAGTAGACTCAGAGCATATATGTACTCTGCTTTTCACTTAACATTATATCATAAGCCATTTCAAATTTTAGTGCACATTAGAATTACCTGAGGAGATTGTAAAAATGTATATTCTTGGGCTTCTCTGGTGGCGCAGTGGTTAAGAATCTGCCTGCCAATGCAGGGGACAGGGGTTCAAGCCCTGGTCCGGGAAGATCCCACATACCGCAGAGCAACTAAGCCCATGCACCACAACTACTGAGCCTGCGCTCTAGAGCCCACGAGCCACAACTACTGAGCCCGTGTGCTGCAACTACTGAAGCCTGTGTGCCTAGAGTCTGTGCTATGCAACAAGAAAGGCCACCACAGTGAGAAGCCCACGTGCCACAACAAAGAGTAGCCCCCGCTCGCCACAACTAGAGAAAAGCCCACGTGCAGCAGCAAAGACCCAACGCAACCAAAAATAAAATAAATAATATAAATAAATTTATATTAAAAAAGTATATACTTGAGCCCAGTGATTTTGATTTGGTAAGTCGAGATTGGGATTCAGGATTCCAAAATTTTAACTGATACTCTGATTATGAAATTGATGGTTTATGCATACTGTTTGAAAAACAAGAGCAGTTCTCCCAAATGATGATAAATTATTCAACCCACAGCAAAGTGACTAAGTACCTATATTTTATCTGCTTTGCAGAATATCAGAAAGCCATTTAAAAATGAATGGTTCTTAGGGCAAAGACTAGTGGTACAAGAAAAAACAGATCCATAGATCTGAGAAGATAGCCCTTGAGATAGAAAATAATGGCATTAAAAACCAGTGATAAATAAACCAAATATTGAGAAAATTTATTGGCTTTTGGGAAGAGAAAGTTGTGATCTTGCTTCACTTCATACACACTATATACAAAGAAATAAATTTCAGGCAAACTAAAGAGCAGTGAAAGCATAAAAGTATGAGAACATGTAAGCGAATATTTATATAAGCTGAAGTGAGAAAGGGTTTTCTAATCGTGACATCAAAAGCAAAAACCATCAAAGGAAAAACTGATAATTTAGTACATCAAAATGTCAAGAGACTACTTAAGAGGAATATACTCTACCCAGATGTCATTAAATTTAACTTAATTTAGATTCAAGAAAATGAACTAATTCCTAAAACAATATAAACTATCAAACTCTCCTAGCAAGAAGTTTCTATATGGGCAAGTCAATAACCAAAGAAGAAATGAGGAAGTTACCAAAAAATTGTCCCTACAAAGTTTGAATTTAGTAAATTCTTTCAAATTATAAAGGAACAGATAGTTCTGATATACACAACTGTATGTACTATAACATAGAAAAAAGAAGGCCAGCTGCTGAAGTAATCGCAGAAAGTGAGCTATGTACCTGGTATTCAATAAAAATTCTACAAGGGTAGAACACACATTCACAAAAGCCATTTAAACTATAGTGAGGGTAGGGGCATGGAGGAATGGAAGGTTCAGTAGGGAGGGAATAACCCAAATATACGTAACCTTCAGAAGAAAATGATCACCCTCTGAAACAAGCACAATATAAAACTAGGCAAAAAAATCAAAACCAAAACCCAAACAAAGCAAGCATCAAGGGATGATTTGTTTGTTTGAATTGTCACAGATTTTAGATTAAGGTTTCCTACTGTACATATTTATTTTCCCTTGTACTTAAAAAAGTTTTTGTTAGTATGTTACTTGATCCAAGGTTAAATATCATTACTGACTGACCCTGGACTAAGTATTCTAACTGTATTTGGATTCTTTCTCCTCTTTTCAAAGACTAAATAAAAAGATCAAGCCCTTAGGTACTTTGAGATGAAACTAAAAACCTTAGTAGAGCTAAAGGCAAAAAAAAAAAAAAAAAAAAATTACGGCCTAAAATGGTTAGCTGTAGTGGGCAATCATTATTCTGTCTTTTGATAAGTGGTGTTTGTGGTAAATTTACACGCACATGATGAACACTTACATAACATGAGTCATACCTCTATTTATGAATGAGCAAAGAAAAACAAAAGGAAAAGGAAGGTCATTATCCAAGTAAAAATGATAAAATTACATATAAATTCCTTGCTGAAAACAGCCCAAGACATTGTCTGTATAAAAGCTCACCAGGAAATATTACCTCCCAGAAAAGCATATAGATTGAGACACAGGTAAACTCACCATAGAACTTGGACTTAGCCAGGATACTACCACTAAGGCAAAATCCATCTTTTCGGTTACTAACATAAAAGGCAGATATTGGTGGATGATGGGACACCTATTGAATACAGGAAAAATACATTAAAATATAATAATATAAGCATATTATTGTGATATTATCAAAAGTTCAAGTCTTAAAAGCATACTCTAATAATGAATTAAAAGAAACATTTGGTAAGTAGTAAAAATTAAATATTGATGATTGTAGTAACCAATCTCCAAGATGTATCTCAAGGAAACCTACCTCCTGGTATTCACACCGTAAGGTGAGCTTCTCTTACACTGTACCAAAGTTAGTTTGTGTGGAAGTAATAGTATATCACTTCTGAAATTAGGTTATAATGCAGCATGTACCTTGGTGTGTGTGTGTCTCTCTCTCGAAGATCATTAGCTCTGAAAGGCCAGCTTCCACGTTACAAACAACTCTATGGAGAGGCCCATGTGACAAGGAACTGAGTTCTCTTGTCAAAAGCCATGTGATGAGCTTGGAAGCAGAATCCTCCAGCCCAGGTAAGCCTTCAGATGATTGCAAAGCTGGCTGACATCTTGACCTCAACCTCAGGAGAGATCCCAAGCCAGACCACCCAGCTAAACAGTTCTCAGATTCCTGAACATCACTGCATGAGATAATAAATGTTTTTTGTCTTAAGCCATTAAGTTTTGAATTTGTTATATAGCAATGAATAACTAATACAGTGGCTATTCTTCATGTAGATTACTGAATAGACTGTAGGAAACTAACAAAAATTTTAATAATTAATATTGCAAAATGTATACATCATGTTTTCTGAAATGAGACAAAACTAAAATCAAACGCTTCTCAAGCTTCTCAACTTAGTGACGAATTATAGTGAACTAAAATACAAGACAGTATAATCATTAATTTAAAAAAATTAATACATATAAGTGGTTTCAATCTGAGCAGTATATCAAAATCTCTTGGGAAGAGGAAGGTTTTTCAAATAACATATAGTCTTCTCATCCTCCTTACACTCTGTATATGAAAGGTAAGCAGGTCAGGATTTGTTTAGATGAAGAATAGCTGGGAAGAAATAATAGGGTGGGAGAATTAAATTTAAAAATAATGAGGCAAAAAGTGCAATATCAGGTTATCTAATCGTGAATGCACAGATTTGACAAATGTGGAGGGCTTAAAAAGGCATGTAATTTGAGATAAATTTAGAAAGATATGGAGGGCCCTGAATGTCAGAGAAATGGGTGTAAATTTGATTTAGGAACTGGGGAACCACTGAAGTATCTGGTCCAAAAAAAGGAGCGGGGGCAGAGCAAGAAAAATAAAGATTTATTTTTTATCGTAGGATTCCATGACTGTAAGAGAGTATGTAACTTAAGAGTATGGTATTTAGTAGTAGTCAGTACTAAGAGGTTAAAATCTTACCAAATGTTCACTAATAAGAAAGGTTATAATCAACAGTGAGTTTACTGAGTTAACATTTTCTATAAAAAAATCTGAATAACTTCCAAATCAGTTTTATTTCTATAACATGCATTTCTAATACCTGTTCAGCAATATAAAAAGTTTTGCTGTTTGTTCTGGGATGAATCCACAAACAACGGAAAGTCTCACCAAGTATAGGATTATAAGGTTTCTTCAGTCCCTAGTAAAAAACATACAAGTTTCAAATTATAAATATGGAAGATTCAAAGTACTAACTTAAACCAGTCAAGATAGGCTTAACTGTATCATCTGCGAACTATCCTTATAAAATTTCCCAGTAGTGACACGAAATAAAATTAAATGACTTCAATCATAATACAGGTCTAAATAACCAAGTATTTTGCAATTCTGCTAACTGAAAGAGGCCCTGCAATGCAATTATTAATAAATAATCTAAAGATAACATAAAGAATAAAGAACACATGTAAGGCTATAGAAAGTAAAACAAACATTACCTTTGGCTTTTTATAGAATCCTGACAAATACCATTTTACTACTTTCTTCAAACGGAAATAAGGATTTTCTTCAAGAGCAGCCCTAAAAAACAAAATGATATATGCAAAAATTTTACAGAATATATCACAAATTCTCCCTCATATTAATCAAGTCAACAATTGAATATGAGATATGATTGGAAAGCATAATTCATTTTCAAAACAGATGGCAAAACAACCATATAAATCAGTTTGCAAGAATCATTTTTCATAATCTGGTTACTTTTCTCCCCATTTTTAACCCCATCTTTAGCCTTCAACCTCCCCTATGTGCTACCAACTGATTTTCCAGAGTGAATTGTACCAATATAACAGATAATCAAAGAATAATTTTCATTTTAAAAAAGCCATGATTCACCTGTCCCCTTGCCCTTCTGCTAATGCTATGAACATTGCAAAATACTGATTGTGTTTTTCAGGTGAATTCTGAGAAATTTATATATATATATGGCAATTTATTTATATTACTCCCTTCAAGCACGTCTGACGGTCCAATGTGGTGATTTTTGAAGATGAAGTGTGAGATGGAAGAGGCTAGGCCTAGGCTTGCCGACAACTGTGCCAAGTTGAAAATACTGAACTTCTCGGGAGTTAACATTCCTCTGATTGCTCTCTTCTTGGTTTAAATTCTCTTACTACACAATTTATTTACAGTTTTACATGTCTGTAGAATGCACAGTTCAAAACTCAAAGCAATATAAAGAAGTATACAGTCTTGCTATTGCCCCATCTCTCCATACTCTTCCTACTTAACCTCCCATAGGTAACTTTTTTTTTTAGCTGTTTTTTTTTTTTTGGCCGCACCACGCGGCATATGGGATCTTAGTGCCCCGACCAGGGATCAACCAGGGATCTAACCCGCACCCCCTGCAGTGGAAGCGCAGAGTATTAACCACTGGACTGCCAGGGAAGTCCCTAGCTGCTTCTTTTTATATAGTTTTCTTGAAGTATAAAGAAGCAAATATAAATATGTAGTCTTTTTTTTTTCTTATTTTTCTTTGGCTGTGTTGGGTCTTCATTGTGGTGCGTGGGCTTCTCAGTGCGACGGCTTCTCTTGTTGCGGAGCACGGGCTTTAAGCACACGGACTTCAGTAGCTGCAGCACGGGGGCTCAGTAGTTGTGGCTCGTGGGCTCTCGAGCGCAGGCTCAGTAGTTGTGGCTCACAGGCTTAGTTGCTCTGGGGCATGTGGGATCTTCCTGGACCAGGGATCGAACCCGTATCCTCTGCACTGGCAGGCGGATTCTTAACCACTGTGCCACCAGGGAAGTCCCAAATATGTAGTCTTTTTCTTAAAAAAAAGGGGAACAAACTAAATGCATTCTTCTGTACCTTGCTTTTTTACACACACACACACACACACACACATAGTCCTGAAGATCCCTCCAAATCAGTTTATAGAGCTCTTCCTTAGTGTGGATGTACCATACATTACTTAACCAGTCAACTGTGGCTGGACACTTGAGTTATCTAACCTTTTGCTATTCCAAACCCTGCTGCAACAATTTTGTATATATGTCATTTTGTACATGTGGAGTTGTATCTGTAGGAGATATTCCCAGAAGCAGGATTACTGGATCAAAGGATTGAATGCATTTATAATTTTGGTAGATACTGCCAGATGCCTTTCTAATGCACTGTGCTAGTTTGTGTGACCCAGCAGCAGTCTATGAGTGCCACACAACCTTGGCAACAGTGTGTGTTGCCAGAAGTGCAACCTTTCAATTTAGGAAAATGGTCATCTCTCAAGATCTTACTGTGATTCATAGGAACCTGCCTCATATTTTTGAGGGAAATAAATTTCTAGATAGATAAAAGAAAGCAGAACTGGGGTATAAAACAGAACTGGGGTATAAAAGCGTTTAGATTTTTGGTCAAAGTGATGGATGGAAAATAGATCTTATTATGGTTTGAATTTGCACTTTTCTTATTTTAAGTGAAGTTTACACGTTTAAGGACTATTTTTATTACTTCATTTTTAAACTGCTTGGTCATTTCCTCCACTCCTTTTTCTATTAGGTTATTGATCATTTTCATTCACTAAGAATTTATTTTCATTCACTAAAATAAAAAGAGCCCTTTTTATTTTAGGGAGCTTAACACTTCATTTATGACTTAATTTGCAAAACTCTCCCACAGTTTACAAATTATCCTTTGAATCAGCTTGTTTTTTTTTTTTTGCAATGTTCATTAATGCAACTAGTAGACTAATAATGCAACTAATAAACTGAATACAGGTATGAATGCAGAATCTAAAAATCAGGTCACAGGGCCAGAACCTAGTATCTTAGAAAACACAGCGCCTTGAAACTGCTGCTGGAATGGGGGCAGCAAGTGAAACCTGGAAACGTATGATTCTCCAAGAAACTTGCTGGGAAAGAGGTAGGCAGCTCCTCCTCCACCTCCTTTATGCCTGCCTTCTTCAGAATTACTCCCAGAATCAGCTGGCAGGAAGAAAAGCAAAGATGAGAGTGGGGATTTATGCCATGTGCCAGCAATTAGTAGGATGTTCCAGTTGTGATAAGCTGCACACGCCTCACTGCATGCAGAGAGGATAAGCACAAACGAAAGCAGAAGCCCCAGGACGGGACCTGAAGGAGCACTTAGGTGGGGGGAGAACAAAGAATGCCAACCAGCTCTCCCTGTGTTAGGTCAACGCACAGGTCAGGGAGCCTGTGATGGCAGTGCTGTCAAGGCAGGGGCAGAATTCCTGTCTTCCTCAAGCTTGTGATTTCTCCATCTGACCTCATAAACGGAAACATCACAGCAAAGTATTAAACCTGCTTCTTATTAAGGTCAACTATAGAAATGGTGGAGAAGAGAGAGTGGTATCTCATTTGAGCCTGATTTTGGTACAGCATTACCACTGAAATCAGCACTCTGAAAAACTCGAAAACCATGAAGTATCTTTTATTTTAAGAAATGAGAATTTACTTACTCAGATAGGAAATCTGCATGATAGTAGTAATCTGAAAGTTTATCCAGGAAAGAACGGGGTTCCAAAATAAATGTAGGCAGAACCACCCTGGATAGGTCCATGCCAGGACGGACTTGTTTCAGTAGTGTCCAGATAAGGCTTTTGTTTTCTTCTGACACAGTTTCTGTTTGAGAAGCCTCACCTGCCTTTAGCAATTAACAAAAAATACTGAAATACTATATTTATTTCGGACACATAAATATGTAGATAAGACAGCTAATACTGAAAATATGAATTTTCTCTAAGACTATTCCAAGCAATCTTAAAATGTGAAAATAACCCATTAGGTAATAAGTCAACACCTATAAAATTTAGTAAAAGGGTTGTCACAAGAGACACTAAAGTGAATGATATATACAAAGAATCCATTACAAAAAACATTACACTCTATTATTTTATACTATGTTTACTTCTATGCATTAGCAATAACAAGAAAGTTATAAATTCATGTTTCCCTACAATTTACTTTGTACCTGGCAATAACATCAAGGAGTATCTTATTTCAAAAGCAAACCTGAAGAAGATGTAAACTCTAAATTTAATAGAATATATTGGTATTTGTGCGAGTATATGTGTTTAATTGTTTACAAATCCTGATATATTCATATGTATGCACCTTTTAAAATAAAATAGGTATTATATAAATACTATTCTCTTTCAGGAAAATAAGCAATAGGTCATACAAATATCTTCAATTTCATCTGTAAATTTCCAAGAATTAGAAAACCAAAATCTCTGAAAATCACAGACTGTTACCTCTCCGAGTTCTTCATGGCTCTGTTCAGTGTAGGTAGTCTCCTTTAAAGGCTCAACCGGCTCAGGTTCAATGTATGAGTCATCTTGCCTTTCTGATGTATCTGTGTCACTTTCTTCACTTTTCCCCATCACCTCATTGTCAGACTCATCATGCTCTTGATCATTTTCTTTATCAGATTTATCAGAATACATATCTTGGTCCTTAAAATGCTGTCGTTCAATTTCACTATCATTTAACCTTAAGAGAAAGAATTATTAGGAGGAAGGATAAAGGAGGTTAAGAATATTTAATTTATAAATAAGAAGGATACGTAACACTTACTGAGAATTTACTATGTGCAGGGTAGCATTCTAAGTGTTTTATATAATTTAACTCATTTAATCATACAATAGCCCTATAAGTAAAATTATTACTCTCACTTCACAGATGAATAAATGGAGGCACAGAGAAATTAAACTAAAACCTGGAAAATGTTAAAAGATGACACTCTGAGCTCTTTGCTTCTCTATCCTTTAGGTCTAAAATTTTCCAAAAGCAAAATTTTAGACTATTTCTTGCTAGATTTTTTTCTTAGTTTTACAAACATCATCACTTGAATCAACCTATCACTTCTGGTCTAAAGAAAAACTTCAAGCCAAGACCACTAGATTCTCAAGTGAACACAAATTAATTATGATTTTCTACCTGTAAAGGTCTCCAAAGTCACTCATAATAAGTCCAAAAATAAAAGGAGAAATGTATAAGGTAATTATATCGATTTAATACTGGACTGAGGACTTCCCTGGTGGCACAGTGGTTAGAAATCTGCCTGTCAATGCAGGGGACATGGGTTTGATCCCTGGTTCGAGAAGATCCCACATGCTGCAGAGCAATGAAGCCTATGCGCCACAACTACTGAGCCTGCATTCTAGAGCCCGCGAGCCACAACTACTGAACCCCTGCCACAACTACTGAGCCTGCACCCTAGAGCCCACGCTCTGCAACTACTGAAGACTGCGCGTCTAGAGCCCGTGCTCCGCAACAAGAGAGGCCGCCACAATGAGAAGCCCATGCACCACAACCAAGAGTAGCCAGCCCCCACTCATCACAACTAGAGAAGGCCCGCGCGCAGCAACAAAGACCCAACGCAGCCAAAAGAAAAAACAAACAAACAAACTAAAACTGGATAGGCTTAACCTTGAAAAAAAAAATCCATGGAGAACTGGAAATGGAAATTTCAGCTTAAGGAAATGAACCTATGGCCTAAAATTGTTAAGCTGCCATACCCAACCTTATTCTTACTTACAAGACAAGGGTTACTAATCTGCACAAAAAGGAAACAATTTTTTTTAAAAAGTCACTTCCAGAATCAAAAATTTTTTTAGAAATTTCTCATTTAAGAAAGTATCTGTGGGTTTTGTTTGGTATAAAAAATTTGTAAAGTACTTTACAAATGAATACATGGTGCCGTTATATATAATAACTGACATTTTAACAATGCTGAGATAAGTTTAACAGAGCAGAGTAGTCCTATTTGATTCTCTTTTAGTCTCTATTTTTCCAAAATCTTCTTATGTTTGGATTTTAATCAGAGAACTTCTAACAGAAATACATTTTTTAGAATACTTTTCTTTTTTTTCCTTTACAATCGTATATTTTTAAAAACGTAGTCTAAAATTGCTGTCTTTGCTTTCTTACCATCTAGTCTCTCCTTAATCCCTCACAATCTGGTTTTTATTTTCTCTTTTATTTTGTTTTATCCTCTCTCTCCCCTTTGGCAACCAGTCCAGTTGCAAGACTTCATCATTTCTATTTGATGATTTCTGTTTGATGATTTCCCACGCATGCAAGAATAAGCTTCAGATTCATGTTTTTAAATGCTTGGTTGACCACATCTATATATACTGGGACCACTGCATCCTCAACATGTCCAATATTTAATATACTATCTCCCAAATATGGTCCTTTAAAAAAATTTTTTTTTTTAATTTTTATCATCTTCCCAGTCACTCAGGCTTAAAACTTGGTAATCTTTTTTTAACTTTACCCATTTCCTGTCTCTTACATCCAAGGAGATTCTAAGTCTCGAAGGTAGGCTCCCATCCTTCCTCATCTCTGCATCATCAGTTCCTAGCTCATTTTCTGTCATATATCCACATGAACGTGTTGATATGTTGATTCTACTTAATGGTAAAATCTGTTATATTGATCCTCTCCCTGATTCCCTAGCTGGATATTATGTTTTCATCCTCTAAATTATCCTGATCCTATATTACCCTAAGACATCTCTCCTTTGGTTGTTTATGTCATTCTTTTCCTCCTACTATTTATAGGTGCCTGGCATTTTATCACTTTCAAGCAAAACAAAACAAAACATCTCTCTAGGATTACATAGCTAGTAAACTGTTATACTGGATTCAAATTTAGGATCATATCTGATTCATTTTCCTATTCACAATGTGGTGAATTACAAAGAAAAGTGTATGGTATCTTACACAGAAAAGAGACTCAAAATTTTTTAATGAATAAATATGTGAAGCAGATGAATTTTAAGATCCCCAAATAAGAGCATTTAAGGATTACCTGGTATTCTATAACACCAGGGGAAAAGGCCCCAACAAAAACCCATTCCTATATCAGGTGCACCTCCCTCCTGCTCATCCTATCCCATTCAGACTCCTACACTAGGATAAAATAAAGCTCCAGATTATAGATCTGCAAAGAAAGGATGTAAAAGATAAGGTAATGGTGGTTTTATTTATTTATTTATTTTTGGCAGTTTTAAAAGCGAGTAAAGAAAAAGAGTCAAACAAAAGGATAGGGAAAAAAAAAAAAAAGTTCATCTCAGCTTACAGGGAAGCGAGGAGAGAAGCAGTCTAACTTTGAGGAGGGTAACCTCAATGCTGACAGAAATAAGTGGCTGCAGAGAAGCTGAGGGTTGAGGCCAGGGAGGAAAAGGGGAAGTCTATTTTTCCTGCAAAGCAACAGAAGAGATCTGAACCTCAACCTTCGTTTCCTTGAAGAAAATATTTTTTAGTACTAACTACAATGAATGCTTCAGGGGAAAAAAATCCCCCACAAATAGGATACAGTTCCAATTTGAAACACAATATAATAGGAGAATTCCACAAATACCAGGTAGAATAAGTCAAGTCCATTATAGAAAAAACAAAAAAGTGCTATAGAACAACAGTAGAAGGACGGATTACATCTCATTTTTATGAGGCAAAGAAAGGCTTCACATATGATATAATATTTGAGATTGAGATTGGCCTTGAAGAAAACACAGGAGTATGACGGAAGAAAAGAGCAAGGAGGACTAGAGGTCATTCTTAATTGAGGGAACACCAGGCACAAAGACAAGGTAGTTAGCATGGTTGTATTTAGGAAAGAACAAGTAATTCATATTAGCTGGAATCAAGGAAATAACTTTCCACACCTCACCATAGCAACTCAACAAATTTTAAACCAGGCCATAGGGGTTTAAAGACAGCTAAGTTTCAATCCTAGATACAATACAAAAATTCTAGGCCTGCCAACTAATCTAGTGAATAACATAGTCTCGAAAATAATCACCAAATTAGTGGCAATATCTACTTACTGGAAGTTATCACCACTGTGGAGACTGTTAGCACGTAATAAGCCATACAAAGTCACATGTGTGCTCTCTGATGAGATGCTCAGGTCATGTTCCTTTCCTTCCCTGATCATTGTACGTTTCAGAAGACTAGAACATTTCAAAGCCAACTCCAAAGCATCCATCCAGCACCTTCCTAGAAGAAGACAGATTCATAAATAGTATAATTCAAGAAACTAGAAAAACTAGCATCCATCTTAATTTAACACTGTTAACTTTTAAACATACTATTATTTCTCTCAGAAACATGCACTGTAGAAGTTAATTAGAATATAAAATCCTGCCAGGATGTCTTAATGTAATTTTTCAGTTTAATAAGTGCTTTTTACATTCTAAATATCTAGAAACCACTGGTAAATAAATAGCATGAACGTGCATTAGAAAATACATCTAATCTAAAATAAGGGTACTTTATTTTTAAAAGCTTCAAACATTAACATGTAGAATAACTGAAGGTACCAAAAAGGTACACGAAATATACCTAAGGGATTATGTTTCTACTATAAACAAACTATCTAAAATAATATTTTGTTGTTGACAGGACATCTATCCCAGGTTTAGCACCCAAATTTTAAGTCAAAAAAATGCCTGTCTAATACTGTTATTAACTGCCATATTAGTTAGTGGAAGCATTAATAATTTAATTTTTTGTGTGTGTGGTTGACTCTCTATATATATTTTAATTTTTATTTATATTCGACTATAGTTGATTTACAATGTTGTGTTTCAGGTGCACAGCAAAGTGATCCAGTTATACATATACATATATCTATTCTTTCTGAAAATTTTTTTCCCATTTAGGTTATTACAGAATATTGAGCAGAGTTCCCTGTGCTCAACAGTATGTCCTTGTTGGTTATCTATTGTAAATATAATAGTGTGTATGTGTCAATCCACAAACTCCCAATTTATCCTTCTCCCCCAATAACTTTATTTTTTTTTAATTAAAATTTAGAACAGTACTAGCAGAAAAAAAATGTTAATTGCTCTTTAAAAGTCATATACATTTGTTTCAAGATATGGTGGCAATATCAGCCAAATAAATCATTTTCATAATGAAAGCTCATGCCTATGATATTTTAATTTAAAAAATAATCATCTAGTGAAAGTAAAGTTTAGAAGGTTACATGATTCCCTAGGCTAAGCTAGTCTACACTATAAAACATAAAAGTGAAGAAAAAATCCATTATCAATTATTAAAGTTTTAAAGTTACCTTGCTTTCATACAAATTATACCCTCCCTATATTTGTTTCAGGAATTAAGTATTCAGTAATAAAGTACAGAATAGAAGTTTGTGTTTGAATGTCTTATGCAAAAAAACAAAAACAAAATAGTGTATACAGTGTTATGTTAATATTTAATGATGAAATATAAATAGTATTAAATGCACTTCTAAAATGACAAAACTTAATGAGTTACCACAGAGAATACTAATGAAGTCAAAAAGGTGTTAATATGTCAATAAAGGATGAAGAAGAAAACTCCAGGCTGCTAATTTATCACTTAATTATATAATGCTTCCTTCCTATTAGATTTCCCTGTTTGTGAACCAAGTTGATGATATATTTAGTGTTCTAGGCAATTTATGATTATAATACCTCTGCTGCAAATTCCATACTAAACACAGATTTCCCAAAGGAAAATGCAGTGATCTATAAAAGTATAGATCTATAAAAGTATATAGTATATTTTTAAGTGAACCTTAAAAATAAGGACCAAAATCCAATCCATCATTTGTATTTACCATCTGACTCTGAAGTAGCTCGGATGATCAAATAACTGCTAGGTAAGGGCTGAGTTATGGATCCAACTGCTTCACCTTTTGGACCCTTAAAAGCAGAATAAACAAAATAAATGGTGTACAGTATTATGAGATCTCAACTTTATATTATTCATTATTATCTGTAATAATCTAAGTGAGGCATGGATTATAATTTTTAAAAACAAACAAGCTTTAATTTCATGCTTCTTGAGAAAGCAAATGTTAAGTACTGAGGAAAGCTTTCCTCTGTCACAAAATTTACCTCCTTACCAGAAAACTGAACTTATAGTTAACATTAAGCATTATCTCTGCATATTGTTCACATATTAAAGAGAAACCTAAAATTTCCCATACGAGACCAAATTTTAATTTAACAGAATTTCCATACCACAGAAACTATTAGATAAGAAATACTAAATGTCTGGAAACCTAAAGAAACAGCTGGAAACTTACAAGAAAAAGAGAAATGAATTTTTACTAGGTCCAGGGGAAAATAATTTTTTAAGTTGTCAGATCAAAGAATAAAATGGATTTTAAGAAGCATAAACATTAGGAAGTAAAGATGGACATTTAAAGTGAAAAAAGTAGAAACAAATCAATACGATTTTAACAAATCCTATAATATCCCTTGGGTATTTTCAAATGGCTTTATAATTTATGGTCTAGTTCCTAGAACCAGTAGAGTAGGACCTTGAGTCAGACTGCCTGGGTTTCAATCTTGATTCCATACTAGAAAAATTACTTAAGTAACCTCTTTAGGCCTCAATCTCTTTATATGGGTAATGGGGGAAATTTGTATCCTCCTTATAGGTACGAGAATTAAAAAAAGATTCCATATAACATGCTGAAGAGAGTCCCTGACACAAAGTAAAAATTTATAAACATTACTCTTTCCTAATCATAGACATTGACTTTTAAGCTGCTTAAACAATGTCCTAAGTAGGTTTTGCTTGTGAAGTATATTCTGATGTTCATATAATTGTACAAATTTCCCTCCCACCAATATTTGGAATGAAATAACTTGACATTTAAAGTATTTTTTAACGATTTAAAAATTCATTATAATTCTTACAATGCCTAAAAATAGTAGTAAAGAATAAATAATATACATATAAAAGATTTTGAATGTAATTTTTTTTCACTTCAGAATGACATGATACAGAAATACCAGAGGTTTCATGGGTTAAATTCTTTCCCCTGTGGGAAGTATATAATCTCAGAATAGAACTAACTCTGTAATCCTAAATTTATTCCTGCTATGATTCCAGACTACTGAAATAAAGGTTAAAAGTCCAGGTCTTTTCCTAGGTGTATGTATATTGCCTAATTAAGCAATACCCAACAAATTAAAAAGGTGAAGCTACTTTTAGTTCTAATCTCATTTAGGTTGTTTACCTAAAGGAGGAGTCCTAAAACCTTTATTCAAGTTGACTAATTGACTTTAGAAACTAAAAAAATGATCGCTTTGTAAAAACTTAAGCTAGACTCATTTATTCAGTTAGCATGTACTGCCTGTCTACTGTTTGTAGAATTCCTTAGTATAATAGTTTATCAAATAGAGCATTTCTATTTTCTTGATTGTTTTTAAAACAAGGAGTGACCACGGTAATGCTTCTTAGTTATAAAAGCATTAGCGCTCCATCTTCAAAGAAAGCTGCCTCTCAAAAATATGTAGGACTGCTTCTGCTTATAGGCTTCCTATCACGTATTTACATCACTACAGGAAAGACCACGAAAATAAATGGCAGCTTCTGTTCTAGGGAGTCTGACAATTTGATAAAGAGAAAAACACTCACAGTAAACAGGATACAATATCACAAAGCAAAGCTGGTAATTGCAAAGTAAAAGAACAGTACAAACAATCCCTACAGACAAGAGATAATAAGGTACAATATAAATTTGGGAAGCATTTTCTGGAGAAATTTTTAAGTTAGATCTTAAAGGTAAACTAAGCATTTTGGTGCACATTTCATTGTGGGTAGAAACAGAAAGAGGAATAATGTGATTGAAGACAAAAACAAATTTATAAGTTCTGGCAGAGGACAGCAATCATTAATCATTCATTGATTTATCTCAGTTCTACTTATAGATTGTCATCTTTACCTCTCACACCTATATAACAAGTGCTTACTTACCTTCACTGCCCAAATGGACTGCTCCAAAGGATGGAAAAGTTTAAAACAAAAGCCATCCTTTTTTGATGGACGCTCAATGATCTCACAGGCATTCAGAAGGACTGTTCCTACCCATTGACCATTTTTTTGGGTTTTATAGATCAGTAGCACACCAGGTTTCAACACACACCACAATTTGGTCCAGCTCTTTAGAGTACCACGAATCTACAAAAATATAAGTTTATTTAAGAAATAAACCTTTGTTTCTCTGCTCCACAAGATACTAACCAAATAGAGGCAAATAGGGTATTTTAATCTAAAATTTCCATAAAGTGTACACTTTAAATTCACTAGATGTATGTTTGTTAAGCTACTAAACAGCAAGCACTGGAAATAAATGTGAAAACAGCATGACTCCTGCTTCTGAGGAACTTAAATTCTAGTGGGAGACTGCATCAACAATTTCAAAATAATGTACCAAGTAGAATGGTTTTCCTAACCTTCCTGGCCAGGTCAGGGGCCATTAAAATATACTTTCCTAGTACCAAGATCTGGAGCTTAAAGACTTAGTAAGTAGAGCCAATATAAGTCAGAAGGTGTTTTCAGAATAAGATCGAAGAAGACCCCCATATTACTTGAACTATCAAGGAAACTATCACTAGACTTCTATTTTAGTAAGAGAACTTCCATGACAGATCCCATAAGGATTTTAGGTTGGAGGTTGTACCTACCCTTGGGGAAGGTGGAAAGCTTTCAGTGCTGGGGTTATTTTTAGGTGAAAGCCAGGTACTAAAACTTCCTGGGAGTCAGGGTCTTACAAGACCATTCTCAAAGTTAGCATTAGTCTAAAATACTCCTACCAAATATCCTACAGATAAGAATGATAAAGAGGATAGAGTGACTAAGATGACAGAAAATAAAAATAAGTGGAAATAACCAGAGGCTAAAAGAATAAGGAATAGAAATAGCAATCTGTATGTTGTTCTGCAAATCAATGCTTTTCAAACGGTAACTTTTACACTAACTTTGTCTCATATCTTCTCCAAAATGCAAATATACCAAGTCTACAATAATACTAAATGATAATTTGAACAGCAAACAAAATATTTCTTTACAGCACATCAGTTAGACCAGCGGTCCCCAACCTTTCTGGCACCAGGGACCGGTTTCGTGAAAGACAATTTTTCCTCAAGGAGAGGGGATGGTTCAGGCGGTAATGCGAGTGATGGTTCAGGCGGTAACACAAGCGATGGGGGGCGGCAGATGAAGCTTCGCTTGCTCGCCTGCTGCTCACCTCCTGATGTTTGGCCCGATTCCTAACAGGCCGCGGACTGGTACTGGTCCGTGGTCCGGGGGTTGGGGACCCCTGGATTAGACTATATCATGTCACACAAATCAAAAAGCCTTTTTAAAAGAACTGCTATCCATATTTGATGTTATTGTCAAGAGAGACAACATTAAGGTTTCTTCTCTCCATTAAGACTGGAACATAGATCCTCTGGGATACAATTAGTAGTTTCTTCATCAGTGAAAAACAATCAACCTAGGAGATGTTTTTGTCTTACAGGCTTTTAGGTGCACTCTGGGCTTTCCTATTCCAGTTGGTAAATATCCAGCATTTGAATTCAAGAGTCAATACAAACTGACCTTCAACCAATCAGCCATAACAATAACAGAGGGATCTGTGATTGTACTGAGTAACTCCTTTGTGGCTCTTTTCTTTTCTTCTCGGTAATTTTTCTTTTGTACCTATTTTACAGAAATAATGGAAAAATTAAAAATTCATTAGAAATAGGCAATTTCTTTTTTTAGCTCCATAGAATGTAAAAAATTCTACACTCCAAAATAAAATTCTAAACCTCTTTTAGAATTCTAGCATCTTAGGACAGAACTTTTTTTTTTAAAGAGCTGGTAGAAATTTTTAGAAAAGCAAGGTTAGAATCTAGTTTTTCTGATCACTAGTCCAATTCTCTGTATATTTTTAAAGAATTTTATGTTTTTAAAATTACACAGTACATGAATACAAACTCATGGTAAAAATTTCAAACAGCACAAAGCTAAAAGCCGTTTTTATTATACCCTCTCTTATTCCGACTCCCAGAATTGATCACTGTTAACCTTCAGGAAAACACTATCCTTTCAGGCCTCTTCTATGTACACAACCTATAGAAATATACAGCTTTTGTGTTTGTTTTTGTTTTTTTGAACACATAAAAAAGGTTCTCCTATTCAATATTTTTTGGAGCATTTCAATTCTCTTTCCATTCCATGTCTACCTCATTCTTTTAACTGCTACATAGGATTCCTAGTATGAATAAAATAATAAGAGGTAACATTTACGGGACACACTCTGTGTACCAGTCACTGTTGTAAGCACTTTACATGTATTACCTCATTTAATACTCACAATAACCTTGGGAAGTAGGACTATCATTATCCTTATTTTACAGATGAGAAAACTGAGGCACAGAGAGTAAATTGCCCAGAATCACATAGTTAGTAATTCATGGAGGCAGAATTCAAATAGAGGCAGCCTGGCTCTAAAAGACATGCTTTTAAGCACCATGCTATACTGCTTCTATAATTTTTCTTAATATATTCTCTTACTGATGGAAATCTACTCTGTTGTCAGTTTTTCATATCACAAACAATGCTGTAGTTATTTAGGACTGGCAATTTTTCTCTCTTTTCTGACACTAATATATAAGATATAAATAACTAAGAAACCACAACATTGAAACTAATTCATTCAAATTATCAAAGTTTTACCCTTCATAAGTCACTCCTGAGATAATTTGGGAAAGCAGCAGTGAAGCAATCTTATTATTTATTGCTTTGTTGTTGTTCACGAAGGGGAGAAGATAACCTATCAATCAGTGACTTTTTTTAAACTAAAACACAAAATTTTCCTAGTTGCATTTAATGGTAAAGAGACTACATACACACAAGAAATTTTAATAATTATACAGTCAAAAAGTTTTGACTTTGGTCTTTGTTAATATGCATATCTGAATTAACAGATTTCACGTAGGATTGTAAATGCAAATACGTATAGGATCAGATATGGAAAAAAAGAGGGGCAAAACAGACTATATGGGAATCAAGAATCAATTGGAAAGCATGTGTTCCTTAAACTCCAGGATCTGTGGCCATTCTGGAAGGCAGGCCCAGTATTACCTATTTCTTAGGAGAAGCTGGAAATCTGGACTTGTAATTATTGTTGGCTCAAATTTTTAAAACACTGTGTAGGTCAAACAAAATATATCTACCTGTGGGCCAAATTCAGCCCATGACCTAGCAGTTAGTAAACTCAAATTTCAAAGGGCAGCAGAGCTTCCCATCAGGTGTTCCATAACGCAGTGGCGTGCGTGACTCAAGTACAGCTGTGCAGAGATATCCAGTCCTCAGCACCCGCACCCCAGCTGAGGGCCAGAGTAGCACTGGGACAGTCCTCAAAGAGTCCTTTCAGTTGACTCCAGCATGCCATACAAACATTAACATTTTTTTTCTTCCTTTAGGAATACAAATATTTATTTCTTTATCTTATTTCATAACTGTGGAAACTAACCTTGAGAGATTCTTTTTTTGTAAGCTTGCTTGAAGCTGAACTATCCTTCTCCGAGCCATTATAAAGTTTAGATTCAGACTGAAATCACATGGAAATGAAGAAAAGAGAAATAATAATTAAAACCGCCACTTATTCTACACACACATATGGCACATAAAAACTAATGTTAAAACTATGTTTGTGACATTCTTCCCATTCATTGCTGTGATTTAGGCAAATGTCAATTTTCAAATACCGATTTTCCCTTTACAGTATTTGGGTTTGAAAACTAATCCACATTAAAGCCACAAAAACACAAAAATAAAAACTTATCAATAAATTAATTTACAATGTGAGGTTAAATAAGATCATTTGTAAATCTTTGCATTCTATTTCTCAGAGTATTTCTGAAAAATACAATTATTTTATACAACTATTTAGTTATTCTTAGGACAAATGTATCCAAAGCAGTGTAATTTTTTAAGTTGAAATATTCTAAAAAACAAAAAACTTCTAGCAAGTTGCTGCACACATTGCCCTGTTGCTACTCCTTCTCCAAAGGGAAAAAATACAAGCATCTTCAGAAACTAGTACTGAAACACCCTAATTTGTACAGTGTTTAAAAATCAATATTGCTAGCACCTACTTCTTCCTAACTATCCAGTGCCCCTAAATTATTATTAAGGTCTTAAACTTGTTTCCAGACTTTGTTTATACTTGATATTTCAATTTGATCCTCATAAGAACCTTGAAAAATAGGCATAACAAGTGGTTTTATCTCCATTTTACAAATCATGAAAGGGAGGCTCAGGGACGTTGATTTTCTAAACAATCAATCAACAGCAGGAATCAGAACCTGGGTCTCCTAATCCAGCACTCTTTCAAGGAGACTACTTTCTTCCACCAGAGTAGAAGAATATAGAACTAAAAGCTGCTTCTATAAATCCTGGAACAATAAAATTAAACATATTCCTTCACTGTTCTATGATTTTCATTTTTACCTATTGTTAGACATGGGAGAAGGTGCTTAAAGTTTGTAGCACTACTCCCCGTGCCAGGAAAGTATATGGGGCTTGATCCAAATGGTAGCTTTCAACTGTTTAATGGCCAGATCTACATAATATCACTAGATGTGATCAAGGATGAAGAACTTTGGGTACAAACTCCCTCACTCAATTTTAATATCCATGAGGACAGGGACCATGTTTATTTACCGATTGTAGCCAGCTATCAACTGGGGAAAAGGAAGGGCTCAATAAATACCTTTGGAATTAATACAATGAAAATGAAACTAGCATTTGCAGCTCATCTCTCCTAAAAATGCCTCCACTACTTAGTACAAAATACGAATTATTATGTTGATGGTAATAAATGGCTGAACTGGAAGGGAACTGCAAACTACACTCAATGTAGAAGGTGGGGATTAACCTAATTAAATTTTTGTTGAAGTTACTCCTTTGAGAACTGGACTTGAAACATCATATTGCTTACTCCCATGATGATAGGATATATTGTGATACTAAAACCATTCCACAAAAGTCCTCAAGCCAAACAGGTCTCTGTCCTCTCCTTGCCACTGGAAACTCAAAGATGACATGGCTACTGTCAGAGGAATGTAATGGTTTCTATTTCCCACAGCTTAATAGGAAAATGTGTATTATAATGTACTTTTTAGATACTATTAAGTGAAGAATACTAATAATATTAGCTTAAAAGTTAATGAAAATGAATGGCTGTTTAACTCTTTACCAAGTACTATGTAAATACTGTATATGTTCTGCTTCATTGAATCCTCAAAGCAACCTTTTGAGATAGGTGTAGTTCCTCCTTTTGACTAACAGATTAAATAACTTCCCAAAGTCACAGAGTCATAAGTAGACGATCTGGGATTTGTACTCCGGTGTGCCTAATTCTCAGTCTCATGCTCTTAGCCATCTCACCACATTTATTTCTCACCTTTTAAAACTGTTCATATAGAATCTTAGACTCAAATTTAAGACTTATCTTTATGAACAACAGGAAATCTATTTCCCTAGACATGACAAGATCTGGCTTGGAGATTCCTAAACGATTCTAGTATATAAGGGACCAGCAGGCCAGATGGCTGTCACATGAGCTTGGTAAATTACAGCACACATACTTCAAGGAATCCTTGCCATACTGTGTGGCTAGTTCTGAAAAAAAAAAAAAAAAAGGATCCAGTGACCAAGTTCTATAGTCTTTTTAATGAAATACTACCAAAGTTTTCTGAATCAACAAGTTACCTTTTAAATACCAAGAATCATAAACTATTTTTTTGCTGGAAATATTTTACTAAACTAAGTTTCCTCCTTTCATAAACTTACTGACCACTATTTTAATGATGATACCTTATGGGCTGTGCAACTATGGGAATTTATTCAATCTCTTCCAGTCTTAGTTGCTCATTTATAAAATAAGGATATTCCTACCAAGTCACAGGGTTGCTTTGAGGGGTAAATGAGGTAGTGTGCATGATGCGTTTAACACAGTACTTGGTACACTGTGTTTCAGGTTTGTGACTATCCTCTAGATTGCAAGTGCTGACAAAAATATGACCTTTAGATAAATGGAACATTAACATATGAGAATACATTCGACTTGCTTTGAAAACTATAAAATACTGCAGATATAAGGAATAATAACAATAATGATAAGTTACTATGACTCTATCAGATATTTTGATTTGGAAAGTTGTTTTTTTTTTTTTTAATGTCCAAGGAAATATATTTTTTACAGCAAGAGATAGATGATTTAGCAAACCTACAGGTAAGCAGATTGATGGCTGGAGAATCAAGTCAAGATCTCAGCTCAGAAACCCCTTATTATTGTAATAGCATTCCTTTTATCCCACTAGAAATATTATTCATGCTGGCAATTCCTTTCATTGAGATGGACAATTAAAAATTTATTTTAAAATGCTAAAAGGAAGATAGGATGATCTGATTAACTGATTTCTCCAATTCACTCATTTACAGGATGCATGAGAAACAGGAACTGCCTATATTTTTAAAATGGCGGGGGTTGGGGGGAAGAAGGATACTGCAAATTCAGTTACCAAAATGACAGTACTGATACTTTTTGCATCAAATTCATAAAAGTATAAGGTTAAAATTATTTAATGGTCTCAGTTATGCAGATCGATCATAGAAGGAATAATAAGATTTTGCTTCCCAAAGTTACTTAGGTAAGAACAAAATCTTCAGAATTCCATGAGAATAAGGTTTGATGATAAATGTATAAATTTTAGGATTGTTCTGAAGAACAACAGAGTGGAATATATGTTAAAATATGTAAGGACAAACTACTGACTACATATCTCTTAAGCTAACAGAATAAACCAAGATTAAATCTAAGTTAAGATAGAATCAATAAGATTCAGCTCTTGGAAAATAACAGAATGAGTACAATTTTACTTACACCAAATAGTTACCAGGTCAAGAAGCCTATTCATTCACTGTAGTTCTTTATTCAAAGTAAGAAAAACGAATTCTCAAACACCTATTATTAATCAAGTACTTCATGAGGCACTTACGGCATCACAATCTGAGAGTTAGATCTTACCTCTTGTACAGATAAGAAAACTGAAGCCACTTTGAATTCTAGCTCTACCATTTTGACCCTTGAGAGTTATTTAACTTCTCTAAGCTTCAGTTTGTTCACTAATAAAATGGGGCCAATAATACCTGTCTTCTAGTATCCTTAAGAGAGTTAAAAAGACACTTAGCAAGCTCTTAGTACAAAGTAGCTATTAATGTCATTATAATTAGCATCTAAGAAGTCATAGGTATTATATGACAGTCAAGATTCAAACTCACTTTTTTGACCCTGAAGCAGTGAATGCTTGCTGTGCAGTAGAACCTTCTGAATAACAGAAATATTCTATATCTGAGTAGTCCAATATGGTAGCCACTAGCTTTATGTGGCTAGTGAGCTATTGAGATGTGGCTAGTGTAAATGAGGAATCAAATTTCTAATTTTATTTAATTTTAATTAATTTTAATTTAAGGTTCATACACAACTAGGTGCTATTGTACTCAAGGTGCAGCCTGTGTTTCCTTTTTCTTTATTAATGCACGCTGCTTCATTAAGGTATGTAAACTTGCTTTTCAGGCTCCCTGCCCTCCCCACCCCTCCTGCCCCTCCTTCACCCTCCCATTTAGAGACTACATGTAGATGGCTGTGGTAGGTAGATCTGGAGTTTAGGGTTCTGAGTAGGAATACCACTATTCCATACATTCACCAATTCTGGTATTAACTGCTTGAAAATAGGTTTTTAAAATTCCATAAATTTCACTGTATTTCTAACCATGGCAGAACCAAGATAAATCATCTCCTCGTTAATTATGCATCTCATATAAAACGATAAAGGTATTTCTCATGCATACGTTATATACATACAAAGGCCTACTAAATTTTCACCTTATGTACTTATATACATATAAGTATAGGATGGACCTTTATGTAATGAATACTTGAAAAGTTAAGTGTGAATAAAATCTGTGTAAAGCATATCATGGAATATGATAAAAAATATATCATGGAATCCTCTCAACCACTCACAAGAACAGGAACAAAACATGTAGGGTTTTACAAGCCAAGCCTACTGCTGAGAATAGCAGAGAATTTACTAGCTTAAGAAATAGATTTTCGGACTTCCCTGGTGGCACAGTGGTTAAGAATCTGCCTGCCAGTGCAGGGGACACGGGTTCAAGCCCTGGTCCAGGAAGATCCCACATGTCGTGGAGCAACTAAGCCCGTGTGCCTAGAGCCCGTGCTCTGCAACAAGAGAAGCCACCACAAGGAGAAGCCCACGCGCCGCAACGAAGAGCAGCCCCCGCTCACCGCAACTAGAGAAAGCCTGCGCGCAGCAACAAAGACCCAATGCAGGGCTTCCCTGGTGGCGCAGTGGTTGAGAATCTGCCTGCCAATAAAGGGGACACGGGTTCGAGCCCTGGTCTGGGAAGATCCCACATGCCGCGGAGCAACTAGGCCCGTGAGCCACAATTACTGAGCCTGTGCGTCTGGAGCCTGTGCTCCGCAACAGGAGAGGCCGCAATAGTGAGAGGCCCATGCACCGCAATGAAGAGTGGCCCCCACTTGCCGCAACTAGAGAAAGCCCTCGCACAGAAACGAAGACCCAACACAGCCATACATAAATAAATAAATAAATAAATAAAATTTAAAAAAAACCGCCACAGGGGGGAAAAAAAAGACCCAATGCAGCCATAAATAAATAAATAAATTTATTAAAAAAAAAAAAAAGAAATAGATTTTCTTACAGTCATTGAAGTTTGATTCCACAAACATAAGCTTCTCCTGCTACTAAACCTGACCAGAAATAACAGTCAAAAGTCAAATCCATTGACGAATTATAGAAAATCTAGTGAATTACAAACCCATAGGAAAGTCAATGCATCATACAATACTTTTAAAATTTGAACAGTACTCTTAAAGACAAAATTCTCAACAGACTTAAGAATATGTACAAGTATCTCATTTGAAAATTACTAATTTAGGGAACTATGTCTTATTCTAAGAAGGTGCCTTTCAATTGCACACTATTATAGCAAGAGATGTTTGGCCTTTAACTGGTAAAATGTACATGTTTTGATTGTCATTTGAATGAACCCAAAACACTTAGAAATTAAAAAACAAAACAAAACAAAACAAACCAATGAACCCTGACTATCTCTAGTTCTCTACATGGAACTTCAGTCTGAGATATACTGCTATAGCAGACATACCAGAACAATATCACTCAGGAGAGAACCCTGGTTACCAATAGGCTATACTTCCAAGTAACCAACAGAACCTAAATCAGCCCCAGGGGAACTTTCCTTTCTTCATATATACTACATGGTTTAGATATACCAACATAAAAACATCCCATAAAAATCTGATAGGATTTCAGTGTTAGTTCACTCGTCTTAAATATTAGAAAAATGTTGTGATCATATATTTGAGGACAACAATATGCTTACCTTGCTCTTTGACATAGAAAGGGAAGATTCATCTTTGTGTTGAGAAATGTCTTCCTTTCCTCTTTCAAAACCTATAAAAACATAGTCATTATTTCAGTATTACCACATTTGAACACATATAGGCATTAAAAAGCAAATGCACATAAGTTATTCAATTTCAAATATATACTATACAATATTTGATATACATCAGTGCAAGAAGCCCAGACTCAACATACAGTTTTAAACTATTATAGTTTAAAGACTACTAAGGGATCATGTCTAGTATAGTAATTCTTTAGAATAAATCAAGGTTTACAGAGGCACTGGTGTCTTTCCCTGAACCCATCAACATAAGCTAAATACCTCTTCTCTGCTCATTCACTTGGCATGAATTCAGGACTCATGGAACTTTTATTTCAGTTAGCTGTTTTCTAACAAAGAACCAACCCAACATACTTTTCACACCTCTTGCCAAACTGGAAAACAACTCCAGAATTGGTGGTAAAAGAATACTAGGGAAATAAATCTGAATTGAGGGACAGACTTTAAAAAAAAAATCTAATAATGTGTTTATTGTGAGAATTAAATGAGCATGCATAGAAAGCAATTAGCATAGTATTTGCACACAGTATGTATTCAATTAACATTGACCCTTAATATTATCATTGTCACTGACTATTGTTATATAAATTCTAAAAGGATAAATCTAAAATATGAGTGCATTGGGATATATGCACACATCTTTCCTATCATGTAACACATTAATATAGCACTATCAAAAGCAATTAACAAGTTAATGTTGTAAGGGTACAATTAGAGAAACGTTAATGCTGAGATTTGTGTGGCAGGCGTAAGAGGGCCCGTGCTCATTTTAATGAAGTTCTTTCTACTTTTGAGGACAAGTAATATTAACTCTTCCCTACAACTATTTGTTCTGAGTCCAATAAAAGCCTATATAAAAATATATATATAATCATTCATAAAGCAGCGTTTAAAAAGTTATCAGTAGTATCAGTGCCTGAAGCATTTAAAAATCATTTCTAGCATATCAATGAGATAGTCTCATTGATTTATTCATTTATTCTGTATTTGATTTATATTAGCTAAAACAAATCCATTCCATTTTCTTAATTCAGAGATTTTGCTGATTATTATTATTTTTTTTGTAATATGAAGAAGGAATCTTTTTATTTTCTTTTCCATCTCTGGTAAGGAGAAAGATCAGGCAATCCTAAAACCAAGTAGGGAAAAAAAAAACCTGTTTCATAAATCTAACATGGAATTTTAAATGAAAACTTACCGGGATTTGAAACTTCAGTGTATAGCAAACCAAAGTTACATAATTCAGTTTAAAAATTCTAAAATATTTATTCAGAGTAATAAACATTGTGTAATAAGTAATTCTTAATTCTAATGCATTAACACAAATTATTTCAAAGATCTTGTAAATACATGTACAAGAGAACAAAGATTTTCTAAAAGTATATATTATGAATGGAAAAAAGATGATGTTTTCCTTTATTCTCATAAGAATTGAATTTTACTTTAACTTCTCTAGTTTGGTTTTGGTTTCAGCTCAATCTAGGTCAATCCATTTATTAGACTAAGAAAAACGCCCACTTCGCTGTGTCTACATTCACATATTATTTTAAAAACAGAACAGTAAATTAAAACAAAGTGGAAGTTACAAATCTGAATAGACTTTTTTTGAACATGCAAATATGTCTTGCAGAAAGTTTCAAATGTTGGAAAAGGATACATACAAAAGCAAGATGAAACTAAACAAAAAAACAAAAAAAAGGGCACTCATAAACATAGGTTATATATTATGTCAGACCAATAAATGAATCCCATTTTACAAGATTTTCTATACCTCAAACTAGCAACTCAAATCATTATTTTAAAAGCTGGCCCTGATGACTTCCAAGTTATTTAAAATTACAGCGGATAAAGCAAAAGGCTAAGTCTGGTCCAATACTTTGAGTTTCAGCTAAGTGCAAATAAGCAGATGAGTAGCTTAAAGTGCAATGACCATATAAAAGTGTTCAAAAGCCTTAAACAGAAAATATTGCCATACTGTACACTAAGTTTTCAAGGGTAATTCCAAGGTAAGCAAAGCAAAAAGCAACACATGAAAGACTCTTTCTTTAGACTGGATAAAGGTGGCTTCCTAAAAACATGAAAAATAATCGTTATCTTAAAATGTCAGAGAAAGTATTATATTTGTTAGAAGCCAAAAAGGGCTCAGCCAAAATACTTCTTAGACTTTTATTTGTTTTCCATGTATAGGGATTTAAAATTACTTTAAAATTACTCCTTTTATTTCTTAAAAATGTGATATTATAGATAAAATCCTGAAGCCTACATTATTGACCATTGTCAATAATGCAGAACAGTTTCAGATCATGACTTTTTACCAAGTTTGCTTATTAGTGATATTAGGTAGTAAATTCTCTTCCTACTATCCTCCTCACTGCTACCATGAGATAGAAACCTACATCCCCACCCAAATGGCTAAGATCAAAAGGACTAAGACCATCCAAATACAGGTTAGAATATAGAGCAACCAGAACTCTATTCACTACTGGTGGAACTACAAATAGCATAATCACTTTGGGAAACTATTTGACAGTATCTCCTAAAGCTGAAAGTGCTCATATTCTAAGACAGAGCACTTCTGATCCCAGATATACCCAACAGAGATGAATGTGTTCATGTCCATTAAAAGACAGGTACAAAAATGTTCACAGCAGTTTTATTCATAACAGCAAAATCTGGAGCCAACTCAAATGACTATTAATAGTAGAATAAATGAGTACATTATGTTCACACAATGGAATGATACACAGCAATGAAAAAGAACCAATTACCAATACACAAAACAACAAACAGAATAATGAGTAGAAAAAGCCACCTCTCCCCATCAAAAAAAAGCACATATCATATACCATATGATTCCATTATATAAAGATCAGGAACTAGCACACCGAATCTATGGTGCTAGAGGTTGGAACAGTGGTTTATCTTTGTTGTAGGAGGAACTGACTGGGGTGGGCATGAGAGGGTCTTCTGGGGAACTGGGAAATGGTTACACATATCGATACATAACTAAAAATTCAAAAAGTTGTGCACTTAACTATGTGTAAGTTATGCCTCAATAAAAATTTTTTTAAATTCAGATATCCTTCCCTATTCTTCTAGTTTATGAGACCTCTCCTGCTATGACATCCTTTCTTACTTAGTCTACATGCCTTTAACATATCCTGCTCTGGGCTAATTCTGATTCATTCATCAACAATGATGATAATTATGGGGATAATTAACATAATAATATTTATGAAAACAACAATAAAGCAACCGATAGCCACTTGTAGGAACACTTGTGATTTTAAGACACTATGCTAGATGGTTTACTACTTCTAATCTTTAAAACAATGGCCCCCGCTAAATATTAGGAATATTCTATATAACTGGAAAAATTGAGGCTCACAGGAATTAAGTAACTTGACAAATGTCAATAAGTGACAGTATCAGAACTAATTCAAACTTAGGTCTAACTTTAAAATTCATGCTGTTTCTAGAATGCCAGGGTGTGTCTCAAGATCCAAGGCCAACTTCTTCTGGGAGCCTTGGTTAGATTGTGTAGGCATAGAGTTAGCTATCTCCTCTGAGACACAGCACTTGGTACATGTGTACTACCATATTTATCACAAGGTACTTCAATTATTTGTTTTCATGTTCATGTCACATACTTGACTGTGAGTTCCTTAAAAGAAGGGTCTAATTCTTATTCATCCTTTCAAATACAAAGTTTGATAAACTGATCCAAAAATTAATAAAAATGGACTCTACTTTTACTTGTAGCGGCTTCTTAAAATCGGTGAAATATAGCACACCTTCAGAAAAATGCATAAAATGTAAAGGAATAATTTAATGTATACAGTGACTATCTGCATAACCGCCACCCAAATCAAGAAATACAGAATTGTCAACATCCCATAAGAACTACTCCCCACCTGCCTCATGCCATTCTTTTTTTTTTTTTTTTTTTAAATTGATCTTTATTTAGAGGTAGTTCAACTATCTTTTTTTTTTTTAAAGTGTATGTCTGTATTATTTTAAATTTTTATTTATTTATTTATTTATTTTTGGCTGTGTTGGGTCTTCGTTTCTGTGCGAGGGCTTTCTCTAGTTGTGGCAAGCGGGGGCCACTCTTCATCGAGGTGCGCGGGCCTCTCACTATCGCAGCCTCTCTTGTTGCGGAGCACAGGCTCCAGACACGCAGGCTCAGTAGTTGTGGCTCACGGGCCTAGTTGCTCCGCGGCATGTGGGATCTTCCCAGACCAGGGCTCGAACCCGTGTCCCCTGCATTGGCAGGCAGATTCTCAACCACTGCGCCACCAGGGAAGCCCCCTCATGCCATTCTTTTTTTTTTAGAAATTCATGTTCTTTTATTTATTTATTTATTTATTTATGACTGTGTTGGGTCTTCGTTTCTGTGCGAGGGCTTTCTCTAGTTGTGGCAAGCGGGGACCACTCTTCATCGCGGTGCGCGGGCCTCTCACCATCGCGGCCTCTCTTGTTGCGGAGCACAGGCTCCAGACGCGCAGGCTCAGTAATTGTGGCTCACGGGCCCAGTTGCTCCGTGGCATGTGGGATCCTCCCAGACCAGGGCTCGAACCCGTGTCCCCTGCATTGGCAGGCAGATTCTCAACCACTGCGCCACCAGGGAAGCCCCCTCATGCCATTCTTGATCACAGTCTATCTACTCTTCTTTTCCTCAAAGGTAACTACCTTGACTTTTGCGATTATTATTTACCAGCATGTCACAGCAGGTATTTCATTCATTATCATTGCTGATTAGAATCCTACTGCATGACTATATCACTATTTATCCATCTATTGTTTGGGCTGTTTCTAGTTTGTCCCTCTTACAAACACTGGTGATACGAACATTCTTGGAAACGTATCCTAGTAGACATATATATCCATGAATATCTCTAGGGTTTAAACCTAGAAGCAGAACTCCTAGGTCAGAGTATATGTGAGTCTTCAACTTTAAGAATACCATATTGTTTACCAATTTGCTTATTTTTCCACTAGCACTGTGTGTGAGTTCTCCTTTCTCCATATCCATGGTAACACATCAATACTGACAGATTTTTAATATCTTTGCCAATCTGTTGGGTGTGTGTATCAATGGTAAATCAATGAGATTTTAGTTTGCGTGTCCCTGATTACTAATGATATTGAGCACTATCTCATATGTTAATTACCATTTTAATTTTCTCTTTGTGAAGAACCCAGATCTTTTGCACATTAAAAAAAAAAAAGCTCATTGTCTATCTTTTCCTTAATTTATATAGGAATTCTTAATGTTTTCCAATTATTGGTTCTTTGCCAATTAGATTTATTACAAATATCTCCCCATTCTATGGCTTGTCTTTTAATTCTCTGCATGGTCTCCTTGATGAATAGCTCTTGATTTTAATGTTGTCAAATTTAGCAATCTCATTCTTTTAAGTTAGTGCTTCTCGGTCTTAAGAAAGTCTCCCCTAAATCTGTGGTCATGAAGATATTTTCCAATAATGTAGTAGTAAACAGAGTTTACTTTCTCCTACTAATTCAATGGACTATGATTCCTGAATAAATTAGCACTCTGTCCCTAATTCTAATTTGTTAACAGAATACAAATGTTATCAGCATTGGTAAGGTATAACCTTTTTATATACTTCAGTAAAATTTGGTTCATTAATGTTTAGATATAATAAAGCAAGTTTTATGCTGCTTTAATCTTGTTTAAATGAGATTATATACACATATCTACAAATGCAGATTGAATAAGTATTTACAAAATATAGAATTGCTACATAAACTATACTGAATACAGCCAAGAATCAAGAAATTGTATAAGAAAAAAATCTCCGAGAAGTCAAAACATACTAAACAGATCTATCTATGTACTAAAGCTTACACAGAGTGTCTATAAACATCTTTGTTCAAAGTTTATTTATTCCAATTTCTAGGTACCTGGACAAAGGGTATCATTTCTATTTTATAACTCATCATAAAGAAAAAGGCCATACCAATATATCCCTTAAGGTAGAAGTAACAACAACAACAAAAAAAAGCGGGGGGGGGGGGGGGGAGATTTTCCTAAGGAAAACTAAAATGATAAAAGGGTTGTGGTCAAAGTGGTAAAACGAAGTTATCTTTAAATATCACTAATGTAGAACCTCTCTTTCTCTAATGGTGTCAGATAAATCAATAAAATGTCCCAGAAAAAATTATATTTTTTACTTTTAACTTAAAAGAAATACATAAAAAGCCACTTCTTTGAAGTACCTAATTCTACTTCTTAGCTGATAAAATAAAACATATTTTAAAAAGCTTTTTATTATGGCTGGTTGTAATAAAACTGTTGGTTGTATTAAGAGGAATATGGAAGCAACCCTATGAATATGATTTTTCTCTATTTCAAGAATTAGAAAACAAAGCCAACCATTTACTTTTCCATTCAAACAAATCTATCTAGAATGACCTTCAATATTTTCTTTGACAAGAGAAACTGACAATTCTGTCTTCAATTACCTAATGAAGTAAAAACCAAACTTCTAAACAGTGAAGTTTTCTATTGTTTAGTAAGGTAAACTGATTATTCTTTATATTAAGTAGACTCATGGCATGAAGGTCAGCAAACATGTACTAGCAAGCTTGCTGGCTTAAAAAAAGAAAAACAAGAAGACAAAGGCAAATACAAAAATGGAACTAAGTCACTGTAAAAGCAAATAAGTACAGTATTTAACAACATTAAAAAAATTTCTGTGTGTTGTATTTTCAGAGCCACTTCTGAACATAGACAAATAGTAAAATTTACACCATTTTGAGGACATTAAGAAAGAAGCATGATAGTAATCATGCTACACTAAGAAGACTAAATACGGACTATGAATGTTGTTTAAAGCTTATGCTACTTAGGCAACAGTTCAGGACTATGGTTTCCAATTCTTTTCGGAAACCCTGTTAGAAAAGAAAATGAAATCAGTGAATTTACAATAATTTGCTTAATTGCCCAAGTAACACTTTCTATAAGTTGTTGCACTATCTCAAAAGAATGCATATACTGCCTAGTGGCATGAATATTCACAAAAAGCTAAGAATAAAGGTTAGTGTGAAAAATGAAAATATAATTCGAATTTCACAAAATGTGTGTCAGAAAAATATATAAACAATTAAAACAAGCACCAGTTTCAGTCAATACTTCTTTGCCATGAGTATTAAAAGAATATTTTTATTTTAAAAGAAAAATACAACCTTAAAAGAGTAAATGATTATGTAGCAGCTTAATATTTTGAAAACAAAACAGAGATTATTTATATTTTAAAATCTATAACCAAATATTTGCTACAATAAATCTTTTTCAACCAATAAAAGATCAGCTTACATCTACATCTCATCGACCGACTGTTTAATGTCTGAATCATAGCTGTCAATGCCTACTTTCATTTAATAAATACTACCCTAAAAATAACATTTTTTAAGCAAAAACTTATCATACCCAAACACATCTAACAACACAAAGTAAGGCATTTCAAAAATTATATTTAGGCAGAAAACTTCACGTTAGTCAGGATTTAAGCCATTAAAGTTTAAACTAAACATCAATTTTCACATAGTTATTATTTTGCTTGAAATAGTCTAACAAGTATCAATATTAAATATATGGGTTTCATTTGCAATTGGTTTATCTATAGAATTTTATCTGAAGTCTAGAAAGGGCTTTATTTTTATCAAAGGGTTATAGTATTTATTTCAATAATTAAAGCAAAAATTTATGCTATCAGCACTCAAGATTCATACTTCACTGAATCATTAGTTTTCAAGTTCAAGCTTAAAGAGACTGTAAAAGAAAATATGGAAAAGCCAAGCCATATAGCAGCAGTTACTAAAATCTAACCTTTCACTATAGAATTGTTTTGTTTAAACAAAAGCAGTTTTAAGATGTTAAAACGTCTAGTTTATTTTAATAAAAAATCTATAAGAAATTAAGAAAAGAATGTACGATTAAACAAACAAACCTGGCAACGAAGGAGAAAGTTCATTGTATCCTCCAAATGAAGCATTCCGGACCAGCTTTCGGCCATCAATTCGTGGAGGAAATAAAACAGGCGAAACCACGGTACAGGAAGAAAATCTACGTTGTTGTGAGCTCCCTTCCTTCATGGCTCAGAAAGTCTATTTAATGTATAGGCTCACCCAGAAGCCTAATTAGACGGGTATGGCAATGACAGGCTTTTCTCTCACATCCAAATATAGCAAAACCCACCAGCACAAACAAAGGACACACACATTTAGCAGCAAAGGAGAAGGACCAGAGACTGTCAAATCAGCAATAAACAGATAGAGAAAGAGACTGACAGAAAAGGCACTAAGTCATGCTGCTGGGTTTTTTAAAAAAAATGAACTGATAAACAAGAAAGGTTATTCCACCGTTTCACCTTTTTATCAAACCAGTAATGCCCTGCGTTGAATTGCTGCTTTAGGAAAACAAAGCAAGATCAATACTTAGAGATTCAGGCTGAAGTAATAAGATCAGTTTCTCTTTTCCCAAAAAACGCAATCCTCTTCTCCTATCCATTACATTTTTATAGTATCCGCCACACTTCCCACCTCTTCCAATTCTTTCCTTTCCAGTTTTTGCTTACTTTAAAAATGGATATAAACATAACGCTGTTTATCTTTCCTGAAGCTTCTAGATTTATATCTAATCTACTGCTTGCTTCAGCCATGATTAAGAATTCATAAGGAAAGATATTCTTTCACGTTCAGTTCTGAGGGATTCCAGCAGCTAAAGCAGAGAACAAACATTTAAGTTTTACCTCTAGTAGGGATATATGCATCATTAAGACAGTGTTAATGCAAACCAATCAACAGAAAAGATTAAAAGGACACCATTAATAATGCTGCATGCCCCAATATATGTTTCTTTGAAACAGCTGCTGTAGTTCCTCTTCATTACATTTAAACTTTTCAAAATATATAATCTACCAACAAGTATTTTCCACTTAAAACTCTCTTATTAAAAAAATGTAACTTTATTATCACAGTAACAAATGGAAATATCTTTCTTTTCTAGGTTAAAACTAAGTGACTAGTATGATCCCACATCATTAAATCTAACAGGAAAGACCCATAGCCAAAATGATACACTATGTCCTCTCTTTATTCCTAATCTTTAAAACTCCAGAGAATTCTTTCCTACTTATATTAAAATCCATTTACCTCAGCCACACCTTAACTAAAGTTAAAAAGCTCTAAGTCAATTACTTTCTCTATATACTCTAGACTGCTTTTTCCGATCACAGTTCTTCCAACCTGGAAATACACCTCCTTAGCTCAACAACAACAATTCAGTTACAACTGATTTGGTGGTTCATTTTATAGACCTTAGTATAACATCTCAGTTTCCTTCCTTACTATGCATACACTTCAAGGCTGGTTCTCCACTCATATACAACAGCATCCCATATAATCTAAGACTGTTTCTCTTCACAAGAAAGGACACTTAAAGATAAACAAACTCAATATATACATAACATATTATTTCTTTGACAAAGGTATTTCAAAATCAATTAGTAGTAAAAACAGTTTATGGTTGATACCTACAACTATAACAGGTTTTGTGTGTTTGTTTTGGGGTTTTCTTTTTTCTGTTTTCTCCACGTCATGAAACATAGATTACCATTTAATACAGGCAAAAGAGAAATAATTATAATTAATTCATGCAGTGGTACTTGGCTCTCAAGACGTGAAGAATATAACATCACAAAAGGCAGTTATAGTATAATGGCTAAACAGGATTTGAAATTAAAACTGCCTGGGTTCAAAGCCTAGTTCTATCCTAGCTGGATGCATTTGAGCAATTGACTTAATTTCTCTGGGTCTCTGTTTCCTCATCTATAAAATGCTAATAATATTACCTATATTACAGGATTGTTATAAGGATCAAACTGGATAATATATATGTAAAATCAAGAAAGGTTCCAGGTTAAAAAAGTTGCTGACCTAATGTATTCTCTCCTAAAACTTGACAAAAATTACAGGAAACGAGTATTTTTTAAAAAATATAAGCAGGTATGAGTCTGTATCCCACAAGTATGTACACAGGAGAAGATACAACAACAACACAAGTTTGACGGTGGAGAGCATGAAATGAACTTGTAGTCACTGTCCTGCAGATTCAGGAAAGCTCAACCACAAACCAGCAGTGGTAAAAACTGAGAACTAATCCTACTTATGGCGAAGAATCCTTGTGCATATAATTTACAGCACCAAGATCAGGAATCAGACAAGTTACTGACATCAACAATACTGAAATCAAGACAAAAATACAGGCAAGGCCTTCAAACTTAGAAGGAAATGACTTCCAATTTAGAATTCCATACCCAGTCAAATTATCAATTACATATTAGGGTAAAATGAAGATATTTTTAGACATGCAAGGTCTTAAAATTTTACTTTCCATGAATGTTTTTAAAGAATTTACTAGAGTAGCCATTCTCACCTGGGGTTCTACGATAGAATTAGGCCTAATGCACTAAAACATCCACTCTTCAGAATGAATTAACTTTTTTCCCCCATGCATCTATAATGGCTCTAATCATGTACCATATACTTGGGAGAACTGAGAAAATATTCACCTATATTATCTTCCACAGGCCTTCCTTACTTCCCTCTAAGGAACTTCCTTGAGAAAGGCTATACAAAAATATATGCTCCAGGGCTTCCCTGGTGGCGCAGTGGTTAAGAATCCGCCTGCCAATGCAGGAGACACGGGTTCGAGCCCTGGTCCAGGAAGATCCCACATGCCGCGGAGCAACTAAGCCCATGTGCCACAACTACTGAGCCTGCACTCTAGGGCCCGAGAGCCTCAACTACTGAAGCCCATGCTCCTAGAGCCCGTGCTCTGCAACAAGAGAAGCCACCGCAATGAGAAGTCCACGCACCGCAATGAAGAGCAGCCCGTGCTCACCGCAACTAGAGAAAGCCCACGCAGCAATGAAGACCCAATGCAGCCAAAAATAAAATAAATAAATTAAAAAAATATATATGCTCTACCAAAAAGTGATGGCAAATTAAGAATGCATGGAATACAGGAAACAGGATACTGAACTTAAAAATCTGTCATCACCAAACGTCTCCTACTATCTCTTTTTGACCCAAAAGACAAATTCTGTGGGTGAGCTTTGCCCAAATTCTTTTTTGACCTTGGCTTGTCTTGACAGTATGCTGATGAAGCTTTTTCTCTTTCTCTCATCCCCTGATGTCTGGATAAACTGAGGATACTTCAAATACATTGAACTGTTTTTTCTTAAAGCCTTTATTTTTAGAGCAGTTTTAGATTCAAAGCAACATTAAGAGGAAGGTACAGATATTTCCCATATACCCCCTGTCTCCACACATGCATGGCCTCTCCCATTATCAATTTCCTGCACCAGAGTAGAACATTTGTTACAACTGATGAATCTGTATTAACACATCATAATCACCCAAAGTCCACAGCATACTCTAGGGCAGCAGTACCCAAACTTTTTGGCACCAGGGACCGGTTTTGTGGAAGACAATTTTTCCACAGACCGGGGCGGGGGGTGGGGGGGATGGTTCAGGCGGTAACACAAGCGATGGGGAGCAGCAGATGAAGCTTCGCTTGCTCGCCCGCCGCTCACCTCCTGCTGTGCGGCCCGGTTACTAACAGTGAAAATGGAGTATTTTCATTGCCCTAAAAATCTTCTGTGCTTCAACTATTCATTCCTCCCTCCTCTCTTAACTCCTGGAAACCACTAATCTTTACTGTGTCCATAATTTTGCCTCTACCATAATGTCAGGTAACTGGTATCATACAGTCTGAAGCCTTTTCAGGTTGGCATCCTTCGCTTAGCAATACGCATTTTAAGTTCCTCTATGGCTTGATATCTCATTTCCTTTTTGTTTTTGTTAATTTATTTATTAATTTTTTGGCTGTGTCAGGTCTTAGTTGTGCACGCAGGATCTTTCATTGTAGCGTGTGGGCTCTTTGCTGCGGTGCGTGCAGGCTTCTCTCTAGTTGTGGCACGCAGGCTCCAGAGCGCACGGGCTCAGCAGTCGTGGCACTTGGGCTCTCCAGTTGTGGCACGTGGGCTCCAGAGCACGTGGGCTCTCTACTTGTGGCGCGCAGGCTCAGTAGTTGCATCGTGAGAGCCCAGTTGCCCCGCGGCATGTGGGATCTTAGTACCCCCACCAGGGATCAAACCCACGTCCCCTGCATTGGAAGGTGGATTCTTAACCACTGGACCACCAGGGAAGTCCCGATATCTCATTTCTTTTTAGCTCTAAACAATACTCCACTGTCTGGATGTATCACAGTTTATTTATCCTTTCACCTACAGAAGGACAAAACTTGGTTGCTTCCAAGTTTTGGCAATTATAAAATAAAGTTGTTATAAACATCTTTGTGTAGGTTTTGTGAGGACATAAGTTCTCAACCCCTGTGGATAAAATCAAGTAGTGTGACTGCTTGACCATATGGTAAGAATATGATTTCGTTTTGTAAGAAACCTCCAAACTATCCTCTGAAATGATTGTACCATTGTGCAGTCCCACCAACAATGAATGAGAGTTCCTGCTGTTCCACATCCTTGCCAGCATTTCATGATGTCAATGTTCCAGATTTTGGCCATCCTAATAGGTGTGCAGTGGTTATCTTGTTGTTTTAATTTGCATTTCCCTGATGACATATGACATGGAACATCTTTTCATACGCTTACTTGCTATCTGTATATCTTCTTTGGTGATGTGTCTGTTAAGGTCTTTGGCCCATTTTTTAATCGAGTTGTTTGTTTTCTTATTGTTGAGTTTTAAGAACTCTTTGTATATCACTGGATAAGTCCTTTCTAGGTGTGCTTTTTGCAAATATTTTCTCCCAGTCTTTGGCTTGTGAGCTCATTCTCTTGTTACTTTCTTTCACAAAGCAAAAGTTTTTAATTTAAATGTTCTATTTTCTACCTATTCTTGGTAGGACATGGTGAACTAAAAGGCAGAAAATACCTTTCATGACCATATTACTGTCAGGTATCTAGTACCTAAACTGCAAGCTATGATGAACCCTATGTATCCCAGGGCTCACTTGCCCAGTGCTTTCCAAAGAAGAGATTCCTGTTAAACTCTCAAAGAAATCAAAGCCAAACTATAACCCAGAGACTCTGTTAAGCTTATCTTTTCCTGGGAATCGTTACGACTGACAAGGGCCTAATTTCCAAAACATACAAACAGCTCATACAACTCAATAACAACAACAACAAAAACCCAATCAAAAAATAGGTAGAAGAGCAAACAAGACATACAAATGGCCAATAGGCACATGAAAAGATGCTCAACATTGCTAATTACTAAAGAAATGCAAATCAAAACTACAATGAGGTATCACCTCACACTGGCCAGAATGGCCATCATTAAAAAGTCTACAAATAACAAATGCTGGAGAGGGTGTGGAGAAAAGGGAACCCTCCTACACTGTTGCTGAGAATGTAAATTGGTGCAGCCACTGTGGAAAACAGTATGGAGGTTCCTTAAAAAACTAAAAAGAGAGTTGCCATATGATCCAGCAATCCCACTTGTAGGCATATATCCGGAGAAAACGCTAATTTGAAAAGATACACACACCCCTATGTTCATAGCAGCACTATTTACAACAGCCAAGACATGGAAGCAAGCTAAATGTCCATCGACAGACGAATGGATAAAGAAGATGTGGTATATATACACAATGGAACACTACTTAGCCATAAAAAAGAATGAAATAATGCCATTTGCAGCAACATGGATGGACCTAGAGATTATCATACTAAGTAAGTTAGACAAAGAAAGACAAAATTCATATGATATCACTTATAGAAATATGACACAAATGAACTTATTTACAAAAACAGAAATAGACTTACAGACATAGAAAACAAACTTATGGTTACCGAATGGGAAAGGGGGTGGGAAAGGGATAAATTAGGAGTTTGGGATTAGCAGATACAAACCAATATATATGTGTATATATATATGTGTATATATATATGTGTATATATATATGTATATATATGTGTATATATATATATGTGTGTGTGTATATATATATATATATATATATATATATATATATATAGCTGAATCACTTTGCTGTACTATACCAAAACTAACACAGCATTGCAAATCAACTATACTTCAATAAAAAATCTTTAGGACTTCCCGGGTGGCACAGTGGTTAAGAATCCGCCTGCCAATGCAGGGGACATGGGTTTGATCCCTGGTCCGGGAAGATCCCACATGCCGCAGAGCAATTAAGCCCGTGAGCCACAACTACTGAGCCCACGCGCCACAACTATCGAAGCCCACGCGCCAAAACTACTGAGGCTGCATGCTGCAACTACTGAAGCCCGCAAAACCAGAGCCCATGCTCCTCAACAAGAGAAGCCACCAAAATGAGAAGCCCGCGCACTGCAGCAAAGAGTAGCCCCCACTCGCCACAACTAGAGAGAAAGCCACGCAGCAACGAAGGACCCAAATGCAGCCAAAAAAAAAAAAAAAAAACATTAATTAAAAAAATTTTTTTTAAAGACTTGCAGCATAATCACATTTACTGTGTCTTGCTGGCTAGTTTCAACTACTGTAAAACTTATAGCAAAGCTGAACATTCTTCAAACATATCCGGGTTAACATTTGAATTTATCATCTCTCTCATTTTACACTACATTATCTATGTATGAAAACAAAAAAAATTACAAAAAAAGAATGCTGTAAGATCATCAAAATAGCTTTGAAAGTCATGTGAAACACTTATATTAGAAATAGATTTTGACCTATGGATAAACTTACTTGTTTTGAAAATGCTTCTCAAAATTCAAGTTACCACTCATTGGTAAGTTGAAAATCAATTTAGTGATTCACAAATAGCATTTAAAAAAATGAAACAGAAAAAGCCAAGATAGGAAATATTAGAGTACATCATACTCTGATATTAAAAGGCAAGTTGTTTCATCAATCATTTGTTTAAGACTTTTTATATAACTACACACACATACATTATGTTTTGGGTAGTGACATAAAATGTATTTCTTACATGGATCATTGTCAAAATAGGAAAACACTGACATAAATGATATTATTCCTTTTGAAATTCCCTAACACTAAAAAGAACTAATACCTCCTTGCCACTAGAGACCAACTACATATATTACCTTTGGTCTAGGGACTCTTTCCATATTAAAATGGCAGACGTTTGAGCAGAGGAAAAAACCACAAAAGGCCATAATAAGAAGACCTTTATATGTTCCTGCTATATGCCCAAAGAAAATGCCCAGCTTCAACTTCTTTCTATAGAGCCAAAAGATTAGGACTGGAGAAGGCATCTCACTGTAATAATAGAACTCCAATGAGTTCCCTGGAAAAATTCCAGACCATCTGTATTTAAAAAACAGATGAAGCAAACGTAGCTGATATTCTGAAATAATCTAATTTGGTAGTTGGAAAATCCATCCAAACTCTATAAAGTTCCATATGCACACTCATGACAAAATATATTGATTTAAATTATGATGAAAGTATTATAAGAGCTATATACTTTATCTTGAATCCCAAGATAATAAACTTAGGCTTTAAGAGATTTAAAATCCTTAAAGCAGCAAGAAGAGTTGGAAAAAGATCAAAATACTGAAAACAAAAATCAACCAATAAGAATTTAAGGAAGTATTATGTCCAAACATGAAAAGAACCACTGCCTTAAAAAATGAACTAAATATCTGAAGGTGGTACTATACAAATTCAGCAGTAAGTTTCCTTATAGAGCATGAAATTTAAAAAATAATACAGTTATTTACTACTATTTAAGCAGCACAGGCTTAGCAAAAAGGCCTATTAATAACCTTTCAAAGAACATATAAATTAAGATGGTTGATAATGACCTTTGCTTTAAAATATAAAACACAACAATAAAGTTCTCAATTTCCATCCTCCAATATGACAATTAATTTCTTAGCTGTAATTAGTAAAATTTCATTGATGATTATATGGCTTGAAAATTATACAAAGCAATCTTATTATCCCACATTACCTCAGAAAATAACTGTAGCTTCTCAGCATTAAATACGTTCTCAACAGCACATGCAAATGCACATACAAAATTAAAAGGATGGCTAAATGTAATTTTAGACTGGATAGCATTCTTGTCTATATATCCATATTCACAGCAATAAGTGTAAGACAGTACTTTCCTTTGGATGAAAAGTTCTTTGTAATTATATTTGTATATTAGATAATCATTCATTCATTCAATAAAAATTTAATAAGCACCTACTTTGTGTTAGGAATTATGTTAAGCACAAGAGAGTTATGAACATAACAGTCCCTAATTTCTGCTCTTACTGAGCTTTCAACATATGTGAGTACATGTTCATTAAAAGTTGATTGAAACTCGGAGAGTCTATTTCCACAAAATAAATGTTACATGAAGTGCTTAGGTTTCTTTCTAAGACTGTTCACAAGAATCTAACTGAAAATATACTAAGAGTACCTATGAATGTAACCATCATAATATTACCTAATAATTATATAGTAATAAGCTTTCAAAAGTGTTTTCACATATGTTCTCAATAGATTCAAAGAACAACAATATGACATACAAAAGGAGTAGTATCCTGGTTTTACAGGTAATCAAGCTCTGAGGCACATAGGCTCAAAGTCACACAGTAAATGAGCAATAGAGCCAATATTAGAATCCAGCCGTGGGAGTAGTGTTTACTTTCCCCCGTCTCCTCTTTCTGTTTTCCCCAAGCCTGCCAACACAGATGCCAGCATCAAACCATTTTGTGGTAAGGCGAGACTCAAAGATGGGATATAAAAAACATGATCCCAGGCTACAATAGGGTCTGTGGTGGGAAGGGGTAAAATGAGAAAAATCTTAATGATAGTGAAGAAGAAAGGGGAGCCTATAGGACAGAGACCACTCAACTAGATCATCTTTCACATATAGGGACAGTTTGTAAATCAGGGATTCAATTAAAAACTTTAAAAAAATCTGTTTCAAAAATTCTTCCACTAGAAAGCTGCGCAAGTATCATGTTAGAAAAAAGCTACTACACTCTTTCCTTCCATACAACTGAGTTCTCAAAACGTAACAGACAAAGAAAATCCCACTCCCCACTGTACCCATTTAAATATGTTAGTGTTCCACAAGTAACTAGTCTTCCAGCCCTTCTCTCCAAGCATGGGAACCAAGTTATAAGACAATATCGCTTGTTTTAGGACGGCAGGAATGGATACTGATCTCTCCACTCCCTCTCTTCGCTGATGTTCAAATATTGGTGCCAATGCTCACATCTTTTTACTTACCCACCAGAGACTCTATCCAACTCTATGCAAGCTTTGGAGTTGGATATAAATTAAATAGGCTGGCACACTCCAGAAATTTCCTAATGATGAGCCTAACAAGGTCCTGAAGAAGCTATTTTGATTCCACAGTTGTAACCACATATCTAACTAACTTCATGGTCCATTACTCCATCCAAAATACAAGGATTTCCTTATCTTTTTACCCTATACCCACAATCTCCTCACATAGGCAAATGATATAAACCTATGGTTCACAGAGTTTGAATTTGGGAACCAGTAAAATTTCCCCCCAAAACTGTAGCACTGCTATCAGGGTTCTCATCTTGATAAGACATAATATTTTTTTTAAACCTATAATTCACAGTCTTCATCAATTCACAAAGGGATATTAAATATCATACAGCAGGAAGACTATAATCTCATAATAAAGGACGGTCCTTTACACTGAAGGGATTTCACTTAGTGAAAAATCATAATAGTGTATTTATTTTTCTCATGTACTTACAGAACTAGGAAAGCACCACACGCATCAGCACTAGCCCACAGACTATACCATTAAAAAAAGAGAGATGCATTTATTCTAAGGACGTATACACAAGAGTGAATATAACATGTGTACATTTTAAACATTATTAATAAAAATGAAAACATAGATAATGACCACCAACTTGAGAAAGAGAGCATTTCAAGTGCCTTTGATGGCTCCCATGTATGCTTCATTGTACACACCTCCCTTCTAATCAGAGTTAACCATTAACCCAAATTCTATTTTATTCCTTCTGTTGTTCTATCATGTATCTATCCCTACACAATGCGTTGATTCTCTTTTTTGGCTGCGTGGCGCGGCTTGCGGGATATTACTTCCCCAACCAGGGATCGAACGCATGCTTCCTGCAGTGGAAGTGTGCAGTCTTAACCACTGGACTGCTAGGGAAGTCCCTTGATTCATTTTTTTTTCTTTTTCTTTCTTTCTTTTCTCTCTCTCTCTCGCTCTTTTTTTTTTTTTTTTGGCTACACCATGCGGCATGCAGAATCTAGTTCCCCAACCAGAACCCGTGCCCCCTACAGTGGGACCACTTACCTGCCAGGGAGGTCCCATGCATTCACTCATTTTACTTATTTTTAAACTTTACATAAATGTCATCATACTGCATGAACTTTAATTTGTTTTGTATATGCTTCCACACTGATGCCTGTAGCTTTAAATCATTCATTTCATTGTTGCATAGTATTCTACTGTATGAATATAACTATGATATTTATTCATTCCACTGATGATAGACATTTGGGTTTTCCCCATTTCTTTTTTTTCTATTACAGACAATTTGCTGGTACACATTTGTGAGAGTTTCACTAGGTCTAGGATACACTAAGGAGTATATGCTCATCTTCAACTTTACTATGCAATATGCCAAACTGTTTTCCAAAATCACCAACATATGCATTCACTACTAGTAAATGAGAGTTCCTGTTGTTTCACATCCCCATTGACACCCGTACTTGTTGGACTTCAAATCTAGTGGGTATAAAATGGAAATCCACTGTAGTAGTAATTCACTTTTGCCAGTTTCCTAATGTTAAACTTACTTTCACACTTACTGGTCTTTTGTGTTACCTCTTCTGTAACTAGCTATTCATGTCTTTTGTATATTTTTCTAGTGGGTTTTGGTCTTTTGGGTTGATACATAGGAGTATTTTATTTTTCCTAGATATTAATTCATTGTCAGTTGTATGCATAGCAATTTGTTTCTTCACTATTTTTGTGGTATCTTTAGATAAACAGATATTCTTAACCTCAACAAGGTAGAATGGGTCAATCTTCAGTTTGAGAGGTGTGTGCGTGTGTGTGTGTGTGTGTCTTGTTAAACCCTTCTTTACCTCAAGGATATCAAAATATTTTTCTATGTTTTGTAAAGTTTAATGGCTTTATCTTTCACATTTAATCTGGGATTGATTTTGTATATAGTGGAAGAGATCTATTTTCATTTTTTCTCATACAGATAACTAATTTCCCCAAAACAGTTTATTGAGTAATATGTCATAAACTGAGTTTCCATACATGCTTGAGTCTGTTTCTAAGTCTCTATTGTGTTTCATTCATCTCATTGTCTCTATCAGCATGAATACCACCTATCTTATTTACTAGAGCATTATGTTAAGTACTAAGTAAGCCCTGGCCCTTGTCTGGCTCTGCCTCTTCAGGAATGTCTTGACTCTTCTTTGCCCTTTGCTCTCCCTAGAGAGTTACGGATTACCTTATCAAGTACCATGAAAAAAATCCTGTTGAGATATGAATTCAAAACACATTGAACACACAAAATCAATCTGAGAAGTGACATGCTAATAACACTGAATTTTCCTATCAGAAACATGGTATGTCTCTCCATTTATTGAGAATACATACTCTTAGTATTATACTTTTCTACTTAAAGGTATTTCACACCTCTTGTTAGATTTATTGCTATGTACCTTATTTTCTGTTATTTTAAGTGGTTATTTTTTAAATTGGCTCCCTTCTCTCAGTAACTCTTACTAATTCCCTTACTCTACCGACAGGTCAGTCACACTCTAAAAATAAATTTTTAAAACACCATGTCCAGCATTCTGATGTTCTTACTAGGAAGGTTTTCTCTGAACATTTAGTTTGCCATGTTACTGGAAGTGAAAGTTCAGCTACATGTCTTCATGTTTTCTTATGTTTCCCTACTTCTTGTCCCTAAACTTCGCAATCACAAATTAAACTCCTGAAGGCAGAGGCTACGAATATCATTTTTTGTTTGTTCTTGCTCTCTAGTACAGAACTAGGTACCAAGCAGGCTAAATAAAGGCTGGCTTGATAGAGGAGACCCTTGGAAAATCCTGTACTCCCCAGGTGGTATTTGTCCTTCTGTTACAAACATCCTTCCTCCACCTGGAAAAAGATGAGTTTGCTAAACTTTCAGTGTTTCATCCTTAAATAAAATTTAATATATGTTCAAAGTTACCACAAAGAAATGGAAACAGAAAAATTTCTATGAAATTACTGTTTATCTTCTCTCAGAAATTATACAAATATTACTTGGTAAATTAAATTGATATTATCTTGCTATATATTCATTAAAAATACAGAAAGCTTGCCTCCACATGCCTCAAATATGGAAAGGAAAATTGTAGCAGCTAACTCTACAAATGAAACTCTTTTACCATTCTTGCTAAGAGGGAGATCTCAACCTCTCAGACTGTGAAAACAATTGGGGGGTGGGAAATCCCACCAGAAAAGAGCTGAGAAACTAGTGCAGGTATTCTGTGACAATCCTTCACTGTTATCTTAATAAATAAATAAATTGGGGGGGGAAGGAATATATGAATGTATATGCTTATGGGGAGAAAAGCATCCTTTAGCGTTCTTAATGTTCAACTTACTGCTTTGTTAAAGAAGCAATTAGTAAGGACTGGCAAGGATAAGACAGACTCTCTCACCTTTGTAAAGATGCTTAAAACAAAGCTGAATTATTCATTCTCACTTTTCAATAAATGATTTCAAAGTATTTCAGTTTCCCCTGTAGGAACAGCCGAAGAACACAGATATTGCAACGTTTCACAAGAGAGATTTAGAAAAATATTTTACTCTTATTTTCTTAACTTGCCAAATATTATATTCTCTTTCATTACTTAATAGGTACTTTCATAGCTCTATGAAGCAACTCCCCAAACACAAGGAATTTCAAAACAGAAAACAACTGTGTCTTAAGAAATAACTTCAGAAATCTAACTTATTGAGGGCTCAGAAACTTAGAAGAAAATCAACATAACCTCTAATTTATACTATTTCTAAAGAAAACAACCTACCAAAGCACAACATCTAGGGAAAAAAAGATAGTGGGGGTGGGGAATAAATACAAGTTTTCTTTTAGGTAAAACAATTTTCATGAAATATAACACATGTATTCAAGAACACGCTTGTTAGTGTGTGTATGGTCTCATATATGTTCAGAATTGACCCTAGAAACGTCTTGCCAAGGAAGGAGGAATTGCTTCGGTTCAGGGAGGAAACTGACTTCTAGGTCTCCTTTGGTCTGTGAGCCACTCTACTGAAGGTACTCAGCATTAGTCACCTGAGATTTTGTTAACAATGTCTAAAATTGTCACCCTGGGGAATCTGGTACGATATCTTCACAACACTACACTCTCTGTTAAAGAAAATCCCCCTTTAAAGTTTTCTATTAAGTTAGAAATATTAGATATAGACCCATCACTCCGCGTTTAATGCTGCCAGAGCATTCAAGGTGAAGGGACTTCACAGGTTTAACAGAATTTACTAAAGGATAAGAGAAACACAATACTAAGTGTAGACATTTTAATTCAAGCCTAGATAAACCAAACATGGCCTAAATTAACTTTGATAAAACTGATTGAACAGGTAAAACTTTTAGTTTTCAAAGTTTTTAAATTTTAAACACAAAAGTTAGTTTGAAATGGATTCATATAAGTTTTGGCACAGCAACATTTTACATTCTCTCACAAAGCACTACAATTGAAAGATGTTTTTTTAAAAATAGAACTGTGAAAATAGCTTTTTATGACCAGAGAAAGAAAGGGTAGATACAAGATAAAATTCAGTAACTCATCAAGCTTTGATAATAATCTCAAACGTGATCCAGGGGGAACAGAGCATCTGTCTGTGAGATGAGCTATAATTTAGTCTCTAGGCTGCCTTAGCATTGTCCTTATTCAAAAGTACAGGGAAAAGGGAGACAACAAGCCTAATTAATCTACAAGTCTTTTTTTCTTGATAAACAACTGAAATACATTACATTCAAACAAGTCAGCCTAAAACAAATACCATCCTACTTAAGAGATTGTTATCATACTTAAGTTAAAACTACTTTGAAGTAAACTGGTACTTAGTCTTCAAACAGGGAAAAAAATCTGGAAAATACAATTTTTGGAATAATCCAAATAATTCATCATCATAATCTAACCAGATAACAAATGAAAGATTATCTTGACGTGTGTGGGTGGGCTTTAGTGAGGAGAGCCAGAGTCTCCCTAGTTCCTCCAAAAAAAAAGAAAAAAAATCCTAAAATGATGTAAGGAAACCACAGTGCAAAAAAATAAACTTAAGTTGTTTTTAAGGGAAAGTGACCCACATTAAATTGGTATGAATCAATATGTATAAAGGAGACTCAGCCAGAAAACAGGAACAGTAAGAATCTCTGCCATTCTAAAGCACTCGCAAAACATAAATTTCTATCACCATACCATGTATAAAACAGAAAAAGAAAATAGCTGATCTGTAATTCACTCCAGTATAGTTGAATAGTTAAAGACTATGGGCTTTGACAGTCCTGAATTTGAAACCTGCCTCTGACACTTACTAGTTTTGTGAATTGGAACAAATTTCTTAACATCCCTAATCCTCAACTGCCTCACTTGTAAAGCAGACATAGTAACTGTGCCTATATCTTGTGGGGTTGTTTCAAAAGTTAAATATAATTCGGCACATAAACCTTTTAGTATAATAGCCAAACTCAGAAAGTGCTCAATAAATGGTAGCTATTAGTATGAGTCCAGCAAATGTCAGCAAAACGAATGTCATTTTAAATGAATGAATGAGTGAATGAATGAATGAATCAATCAATCTGTCTGTCTGCCTGGTCATCCACTCTCTCTCGTTAGCAAACACAGGAACAATATGACACGTGAGGTTCATGTCAGAGAAGGGGCTACCCATGAAGATCACCTCCAAAATTGCATTTATTCATTAAAAAATGAGCCTATAAGCTTCACAGTGGCAGGAACCAGCACATAACAGGTACTCAATAAAGATATTTATTCACATATTCACTTATTATAAACATAAAAGTACCTACTATGTTGCAGGTACTATGCAAGGCATGGGGGAATATATACTTATAATATATAAATATATATATATATATATATATATATATATATATATATATATATATATATGACAAACAGACATTTATTTACGCTCAACAACTCTCTTCCTTTTACACTAACCCGCAATTATTTTATCAGTTCAGTATTTGTCTGTAAGAGAGCCCTTGCCCCTACAGCCACTTAACACAATGCTTCCAAGCCGTCTACTGATCCTGGCATTGCCTCCTACAGATCCTACCCCTCCACCAAAGCAGTCCACCAAGCTCATCCACCAAACTCCACTCCCTTGCCAGCATCCCACACTCACTCTGCCACCATTCTTTTGTTGCATACACCAAGCAAAGCCTAACGTTACAGAAGAAAATCCCATACTAGGTCAGATTGATACCAACCTAAACGCTACTTGGCAATCCCACTATCATGGTTCCTCCACTTTCTAGCTGTATTCCTAGTCCAGTCGATCCCTTAATCTTCACAATGGATCCCATCCCTGATGCCTTCTCTGAGAACCTGCCCTATTAATTCTCCTTTCTACTATAGTATTTCTCTCTACTGACTTTCCCCTGTCAATGTCTGAACATGCTCAAATATCTCATCTTAAAACAAATCTCCTTTTTGTCCCATGTTCTTTTTCTATCTACCCTACACATTCCTCCCCTTCAAAGGCACAATTCCTAAGAGTTTGCTATCTTAACTGTCCCCAATTTCTTATCTTTCTTATTCCTCATCCTATTGCCATCTAGCTTCATCACTGTTTCCAAAACTGATTTCACAAAAGTTATCAAAGATATCTTGTCAATGGATAATTTTTCAGTTGTCTTAATTGGCTTTACTTTTGAGTTATATATAAAACTGTAGGTCACTCCCCTTCCTTCATAAAACCCTGTTTCATTCTCCTGGGATATAACATTCCTTTACAAATCTTCTTTGCCAATCCCTTCTCCAACAGATCTTTAAATGCTGACACTTCTTAGGACTGTGTTCCAACTCCTTTATTTTCTCAAACTACAATTCTTTCCAAACTTTTCACAGCTCACAATGAGAACTATATTTTACGTCAAGTGTGTGTGTGTACACATATGAGTATCAGATAACAATTTCACAGATCAGATTACGTAAGCTCTGATCTTTTGATCCTATTCTATTTCATTAAAAAAAAAAACCAAAACTGTACTGTCTGAGAATCACTAAACTGATCTACACAATTGTTTTAACTCTGTCGTCAATTACTATATTTAAGCTGATGACTTCCAAATCTACGTATCTAGTGTGTAAGTGTCTGTTAAATTCTAAACCCATAAAGCCAATTTCCTCCTCAACAGCTCCACATGGATAAAGTCCTTCAAACTCACCATGTCCAAAATTGGAGTTCTCAGCATCTTTCCCCCAAACATAGTCTTCCTCCATAGTCCCCTATCTTGGTAAACTGCTGAACTAGTTTCCCAAGCAAAATATCAAGGAGTCATTGCTGAGTCCTCCCTCTCTTTTTCCTCTGTCACCCCCCAACCCAATCGATCACTAATCCCTGACAAATATTCCTCTATATATTTCTCCACTTTTTTTTTAAAAACTCACACAACTGTCACTCTCATCCAGGCTGTATTCACCTCGCCTGGGCGGTACAGTCTAGTAATGAGTCTTCTCTCATATACTGTATTCTTCCAAATTTGTAAATGCAATTCTAATCATTTTGTGTTGCCTACTCTTACAGTTATCTATTGTTGTACAATAAACCACTCAACACTTATTGGTTTAAAACACTAAAATTATTTGCTCATAATTCTACAATTTTGGCAAACTGGGGGAGGGGGGCAGATGGGGACGGCTTGTCTCTAATCCACATAGCATCTGCTGGAAATCCCAATATGCTTTCCTCACTCACATGTCTGGTCCTTTAGCTAGGTGACTAGAACAGCTAGGGGGTGGCCAATTTGGGCTTTCATATAGCTGGTAGTACGTGGATGGTGAGACTTTTACATGGAAGCTGACTTCCTCCAATATACAAAAATAGAAGTTACCAGATCTTTTTAATGCCTGGTCTCAAAAGTCCTAGAATATCACTTCTACTACATTCTATTGGTCATAGCCAATAGACTGGCCAACAGACGTGGCCAGCCTAGAACCAAACAGAGGTAGGGGTGGAAGAGGAATAGACTCCATTTCTTGATGGGCAAGTTGTAAGGACACATAGAAAAAGAGCATGTGAGATGAAAGACACTGGTGCAGTCACCTTTGAAAATGAAATATACCACTGTCCACCTAATTTACATTCCTTCCACATGCCAAATATACCCAATGCCCTTTCCCTAATCAAAATGTCATCCTATTACAGCACTGGCTGTAAGGCCAGGATCTTGTTATCTAAATTAGGTTCAAATGCACATGTACTCCTTGGGTTTAGTTAGGCATATATGGTTCCTTTTTTTTTTTTTTTTTTAATTAAATTTTTTTTTAAATTTCTGGCCATGCAGCATGCAGGATCTTAAGTTCCCTGACCAGGGATCAAACCCATGTCCACTGCAGTGGAAGGGTGGAGTCTTAACCACTGGACCACCAGGGAAGTCCCCATATGGTTCCTTTGATACAGCTCCTCTTAAATCAAAATCCCATTGCCTCAAAAGATAACTTATCTGCCCCACTGCAGTAAGCCAGGAATAGAATTGCAATAGACACTTGAGTTCAAAAGCTGTAGGGAATAGGTAGTTACACAGAAGGCACATATCAGTACCACAGCAATTGTGAAATCTGCTAGGGACATGTCGTCAGCAACTTGACTAGAACAACAGTTCTGCTCCCTGAAAACAGTCCTCTGTCACTGTTGACTCTACCCTCTGGGCTCCAGCTCCATCCTCCAGGTCACTCTTCCTGTTTCATAAGAAATGGTTCACGTTTGCAACAGTGTAGCTTTCTCAGCTTGCTTCCTGCCCATATAAGACTGGGATTCCGGGCTTCCCAGGCGGTGCCTTCCCAGGTGGTGCAGTGGTTGAGAATCTGCCTGCCAATGCAGGGGACACGGGTTTGAGCCCTGGTCTGGGAAGATCCCACATGCCGCGGAGCAACTAGGCCCGTGAGCCACAACTACTGAGCCTGCGCGTCTGGAGCCTGTGCTCCGCAACAAGAGAGGCCGCGATAGTGAGAGGCCCACGCACTGCGATGAAGAGTGACCCCCACTGCCGCAACTAGAGAAAGCCCTCACACAGAAACGAAGACCCAACACAGCCATAAATAAAATAAATTAATTTTAAAAATATATAAAAAAAAAAAGACTGGGATTCCCCACACATACAAAGGTTCTTTTTAGTTGAACTTTGTCTATCCTTTTATGTCTAGGCTGCTGGTGCTTTGATTAGTACCATCCTTGTAACAACTTTGTGTGTTTCCTATGAATTTTATTGGAAATAACTCCATTAAACAGACGTCACACCCACTAATCTCTTTGAGATAGGCCACTCTCTTCTTTGGGCTGTCTCTCATGGTACTGTAGGGCAGCAGACTTAAGAGCCTTGAAGCTCTTTGGACTAGGTAAGACATTCTTTTAAGGTATGCCTTTAAGACTCTTTTCAGTGCTTTTTTCTAGCTGAAAGGCTCTAAGAGGTATTGTCTTAAATCTTTCTGAGGTCTCAACCAAAAAAATCTTACAGAATAACTCTTGATCTGATCCTTATTTTGAGGTCATCTTTTTGCACCCTGGGATTTGAGAAGAATTAGATAAGCAGAGGGAAGGGAGAGAATGTTCCACAATGGAGAATGAGAATAAATATAAGCACAGTCTTATGGGGAACAGGGAAGAAAGTCATCTAGCTAGGTTCATGATGGGGGAAAATATAAAATGAAATTGGAAGGGAAGAATAAAGTCAGAAATACTAACAGCTCTAACTACAAGATTATGAAATCTGTAATTTATGCTCTTTATTCCTGGTTTCTGCTTGCTGATCCAAATGTTGCTATATCAGATACACTTGGAGAGCTTCATAAATACACAGACTCACCCTAGAGATTCTGAAAGGTTGGAGAAAATGCTACATCTAAGCAAAGAAAGCTCCCAGGTGATTCTCAGATACAGCCAGACTTAGGAGCCACTGCTCTAGGCAACAGTCAACCACTGGCTTTTTGAGAATGGGAGTGTCGTAAATGCAGATACCTAATGAAGTTTTCAGTTATAAGCTTGAATAATAAAAATCTGTATTTTCATTTATAATTTTCTATTTCTCTTTATTCATATAATTTCCCTAAGAGACCTACTTCATAGGATCCATGTTTTCTCTGACCATATACATCTATAAGAACCCTAGTCCCATCACAGTCTCACCTTAACATGTAAAAATGATTTTCTGTTTGGTTGTCTTGTTAAGAAAGATGAGCCTGGTATATTGGAAGGCAAGGTCCTAAGAGGAGTTAGGATACTATGGTACTAAGTAATGTAGGTATGGAATAATAAGGACCTGACCTAAGACGATGATAGTTAAGAAGGAAAATGAAGATAAACACCAGAGCTGCGACACTTTAAACTTCTAGAAGAAATCACAAAAAATGTTCTTTGTGGGGCTTCCCTGGTGGCACAGTGGTTGGGAGCCCGCCTGCCAATGCGGGGGACGCGGGTTCGATCCCTGGTCCGGGAGGATCCCGCATGCTGCGGAGCGATGGGCCCGTGCGCCGCAACTGCTGAGCCTGTGCCCTGGAACCTTCGAGCAACAGCTGCTGAGGCCCGCGCGCCTGGAGCCCGTGCTCCGCAACAACAGAAGCCACCGCAATGAGAACCCACGCGCAGCAACGAAGACCCAATGCAGCCATAAATAAATAAATAAATAAATTTATTAAAAAAAAAAATGTTCTTTGCAACTTTAGGGTAGACAAAGATTTCTTTAATGGGGGGGGAAAAGCTCGAGTCATAGGGAAAAATTGATAAATTGGATTTCATCAAAATTAAAAACATCTGTTCTTTGAAAGAAATCATTTAGACAATGAAAAGGCATGCCAAGACTGGAAGAAAATACAACATATACAGCTAGCAAAGGATGATACTGAAATATATTTTAAAATTCTTAAAACTCAATAAGACAAGCCAAATTTTTAAATGGGCAAAAACATCTGAACTGACACTTCAGATATACAAGTGGCCAATGAGCATATGAAAAGATGCTCAACATTATTAGTCATCAGGGAAATGCAAATTAAAACCACAATGTGATATTACTATACACCCACTCGAATGGCTAAACTAAAAGAAATCAAGGTTACAGAGCAACTGAAATGTTCATACACTGCTGACAAATGTAAAATGGTATAACTACTTTGGAAAACAGTTTTGGCCATTTATTATAAAGTAAAACATACACTCATCATATGATTTCACAACTGTACTCCTAGATAGTACTCAAAGAAAGAAAGAAAAAAAAGACTCCACATAAAGCATTGTACACATAATGGGGTTATATCGAAGGACACAGGAGCCAGAGTTAAGGTTTGGAAAATTTGAGCCTCAAAAATCTAATAACTAAATTGATCAAAACTTAAAAAATATAAACGTCTGGAGTCATATCTAGGTTCAAATTTTAGCTCTATCACATATTAACTGTGTAAACTACATTAAGGAAATTACCCTTACCAACTGCTCAGTTTCTTCATTTGTGAAACAGGGAGAATGATTTATATACCATAAGGTTCTTATATGAATTCCAGGAGCTAATAATGCATGTAAAAAGCACTTAAGAGACACAGGGAACTTTAAATGTTAGTCATTATTACTATCAATAAGGTTTTAGAATTCTTTCCATTCAGAAGTTGAAATACGGATCTAGAGTACTTGAGTTAAGGCAGACCTATCAAAGAGGTTTTCTAGATATTTGTTAATCTCCAATAATTTATCTTCACCATAACCAAGAGTTAATGGGTTTATCTTATTTCAAACACACCTCTGACACCTGAAAACTACGATGTGGAGATATTATACATTACAAAAACCCAATAGGTTGACTTCAACAAAGAAGTACGTTCAGTATGTAATTCACTCTACAAATATTAATTTACCCATAACTTACCCAGGAACATTTAGGTGTAAATCAAGATATAACTAACACTACGGCCGCTGTAAATGCAAAAGTTAGAGGTTGTACATGGTCATTCATACTAAAAGAATTTCCAAATGAGCCTCTATAAGATGGTGAAGTACAGCAAAAGTCGAAATATCAGCCTTCAACTCAAATAGAATCATTTATTTAAAATAATAATAATAGTAATAATATTGTTGTTGTGGTTATTATTAATCAGCTATCATGAGTGGTTATCATTTACCAGACTATGTTCTAAGCTTTTTATATGTATTAACGCATTTTAAGCCTTATAAAAATCTTATGTGCTGGATAGATACTATTATTATCTTCAATGCATGAGTTCTTTACATTAAAAAATTTTTAAGCCAAAAAAAATGTCACCACCGGAAGTAGACTTTATGTCTTCTTTTTAATCTAAAAAACTGGTACTTAGGAGGCAATAACCATTTATCCTGACTTTCCTATAGGTACTATATTTCAGTGTTTACTAGGTAGCCTTAAGATAATTAAGATCTCTTTCTTACAGAAAAACTTCAAGTGTAAAAAGAATGACAGAATTAGAAAATCACCATTTTTCCACCCTAATGTTGTAATTGATCTTGATCATCAAAGAGTGCTTACACCTTTAGGTGAAAAGTTGATGGGGAACAGAATATTTACTAGGTGCCAACTGTCTTTTACTTTCAGGTTATAAGGGGAGAAAAGATGCAACTTTCAATTGAAGAGGATCAGGCTGTCACCACCTGAACTTACTGATCAATCTCACATCACTAATAGTGGGACAATCGTATGTTGAGTGAATTCTCATGCGAGGCAGCATGAAGTGGTACACATCCCCTAGAAAACAATCTTGCCAAAAATGTTCAACCTGAATGTAATCAAGCCTTTGCATTTAACTTCCAGTTCACAGAAAATACAAAAGACAGGGGGAAACAAATAAAACAATACTGCAAGGAGGCAATCAAATCCAAAAGGTCAAACACTCTGTAGGGACATTGACCTAGTTTCTTAAAAAAGTCAAAGGCACAAGAGAAAATAAGAGTAAACAAGGAGGCTCTTTGGGATTAAAGGAGATATAATTATATAACAACCAAATGCAATGCATGAACTTTTCTTGGATCCTGGTTTCAAGAAGCTTATTGCAAAAAACTTGGGGACAATTGGGGAAATTTAAATTTGAGCTAGGTGTTAGCTTATATTAAATAATTATCATTAACTTTGTTAGATCTAATAAAGGTTTTATGGTTATATAAGAAAATGTTCTTAATTTTTAGAGATGGATTAAGTATTTGGGGGTACAACATCATGAGGTCTATGATTTACTCCAAATATTCCAGCCCCACCCCCAAATAAATAAAATAAATCCAAAAAAAGGTTAATAATTTCTTACATCTACCTGATGGATTTATTAGTGTTCATTGTACTAGTCTCTCAAATTCCCTGTTTGCCTGAAAATGTTCGTGACACATATGAAAGTAGTTTTAATGATTAGTAACTAACCTTTTTGTTGCTTCATTAAATTCCAAGTTAAAGAATTCCTCTAAATATTCTAGTACACAGATATATGAATCAGATGAACCATATTTATTACAGTCAAAATTCTGGTGCACAGAACAAAAAAATCACGTAAGCTGCATCCTTTCAGAATTTTATCTTAATGAAGCTTATTTATACCATTGTGTACCATATATCCATTTTCAAAAAAGCATTTAGAAACAAAAATACCAATTTTCCAAAATATATTCAACAACCAAGCAATAAATTTTAGCATAGTAGTTAATTGTTTTTATCTTGTTAAAGTTTTTCCAATTCCTGCAATGCTATGTACAAATGTCTCCATCTAACACGACTAGAAAAACATTTTCCACTGGAATAAATTAGAAAATGATCATGTAGCTTACTATTAACCAGTTAATATTCATTTAAAAAGAAGTAACTAAAGCCTACTTCAAGGAATAATTCATAAAGTAACAACACTAAAACCTGTCTAACTATGCAGACAGTATAACATAATTGTTAAGACTAAATTTTTAAAAATACTTGATAACCTAAGTACATATTAGCTTTCAAACACCAAATTTAAGTTCTTAGTTTTAAAAGCAGAAGTCTTTCCACCACAGTTACCAGTAGTACCACAGGAGAGTTCAAAGCATTTGATCAAATAAACTTTAGCTAAGAAGCAGAATCCAATATACAAAAGGTATCAATTATGAATTAGGAATTCCATAATCCCTGGAAGTCCCCAAGACTCTTTTAAAGGGTCTGCAAGGTCAAAACTAGTTTCATAATACTTTTTCACTGTGTTGACATTTTCACTGATAGTGCAAAAGCAATGCTGGATAAGACCCCTGGCACTTCAGCACATATCAAAGCAGAGGCACCAGATTGCAGTAGTAGTCACTGATTTCTTCACTGCCATGCACTTGAAGTAAAAGAAGGCCAGTTTCACTTACAAATGTCCTTGACAAAGCTAGACATAAATTAAAGAGCTTTGCAAAAACTGTAAAACAGTAGTTCTCAGCCAGAGACAATTTTGTCCTGCAAGGGACATTTGTCAAGATCTAGAGCTATTTCTAGTTGTCACAATCAGGAAAAATGCTATTGGCATCTACTGTGTAGTGGCCAAGGATGCTGCTAAATATCCTACAATGCACGGGATATCTCCCCCCAGCAAAGAACTATCCAGCCCCAAATGACAATAGGGCCAAGGTTGAGGGACCCTGAGGGAAAAGAATACTACTCTTCTCATTCTCACTCAACTTTTTTTTGGTGGGGGAGAGGGGGACAGTTATTTTTCATAAAAATGTTTTAATCATATTAACCTGTGATAGGTTTATTATTTAATTTTAAATGAATTAACAGTAAACATTTTAAACAAACTATTACATATAAAGTAAGCTACAGGATTTATTATATGACACAGGGAATGTAGCCAATATTTTATAATAAATATAAATGGAGTATAACCTTTAAAAATTGTGAATCACTATACTGTACACCTGTAATGTGCATAATATTGTACGTACATCAACTATACTTCAATTAAAAAAATAGAGTAAACATTTTTTTAAGGTTTTAGTTTTAATTTACAATACAGTAAGTATCAAGAGGTTACCTAACCCACATAAACGAAAGTTCTTTGGGGGCCTCAGTAATCTTTGACAGTACAAAGGAGCCCTGAGACCAAAAAGTTTGAGAATCACTGAATTAGAAGAATGATACAACTAACCAAATATGTTGGAGAACATAAGGGGAATTAAAGGACTCTGAAGGAAAATGCACTCATTTCAAGAGTATTATGAATGATCAAAACAAACATAAACCTTTATAAAACCAAACAGTCCAAAAGAAAAGTCATGACAGACCCCCAAATGTCATTTTCTCCCTAAACACACACACACACACAAACACACACCACACTATTAACAACAACAAAAAACATTGAAAGTACAACTCCTTACCCTGGCTATGAGGACTTGCTGGACTAAAAGATGGCTGATACAAATCTTTGGTTGGCGTTGGAAAAGCTTCTTTCCCTTGGCGCTGACTCATCTTTCCTGGTGTCAGGTGTTGAGTATCGTCACTGTTTGCTACCACAGCTCAAGGAAAGAAGGGAAAAAGAATTAGTACTTAAGTCATAGATTTACGTAATGGCATAGTTAATAACATGGAATAGAACTATGATTGAAATGGCCTAGGTGGCTATATTCATTTTACCAACTCAATACTTCAATAAATTAATGTAATTGTTTTATTTTTAGTTTGTTATTAATTCAAGATGAATTTATAGGTATGAGTCAAATTATACAAATTATAGACCTCATAAACATGAAAGTACATATTCTGATAATGAAAGTACTCCAAGGTTTACTGTCAACCTTTCATTGTGTTATTAACTCTATATATTGCCAATAGAGCAGTAAGCAAAAGACAACGTCATTTCACAGAAGAAATACAAATGGTCAGTAAACACATGAAAAGATAGTCAACCTCATTAGTAATGAGAAAAAAATACAAATCAATAGCAGTATAAAATGGTATTTTATATTCACTAGAATTTCTACTCTAATTTCTAATTTTCATGGACAGTAGATGTGATTCTTGTTTTAGAGATGGAGAAACTTTAGGTTCAGAGATCGTCTTGCCTAAGACTAAGTAATAGAGGTAAGATTCTAACTCAGGACCATTTGGTTTAAAGTCTGGTCTCGAAAGCTTGCTGCCCCAACAATCAATCTAGTGTTTAAGGCTGCTGTTCACCCATTTGACCAAGCTACTAATAGAGGAGAGCAATGCCCAGTTCCAGAGAGGACAGAAAAGAGAAAAATACTCATTGAAGGAGTAGGGCAAATCGTGAGCAAGCCCACAGTGCCCCAGGATCTCCATCCTTTCATTTTATATAACTGTGCTTTTCAGTCTATGAAAACTTTAGTTTTATCTTGAGAGAGGATGCTTCTGTCTTCAGTCTAGATGTAATTTTAAACTTAATGAGAACTTAATATTCACATTTTTAATCACCTTATCTTTTAAATCGAATTGCTTTAACATGTTTTCAAATTGTGCTAAAGTTATCAAAATTATATTTTAGCTCCTTAAATTTTAAAGTAAAAATTCAAAAATACTTTCACTTATCATCCAAGTAAAGATATAAAAAATTTATTTTCCCATCAAGTCCATAAAAAAGAATCCTTACACTGATGACTACTAATTTTTACCTCCTCTTAAACTCAAAAACTCACATATCCAACTACCTGCCTTATAATCACCTCTATTATTTTACAGACATCTCAAATTTATCCAGAACCGTTCTTGCCTTTCCTTATCCTCCAAACCTGCCTCTCTCCCATCTGTTAATGGAATCACTATTGCCCTCCCCCACTTTCTTAGGCCAAAAACCTTAAGATGTATTCTTTGATTTTTCTCCTTCTTTCACATTTCATATCCAATTCATCTGTGAGATCTTTATACTCTATCTTCAAAATTTATCTGGAATCCTCCTACTTCTCCTCACTTCCACAACTACCACCCTGTTCCAAGCCACCATTACCACCATTATCACAGCAGCAGGTTTCTACTTAGTCTCCAGACTTAGCATCTTGCTCCCTGCCTTGTGTAGAGTTCATTCTCTATACAGAAGCCTGAGTAATCTTTGTAAACCATAGATCAGATTTGTATTAAGCAGAAATATCCACAATGGCTTTCCATTATATTTGCAATAAATTCCATGGCCTAAAGATTCAACAGTCTGGCCCCTGCTTATCTTTCCAACCTCATTCTCTACTACTCTCCTCTTTATTCACTTGGTTCCAGCCATAATGGCCTTCTTGGTATTCCTCAAACATGCCATCTTGCCCCAGTCGCAGCCCCTATATCTTTTTTCCCTTCTACCTGGAATACTTCTATCCCAGATCTTCATATTATTGACCACTCTCATCATTTGTTGTCTGTGTTCCAATGTCATCTCTTTAGAAAAGCCCCTCACTGTGTTTTTTGATAAGTCAGTTCCTAATTTTAATAGAATACAATTTATCAATTCTGGTTTTGGGGTTTTTTTGTTTTGGTTAGTGCCCATTCTACCACAATTATATTCTATCACTTTACCCTACCTGATTTTCACTGTAGCTCTTATCAGTATCTGAAATTATATCATTTATTTGTCTATTACCTGCCTTCTACATGAGACCATAAATTCCATGAGAAGGGAGTTTTGTCTGCCTTATTTTTCCATAAATCCTCAAGTCCCAGTGCAATTCTGGCATACTGAAGGTGTTCAAAAGAATTTTGTTGAAGGAATCAAATCAACAAATTTTATATTTTTATGAAACTTCATTATCATAAAGTATATGGTGGCTTATTCAGTTACTAAATCCAATACCCATTTAATACCTAAAAATTATTACTGAAATTTAAAATGTATGGTACTGATATAGAGAGAGACAAATTGATCTAAAGACCTTAACAGAGAGCTCTCTGAGACAAACCCATGCATATGTGGAGCGTGTATATATGCTAGAGGTAGGAAGACTATGCAATTAATAATATTGATACTAGGAAAATTGGTCACCCATGTTGGAAAAATAGGTCCCACTCTCATACCACACACAAAGAATATTTTTTATGAAATTAAAAACATAAATGCAAAAAGCAAAACTTGAAAACTTTTTAAAGAAAATTTAAGAGAATATCTTTATAAATTTGGGGTAGGAAATGATTCCTTTAAAACCCACGCACCTATGGTCAAATAATCTATGACAAAGGAGGCAAGGATATACAATGGAGAAAAGACAGTCTCTTCAATAAGTCGTGCTGGGAAAACTGGACAGCTACATGTAAAAGAATGAAATTAGAACACTCCCTAAAACCATACACAAAAATAAACTCAAAATGGATTAGAAACCTGAATGTAAGACCAGACACTGTAAAACTCTTAGAGGAAAACATAGGAAGAATACTCTTTGACATAAATCACAGCAACATCTTTTTTGATCCACCTCCTAGGGTAATGGAAATAAAAACAAAAATAAACAAATGGGACCTAATTAAACTTAAAAGCTTTTGCACAGCAAAGGAAACCATAAACAAGACCAAAAGACAACCCTCAGAATGGGAGAAAATATTTGCAAACGAATCAACGGACAAAGGATTAATCTCCAAAATATATAAACAGCTCACGCAGCTCAATATTAAAAAAACAAACAACCCAATCCAAAAATGGGCAGAAGACCTAAATAGACATTTCTCCAAAGAAGACATACAGATGGCCAAGAAGCACATGAAAAGCTGCTCCACATCACTAATTATTAGAGAAATGCAAATCAAAACTACAGTGAGGTATCACCTCACATCAGTTAGAATGGGCTTCATCAGAAAATCTACAAACAACAAATGCTGGAGAGGGTGTGGAGAAAAGGGAACCCTCTTGCACTGTTGGTGGGAATGTAAATTGATACAGCCACTATGGAGAACAGTATGGAGGTTCCTTAAAAAACTAAAAATAGAATTACCATATGATCCAGCAATCCCACTACTGGGCATATACCCAGAGAAAACCGCAATTCAAAAAGACACATGCACCCCAATGTTCGTTGCAGCACTATTTACAATAGCCAGGTCATGGAAGCAACCTAAATGCCCATCAACAGATGAATGGATAAAGAAGATGTGGTACATATATACAATGGAATATTACTCAGCCATAAAAAGCAACGAAATTGGGTCATTTGTTGAGATGTGGATGGATCTAGAGACTGTCATACAGAGTGAAGTAAGTCAGAAAGAGAAAAACAAATATCTTATATTAACACATATATGTGGAACCTAGAAAAATGGTACAGATGAACTGGTTTGCAGGGCAGAAATTGAGACACAGATGTAGAGGACAAACATATGGACACCAAGGGGGGAAAGCCGTGGGGGGGTGGGGATGGTGGTGTGATGAATTGGGCGATTGGGATTGACATGTATACACTGATGTGTATAAAATTGATGACTAATAAGAACCTGCTGTATAAAAAAATAAAATTAAATTCAAAAATTAAAAAAAAGACACAACAAAGCACTAACCAAAAAAGAGAGGGGAAAAAAAATTAAGAATTAATCTAACCAAAAGATATAAAGAAATCAAAAAAAAACAAGATAAAATATTTGCAACACATATAATTAACAAAGAGTTGGTATCCAGAATATGTTAAAAAAAAAAAAACTCCTATAAATCAATTAGAAAAAGACCAAAAATGCAAAAAAATGGGAGGATGCATTGAAAAGAATGCCTGAGAATAAACTTAACCAAGGAGGTGAAAGACCAGTACACTGAAAACTGTAAAACACTGAGGAAAGAAATTGAAGAAGACACACACAGATGGAGAGCTATACCATGCTATGGATTGGAGGGATAGTATTAAAATGTCCATACTACCCAAAGCAATCTACAGACAATGTAATCCCTCTCAAAATTCCAATGGAATTTGTGTGGAACCACACAAGACCCCACGTAGCCAAACCCATCTTGAGAAAGAAGAACAAAGCTGGAGGCATCACACTCCCTGATCTCAAATTATATTACAAAGCTACAGTAATCAAAACACTGTGGTACTGGCATATAAAGGGACACATAGATCAATGGCACAGAATAGAGAGCCCAGAAATAAACCTACACATTTATGGTCAATTAATTTATGACAAAGAAGCCAAGAATATACAATGGGGAAAAGGCCAGTCTCTTTAATAAATGGTGTTGGGAAAACTAGATAGCCACATGCAAAAGGATGAAACTGGACCACTTACTTTCTGACAAAAAAATTAACTCAAAATGGATTAAAGACTCAAATTTAAGACCTGAAACTATAAAACTCCTAGAAGAAAACTGGAAGTGACCTTCTTTTTTTTCTTTTATTTATTTATTTATTTATTTATTTATTTATTTATTTATTTTTGGCTGTGTTGGGCCTTCATTGCTGCACGCAGGCTTTCTCTAGTTGCGGCGAGTGGGGGCTGCTCTTCGCTGTGGTGCGTGGGCTTCCCATTGCGGTGCGCGGGTTTTTCATTGCAGTGGCTTCTCTTGTTGCAGAGCACAGGCTCTAGGTGTGCGGGTTTCAGCAGTTGCAGCATGTGGGCTCAGTAGTTGTGGCTCGCGGGCTCGAGAGCATAGGCTCATTAGTTGTGGTGCACAGGCTTAGCTGTCCTCGGCATGTGGGATCCTCCCGGACTAGGGCTTGAACCCTTGTCGCCTGCATTGGCAGGTGGATTCTTAGCCACTGCGCCACCAGGGAAGTCCCTAGAAGTGAGCTTCCTGATGTCAGTCTTGGCAATGATTTTTTAGATTTGACACCAAAAGTAAAGGCAATAAAAGCAAAAATAAGCAAGTGAAACTACATCTAACTAAAAAGCTTCTGCACAGCAAAGGAAACCATCAACACAATGAATGGAATAAAATGCTTGCAAATCATATATCTGATAAGGGGTTAATATCCAAAATATATAAAGAACTCATATAGCTCAATAGCCAAAAGGTACATGAAAAGATGCTCAACATCACTAATCATCAGGTAAATGCAAATCAAAACCACAATGAGGTATCACCTCACACCTGTTAGAATTGCTATTATCAAAAAGACAAGAAAAAACAAGTATTGATGAGGGTGTGGAGAAAAGGGAACCCTTGTGCACTGTTGGTGGGAATGTAAATTGGTGCAGCCATTATGGAAAACAGTATGTAGGTTCCTCAAAAAGTAAACCTATGTAGAACTACCATATGATCCAGCAATTCCACTTCTGGGTATTTATCCAAAGAAAATGAAAACCCTAATTTGAAAAGATATACGCATTCCATGTTCACTGCAGCATTATTTACAACAGCCAAGATATGGAAACAACCTAAGTGTCCATCAATGGAAGAATGAAATCTTTTCATTTGTGACAACATGAATGTCCCTTCAGAGCATTATGCTAAGTGAGATTAAGTCAGAGAAAGACAAATACCATATGATCTCCTTTATATGTGGCAGCTAAACAAATAACCAAGAACAACAACAAAAACTGAACTCACAGATACAGATAACAAATTGGCGGTTTGCCAGAGAGGGGGATGGGGTTGTGGTTGTGCAAAATGGGTCAAAAGGTACAAACTTCCAGTTATAAAATAAATAAGTCATGTGGATGTAATGTACAGCATGGCGACTAGAGTTAATAATACTGTATTGCATATTTGAAATTTGCTAAGAGTAAATCTTTTTTAAAATTGAAGTACAGTTGATTTACAATGTTTCAAGTGAACAGCAAAGTGATTCAATTATATATCTATACGTATATAGATATCTACCTATCTATCTATATTCTTTTTCAGATTCTTCTCCATTATAGGTTATCACAAGAGTAAATCTTAAAGTTGTCATCATAAGAAAAAAAATTCTGTAACAATGTATGGTGATGGATGTTAAGTGGATTTATTGTGGTTATCACTTCAAAATATATACAAATATGGAATTATGTTGCACACTTGAAACTAATACAATGTTGTATGTCAATTATACCTCAATTAAAAAATTTTTTAATTTAAAAAAAAAAGAAAAATGGTGGGAAAACGTGAACAGTTAGTTCATGGAAGAAGAAATGCAAATGGCCAATAAATGTACAAAAAGATTTTCATCCTCTTTAGCAGTCAGGAAAAAACAAATCAAGATCACAATGAAATAAATATTTTACACTCAGTAAAACTGAAAAAAATTAGTAAGTCTGATAATGCCAAATACTGGTAAGGATGGGATCAGTGAGCCACCTTAAGCATTGCTGGCAGAATATAAACTGATATAAGCACTTTGGAAAACCATTTAGATCTTATAAAAGTGAATTTCAGCATATCCTATGGGTCCAAAAATTCCACTCTTAGCTTTATACCTAGAAATACTCTTATATGTGTGTACCAAGAGACAAAAATAAGAATGTTCATAGCAATGCTGTTCATAATAGCAAAAATCAAAACAACTTAAATATTCATCAATTGAAAACAATATGGATTAACATATTGTGGTATAGGCATATAATGGAATAGTATATAACACTAAAAACAGATGGTCTTTATCTATACCCAGTAACATGGCTGAATCTTGGAAATCCAATGTTAACTACAAAAAACAAGTCCGAGAAGATGACATATAGCATGATACCATTCTTATAAAATTAAAAACCTAGCAAACCTTAGTGATACATATGTAACCTAAAAATAACCCAAAAAATCTGTTTTTGAAAAAGCAAAGAATAATAAAAAAAATACAAATTAGTCATCACCCCTGGGCAGGTAGGCACAGGGAGAGGAAAGAGAAGAAGCACATAGATAGACATGAGGCATTTGTAGGATTCAAGTTCTTTAGTTGAGTGGTAGGTTCAATATGTACTCACTGTATGATTATGCTTTATAATTTACATATGCTTCATATATTCTTTTGTAGTATTAGTACATTTAAGGCTAATTTAAATACATTATAAGAACAGCTAATAGAATTAAAGTATGCTTTAGTATTCCATCAGAAAGACATACATATCTAAGTCTTGAATAACTTCACTATATAAAAAAGGAAAAGTGTAAACTTAGTTCTATTCACCCCTTTCTAACTCCTTATTGATTGAGGTATTATTATTTATTATTTTGATAACCTTGAAATGAGAGGGTTTGTAGATATAGCAATACACAGAGTATATTTCCTTAAAAAAAACAGAAAGCATTTTTTAATTTGTTTTCTCTCACCCCGTTCACAAACATTAACTATACAGAAAATTTGCATAATATAAAAATCATTTTGATGTCCTATATCATTTGCACAATAGTAGACTATTCACATATAAACTCAAGAAGGGCAGTGACTTTACTTTCATTTGTATCCTTTGGCATAAAACTGACAATAAGTACTTACTAAATGCTTGGATCGATATTTGACCAATGAATCACTGCAGGATTCCAAAATAGTTTCTGGTAATTCAATCAACTGCCTCACCTTCTAAAGATATTAGCATTATAGTGCCCTCTCCTGGTTCTACTTTGTAGTCAAAGTAAAGCAAAGCAACCTACTTTGCTATTCATATTACTTTTAAATATGGTAAAAACTAATCACACTGGAATAATTAATAGTAATATAATTAACATACTGTAACTTCTAAGAGAATATGATTCTATAACTACCATTCTTTCTGAATTCAACTCATCAATACAAAATCTGAAGAATATTACAAGCCTCAAAGTCTGGTGTTTGCTTTTAATCTAAGTGAAAACTAAGAAGTAAAGTAATTGTTTAAAGTCATACAAATTTCTATGAAAATCCTAAATATCCCCTTACAGACGGTATACCTTTTCTCAAATACATAAGTAATTTGAGTATGATCTTCATAGTTTTTTCATTCAATTGTACAGATCCTAATGAAGTACTATGTGAAATTACTTTTCACTCAAAAAGATATATGGTCTGCAGTAAATAATTATACAGCCTCGGTCTTTTAACAGTTGGCAGAATACAATATAAACTCATCTCTACTATATGTTGTATATTTTAATTTACATATGCTTAAAATATATAACCACAATAAATTTCTAAAAATGCAGTTCTATTTGTAAAGTTCAGCAGTGCCAATCAGTTCACCTGAGCCAACATCTAAATATATGAGGTAATTAAAGTAACAGAAAAATGCATTGAAAATATCTACCAGGTATCACAAGTAAGGCTGAACAAGAAAGCATAAAGATGTTTTGGGATTTGTATACTTTTTCTACTTTTAAATTTTACTATTCTAATAATGCTAGATGTATAATAAACAATATATTTAAAATACTATGAATTGTTGCAATTAGAATAAAAAAGGAATTTTAGCATATTACTTTAAATTACCTCTCTTCTCAGAAAACAAAATCACAAACATACTATAACCATTATTAGAGACAAACAGCAACTGATCTAGACCAAAGTATTTTACAAGTAGAAGAAACTTGGCCATTATCTTGCTCAGTCCCCTTCTTTAGCCAATAAAAAAAATGAGCCCCAAAGTGGTGAACTGACTTACAACAGTCAATTATTTAGGAATAAATACTAAAACATCCTAAATTGATATAATTTCCACACTGGTCTTGAATAAAGTTAAAATCTTTGTCTGATTTATGATGCAGTAATATCTTAATTATTTGGTTAGACTTGAATTCAATAAAATGATAGTTTCATTCTGATTTCTGAAAACCAGATGACATATTGAACTAGCAACCAATTCTAACTCCTTAGATATTTAAGTTCTTAGCTTCAGGCTCTTCATCTACAAAATTAATGCTTTATTAAATGATCTCTGAAGTTTCATTCACCTCAGTAATTCTATGACTTTTAATATGTCACAAAGCTTTGAAATTATGTATTCATGGGTCTAACTCCCCTACTAGTATATAATGATCTTAAGGGCATGGCACATGTTTTATTCATCATGTATCCCCTGAAGCTAGCACAGCATCTGGTCAAAAAAAATTTTTTGGACATAAATTTAAAGGGTGTATCTTCTAAATCCCTAGATAAAACAGGTCACTTATGAAATCGCCAAAGTATACATAAAAACTTTTCATAACCAAATTATCTATTATGTAAAAATTCTGACAAAATAAGACAGTATTTCTCACTTTCATATGACAGTGAATTTGTTGTACTATATCCAGCCTCAAAGTACTCTGACCTATGCTTTGTGATGATTGTAGAAAGGATACTATAAAGAAGTATTAATTCATAACTTAGGAATTTTGAATTTATAAATTATGAATTAGATAACTGGCTAAATAAATAATCCATCTTCAGATAATCAAGATGTAAATATACAAACACTATCAATCTCAGATGGACACTGACAACAGAGGTGTACTGAATGATCATTTATATTCTTTACTTTATATTTCAATGCCTGGAAAGAAAAGCAGAAGACTTAATAACCAAAATGGAAATACCATATGCCTTTTCTAAGTACACATCAAAATATTATCATGTCTCCAAACATGCCATTCAAACTTTAGCTACTTACTTGATGGCCCAAGGACATCTTTGCTATCACCAAGAAGCTTTTAATGCAGGGTAATTGAGCAGCAAACAAATACAATCCAAACCAGGAAGAAGCAAAATGTATCAGGATTGAAGCAGCAGTGAAACAAAAGGACAAGGAAAACAGCATTAGTTTATAAGTAGAAAGCACATGCATATCAATTCTAATAATCATAATTTGCAAGGAATTTTCTTTTCCACACACAAAAAGACCTTGGATTACGCACTGTTTGCTTTAATTTTGGAAAATGAAGGTGGAAAGAGAAAAATGAAATCACCCAAGTATTTTGTTTTGAAAATTACTCAAGTGAAAAATTACTTTCAACTATAATTCGAGATATGGGTTAGGAGTGACAAAAAATTATTTAGAAATGTAAAGGACAGCCAAAAAGTTATTCATTCTTTAAATTCAAGTGGCTTAAAAATATATAACACCCATGCACTATTAAATATTAGTTCTGCATGCCATGAAAGCACTTAACACTACATAGAAATTCAGGCTGCTTCTTCTACATAAAGAAAGGAGTTTACTGAGTGCTTATATTATGCCAAGCATGTGCAAAGAGCTTTTACAGAGACATCAACAAAGTGGAACAAATTTTTTTCTCAAATGGCAAAAAAACAAAGAGGAGTATTGATTAGAAGAACAATAAATTAATATTAAGTTAGACAAAACTTTCTTAGGACCCACTAATATCAAGCATATAATCTAGAGCTACTAGTCTCTAGGAAGTCAGAAGATCCAATTCTTAAATGATTAACTTGCAATCAACTAAAAGAAACAGGAAAAAGACTGCTGACCTTTGTGTAGTAACTATTTTAATAAACAGCATTACACTAAATGTCACCTATAGACAAGTGCTTTGGTCTCCCTTGGCAGGAACAGAGTCCTTAGTTCTCTCCTTCATTTCAAATACCAAACATGGAAACGTATCAGAAGTGAAGAAAGAAACAAACAAAAAGTTCCCACCACTAATGACATTGTTGTTTGGTCTTATTTAAAGGGAATGGGGAATCTTAACTGGTTTTGACCAAAAAAAAAAAAAAAAAAAAAAAGTAGCAGTTGTTTGCTTTGGGGCTTCTGTTGTCTCCTAGGGAAAAAAAAATATCTTGGCCCTGTTACTTCCCTAAAGTGATGGTTATTTCACAACGCTTAAAATTATGTTCTAATGCCTTTAAAGGCATTTGCTCTATTCATTTTTTCTAGTTGTCCATTTTAATTCATTCTTCTATAAACTGATTTCAGTTTCACAGATAAACTAAAAAAAAATACAGCTTTAGTGACAACGAAATAATTGTGCTCAAATCCATTACAGCTAGCAAGCATGTGGGAAGAGATTAAAGTATTTGTGGCAGGCAGCCTCTAAAATGGCCCCAGTGATCCCCACTTTTTGGTGTATAATCCCCTCTCTTTGAGCATATACTGGACTTGCTGAATCACTTCTAATGAACAGAAAATGGCAGAGGTGAAAGGATATCATTTCCAAAATTAGACTGTAATAAGACTATGACTTCAATCTTGTTTGTGGTCTCTTGCTCTCTCCTAGATAGATCATCCTGGGGAAAGCCAGCTGCTGCATCATGAGGCAACCCTGTAAAAAGGCCCATGAGGCAAAGGAACTGAGGTCTGTCCACAAACCCTAAGTGACCTTGGAAATGACTCTCCCGCCTCCCCTGACCCCCTCAGCGGCAGCTCCCACTCTCCAGTAGCTTGACTGCAACCATATGAAAGATTTTGAGCTAGAGACACCTAGCAAAGCTGCTCTTAAATTCCTGACTCACTGAAACTGTAAGATAATAAATGCTTGTTTTCTACCATTTAATTTTGGGATGATTTGTTATATACCAATAAATAACTAATACAATATTGGAAAACTGAAGGAAGTTCGGAACCTGACAGAGACAACTATTGCAAACTTTACAAATCCTTCATAGACATCTTTTAGAAAAATCTTCCTGTACTGATATGAATAATTACCAGTTTCCCCAGATTTACCTGTAACTTCCTAAAGGAAAGCAATGATTCTAACCATATTTACATAGTTAAGAGTATTTAATTTCACAAGGGCCAGTCACATTTGAAGCTTTTGAGCTGGTCTTCTACTTAGGATAAAAGATCAAGTTCACTTTCATTGTACAGTTCTGTATGATATAATTCTCAGATTTTGTTGATTAAAAGCACTATGTCATCTTCTGTGCAGCTGTACTCCTTATATATTTACTCCCAGAAAATAATCCCTAGCATATACAACAGCTTCTGAACATTTATTTCAAATTATGCTTTCAACATTATATCCTCAGGCATATTGGTGTCATATAAACCTGAATGTATTGTATTAATCCAATATTTTTCTCAGACTGAGGCACTGGAGAATAATCAAAGTAAACACTGTCTATTCTTATCATTGATCCATCATCCATCCATCCATCCAAATATTCACTGAGTACCTACTATATAGACAGGTACCATTTTAGGCACTGAGAAATATAGCAGTGAACACAACAGACAAAAATCCTGTCCTTGTGGTAGTTATGTTCTAGTAGGGAAGATAAACAATAACATAATAAACAAGTAAAATTTTGATGTATATTATATAGTATAAATACTAAGGAAAAATAAGCAGAAAATGAAGACATAAAATGTTAGGGAAGATGGAGTTAAAGTTTTAGATAGGGTGGCCTAAGAGGGCTTCACTACCAAGCTGACTGAACAAAATGAGGAAACTTACCATAAGGACTTAAAGGGGAAGAGTACTCCAGGGAGAGGGGAGGATCAAGTACAGAGTAGAGTACTTGGAGAGCAAGACTGGAGTGTTTGGAGAATAGTGAAAAGGCCAGAGGGCTGGAAACAAGGCAAGTAGGAGAGTAGCAGATGAAGTCAAAGAAGCAAACAACTGTAGGACTTTATAGGACCTAGTCAAGGCTTCTCTTTTATTCTGGATGAAATAGGGGGCCACTGGATAGTTCTGAGAAAAGGACTAACATACATGATTATGTTTTAACAGGACTGCTCTGACTGCTATGTTGAGAATAGACCAGAGGGACAAGGGTATTATCAGTTCAGAGGTTACTGCAATAATCTAGGGGAGAGATGAAGGAAACTTGGACCAAGATGGGGGCAGTGAGAGTGATGAGAAGTAGTTAAGTTCTAAATATATTTTGAAGGTAAGGTCAACAGGATTTCCAAACAGGCCAAGCATGAGGTAAAAGAAAAAAAGGAATCAAAATGATGTCAAGTGTTGGAGTCTGAGCACCTGGAAGGATGAACTGCCATAATCTGAGATGGAAAAGACAGTGAGACAAGTTAGTTTACAGGGAGAAATATAGGTACAATCATCCCTTGGTATCCAGAGAGAACTGGTTCCAAGACACCTCCCACACCCACCCCACCACAATACCAAAATCTGCGGATGCTCAAGTCCCTTATATAAAATGGTGTAGTATCTGTATATAACCCATGTATATCCTCCTATATACACTTTATATCATCTCTAGATTACTTATAATATCTAATTCAAAGTAAATGCTATGTAAATAGTTGTAAATACAATGAAAATGCTATATAAATAGCTTATAGCATGTGGCAAATCCAAGTTTTGCTTTTTGGAACTTTCTGGAATTTTTTTCCCCCAAATATTTTCCATCTGTAGTTGGCTAAATCTGTGGATGCAGAACCCTCGGATATGGAGGGCCAACTGTAGCTCAGTTTGGAATAGGTTAAGTTTGAAATGCCTGTCAGACATCTAAGTAAAAATGTCAAGTAGGCAGCTAGACACACAGACCTGTACAGGGAAAGGTTTAGGTTGGTAAGAAAATAGTATAAATTACGGTATGTGTGATAGTTAGGGTATATGATCTGAATGGCTTCATCACAGGAGACTGAAAAATGCCACAGGATAAAAGAACAGCCTCCAGATAACATATATTATAATGGAACAACAGAACTAAGAATTAAGCTGAAACACTACAAATAGAAGCAGAAACACAATGAAAAATAAGCTTCACTTCAGAAACCTTTCCCAGAAGGACATGGATAAAAAGGCATTAAGTTGAGATGCAAGTGAAATCATCCTCCCAGAATTATTTGCAAGTGGTGCTAACTGGGAAACAAGATATAAGTAATTGAAGATTCCATATCAATTTTACCAAGTAACTGGCATCACTGAAGTCTTCTACACACTGCTGAACTGCACACTACACTTCTTATTCTTACTGCTTTTAGGATTGGGTCTAATTTGTGCAGTTCCATGTTGTATGACCCATGAATAAAGACGATGTGGAAGTACTGATGTGGAAACGCTCTATACAAGTACCTTTTAAGATATTTTAAAAAATAAAAAGCTAGCCACTCTTCTTGGCTTTTGTTAGAGAACCAAAATACTACTAGAATTTCAAAGAATCCAGGAACTTTCTCCTCAGCTTGTTCAGAAAAAGAGCATTTAAGATATGACAGAAACATTTTCTCTCTCTGAGCAACTTATCATGTTTACAATTATCCCTTGAACAATGTCCATACAGTCATCTCAAATTTTTTTATCATATAAATAAATTCTCTACTTTGGCAGAAAGCATGAGCTGAAAAATAATAAAATAGTAACATGCTTAGAATTTTTCTACTTAGTATTCAATAGCATACTACCAGTACTCTAAATAAAAGCATGAAATATAGCCATTATCTAAATCTTTACTGATTTTAGTCTACAAATATCAGGAAAAGAACATAATACAAAAAATGTGATTTTACTTTAATGTACTTCTAAATATTTGCCATGCCATCTATAATTAGCATAAAACTTGTGATCTTTAAGAAATGTAAAGGAAGAGGTAGAAGTTCATAATCACACCCTTCAACCTGAGAAAACCCTCAGTCCTGAGCAATCCAGGACAGATGGCCACCCTATATATATAATACAGAAACAAAACCATGAGGTCTATAGCTTGATTTCATTGCCTTTAGCACGGCACCTCCCTGTTTTATTGATTTGACTTACCTGTTGAGCTTAAGAGAAAGTACAAATAGCTTATCAAGCACTGATATGAGTAGAGCTTAAAAATAAAAATTCAAGCAGATGGCACCTCTTCCCCCAATACAGTTGATCAAGTTGTACTCAGAGAAGAAATCCTACTTCAGTGGGCTCTCGGAAGCCACAATTCTGAAGAAGAATTATATAAAACATCTAAAGAGTGCTTGGACTTCCCTGGTGGTGAAATGGTTAAGAATCCACCTGCCAATGCAGGGGACACGGGTTCGAGCCCTGGTCCAGGAAGATCCCACATGCTGCGGAGTAACTAAGCCCGTGTGCCACAACTACTGAAGCCCACGCACCTAGAGCCCGTGCTCCGCAACAAGAGAAGCCACCGCAGTGAGAAGCCTGCACACCAACACGATGAGTAGCCCCCGCTCGCTGCAACTAGAGAAAGCCAGCACACAGCAGCACAGACCCAGTGCAGCCAAAAATTTAAAAATAAAAATAAGTAGAATAAATTTTTTAAAAAACAGAAAATTAAAAAAAAAAAAAAGAATGTTCTACTTAGTGCTATCTTTGGCTCTTCGAGTAAGAAATTTCAATGAGGGATATACAACGCAGCTGAGATCTGTTTATTCTTTAAACAGGAGTCATCACTCCACACTTAAATGAATTTTTTCATATTCCTGCAATCGTTTGCAAAACACACACGTGCATATTTTATTCCTGAGTTTTACAGGAGAGATTTTAAGGGAATATTTTTCTGGGACTAGAGTTTATCACTGTTAGAGAATATGATCTGATCTGCCAAGCAGTTACATTTTTGATACAGCAATTCCACCACTACAAATGTATACTAAAAGATGTGTTCAAGGATATTTATAACATCATTTATAGTAATCTACTTAAAACAGGGAATTAAATAAATAATAATACATTCACATAATAAAATACTATGTAGTCATCATAGTTTGGTCTTTTTTTTCAGGGACTGAAAAACATTCATTATATATTGGCTTTTAAAAGTAGGTTATACTGAATCACTTTGTTATACAGCAGAAATTAACACAACATTGTAAATCAACTATACTTCAGTAAAATAAAATTTTTTTTAAATTAGGTTAAAAAGAAGTTTCTATGATATGACTCCACTTTTATGAAATTTCATATGTAAGATATACACATATGAACACACATATGCCACCAAAATAAAAACAGTGGTTACCTCTAGAAGGTAGAATTTTATTTATTATATTTTTCTTTATTGTTTAAATATGCCACATTGGTATGCATTATTTTTATAGTCAAAAAAGATTAAATCTATTTACATATTGGAAGAATGAAAATGCAATTTTCAAAGTGATCTTTTCGATCTATATTAGCTATGTTTTATAATGGCATAATCATCTATGATTAAACATAGTGGAAAATATATTTTAAGAATCTAACTTGAAATCCTGAAAAAAAAACCAAAAATGTTAACATTTTTAACATAATACCATACCATATATTACTCTCTGTCTCTTGAACTTCAGCAACTTCTGTAAATGGCAAGATCTAAAAAAAGACAAATTTTCTCAGGAGTGATTTAATTTCGTATACCTGAATCTGAATCTAGAGAGCACGCACAGTTTATCAAATGAATTAAGTGGTGCATTAATCTTTTAAAAAGTAGCAAAAAAAAAAAAAAAAGTGCAATAGTATGTTTACCAGTATGTGTACACTGGAAACTAAATCCTTAAAAAAAAATCCCGAGGCTTCAGGAAATTACAATCAATCTGCCAACCCGTGAAGTCTTCTCAGACATGTTCTGGGGCTTTTTCACAGTTCTTATCCTCCTTGCATATACTTAATTATATCAGCCCTTCCACCACGCAAGCCCTCTCCTCCTTTCCACGCAAGCCCTCTCCTCCTTTAGTTTCTAAAATACTCCACTGCTCTGGCTTCCTTTCTCCTAAATTTCCTACCTCCACTTGGTCCTCCAATTCAATAAGTGAGTGACCTTAACCAATGCTCAATCCTCAACTATTTGTTGTTTTCTCTCTACCTGCTCTCTTCCTGCAGATTCCATTCTTAAGCAAGGCTCATTTGCTACCTTTACTCAGACAACTTCCAAGTTTCTTCTTCAGACCTAGCCTATCTCCAAAACTTCATCCCAACATATTCCTACCTGTATGTTCGGACATTATTGCAAATTAACTTCTGGTTCTAAAATTCTGTTAACAGGCCCTGAACCAAGATGGCGGAGTAGAAGGACGTGCTCTCACTCCCTCTTGTGAGAACACCAGAATCACAACTAGCTGCTGGACAATCATCGACAGGAAGACGCTGGAACTCACCAAAAAAGATACCCCACATCCAAAGACAAAGGAGAAGCCACAATGAGATGGTAGGAGGGGTGCAATAACAGTAAAATCAAATCCCATAACTGGTGGGTGGGTGACTCACAGACTGGCGAACACTTATACCACAGAAGTCCACCCACTGGAGTGAAGGTTCTGAGCCGCACGTCAGGCTTCCAAAACTGGGGGTCCGGCAGTGAGAGGAGGAATTCCTAGAGAATCAGACTTTGAAGTCTAGTGGGATTTGATTGCAGGACTTTGACACGACTGGGGGAAACAGAGACTCCACTCTGGAGGGCACACACAAAGTAGTGTGCGCATTGGGACCCATGGGAAGGAGCAGTAACCCCAGGGGAGACTGAACCAGACCTACCTGCTAGTGTTGGAGGGTCTCCTGCAGAGGCGGGGGGGTGGCTGTGGCTCACTGTGGGGACAAGGACACTGGCAGCAGAGGTTCTGGGAAGTGCTCCTTGGCATGAGCCCTCCCAGAGTCTGCCATTAGCCCCACCAAAGAGCCCAGGCAGGCTCCAGGGTTGGGTTGCCTCAGGCCAAACAACCAAAAGGGAGGGAACCCAGCCCCACCCATCAACAGTCAAGCGGACTGAAGTTTTACTGAGCTCTGCCCACCAGAGCAACAGTCAACTCTACCCACCACCAGTCCCTCCCATCAGGAAACGTGCACAAGCCTCTTAGATAGCCTCATCCACCAGAGGGCAGACAGCAGAAGCAAGAACTACAATCCTGCAGCCTGTGGAACAAAAACCACATTCACAGAAAGACAGACAAGATGAAAAGGCAGAGGGCTATGTACCAGATGAAGGAACAAGATAAAATCCCAGGAAAACAACTAAATGAAGTGCAGATAGGCAACCTTCCAGAAAAAGAATTCAGAATAATTATAGTGAAGATGATCCAGGACCTCAGAAAAAGAATGGAGGCAAAGATCGAGAAGATGCAAGAAATGTTTAACAAAGACCTAGAAGAATTAAAGAACAAACAAACAGAGATGAACAATACAATAACTGAAATGAAAACTACACTAGAAGGAATCAATAGCAGAATAACTGAGGCAGAAGAACGGATAAGTGACCTGGAAGACAGAATGGTGGAATTCACTGCTGTGGAACAGAATAAAGAAAAAAGAATGAAAAGAAATGAAGACAGCCTAAGAGACCTCTGGGACAACATTAAACGCAACAACATTCGCATTATATGGGTCCCAGAAAGAGAAGAGAGAGAGGAAGGACCAGAGAAAATATTTGAAGAGGTTATAGTTGAAAACTTCCCTAACATGGGAAAGGAAATAGCCACCCAAGTCCAGGAAGCGCAGCGAGTCCCACACAGGATAAACGCAAGGAGAAACATGCCAAGACGCACAGTAATCAAATTGGCAAAAATTAAAGACAAAGAAAAAGTATTGAAAGCAGCAAGGGAAAAACGACAAATAACATACAAGGGAACTCCCATAAGGTTAACAGCTGATTTCTCAGCAGAAACTCTACAAGCCAGAAGGGAGTGATATACTTAAGTATATCATGATATACATGATATACTTAAAGTGATGAAAGGGAAGAACCTACAACCAAGATTACTCTACCCGGCGAGGATCTCATTCAGATTCGATGGAGAAATCAAAAGCTTTACAGACAAGCAAAAGCTAAGAGAATTCAGCACCACCAAACCAGCTCTACAACAAATGCTAAAGGAACTTCTCTAAGTGGGAAACACAAGAGAAGAAAAGGACCTACAAAAACAAACCCAAAACAATTAAGAAAATGGTCATAGGAACATACATATCGATAATTACCTTAAACGTGAATGGATTAAATGCTCCAACCAAAAGACACAGGCTTGCTGAATGGATACAAAAACAAACCCATATATATGCTGTCTACAAGAGACCCACTTCAGACCTAGGGACACATACAGACTGAAAGTAAGATACTCCATGCAAATGGAAATCAAAAGAAAGCTGGAGTAGCAATACTCATATCAGATAAAATAGACTTTAAAATAAAGAATGTTACAAGAGACAAGGAAGGACACTACACAATGAACAAGGGATCAATCCAAGAAGAAGATGTAACAATTATAAATATATATGCACCCAAAATAGGAGCACCCCAATACAGAAGGCAACTGCTAACAGCTATAAAAGAGGAAATCGACAGTAACACAGTAAGAGTGGGGGACTTTAACACCTCACTTACACCAATGGACAGATCATCCAAAATGAAAATAAATAAGGAAACACATGCTTTAACTGACACAATAGACCAGATAGATTTAATTGATATTTATAGGACATTCCATCCAAAAATAACAGATTACACTTTCTTCTCAAGTGGACACAGAACATTCTCCAGGATAGATCACATCGTGGGTCACAAATCAAGCCTCAGTAAATTTAAGAAAATTGAAATCATATCAAGCATGTTTTCTGACCACAATGCTATGAGATTAGAAATGAATTACAGGGGAAAAAACTTGAAAAGCACATGGAGGCTAAACAATACACTACTAAATAACCAAGAGATCACTGAAGAAATCAAAGAGGAAATAAAAAAATACCTAGAGACAAATGGCAATGAAAACACGGCAATCCAAAACCTATGGGATGCAGCAAAAGCAGTTCTAAGAGGGAAGTTTATAGCTATACAAGCCTACCTCAAGAAACAAGAAAAATCTCAAATAAACAATCCAACCTTACACCTAAAGGAACTAGAGAAAGAAGAACATACAAAACCCAAAGTTAGCAGAAGGAAAGAAATCATAAAGATCAGAGCAGAAATAAATGAAATAGAAACAAAGAAAACAATAGCAAAGATCAACAAAACTAAAAGCTGGTTCTTTGAGAAGATAAACAAAATTGATATACCATTAGCCAGACTCGTCAAGAAAAAGAGGGAGAGGACTCAAATCAATAAAATTAGAAATGAAAAAGGAGAAAGATCAGGAACAAGACAAGGATGTCCACTCTCACCACTATTATTCAACATAGCTTTCGAAATCCTAGCCATGGCAATCAGAGAAGAAAAAGAAATAAAAGGAACCCAAATTGGAAAAGAAGAAGTAAAACTGTCATTGTGTGCAGATGACATGATACTATACATAGAGAATCCTAAAGATGCCACCAGAAAACTACTAGAGCTAATCAGTGAATTTGGTAAAGTTGCAGGATACAAAATTAATGCACAGAAATCTCTTGCATTCCTATACACTAATGATGAAAAATCTGAAAGAGAAATTAAGGAAACACTCCCATTTACCTTTGCCACAAAAAGAATAAAATACCTAGGAATAAACCTACCTAGGGAGACAAAAGACCTGGATGCAGAAAACTGTAAGACACTGATGAAAGAAATTAAAGATGATACAAACAGACGGAGAGATATACCATGTTCTTGGATTGGAAGAATCAATATTGTGAAAATGACTATACTACCCAAAGCAATCTACAGATTCAATGCAATCCCTATCAAATTACCAATGGCACTTTTTACAGAACTAGAACAAAAAGTCTTAAAATCTGTATGAAGACACAAAAGACCCCGAATAGCCAAAGCAGTCTTGAGGGAAAAAAACGGAGCTGGAGGAATCAGACCCCCTGACTTCAGACTATACTACAAAGCTAGAGTAATCAAGACAATATGGTACTGGCACAAAAACAGAAACATAGATCAATGGAACAAGATAGAAAGCCCAGAGATAAACCCACGCACCTATGGTCAACTAATCTATGACAAAGGAGGCAAGGATATACAATGGAGAAAAGACAGTCTCTTCAATAAGTCATGCTGGGAAAACTGGACAGCTACATGTAGAAGAATGAAATCAGAACACTCCCTAACACCATACACAAAAATAAACTCAAAATGGATTAGAGACCTAAATGTAAGACCAGACACTATACAACTCTTAGAGGAAAACATAGGAAGAACACTCTTTGACATAAATCACAGCAAGATCTTTTTTGATCCACCTCCTAGAGTACTGGAAATAAAAACAAAAATACACAAATGTGACCTAATTAAACTTAAAAGCTTTTGCACAGCAAAGGAAACCATAAACAAGACCAAAAGACAACCCTCAGAATGGGAGAAAATATTTGCAAACGAATCAATGGACAAAGGATTAATCTCCAAAATATACAAACAGCTCATGCAGCTCAATATTAAAAAAATAAACAACCCAATCCAAAAATGGGCAGAAGACCTAAATAGACACTTCTCCAAAGAAGACATACAGATGGCCAAGAAGCACATGAAAAGCTGCTCAACATCACTAATTATTAGAGAAATGCAAATCAAAACTACAATGAGGTATCACCTCACACCAGTTAGAATGGGCATCATCAGAGAATCTACAAACTAATGCTGGAGAGGGTGTGGAGAAAAGGGAACCCTCTTGCACTGTTGGTGGGAATGTAAATTGATACAGCCACTATGGAGAACAGTATGGAGGTTCCTTAAAAAACTAAAAATAGAATTACCATATGATCCTGCAATCCCACTACTGGGCATATACCCAGAGAAAACCATAATTCAAAAAGACACATGCACCCCAATGTTCATTGTAGCACTATTTACAATAGCCAGGTCATGGAAGCAACCTAAATGCTCATCGACAGACAAATGGATAAAGAAGATGTGGTACATTTATACAATGGAATATTACTCAAGCATAAAAAGGAACGAAATTGGGTCATTTGTAGAGATGTGGATGGACCTAGAGACTGTCATACAGAGTGAAGTAAGTCAGAAAGAGAAAAACAAATATATTAACGCATATATGTGGAATCTAGAAAAATGGTACAGATGAACCGGTTTGCAGGGCAGAAGTTGAGACACAGATGTATAGAACAAACGTATGGACACCAAGGGGGGAAAGCCATGGGGGGGTGGGGATGGTGGTGTGATGAATTGGGCGATTGGGATTGACATGTATACACTGATGTGTATAAAATTGATGACTAATAAGAACCTGCTGTATAAAAAAATACATAAAATAAAATTTAAAAAGTAAAAAAAAAAATTCTGTTAACAAAGAAAAGGCTTTAAGCTTGTTTTAGAAGCATCTTTATGTCAAAAATCATACTCAGTAGCTTCCCTCAGAAACCAACTTCCATGCCAACTTGCTCAATTCTTTCAATGGTACCATCTTTCTTTCAATCACTCAGACCTAAACCCTTGAGTCACTGAGACTCTGTTTTCCCCCCAACATCTGATTAAGTCATTAAATTCTAATTAATTTTATCTAGACAATATCTATCTCACATCTAGTCCTTTCTTTCAATTCCCATTAATACTAACCAGGCCAGACCCACATCACCACATTTCTCAACTTTTGCATCTTCCTTCTAATAGATGTCCCTGCACTCAGTCTTACCTTACTCATTTGCCTACTATACTAAATACTGAAGTTCAAACACACAATAAAGACATGGTCCCTATTGCTAAGAATATCACCATATACTGAAGACTGTATATACTGTAGTACAGTAATTCATTTGACTTTAAGGTAAGTTATCTCCACCCAATCTACCCAATATTACTCATTATTCAAGCCAGACCTATCATTAGCAAGTCATTTAGCTGTTCTGAAGTTTATTTTCTCCTCTGTGAATACACAATTATTAAACCTTATAACTTTCCAAAGTTGTTGTGAGGCTTAATAATAGTTTACATGAGTGTACTTTATAAATTTTTGCTAAAGCATTATACAGACATAAGGCAGAATTACTGAGTGGTACAATAAATGACACAGACAAAGAAAGGACCAAGAAGGGAATGAATAATTTACCAAGTTAATTCCCTAACCTATCGCTTGGGCCATGTTGCTTCTCCACTTAAAAATATTTGATAGCACCCATTCTTTAGGAAAAAAAGCCCCAACCCTGATATTTAAATCATCTACAATTTGACCCAATTATCCATTCCACAGAAATGTTTTGATCTCCTATGAGATAGCCTTCCAACTCCAAAATTTCACTCATCTAAATTATCTGTCTAGTAAAACTGATTGCTCAGAGCAACCTGCAATATTCTCCCTACATTGTTTTTGCTTCCCTGTTCAATAGCTCAAAAGTTCCCTGCCTTGAAGGCTCAACTTAAATTGCCAATTCTGCTACCAAAGTTCAAGCTGAAGTTTATCTTTCCCCAACACTGACTTTCTAATACCAGTTCTTTAACAATGCATAGTTATCTCATAGTATTTCCTCTACTGCTACCATAAATAGGTAAAAATTAATTTGTTATTTAACTTTTTTCCCTAATATTACAATGGTCTAGTTACAGAGTTGTCAAATAGAACTATTGGACAATTCAAGTCTAGCACAACCTTACCTCTCCCCAACTCAACCCACTGACCACTCTCTAGCATTTGTTATTGTCACCACTCCTTTTCTCAAAACTCTCCCCCCTTCCTTAATTTCCAAGCTATTTTCTCTCCTTTCTCTCCTTTCCTCTTTCTGCCTGGCCACCTTCCCCTTCTTCTCCCTTAAGATAGTTATTTCCCAAGGTTGCAGCCTAGAATCTCTTTTGTCCCCATGCAACATGCTTTCCATGAATGATTCCACTGACTTGATTTTTATGCATTCTATTCACTGACAACTCCCCAAATTAGTTTCCCACCTTAACCTCTCCTGAACTCCAGCCCCTTAGGGCCATCCCAATCACTCTCCTGGTACACTCATTCTTATTATCCCAGAAAAAATAGCACATCCTTGGTAAGGGTATTCCTGACTTCCTACGCCAGGCATAACAAAGGGATACTCACTCCATCTGTTTTGTCACTGCATCCTTCTATCAGGCAGAAGTGCAGCGGGCAGCCATAGCGCTCCATGTGTTCCTAAGGACCTGCACTTCAATCTTCCTGAGTCAGGAGGTAGAAAGACCCCTCACTCACCTTTCCCCTAAACCTCAACACTTACAGCCCAACCACCAGTCTGCATAAAAGATTTGTGAGCTTCACACTTGGGTCTTACCTCTGCCTAGAAAGCTACTTTTAGGACTCTGTTTAAAAGTCACTTCGTCAGAAGACTTCCATGATATTCCTAGAAAATAGCAACACCTATCTCCAATGCTGGTACTCTTTATCTTCCTTACCCCGCTTTATTTTTCATCACAACAATCATCACACAGCACAGTATATATTTATGTATATTCTTTGTCCTTCTCCAATGGAATGTTAACTCCACTAGAGTAGGAACTTTGTCTATTCTGTTCACTGTCGAATCCTTTAAGATTAGAACAGAGCCTGGCACATGGTAGACACTCAACAAACACTGAATGAATGAAAAAAAGGCTCAGTCAGTATTATAACCCTAATACCTAGCAAAGAATTTATTAAACATATGTAGTTCGTTGAGTTCCTCTGTTTATTAAAGGAATTAGTTTCAATTCTCCTAAGACAAAAAAACAAGTCTTGCTCATCTTTGTATTTTCCAAAATTTAACATTCTACATGCTTAAAATAGATATGCAAAGAAATAATATGGGCTAGAAACACGAAATCTGAGTTCTAAACCTAAGTGGATCAGTATTTCCTAGGTATACTTGAATAAATATTTTGAATTTAGTTTTCTTATTTGCTCATGACATCTGTTACAGTACTAAAATTCTGTTATACTAACAATTCAACATAGAAAACTACCTCAATCCTAAGAGCATCCTTGCTGTAATTTAAAGTAAATTTTATTTTCTTCCACTATTAGTCTTTGGCCATCATATGCCCGAAGTCCATTGCTAGAAATCCTCCCATGCTTTTTCTTAAATAATTCTGTCCTTCATAAGTGACACTGTTACAGATTCACCACCGGTTTTTGGTAATGGAGCATAAATTATATTTCTTCTGGTACTAGTGGTCTCTTGCCAGGTTTAAACCAACCTCCTTCATCAAGATCTTCACATACAAAGGAAGTTCAAAATCAATCAATGTGATGTCAGTTGTAACTAATGTGAGACTGCTGGTGAAGTCTGTATTTATAAAATAAGAAAAAAGTTAACTGTCCACTAAAAGAATTAAACCGATGACCTTGGCATTTGACCTCATTAACATGTTCCTCTATATCTGACCTAACCCTCCACAGTTACCTGAAAAGGTTATGAAATAACAGCTCAAAAGAAACCATGTTATCACATCACTATCATGCCAGGCTAGGTATGACAGCTGGTTATATGAGGCAGCTCACGTACATAAATATTTCAGTGTATGAAGCTTAATCTTATGACCTGTTTACATAATTTCGAGTTTCAGTTTGAAATAAGAGCTTACATTACCTGCAATTTCGTTTTGACCAATTCTTTACACAGATACATGAGCCTACATTCTATAATGAATCATGACCAGGAATTGAATTAAGACATAAGAACTGTACAACAAAAACCTTCTTTCCTTCTGAAGTTCTATTCTAACAAATCATTCATTAGTAAATTATGTTGATCAAGCCACAGGCAAGACTGCTAATGATAATATGGAAATGTCACCCTCCGTGACTCATAATATCTACCACATATAAAAATGCAGTCAGCAACTCCCCTCCATGTGTCAGCAACTATGTGGTGCCAAAATGCCAAAAAATTCACCCTGGATAGAAAAGTCAAAATTAGTTACAGGAGAACAAAACTTTGGATTAAATAAAATACATCATGGATTGCACATTTTTCAAAGTATACATTATTTTAGGTAATGTATGGAAAAACTTTAAAGGGATGCTTAAAAGGCTAGGTGTAATACAGATCAGTTTACAACATAAAAACATTAGCCTTACGTTCAATGACATGAATAACAGAGTATCTGTATTTGAATCCTAACATGGTCCACTGACGAGCTTATGTGACTTAGAAAAATTACTAACCCCTTTAGAGCCTCAGTTTCTTCATCTCTAAAAACAGAGTAATATCTACTTCACAGTACTATGGAGGGAATTAAATGAGAAAGTGTGTGAGACATCAAGCCCCGGTGAGGGCACATAGTAAGACTGCAAAAAATAATGTTTTTTCTCTACACAAATACGGTAACCCAAATAGGGAAAGTGAAGATTTTAGAAATCTAGGGGGAAAAGGAAAATCCAGAAGGGACATATGGTCTGTTTTGCTACTATGACCCGACACGTTTTAACTGTCTTTTACCTAGTTTACAAAACTGTATGCTAACTTGTTCCATGGGCTAACCATCTCTATTTCTATGGTTCTCAACTTTAGTTGGGCATTGAAATCACCTAGGAGACTTTAAAAAGTACTGATGTCTGTGTCTCACCCTCTAAGATTCTAATTCAACTGAACAGCCTGAGCACTGGGATTTTTCAGAACACCCCAGGTAACTCTAATGTTCAGTTGGTTGCCCCTCCCTCCAATATCCATAATTCTGTCAAGATAATTTTCCTAAGCCACACTCTGAACAGGTTGTTTCCCTACTCAAAAAAAAAGAAAAAAAAAATTCAATGGTTTGACATTACATTAAAAACAAAAATCCCAAACTGTAAAAGTAGTATTCAATGTTCTGTATAATCTGATTCTAACATCATAGGTGAGATGCAATACAGGAAAAAGATTAAAGCTTACCCTCTGGAGACAAAATGTATCCCAGTTCTGCCACTTACTAGTTGTGTGACCCTGAGCGACTTTCTTAACTCTCTGTGTCCTCATCTATTTACTACTGAGACAGTAAATTATATTATCTCATAGGGTTATGTGAAGATTACATGAGTTTATCTACAAAGTACTTAGAACAGCTCTGGCACATTATAGAAATTTAACAAATGTTAGCTGTTATTCATTTCCTCTAGCTTTATTTTCTACTAATTCCCCTAAAGCAGCAAGCGATATTGCCTCTGAGACCTAAAATATGCTCCAAACATGGTGTAGTCATAAACCTGGCGAGGTACTATGTGTATAGATATGTTCAACAATGGTAGGCTGTTTTTCTAGACTCAATATATGTTCGGCTAAAATTAAATTTCACGTGTGTGTGTGTGTGTATACATGTACATACACACATACAAATATAAATTCATATACATATATGTAAATTCATTCCCTCTCTCAAGCTCTTTCTTGCTCCACTGCTGTTGTTTTCACCATATTAAACTTAAGGTGACTTCTGAAGTAGTCACAAGTTAATGAAAACCTACTAAGGTGAGGTCTGGATAAATATCCCTTCATTGCTCTATTCTCACTAGACAGTTGGACAGGTAGAGATTTTCTGGAACTTTTAATCAAATTTTATCTTTATGTATCTCCGACATGCTGAAATTCTAACCCTTCATATGTCTTTCTGAGGTTTTGTGGGACTCTCATTTTATTTTTTTAAAAAGCAGGAAGAAATTTAAGATTCTTAATGCACATAATTTTAATTAAGAGTTAAAGGTAGAGCTGTGGATGTCTTGGCTTTTACTGTATTCTGCTTATAAGAAGCATCTGCATGTCTTAAAACTTAGTAGAAACAGCAAATGATAATGCTTATGAAAAACCTTCAAACCATACTTTTAAAATCTGAATGACTGCAATGTTATGGATATTGAAAGAAATAATAAATCTTTAAAGCCATGTTTCCACCTTAAGTCTAATTTAGCAAAACAAATAACTTTCTATTGGGTAAATGACATAATCTATTTACTTGGGAGTTAGCTACCTTAACAGATTTCTGATTTTTAAACTGTGGCATGTCACAGCCGACAAAGATCTTAATATAAATGAACTGTCCAACAGGGCTGCTGTTCTTCTGATGTTTTTGGTCCCCTTTCAGCCACCACCTCAGCCAACCTTCACACAGGGAACACAAAGCCAAAAAGAAAGTAACCAACTTTTTTTGCAAATGGGAACTGAGTTACTTACCAGTGAAGTAACTAACACCCTCCCTGAACCCATCACTAGAGATGGATGGATGGGGAGCAAGCTTCAAGCAGACAGAGAGCACAGTACCACAGATGGAGGAAAGGCCAGGGGGCCAGAGTAGGAGGAAGACCTGGGAGCCATCTTTCTGGGCCTTTTTCTCTCTATAATACCGGACAGATCACTGCCCACTCTGTTCTTACTACCACGGCAGAACACGATTTAATACCAATCAGAGGCATTAAACAAAGTTTTAAACACTTTTGTTTTTACATGGTTTTTAAATCAGTTGCAGTATGCACACAACAAGTGCAGGCAAAGACGCTGACCACTACCTTCCACTGTTCTTTACCCCAAACAAGCTAACTGATTACAACTAGGGAGGCAGCTTGTCGAAAAGAATTATGCCCAAAGCAGAAATACAGAAAAATTCCCTAAGAAACAGAATATATGAGTGGAAGGAGCAAATGAGGAATAATGAAACAATGATTTTAACAAGAGATTCTTCACCCTAAGACATGTATTCCCTAGACAGACCAAAAAGTCCCTGGGTTCTTACCTTTCTATCTAGGACAGTATCAGATAAGGCAATTAATATTCCTAGGAGAATATTATTTCCAAGAAAGCACAAGCTCACAAACAAAAATAATTAATATCCTAAGAAGCCCAAGTGCTGAGAAGGAAAACTGAACAATCTCAGTAGAAGGAAAGAAAATTAGTAAACAAAAGCCATCAAAAACTTAAAATAACCACAATAAATACGTTCAAAATGATACTGGAGGATATTGTAAAAAAATGAAGCATGACCAAGCAATCACAAAAAAACAGCTAGTAATACTGGGTATAAAAATATTACGGTGAAATAAAGTATATAGCAGATTTGAACAGCAAAACAAATATGATACAATAATAAATTAGTGAGTCAGAAAAGTGGTACAGGAATTCAACAAAAAGGCACAAAGAAAGGAAAAGATGGAAAATATAGAAGTTAAGAGAGATGAAAGAAGCAAAAGCGCTATATTCACAAAATAGGAGACCCAAACAGAGAATTTTTTAAATAAAAAATATTAAATCTTAAATAATTTTGAAACCTCCACAAAATGGATAAATTTCTGGAAAAATATAAAAGGCTTTGAAGACTCCTCCACCTCTCACCCCTAGACATACCTACACAAAACCACAGGCTCAGTTGTATAAGGATTGAAAAGAAAAAAATAACTATTATTTGCAGATGATATGAATCAGATAAAATAATAAATCTAATAAAACAAAATACATAAGCATTCAACCAATATTTGTTAAATATAAAAATGAAAAAGAAACAAAAACAAACAAAAAAACTCCTTGATATAGATCATGTCTGAATGCTAGGTACAATTATGAAATAGGCAAATTTTATCTCGATCATCACTCTCTCATTCCTAAAGGCTCTATCATAATTCTTCTTTCCAACCTCAACTCCCCCTGCACCTCCAACACACCCAATCAACTACTGGGTCCCTCTTTCCACATCATGTAAGCTGCCAATTATTTGTCCTTAAAGTGTTAGCTACTGAATGTTTAAATGAGCAATTCTCAAACTTTTGGGTCTCCAGATCCCTTTCCACTCCTAGAAATTACCAAAGACTCCAAAGAGTTGTTGTTTATGTGGATTATATTTATTGATATTTGCTGAATTAGAAATTAAAAGTGAGAAATTCACTATCTTTGCCAGGTGATCACAGTCAACATCAAAAGTGATAAGTCATGTTGATAGTGTATACTTTTCCATAATGATGTGATGAAATGGCATTTTACCTTTGTGGTCTCCTCCCAAAAACCCAGTCTAATCATGAGAAAAACATCAGACAAATTCCAATTGAGGGACACTGCAAAATATCTGACCAGAACTCCTCAACACTGTCAAGGTCATCAAAAACAAGTAAAGTCTTAAGAAATTATAACTGCCATAAAACTCTTAGATGAAAAACATAGGCAGAACACTCTGACATAAATCGCAGCAAGCTCTTTTTTGACCCACCTACTAGAGTAATGAAAACAAACATAAACAAATGGGACCTAATGAACCACAGAAGCTTTTGCACAGCAAAGGAAACCATGATGCAAAGACAACCCTCAGAGTGGGAGATAACATTTGCAACAAAGCAACTGACAAATGATTAATCTCCAAAATATACAAGCAGCTCATGCAGCTCAATATCAAAAAACAAACAACCCAATCCAAAAATGGGCAGAAGACCTAAATAGACATTTCTCCAAAGAAGACATACAGATGGCCAACAAACACATAAAAAGATGCTCACTAATTATTAGAGAAATGCAAATCAAAACTACAATGAGGTATCACCTCACACCAGTCAGAATGGCCATCATCAAAAAATCTACAAACAATAAAGGCTGGAGAGGGTGTGGAGAAAAGGGAACCCTCATGCACTGTTGGTGGGAATGTAAATTGATACAGCCACTATGAAAACAGTATGGAGGTTCCTTAAAAAACTAAAAATAGAACTACCATATGACCCAGCAATCCCACTACTGGGCATATACCCAAAGAAAACCATAATTCAAAAAGACACACGTACCCCAATGTTCACAGCAGCACTATTTACAATAGCCAGGACATGGAAGCAACCTAAATGTCCATCAACAGCGGAATGGATAAAGAACATGTGGTACATATATACAATGGAATATTACTCAGCCATAAAAAGGAACGAAATTGGGTCATTTGTAGAGATGCAGATGGACCTAGTGAGTGTCATACAGAGTGAAGTAAGTCAGAAAGAGAAAAAAATATATCGTATATTAGTGCGTATATGTGGAATCTAGAAAAATGGTATAGATGATCTTATTTGCAAAGCAAAAATAGAGACACAGACGTAGAGAACAAATATATGGATACCAAGGGGGAAGGGGGTGGTGGGAGGAATTGGGAGATTGGGATTGACACATATACACTATTGATACTATGTATAAAATAGACAACTAATGAGAACATATTGTATAGCACAGGGAACTCTACTTAATGCACTGTCATGACCTAAATGGGAAGAAAATCCAAAAAAAGAGGGGATGTATGTATATGTATAGCTGATTCACGTTGCTGTACAGTAGAAACTAACATAACATTGTAAAGCAACTATACTCCAATAAAAATTAATTTAAAAAAATAAAATAACGTTAATAGTAGGTTTTTTTGTAGATTATCATGTGAGGAAGTTCACCTCTATTCCTATTTTTCCGAGAATTTCTGTTGTGAATAAATGTTGAATTTTATCATTTAAAAAAAAAAAAGAAAGAAAGAAATTGTAACTGCCAAGAGGGCCTTAAGGAGATGTGATGACTAAATGTAAAGTGCTACCCTGATGGGATTCTGGAATAGAAAAAGGACATTAGGTAAAAACTAAGGAAATCTGAGACAAAGTATGGACTTCAGTTAATAACGTATCAATATGGATTCATTAATTGTATCAAATGTACCATACTATTACGTTAATAATAGGGGAAAGTGGGTACAAGCTACACAGAACACTGTACTATGTTCAGAATTTTTCTGTAAACCTAAAAATTGTTCACAATATTTCTGTAAAACTCTTCTAAAAAATGAAGTTTATTTAAATTAAAAAAAAAAAACACTGCTTAGGAAAAAATTAAACTAAGAAAATTTGAAAACACAAGAATACACAAGCATACACTCCATTAGCCAGCAGAGCAATGGCATAATCACACCTCATACAGTCTTGGGAAAAGTGCACTGTATGTTCACAAGAGAATGAGAAACAAAGCAAATAACATCAAGTACCACGGCATTACTACAAAAATAATTTCGACCTCACAGATTCTCTGAAAAGATCTTGAGTTCCATAGTCCTAGGAACACAGTCCGAAAATCTCCAAGCATAATGGAAATACAAAAGATTTCTGGCTTGGAATTCTACTGATATACTGTGTAGACCACTGGCTATTTCTTTTACTTTTTCAAAGCTAACCCTTTCTCTAATTTAGCTCCCCAAACTTATTAAAGAGTCCCATTATATACCTGCAAAATGTTTATATTATATTATTCAAGCCTCTAATAGAATCAAGAACAACTTTTAACAAGTACAAAAAAAAAAAAAGAAGGTACAATAAGAATCTAAGTGCTCAAACAATAGGAAATACTGAGTGATATTTTCCCACTTGGGAAGTTCAAACATTACAAATATTTAAGTACTGCTGTTAATTTATACTCCTATTGAATTAACAGATCTAAGCAACAATCATCAATGGCCACTATTATCACAAGAAGAGAGAAAATCAGACATTATGTGCCTCCTGATGGTAATACAGAACACCATCAATGAAGTATTCTTGTCATAAAAAATTGAACCTGAATCTGAGCAAGCCTCAGATTAGAAGTTTCTACTGACCAATTTGCAAGAAATATAAGTAACTGAAGAACACATTAAACAATCACCATGGGGGCAAATCCAGATTGTGGGAAATGCTACAGGACAAATTAACCTTATTTCCTCAATAAATTGAAAAGGAAAATTAAAAATTGAAAAGGAAAAATCAAAAGAAGATACAGGAGAGACTTAAAAGATTAAAAAAGACTTAAGTGACTTACAAACCAAGTCCAACACAAAGACAATAAAAAGAAATTTACAAGACAATTAAGGACGTTTAAGCAATGACTAGTTATTTGACTATATTAACGAATTACTCATTTTTAGAGTAATAATGATATTTACGGTTAAAGTTTTAAAGAAAAGTCTTTATATTTTAGAGATATATACTGAAATACTTATGAATAAAATGATGTATATGGGATTTTCTCAAAAAAATATGGGGTGGGGGCTTCCCTGGTGGCGCAGTGGTTGAGAATCCGCCTGCCGGTGCAGGGGGCACGGGTTCGAGCCCTGGTCCCGGAGGATCCCACATGCCGCGGAACAACTGGGCCTGTGCATCACAGCTGCTGAGCCTGCGCTCTAGAGCCCACATGCCACAACTACTGAAACCCGCACACCTGGAGCCCCTGCTCGGCAACAAGAGAAGCCACTGCAATGACAAGCCTGCACACCGCAACGAAGACTGGCCCCCGCTCGCTGCAACTAGAGAAAGCCCGCGTGCAGCAATGAAGACCCAATGCAGCCAAAAATAAATAAATAAAATGAATAAATTTATTTAAAAAAAAAAATATGGGGTGGGAAGGCAGGAGTATACATGAAACAAGACTGACCTGAGGTGATAATGCTGAAGATGGGTGATGGGTACATGAGAATTCATTATACTAGTTCATCTTATTTATAAAAACATATTTGAAATTTTATATAATAAAGACTTCAATAAGGATATCTATTAACATTCTTGAATGTGTAATTAATGTAAACTGTTACAGTTAGCAAGCAGCTATTAGGAAGATGAAGTTATTTTAATATAAAAGACAATAAGTATGTAGGTAATAAATTGGTAACTAAAATTTCTAGTTATTTTATTATTTTACATAAGAAGATCTCTGCAACCTAAGAATTTACATAATTTAGGACCTTAATCTAACTGGCAACTCCCCAGGTGAGTTGCCCCAGAAGACTACCCAATTTTGGATTATTTGGCAACAGGACCCACTTCTCTAGACTGGGATGCACCAGAGGTTAGTACAATGACTGTGGTAGGCAGAATAATGGCCTCCCAAAGATGTCCACATCCCAATCCCTGCAACCTGTGAATGTTACCTTACTTGATACAAGGGACTCTGCAGAAGTGATTAAGTTAAAAATCTTGAGACAGGGCAGTTATTCTGGATTATCTGAGTGGGCCCAAAGTAATCACAAGGGTCCTTATAAGAAGGAAGCAAGAAGGTGAGTGAGCAGTAGATGTGACAACAAATGCCAGAGGTTGAAGTAATAGGAGGAAGTAGCCATGAGCCAATGAAAGATTGCAACCTCTAGACACTGATAAAAAGGAATGAATTCTCCCATAAGAGCCTCCAGAATGAACACAACACCTTGCTTTTAGACTTCTGATATCCAGAACTGTAAGATAATAAATTTCTGTTGTTTTAAGCCACTAAATTTGTGGTAACTTGTAGCAACAAGGAAACTAGCATAATGACCAATGGTAAAATTTAATAGAAAAGTCTACCTTAGCTTAGCTCAAGTATAATGACTTGAGCTGCCTTTTGAGAAACTGAGTTACCTATAAACTACATGTGTTCATGCTGAGGCTGGATGACCTGCTGTCAGGGGATACTGTAGGTAGAATTCTTACGTTAGTCAGATTGCTAGACTAAATAATCCCTAAGTTTCCCACAAAGACTAGGGGAAAAAGTAGCCACGGGACTCAGAGGTTTGCAAAAGGCTCTGCTGGTAGCATAATCTTTGTTAAAGATGAAAAGGCCTCTACTAGGCAATCCTGAAGTATACAGCATTAGCCAAACACTTAGCAGGCAGGTCTCAAAGGATATTCAAATATTAGATGAGCATATGTACCAAATTTGTTGACCCATTTATAATAGATGAGATAAGAAACTTCACAGCCCTTCTCCATCCATTCCCACTTTAGGGTGGGGAAGGGGTATCTAATAAGAACAACCAAGTGCCATTGTGCAAGAATACTTTAAGAGGATTAGTAATTGGCATATAGATAATTTATCATTGAACGTGAATGCATAAATGTCTTAAAGGTCAGTTATTGAGAAACCGTACACCAAAAATACTGTCCTTATAAATATGCTATCACTAAAAACATATAATATACTAAGTCAATAATGATAATGATGAAGCTAAACTAATAGTACAGTTAACCCTTGAACAATGAGGGTCTGAACTGCACAGGTTCACTTATAGGTGGATTTTTTTCAATAGTAAATACTACAGTGCTATACACAGATCAGTGGTTGGTTGAATTGCGCATACCGAGGAACCACAGCTCTGCATCGAGGGTCAGAGACTCTATCCCACCCCACTCCCACTAATCATTCAATGGTCAACTATATTTAAACAAGAGAATAAAAATAGCAACATTTAAAATCTGTGACCCGCTTTGATGTTACCAAAAATTAGGCAATTCCATTAATTTACATGCCTATATACACAAGCTGTATGATGTTGTCAAATGCTATATATAGTAGCCATACTTCTTAGAATATGATTTAAATAATAAATAATATTTATTATAAATAATAAATATGATTTAAAGCTCTCAGTAAACTCTAGTAACATATCAATTTTACTTGACGAGCACTAAATCACAGTAATCATGAAAAATTCACCTAGTAAGTATGTAAAAATCAAAGTTTCAGGAAGTCGGGTCATCTCTAGGCCCATCAAGAAGATACTCATTTACTACATTCTGAGAATTACTGAACTAAATCACCTTTGCAGTTCCTTGCATTTCACAAGGCATCTGATTCGAAGTACCCAATTTAAATTAGAATCTTAAGCAAGAGTTCCTCAATTAAGAGTCCCTTATAATACTAAAAAGATTTATACATATTTTTAAAATTTTTATTATCTTCTAAAAAGTCAGTTATATAATCAATTTTTAATACAACAGAAGATTTTGACCTCTAATAGACTTCATAAAGTAGTTTCCTCTGGTAACAGAAATAATTTATAAGATATTCAAAAGATATGACTTTCCTTAAGGTAAGGAACATATTCAATTTTTTTTTTTAATCTAAAGGTATATTTCACTTATTTAGTTTACCTCAATCTATCAATAAAAATTTGACCCCTACACTTAAAGGATTTCTTAGTAGTTAATTTCCAAAGTGATATGAGTTCTGGACTTTTACAAAGTTTTTTAAGACATATATTAAATGTACACTTGTGTTCTGAAGTATATTAGTACAGTATAAAAATTCAATTCATATTTTTCAGTATTTACTACCTAAGACAAACAACACTACCACAAAAACAGAACTAAACACAACTGGAATAATAAATGAGCAAATGAATTTTTTAAAAGATAGAAAGCATAATCTCATATAAAAGAAGAAAACTGAATAAATGGACACGAAAGTCAATTGAGTCCAAGCTTCCACTACCTCACACCAAGACTACCATAGTAGTCTCTTAATGAATATCTTTCTCTCTCACTCCTCTAAATCACCTTATATCCTGCTTCCAGATTCATCTTGTCCACTTTTATAAAAATATTCAATGACATACCACTGTCTACAGAATCAAGTTCAAAATCCCTGGTCTGGCACTCAAAGCCTTCCCTAAGTTTGGTCTCTATCTGCCATGTTGATCATTATTCTTGTAAACAACATTCCCTTCCAATCTACCTTCATCAATTTTTCTACTCATTTTCCCCTGAATAAACCCTGAACAATTAATTCCCTGTTTAACCTTGCCTCTTGCCATCCTCCCTTCCTAGAATGCTCTCCTTGCTCACTCTCAATCCTATGATCCCTATTACCTATGCTATTCAGAGTTTGTGTTCTCTTAAGAAAGCTTCTCTAACTACCCCAGTGTATAGCAACCGCCCAATTGTCACAACTTGTATAACTATGCCTTGTTCATGTTCCTCATTTAACACTTAGTAAGTGCTATTATTGCCTTATCTATCCATCCCTCTATTTAGTCTTCTCAAAAATAAACATAATTCAGACAAACCACATTGTATATCTCTTAGCATCCCCTTCACTGGGCACAGTACTTTGCACAAAGACTGCATTCAAAAAAAGCTTACTAATAATATTCTGAAAACTAGTGCATTGCAATCAGATTTTTTACAACACTGCTACCTCATACTGACATACTGCTTTATATTTTCAAAGAACTTTCTGGTTTCACTAGAGCATATTGTCCCTCTCAAGCAGGAAGGATGAGTATTCTTGCTTATATATTTTTTATTGAAGTAGAATATCTGCCTCAATATTTTAGGTAGCAAAAATGAGATTCAGAGAAAGTGTAAAGCAAAAATTACCCAATAGTGTCGGGCTTTTTTTAATGTGTTTTATTGCTTCTCCTGCCTCTTAACTTTATCTTTTTGGAGAGAAGGCTGAATATTAATAATTATATTAACAATAACAATAGTGGCTTTTATTTATTGGATATTTACAATGTGCACAGATGTGTAAGAGGCATTTTATAGATATATTATCTCAAATAAAACTCAACAACTCTGGGAGGTAGATATTACTATTATCTTTATTTAATAGATGAGGAAAACTGGAAACCCTGAGAATTTAATTAATTATGCAGGTCATACGACTAAGTGACAGAGCTCAGATTTTAACACACAGCCAAATGTCTATGGAGCCCATGTTCTTATCCACCTCTCCTAGATCTAAACAGTAACTAGCTTAGGCCATGCCGTTCAAAGGTGATATTTTATAAATAGATAACTCAAAGGTGGACCTCAAGATTAGTTTCAAATACAGACTATTTCAGTAGTTCAATTTTTGGTATTATTGTCTCTAAAATGAGCTACAATATTTCACAGAAGAATCTTAATGAACAACAAGAAGAAAACTGCTCTTGCTGCTTTTTTTTTTTTTTTAACATCTTTATTGGAGTATAATTGCTTTACAATGGTGTGTTAGTTTCTGCTTTATAACAAAGTGAGTCAGCTATACATATACATATATCCCCATATCCTCTTGCATCTCCCTCCCATCCTCCCTATCCCACCCCTCTAGGTGGTCACAAAGCACCGAGCTGATCTCCCTGTGCTATGGTCTCGCTGCTTTTTAAATAACTTGCTCTAACCTCTCAATATCAACAGAATTTAGAATAAAAAATGATTAAAACTTTATCCATATAGATATTCTGATACAGAATTTAACACTATCTACTTAGATATTTACTCCAAAAGGTACCAATAAATTTTAAGCAATTCTATTCAGAAAGACAGATACATAGTCAACATGTTAGTAGCAAAGGAAAGTATTCAGAGACAGACAGACCAACCTCAGTTCCATCACTTACACTGTGAGCTTTTAGAGAAGATAATTAACCTCCCTGAGCCTATTTCCCTATCTTTAAAAGTGAGGATAAACAAACATCTACCTTTAATGGCTGTTGTGAGGACAGTCTGAAAAAGTATACACTTAGAAAACAGCAGTTGTTATTACTGGTATTTTTACTACCACCAAAAGATTTTAAATATTTTAGCTAAAAAAAACTTAAGAAAGTCCAATAGCATTAAATAAGAAAATATTTACAGTAAAGTAAATATCATGTTCCAACACAAGGCTTAATCTGAACTTTTTTTTCTGAAGATATAGTGAAAACAAAACAACCTACCATCGGTTTTCCATTTAAAATCGCTGTTACAATAATCTTCTTCATAAACCAATTTACATCCATGTCCATTTTATTCTCTATTAACAAGTTATCATTTTAAAGTTTAACTTTTCTTTGACCATTAAAGAAACAAGTTTGAACCAGAAATTCAAAAAAGGTTGGGACCAAGTTAACACAAGTAAACAAAACTGCATTTTGCTATCAATCATTAGACTGATTCTACATTTGAGCCTGAACAAAGGACATTCACTAAATTAAAATTCAGAAACACCTCAATTTAGTAGTGACTCTCAACTTCATAGCAGTATGAAAGACAGAAAAGTTGTCCTCTGCATTATTCCAATAATGTAAATTTGTCAAATAATCTACCACCTAACAAATCATAGAGCTATCACCTGGCTACATTTTACCCACTGGCACCTTTACTTTAGGTAATACAAACATCCCTAATAGTCTATAAATCAATATTTAATGGAATCTTTAAAAAAGGAGAATTGAAAATGAAATGATCCTAGAGCAAAATGTTTTTGTACAGTGACAAATCATCATTTAATCCACACCCTACTGGTGAATTTTTTTTTTTTTTTAACTTATTGGATAAGGTACACTTAACCAGTACCCCCACCTATTTGTTTTAATTTCAGAATACAATTCAATCACAACACAAGGCAGCAATATTTATTAAATTGTTATACTTTTATATAAAGAATATATGTGGCCACTGCTCTTAATTCTGAATTATTTTAACTGTTTCATTCTATCTACAGCTGCACATGATGTGAGATTTACAGGCATTTAATTTCCTTAACTGTTAACAACCTCTTGATTTCAGTAAGGCAAAAAGTTTCTTGAGGAAAACAAACACAAACTTACATCAGTATGTCTTACACTATATGGCTGGGAAAGCAAGGGAAAAGAGGTAGGAGATAAGGCAGAAATAGCAGAAAACTGGGTTATGCCCTAACAAGCTTTAAACTATCTGTAATTTTCGTATCAACAGAGGAATTAAAGTATTATTTTAAAATACTTTTTTAAAAGTTTGTTTTAAATACATTTTTAAAATAAAATGATGGCTTACATCAAACACTTTCCAGCTGTAGATGGTAGTACCTTATTATGCTGTATTTGAACCACTCACCAAAGTTCGGTCAGGTTCTCCATCTGCCAAACCAGCCTCCATAGTGAAAGAAGATAGGTTTACACTTCTCTTTCCATTAATATTTAGTCATCCTGTAAATCCTAGAAGAAGAAAATCATATGTATTAGTTCTGGTATAAAACTGTGATAAGTGGGAAATAAAGCATTAAGTATATAAGGAGAGAGACATCATTTTAGGCTAAGGTTATTGGGAAATCCAATAATGGAAAAAAAAACCAAACAGATTTTGCCATGTACCTTGAAGAATGGTAAAAGTTCAGCAAAAATGAAAGAAAGTATTCCAAGTGAAGAGGAACAGCAAGAGCAAGGTTAAAGATATGAGACTGTTCAAAATTTGAAAAGATGACTGAATCTACTTATAACTAAGGAAATAAAATTATATTTTTTTTCATTATTACATTGGCAAAAACTAAAAAGTGGGCTACCATCCAGTGTTGGTGAGAACATAGGAAAATAGATGTTCTCATGTACTTTTGTGATAAGAATATAAATCAGAACAATTGGGGAGAGGACAATTTAAAATATATATGCTTTAATCCAGCAATTTCAAGGCTAGGAATTATTCCACAAATATATTATACAAATGCACAAAGACATAAATAAACACATCCAACAAAGTAATAGGTGAGAAAAACTGGAACTAGCCTTAATGTCAATCATTAGGAGCTTGCTTAAATTATACTACATACATACAATTGAATAGCACGCTGCAATTTTTAAAAATGAGTTAATATCTGTATATACTAAACTAGAAAGAAGACCACAACACATTAGGTGGAAAAAACAAAATGATAGAACATAATATATAAAATACTCTTTTTGTTTCTAAATTTTTCATTTTTACAATGAACATGTATTACTTTTATACTTCTTTTTATTTTGAAAAGTCTTAGAAGTAGGTCTTCATCACTTTTCTTTTGAGCTTTTTAACTAACAAAGCCTCCAAGATGAACTCCTACAGTAATTATATATATTCAGAAGTCTCTAATAATCTCTCTAATAATTCTTCCTTACAACAGCTAACAAAATTAAAACCAAGAAATAGGTAGACTTCTAGTCATTTCCTGGAGTTCCAAATCATTTTCTTGTTTTTGCAAGTGTAAAAGGCTGCACTGAAATATAAATACAGGATGACCCATCCTGTGGATACGAGTCAGCCTCTTTCCCCAGCCAATCCTGCCATTGTCCATGGGCTCATGAACAAAGTAGCCACCATGGTAGGGATGCAGGTTATGCATGGGTTCAGCAACATGGACCTCCACTCACCAAGACCAACCTGGCTACTGCCACTGCTGAGTGCCAAATCTGCCAGCAGCAGAGACCAACACTGAGTCCCCAGTAGGACACTATTCCCTGAGGTGATCAGCCAGCTACCTGGTGACAGGTTGATCACACTGGACTGCTTCTATCATGGAAGAGGTAGTACTTGATTCTTACTGAATAGATACTTAGTCTGTATACAGATTTGCCTTCCCTGCACAAAATGCTTCTGCCAAAACTACTATCCGTGGACTTACAGAATGCCTTCTCTATCCCTACTATTGTTCTACAAAGCACTGCTGCTGATCAAGGAACTCATTTCACAGCAAAAAAAAAAAAAAAAAAAAAAGTGTGGCAATGGGCTAGTGAATTCGCTAGTCTTACCATAATCCCTATCATCCTGAAACAGCTGGCTTGATAGAACCATGGAATGGCCTTTTGAGGACTCAGTGAGAGCACCAGCCAGGTGGCAATACCTTGAGCGAGGATCTCCAAAAGGCTGTATATGCTCTGAATGTCTGATATATGGTGCTGTTTCTTGCATAGCCAAGATTCACAGGTTAGGACTCAGAGGAAGGAAATGGAAGTGGTACCACTGACTATTTATTGACCCACAAGCAAATATTTTTGTTTATTTATTTTTATTGAAGTATAGTTGATTTACAATGTTGTGTTAGTTTCTGGTGTACAGCAAAGTGATTCAGTTATACATATATATATACATATTCTTTTCCCTTATGGTTTATTACAGGATATTGAATATAGTTCCCTGTGCTATATACAGTAGGACCTTGTTGTTTATCTATGTTATATATAGTAGTTTGTATCTGCTAACTCCAAACTCCTAATTTATCCCTCCCCCACCCCCTTTTCCCTTTGGTAACCGTAAATTTGTTTTCTATATCTGCGAGTCTGTTTCTGTTTCTTAAATAAGTTCATTTGTGTCATATTTTAGATTCTACATATAGGTGGTATCATAAAGTATTTGTGTTTCTTTTTCTGACTTACTTCACTTAATATGATAATTTCTAGGTCCATCCATGTTGCTGCAAATGGCACTATTTCATTTTTTTTACGGCTAAGTAGTGTTCCATTGTGTATATATACCACATCTTCTTTACCCATTCATCCGTCAATGGACATTTAGACTGCTTCCATGTCTTGGCTGTTGTAAATTGTAATTAGAGTTTTCTCTGGATATGTGCCCAGGAATGGGATTGCTGGATCATACAGCAACTCTATTATTAGTTTTTTAAGGAACCTCCATACTGTTTTCCATAGTGGCTGCACCAATTTACATTCCCATCAACTGTGCAGGAGGGTTCCCTTTTCTCCACACACTCTCCAGCATTTCTTATTTGTAGACTTTTAAATGATGGCCATTCTGACCAGTGTGAAGTGGTACCTCACTGTAGTTTTGATTTGCATTTCTCATACTTAGCGATGTTGAGCATCTTCTCATGTGCCTATTGGCCATCTGTATGCCTTCTTTGGAGAAATGTCTATTTAGGTCTTCTGTCCATTTTTTGATTTGGTTGGTTTTTTGTTATTGAGTTGTCATGAGCTGTTTGTATATTTTGGAAAGTAAGCCCTTGTTGGTCACATTGTTCACAAATATTTTCTCCCAGTCCATATGTTGTCTTTTCATTTTGGTTATGGTTTCCTTTGCTGTGCAAAAGCTTACAAGTTTGATTAGGTGCCAGTTGTTTATTTTTGCTTTTATTTATATTGTCTTGGGAGAGTGACCTAAGAAAACATTGGTACAATTTATGTCAGAGAATGTTTTGCCTGTGTTCTCTTCTGGGAGTTTTATGGTGTCATGTCTTACATTGACGTCTTTAAGCTATTTTGAGTTTATTTTTGTGTATGGTGTGAGAATGTGTTCTAACTTCATTGATTTACATGCAGCAATCCAGCTTTCCCAACACCACTACTAGCAAAAATTTTTGTTTCCTGTCCCCACGACCTTATGCTTTGCTGGTCTAGAGATCTTAGTTCCAAAGGGAGGAATGCTTCCACCTGGAGACACAACAGTGATTCCACTGAACTGGAAGTTAAGCCTGCCACCTGGCCACTTTAAGCTCCCCATGCCTCAGAATCAGTAGGTAAAGAAAGAACTTACTGTGCTGGCTTAGGTAATTGATTCTAATTACCAAGGGGAAATTGGACTACTATTCCACAATGGTGGTAAGAAAGAAAATGTCTGGTTATCGGAGATCCCTAAGAGCATCTCTTAGGACTACCATGCCTTATGATTATATTCAATGGAAAACTACAATAGCCCAACCAAGGCAGGACTACTACTGACTCAAACCCTTCAGAAACAAAAGTTTGGGTCACTCCACCAGGTAAAGAAAGAACTATGGCTATCTGAGGTGCTTGCTGACGTTAAAGGGAATACAAAATGGGTAGTGGAAGAAGGCATTTATAAATACCAGCTACCACTACATGACCAGTTAGAGAAATGAGAATTATAATTAGTTACGAGTATTTTTTTCCTAATTTTGTTATGAATATGTTTCTGTGTGTATGCATCAAATAACTGTTTTCTTCCCTCTCTTATCTCCTTGTCATATAACATAAGATACACTGACTTTACATTATAGTATTTAAGTACTGTTAAATATTTAAGTTATAGGATATCAAGGAGAGTGAACATCACCCAAGGACTTTGCAAGCCTGCCCTGCAATTTCAGGCTTGCCAGCCCCCACAATCACGGGAGCCAATTCCTTAAAATAAAGCCACTCTCTCTTCCCCTCTCTCTTTCTGTATACACGTATATCCTATTGGTTCTGTTTCTCTGGAGAACCCTGACAAATACAATATGTATGTGTGCATTCATATCTTATCCATATAAATATAGATATATTTATCTCATCATTCATTCTCACCACCTTCTGTGCTCTCCTTTGTATCTTCTTTATCACAAAAGCTAAAAGTATGAGAACTCCATTTTGCAAATATCTTTGCCCCTGGAATTCTGTATGTGATTTACATTCAGCAAATGCAATGCATCTGCACAATATTTGGAAGGCAGAAGAGAGACAGAAACAAGGTCATTTTTCTTCTGAATGCAGTAGACACCTGGACTTTAACAGACATGAGGTTTTACAGTTATCACCAAATGCTCCCCTGCCAGTTCCCTATGTTGGTACTACCAGGCAGCCATAATCAGCAGCAGCAATGACTAATCTGAAAGCTGAGAACAGCCTTCCAGGCTCTATACCTCCAGCTTTTCCAAAAAATTTTAAGAATCTAATTCCCCTTACTAATTTCCCTTTTGCTGTAAGTACCTATAGTGATTTGTTTTCCTCAATGAACCTGGCCTGACAAATTTTTTAAAAACTAATTATTTAAAATATATTGTACATTAGACAGTAATCAGTGCTGAGAAGAAAAAATTAGGAAGCGAGCAATTATATATGTCACAGTAGTAGGGAGAATTTTAGATAGGAATGACTGAGTCAAGATCTCAGTAACATGAGGGGGTGAGTTGCTCAAGTATCTAGAAGACCCTCCCAGGCAGAACAGGAAACAGCAAGCACAAAGACCCTAAGGCAGGAGTATGCGGCATGTTTAAAGAACAGCAAGGAGACTAATATGGCAAGTGGAATAAGGAAGAGAGCAGTTAGCAATGAGAACAGGGAGATAACTATGTTCCAAATCATAGAGAGCCTAATAGGACAGAAGGAGTTTGACTTACACTCTGAATGAGATGGGAAGCTATCTGCAGAAAGGAGAGCAAAGAAATAACAGAATCTAACTTATGCAGGACCACTCTGGCTGCTGGCTGAGAATAGATTACAAATTGGAAGACCATTGCTATAATCCAGGCAAGAGACCATGGTGGCTTGTGCCAGAACAGTAGCAAGAGATGTGGTGAATAGTATCAAATTCTTTAAATACTTTGAATATAGAGTCAAAAGGATTTGTTGATGAACCAGATGTAGGGTGTGAATTTAAAGAGGAGGGGGGGTAGGGCTTAGGAGGTCTGTGCCCTGAGCAACTGGAAGAATGAAACTGCCAATAAAAGATATGGAGTACATTATGGAAAGACTTGAAGAGGAAAGAGATGAATATCAGGAGCTCCTTTTGGATATATTCACTTTGAGATGCCAGTTAGACATCTGAATAGAGATATCAAGTAGACAGTTGGACCTACGGATGTGAGGTTGAGGAGCAGCAGTCAGGCTAGAAATGTAAGCTGAGAGTCAGCATATAGATGCAATTTAAAACCTAAGACTAGATGAGATTTCCTTGGGAATCAGTGTAGACAGAAAAGAGGACTGAGTTCAGAGCCCTGGGGTAGTCAATATCAAAGAATCAAAATTTATAGAATAAATGAATAAATCCCAATTTTTGCTTTTCAATTTTCAGGTCTACTCAACATAATTACCTTATGTAAAGACAAAATTACTCTATATAAAAAGCAATCTTGAGAAAGAAGAACAAAGCTGAAGGTATAATGCTCCCTGACTTCAGACTATACTGCAAATCTATAGTAGTCAAAACAGTATGGTACCGGCACAAAACAAACACATAGATCAATGGAACAGAACAGGGAGCCCATAAATAAACCCACTCAACCATGGTCAATTAATCAACAAAGGAGGTGAGAATATACAATGGGGAAAAGACAACCTCTTCAGTAAGTGGTGCTGGGAACATGACAGCTACATGTAAAGGAATAAAATCAGAACATTTCCTCACACCATATACAAAAATAATTAAAATCAAAATGTATTAAAGACCCAAATGTTAGACCAGAAAACATAAATCTCCTAGAAGAAAACACAGGCAGAACACTCTTTGACATAAATCGTAGCAATATTTTTTGGACCTGTCTCCTAAGGCAAAGGAAACAAAAGCAAAAATAAACAAATGGGACCTAATTAAACTTAAAAGCCTTTTGCACAGCAAAGAAAACCACTGACAAAATGAAAAGACAACCTACTGAAAGGGAGAAAATATTTGCAAATGGGGTTAATCAGTAAGGGGTTAATAAGCTCGTACAACTCAATGTCACAAAAAGTAAAATAATACTACCCAATTAAAAACTGAGCAGAAGACCTGAATAGACATTTTTCCAAAGAAGACATACAGATGGCCAACTGGCACATGAAAATATGCTCAACATTGCAAATCATCAGAGAAATGTAAATCAAAACCACAAGGTATCACCTCACAATCTGTCAGAATGGCTATTATCAAAAAGACCACAAGTAACAAATGCTGGTGAGAATGTGGAGAAAAGGGAATTCTTTTACACTACATGTAAAAGAATTCCAACTAATGGTGGGAACATAAATTGGTGCAGCCACTAAGTAAAACAGTATGCAGGTTCCTCAAAAAACTAAAAATAGAACTACCATACGATCCAGCAATTGCACTCTGGTATACGTCCAAAGAAAACAAAAACACTAATTTGAAAAGATACATGCACCCCCATGTTCACGGCAGCATTATTTACAATAGCCAAGATATGGAAGCAACCTAAGTATCCATCAACAGATGGATATGGTATATATACATACAATGGAATACTACTCAGCCACAAAAAAAGAATGAAATTTTGCCCTTTGCAGCAACATGAATGGACCTGGAGGGTATTATGCTCAGTGAAATAAGTAAACAGAGAAAGACAAATACTCTATGTTATCACTTATTGTGGAACCTAAAAAATAAAACAAACAAATGAACACAACAAAACAGAAACAGACTCACAGATATAGAGAACAAACTAGTGGTTACCAGTAGAGAAATGGAAATGGGAGGGGTAAGATAGGGATAGGGAATTAAGAGGTACAAACTACTATGCATAAAATAAGCTACAAGGATATATTGCACAGCACAGGGAATATAGCCAATATATTATAATGACTTTAAATGGAGCATAAGCTATAAAAGTTTTGAATCACTATGTTGTACCCCTGAAACTAATATAATATTGTAAATCAACTACATTTCAATGAAAAAAATTTTAAATAAAATATACAATGACAAAAAAGGAAATTTCAAGTATAAAAAAAGTCCAAACACCCTAAAAAAAAAATTCAGCACTGAATATGATAACAGTAGTTTTTCTGTAGTTATCTTCATCAAATTAAGAAACTTCCCTTCTATTATAATTTTCATGAAAAGTTTAATTTATATTTTTAATGCCTGGGCACTAGTTTTTGTTAAGTACATTTACGACTCTATTGAAATGAATGCATGTATTTTTTCCTTTGCTATCTTTATGTGATTATATTGCTTGATTTACTGAATATTAAGCCTTTCTTGCATTTCTGGAATAAATCACACTGGAACATGGAAGAAAAAAGCAAAGAAGACTCACACATACACACACAGTAAAAATCAAATCATAACATGACTGAAAAAAGGGAGCAGTCCTCAAAAAACTCAAAATAGAACAACCAGGGCTTCCCTGGTGGTGCAGTGCTTAAGAATCCACCTGCCAATGAAGGAGATATGGGTTCGAGCCCTGGTCCAGGAAGATCCCACATGCCACGGAGCAACTAAGCCTGTGCACCACAACTGCTGAAGCCTGCGCTCTAGAGCCTGCGAACCACAACTATTGAGCCCATGTGCCACAACTACTGAAGCAGGCCTAGAGCCCGTGCTCTGCAGCAAGAGAAGCCACCTCAATGAGAAGCCTGCGCACCGCAACGAAGAGTAGCCCCTGCTCGCCGTTAACTAGAGAAGCCGCGCGCAGCAACGAAGACCCAACACAGCCATAAATAAATAAATAAATAAATAAATAAATAAATAAATAAAATTTATTAAAAGAAAAAAATAGAACAACCATATGATCTAGCAATTCCACTCCTTGGAAAATATCTGGAAAAAAATAAAAATGCTAATTCAAAAAGATACATGCACCCCAATGTTCATAGCAGCACTATTTACAATAGCCAAGATATTGCACTTGGGAGCAACCCAAGTGCCCATCAACAGATGACTAGATTAAGAATATGTGTGTGGTGTGTGTGTGTATATATATATATATATATATATATATATATATACACACATATATATACAATGGTGGTATGTGTATATATATATGTGTGTGTTTACATGCAACGGAATATTACTCAGCTATAAAAAGGATGAAATTCTGCTCTTTGCAGCAACATGGATGGACCTAGAGAATATCATGCTTATTGAAATGTCAGAAAGAGAAAGACATATAATGTGTGATATCACTTACATGTGGAATCTGAAAAAGAATACAAGTAAATGTTTATCCAAAACAGTAGCAGACTCACAGATATAGAAAACAAACTTGTGGTTACCAAAGGGGAAAGAGAAGGGAGAAGGGACAAATTAGGGGTATGGGATTAACAGATAGAAACTACTATGTAGATACGCAACAGGATATACTGAATAGCATAGGGAATTACAGCCATTATCTTGTAATAACCTATAATGGAGTACAATCTGTAAAAATACTGAATCACTATGTTCTATACCTGAACATAATATTATAAATCAACTATACTTCAAATAATAATAATAATAAATTAAAAATTAAAAAGGGAGCAGGAAAAGAAAGATAAGTGCCCTAAATTCCTCACTGTTGAAAAAAGGGAGTTAAGATAAGAGACACTACTAACATATCAAGAAACAAGTTTTTAGTATTTCTTTGAAATCAAACACTAGAACTAAAAATGTGTAACAAAAAATCCTAGAGGGAGAGGGTGATTGACTGGAAGCTTAAGGTATAAGCATACTAATTTCCCCGTCTTTCAGAGTTTAAAGCTAGAGATGTTTAAATGATAATAAATCTGGGAATAAAAAGGTATATTTTTTAAAGGTAAAACAGTAATTAAACACAGACCTAATGGTGGTAGGCCCTAGGGAGTAGGCTTGAAGAGAAGGAAGGCAGTCTCCTATTTTAACTCCTTTTAAACAGTGTATGTTGCTTCTATAACCAAAAAGAATGTCTAAGTTTTTTGTGAAAGAGTACAGTGCATCACAATCCTGAAGACTCCTTTCTCCAAATTGCCAAGCTAGAGCTAGGCCTGCATCTCAATTTGAACATAATTACTAGTTAAATTCAAAGTTTAAAGAAGACTCTGTTCCCTCTTGTGTTCCTTTGTTATCAGTACTCTAGACATTGTTTAGGGAACTGGCGCCTCACTGTCTATTTACACTTTAACAAAGTTCCTAGAGAAAGAATTTTTATAAAAATCTTCTCTATTTTGGGCTTGAATTGTTATTTCAGTCACAGAAGGAACGAAGGAGCATCTACTAAGTAAGGCTAATGGCTTTAACATATGTCGTTTAACCATAACAACCTCATGATGCTATATTGAATGATGGCTGTCTCAGTTACAAGTTGTATACAATTAGGCTGTGGCTTACTATCTCACAGGATGCCCCAGAAGTTTTTTGTTTTGTTTTCTTAAATGCTTAAGTTATAAAAACAAATATTCTCTAAAGGTAGAATGCCTATCAATGAATACACCATTCTTCTAAAGAATAGCACTACCTTCTTATCACTGGAAATTAGGATTAAATTCACCAATCTTAATCTCATTCATTGTCAATTTGATTAAAAAATTAGATTGCAAATAAGAGTAATTTGGCCTAGCTAGTCTGAACTAATCTACAGTATTTACACTAGGTTAAATCCTAAAGGAAAGTCTAATATAATGAGAAATTAATTATACAAATGTGACAGGTCCCTGAAAGCAAGCTAGCACCAACATCTTATTCATAAGCAGTTAAAAAAAAAAAAGTATATCTATATATATGCACATGCGCGCGCACACACACACACACACACACGGACTGCTTTATTAAAGCAGGCTGTCTATTCAAATGGCTTTCATCAAAATTATTGTAAAACAGTGTAGTACATATTTTTCATAAAGTATATTAATATTTTGGCACCTATGAATTAAGTTAAGATTTCCTCCATTCTAAAATATAACAACAACGATGATAATGATGGTAATAAGACTGGGAGGCAAGCAAAAAGCCGGAATGGGCAAGGGGAAAACGGGATAGGAGTGTGCAGGGCAAATTATCCTGCTGTGGCTGTACAACCCCAGGGAGACAGATGAGGAAGACATGTGTCAGGGAGACAGAAGAAACAGACTGAATGAGTCAGACCAAGTCTTGGAAGAGGGAAAGGCATTAAATTACCTAAGGATATAAAGATGAAAGGGAGGAAAATATCTGGATGACTCCTCCTATCTGGATTTCTCTGGAGTATGTAAGTATGTAGGTATTCTCAAAGCACTGCCCCTCCTAAAAAACCCTCATAAAAATTACCTTATTTCACAAATATACTATGCCTATATGTATGTCTATTTCACAGTCATTATAATCTAGTTTGCATTTATCTAATGACTGCTTGACAACATATTAAAGCCCAATCAATTACTTAAATTCTTAGCTAGAAGGGTGTCCAAATACTTTTTCTATCTCTGATTTGGCAAATTCACTAAACAGTTCAACTAGATGCATTGTTTTAGATAGTGTGTGTATATAGCTGTAATACTGTGATTTGTAAGAAATGTATGTATTTGGTCATTCAGATGACCAAATATATATATTTCAGATATACTTGGTCTTCATCCACGGTTCCTGGCTCACAGCTCCCAAAACCCTTGGAATCTTCTGAACAATAAGAATAATGGGATAATATTTGATCTCTTGTCCTCAGTTACTGAAGACTCTTCAGGGGAGGTGACTTTTGGATCCCACCTAAGGTTGGGGGCTGGTTGCCAGGAGACCCAACCATGTGGTTAGAGGGTTGGAACTCTCAGTCCCACCCCTTGATTTCCAGGGAGGAGAGAAAGGCTTGAGATTGAATCAATATCCATTGGCCAATGATTTAGTCAATCATGACTACGTAACGAAGCTACCATAAAAACCCAAAAGGGCGGCTTTTTGGTCCCCATTTTTCCCCCCCGAGAGCTTCTACATCTGGGAACCAGACTCTTCCCAGTGCTACCATGCTGGGCTCCAAGTTCCGCAAGGACAGAAACTCCTTCGTTCAGGACCTTGGCTACGTATATCTTTATCTGGCTGTTGATTCGTATCCTTTAATATCTATTTATAAAACATCAATAATCTAGTAAGTAAACAGATTTTTCTGAGTTCTATGAGCCATTCTGGCAAATTAATCAAACCCAAGAATGGGGTCACGGGAACCTCTGATTTATAGCCAGTCAGAAGTCCAGGTAACAACTCGGACTTGCAACTGGCATCTTAAGTGGAGAATGGTCCTGTGGGACTGAGCCCTCTACCTGTGGAATCTGATTCTATCTCCAGGTATACAGTATCAGAAATCAGGAGAATTCTCAGACACGCTGCTGGTGTCAAAAAATTGCTTGTTGTAGTGGGGAAGCCTACACCCACACCCACACACACACAATGGCATCAGGTCTGGGAGCCCTTTTCAATTTTAATCATCCATACAAGTGACAACGGTTACTTATAAAAAGCACAAAGAAAAATGTACTAAAGATTTTCTTGATCTGTTGCTTTACAAAATACACACTGTTTATGTAGAGTCCAGCCAAAATGATACTGTAAGCACTTTGCCCAGAGGAAAACCAGTGTTAGTCTAAGTTCAATGAAAACCAGGAAATCACTACTACCAAATCTCTGGCAAGGTACAAAACAAATTCCATTTTCCATTATCTCTGGACCAACCACTAATATACATAATTCATAAAATTTATGGTTTATAAACCCTTAATAACTACTATTGCTTCATCATCAGTTATATTTCCTTTGTAGGGCTCAAAACACATTCATCAAATATTTATTTACGTCTTGTCCCATAGGAGGCACTGTTCTAGATTCTGGACATATAAAGAATACATATCCTGTCCTAGCTGAAAGAGAGCAAAATAAACTAGTATACTACTATGTAATGAGCCTATGACAAAGGAATGTGCATGCTGTTACCTTCAGCAGCATATGAGGATATTAAAATCAGATTTCTGGATGTGGTAGAGTGAGAGTACCCCCTGCCCTCCCCCAAAAACCCTTGCAAACCCCTTTATATTAAAAGCAAAAAAATTAACTACCAGAAGTAAAATATATAAATGAACCTAACTAGTATTAATTAATGAAGAACCTTTCATAAATATTTACAACCTAAAGGGCTTTCTTATACAGCCTATTTTGAACTTAGGTTTATTTTTTTTAGGTTCATTTGTTTGCTTTTAGACTTAGTCACAAACAAAACTAGTTTATATTATCTTCCAATTGATATATAATTCTACAAAAGAATAAAGTAAAAAAGAGGGGCATCAAGAGGAGATTGGTTCAAGATGGCAAAGTAGAAGGACGTGCTCTCACTCCCTCTTGCGAGAGCACCGGAATCACAACTAACTGCTGAACAATCATCAACAGGAAGACACTGGAACTCACCAAAAAAGATACCCCACATCCAAAGACAAAAGAGAAGCCACAATGAGACGGTAGGAGGGTCACAATCACAATAAAATCAAATCCCATAACTGCTGGGTGGGTGACTCACAGACTGGCGAACACTTATACCACAGAAGTCCACCCACTAGAGTGAAGGTTCTGAGCCCCACGTCAGGCTTCCCAACCTGGGGGCCTGGCAATGGGAGGAGGAATTCCTAGAGAATCAGACTTTGAAGGCTAGCAGGATTTTATTGCAGGACTTTGACAGGACTGGGGGAAACAGAGACTCCATACTTGGAGGGCACACACAAAGTAGTGTGTGCATCAGGACCCAGGGGAAGGAGCAGTGACCCCACAGGAGACTGAACCAGACCTACCTGCTAGTGTTGGAGGGTCTCCTGCAGAGGTGAGGGGAGGCTGTGTCTCACCGTGAGGACAAGGACACTGGCAGCAGAAGTTCTGGGAAGTACTCCTTGGCATGAGCCCTCCCAGAGTCTGCCATTAGCCCCACCAAACAGCCTGTAGGCTCCAGTGCTGGGTCACCTCAGGCCAAACAACCAACAGGGAGGGAACCCAGCCCCATCCAGCAGCAGACAAGCAGATTAAAGTTTTACTGAGCTCTGCCCACCAGAGCAACAGCCACCTCTACCCACCACCAATCCCTCCCATCAGGAAACTTGCACAAGCCTCTTAGATAGCCTCATCCACCAGAGAGCAGACAGCAGAAGCAAGAAGAACTACAATCCTGCAGCCTGTGGAACAAAAACCACATTCACAGAAAGACAGACAAGATGAAAAGGCAGAGGGCTATGTACCAGATGAAGGAACAAGATAAAACCCCAGAAAAACAACTAAATGAAGTGGAGATAGGCAACCTTCCAGAAAAAGAATTCAGAATAATGATAGTGAAGATGATCCAGGACCTCGGAAAAAGAATGGAGGCAAAGATTTAGAAGATGCAAGAAATGATTAACAAAGACCTAGAAGAATTAAAGAACAAACAAACAGAGATGAACAATACAATAACTGAAATGAAAAATACATTAGAAGGAATCAATAGCAGAATAACTGAGGCAGAAGAATGGATAAGTGACCTGGAAGACAGAATGGTGGAATTCACTGCTGCGGAACAGAATAAAGAAAAAAGAATGAAAAGAAATGAAGACAGCCTAAGAGACCTCTAGGACAACATTAAACGCAACAACATTCGCATTATATGGGTCCCAGAAGGAGGAGAAAGGACCTGAGAAAATATTTGAAGAGATTATAGTCAAAAACTTCCCTAACATGGGAAAGGAAATAGCCACCCAAACCCAGGAAGAGCAACGAGTCCCATACAGGATAAACCCAAGGAGAAACAAGCTGAGACACATAGTAATCAAATTGGCAAAAATTAAAGACAAAGAAAAATTACTGAAAGCCGCAAGGGAAAAACAAATAACATACAAGGGAACTCCCATAAGGTTAACAGCTGATTTCTCAGCAGAAACTCTAAAAGCCAGAAGGGAGTGGCATGACATATTTAAAGTGATGAAAGGGAAGAACCTACAACCAAGATTACTCTATCCGGCAAGGATCTCATTCAGATTCGACAAAGAAGTCAAAAGCTTTACAGACAAGCAAAAGCTAAGAGAATTCAGCACCACCACACCAGCTCTACAACAAATGCTAAAGGAACTTCTCTATGTGGGAAACACAAGAGAAGAAAAGGGCCTACAAAAACAAACCCAAAACAATTAAGAAAATGATAATAGGAACATACATATCAATAATTACCTTAAATGTGAATGGATTAAATGCTCCAACCAAAAGACACAGCCTCTCTGAATGGAGACCAATATATATGCTGTCTACAAGAGACCTACTTCAGACCTAGGGACACAAACAGACTGAAAGTGAGGGGATGGAAAAAGATATTCCATGCAAATGGAAATCAAAAGGAGTAGCAATACTCATACCAGATAAACTAGACTTTAAAACAAAGAATGTTACAAGAGACAAGGAAGGACACTACATAATGATCAAGGGATCAATCCAAGAAGAAGATATAACAATGGTAAATATATATGCACCCAACATAGGAGCACCTCAATAGATAAGGCAACTGCTAACAGCTATAAAAGAGGAAAACGACAGTAACACAATAATACTGGGGACTTTAACACCTCACTTACACCAATGGACAGAACATCCAAACAGAAAATTAATAAGGAAACACAAGCTTAAATGACACAATACACCAGATAGATTTAATTGATATTTATAGGACAGTCCATCCAAAACCAGCAGATTACACTTTCTTCTCAAGTGCACACAGAACATTCTCCAGGACAGATCACATCTTGGGTCACAAATCAAGCCTCAGTAAACTTAAGAAAATTGAAATCACATCAAGCGTGTTTTCTGACCACAAAGCTATGAGATTAGGAATCAATTACAGGGAAAAAAAATGTAAAAAACACAAACACATGGAGGCTAAACAATACATTACTAAATAACCAAGAGATCACTGAAGAAATCAAAGAGGAAATCAAAAAATACCTAGAGACAAATGACAATGAAAACACGATGATCCACAACCTATGGGATGCAGCAAAAGCAGTTCTAAGAAGGAAGTTTATAGCAATACAATCCTACCTCAAGAAACAACAAACACCTCAAATAAACAATCTAACCTTACACCTAAAAGAACTAGAGAAAGAAGAACAAACAAAATCCAAGTTAGTAGAAGGAAAGCAATCATAAAGATCAGAGCAGAAACAAAGAAAACAATAGCAAAGATCAATAAAACTAAAAGCTGGTTCTTTGAGAACATAAACAAAATTGATAAACCATTAGCCAGACTCATCAAGTAAAAGAGGGAGAGGACTCAAATCAATAAAATTAGAAAGAAAAAGAAGAAGTTACAACAGACACCGCAGAAATACAAAGCATCCTAAGAGACTACTACAAGCAACTCTATGCCAATAAAATGGACAACCTGGAAGAAATGGACAAATTCTTAGAAAGGTATAACCTTCCAAGACTGAACCAGGAAGAAATAGAAAATATGAACAGACCAATCACAAGTAATGAAATTGAAACTGTGATTAAAAATCTTCCAACAAACTAAAGTCCAGGACCAGATGGCTTCACAGGTGAATTCTATCAAACATTTAGAGAAGAGCTAACACCCATCCTTCTCAAACTCTTCCAAAAAATTGCAGAGGAAGGAACACTCCCAAACTCATTCTATGAGACCACCATCACCCTGATACCAAAACCAGACAAAGATACTACAAAAAAAAGAAAATTACAGACCAATATCACTGATGAAAGTAGATGCAAAAATCCTCAACAAAATACTAGCAAACGGAATCCAGCAACACATTAAAAGGATCATACACCATGATCAAGTGGGATTTATCCCAGGGATGCAAGGATTCTTCAATATATGCAAATCAGTCAATGCGATACACCATATTAACAAACTGAAGAATAAAAACCATATGATCATCTCAATAGATGCAGAAAAAGCTTTTGACAAAATTCAACACCCATTTATGATAAAAACTCTCCAGAAAGTGGGCACACAGGGAACCTACGTCAACACAATAAAGGCCATATATGACAAACCCACAGCAAACATCATTCTCAATGGTGAAAAACTGAAACCATTCCCTCTAAGATCAGGAGAGGTCCACTCACACCACTATTATTCAACATAGTCTTGGAAGTCCTATCCACGGTAATCAGGGAAGAAAAAGAAATAAAAGGAATCCAAATTGGAAAAGAAGAAGTAAAACTGTCACTGTTTGCAGATGACATGATACTATACATAGAGAATCTTAAAGATGCCACCAGAAAACTACTAGAGCTAATCAATGAATTTGGTAAAGTTGCAGGATACAAAATTAATGCACAGAAGTCTCTTGTATTCCTATACATTAATGATGAAAAATCTGAAAGAGAAATTAAGGAAACACTCCCATTTACCACTGCAACAAAAAGAATAAAATATCTAGGGATAAACCTACCTAGGGAGACAAAAGACCTGTATGCAGAAAACTATAAGACACTGATGAAAGAAATTAAAGATGATACAAACAGATGGAGAGATATACCATGTTCTTGGATTGGAAGAATCAATATTGTGAAAATGACTATACTACCCAAAGCAATCTACAGATTCAATGCAATCCCTATCAAATTACCAACGGCATTTTTTACAGAACTAGAACAAAAAAATCTAAAAATTTGTATGGAGACATAAAAGACCCGGAATACCCAAAGCAGTCTTGAGGGAAAAAAACAGAGCTGGAGGAATCAGACTCCCTGACTTCAAACTATACTACAAAGCTACAGTAATTAAGACAATATGGTACTGGCACAAAAACAGAAATATAGATCAATGTAACAGGATAGAAAGCCCAGAGATAAACCCACACACCTATGGTCAACTAATCTATGACAAAGGAGGCAAGGATATACAATGGAGAAAAGACAGTCTCTTCAATAAGTGGTGCTGGGAAAACTGGACAGCTACATGTAAAAGAATGAAATTAGAACACTCCCTAACACCATACACAAAAATAAACTCAAAATGGATTAGAGACCTAAAAGTAAGACCGGACACTATAAAAACTCTTAGAGGAAAACATAGGAAGAACACTCTTTGACATAAATCACAGCAAGATCTTTTCTGATCCACCTCCTAGAGTAATGGAAATAAAAACAAAAATAAACAAATGGGACTTAATGAAACTTAAAAGCTTTTGCAAAGCAATGGAAACTACAAACAAGATGAAATATTTTCTCAGAATGGGAGAAAATATTTGCAAATGAATCAACGGACAAAGGATTAATCTCCAAAATATATAAACAGCTCATGCAGCTCAATATTAAAAAACCAAACAACCCAATCCAAAAATGGGCAGAAGACCTAAATAGACATTTCTCCAAAGAAGACATACAGATGGCCAAGAAGCACATGAAAAGATGCTCAACATCACTAATTATTAGAGAAATGCAAATCAAAACTACAATGAGGTATCACCTCATACCAGTTAGAATGGGCATCATCTGAAAATCTACAAACAATAAATGCTGGAGAGGGTGTGGAGAAAAGGGAACCCTCTTGCACTGTTGGTGGGAATGTAAATTGATACAGCCACTATGGAGAACAGTATGGAGGTTCCTTAAAAAACTAAAAATAGAGTTATAATATGACCCAGCAATCCCACTAATGGGCATACACCCAGAGAAAACCATAATTCAAAAAGACACATGCACCCCAATGTTCATTGCAGCAGTATTTACAATAGGCAGGACATGGAAGCAACCTAAGTGACCATCGACAGATGAATGGATAAAGAAGATGTGGTACATATATACAATGGAATATTACTCAGCCATAAAAAGGAACGAAATTGGGTCATTTGTAGAGACGTGGATGAATCTAGAGGCTGTCATACAGAGTTAAGTAAGTCAGAAAGAGAAAAAGAAATATATTAACGCATATATGTGGAACCTAGAAAAATGGTACAGGTGAACCGGTTTGCAGGGCAGAAATTGAGACACAGATGTAGAGAACAAACGTATGGAAACCAAGGGGGGAAAGTGGCAGTCGGGGGTGGTGATGTGATGAATTGGGAGATTGGGATTGACATATATACACTAATATGTATAAAATGGAGAACTAATAAGAACCTGCTGTATAACAAAATAAATAAGATAAAATTCAAAAACTCAAAAAGAAAGTAATAAAGAACAACTGAAGTAATATCAAATTACTACACAGTTTATTTTTCTTAAAAATGGGTGTGGAAAAGGGATAAATTAGAAAATTAATTTCCTAGTTTGAAAATAAACTTTAGTTACATCAAGATTCTATCATATGTATAAAACACTGGACATTTTGTGGAGTTGGATACAGAGAAGAAATTATTTATGAATGACAGAACATAACTCACTTAAAGTCATATAAGCTTCTCTAAAGATATCAAGCAACCCAACCTTCAGAAAGCTGCATTAAGACCCCTCTTACTATACATTCATACTTCTGCTTTTAAAACCTCAAGAGAAGAAAAAATCATACCAAGGTAAACTATGGAGCTTCATGTGTTTTAAAAGAAATAGCAAAATACAAATGAACTTATTTACAAAACAGAAATAGACTCACAGACACAGAAAACAAACTTGTGGTTACCAAAGGGGATAGTGGAGTGAGGGGGAGATAAATTAGGAGTTTTGGATTAACATATACACAGTACCATATATAAAATAGGTAAACAACAAGGGCCTATTCTATAGCACAGGGAACTATACTCAATATCTTGTAATAACCTATAATGGAAAAGAATCTGAAAAAGAATATATATATATGTATATATACAAATATAACTGAATCACTTTGCTGTACACTTGAAACTATCACAACATTGTAAATTAACTCTACTTCAATTAAAAAAAAAAAAGAAATAATAGCAAAATAGCCCAGAGAAACAGTAACCAACCCAGTAGCAACCAGACCAAGACACCCAGTCTGTGGTCTCTAAACAACATTTCTCATTAAAAGACACCACGGCTTCTTGAAGAAATGGCATATTCCGGATCTAAGACAACAAATGTACGAGATGAGCCTAGAGTATCTTGTATTCCAGAGAGCAAGAAAGCTATCAAAGACTATTGGAGTCACATAATGAAGACTCAGGAGCCAACTTGAAGGGACTACCAATAGCCAAAGAAGGGAAAAGTTAAGTACTGAAAAAAATGAAATAAATTAAAGGGATATAGAAGCTTTGAACAGTGGATTTAAAAACTTGATTAACTGACCTATAAATTTCACTGCACCCAACTACCACAATATATTCTTTTCAAATATACATATTTCCAAATTTGACTACATGCTGGGCCAAAATGCAAGTCTCAAATAACTTGCAAAATGTTGAAAACATGCAGACTGATCTCTGACCACAATGCAATTAAGCTAGAAATCACTAACAAAAACTTAACTAGAAAATCTCCATGTATTTTGAAATTAATTAAATATACCTCTAAATAAGCTATGGATTAAAAAAGTAATCACAGTGGCAATTAGGAAGCAACAAGGAAAATTAAGTTTTTAACTAAATGATAATAAAAACGCTATTTATCAAAACTTGAGGTATGCAGAGAAAATTTATAGCTGTAAAAGGCAGTTTGAAAACTAAAGAACTAATCATCATTTCAAAAAATGTGAAAGAGGAGCACATTAAACCTAAGAAAGTAAAGGAAGGAAACAAAAAAGCAGAAATAAATGACATAGAAAACTAAAAGACAAAAAAGGAAATCAACAAAGTTAAAAATTAGTTCTTTGAAAAGAATAAAATTAATGAATGCTAGGTGAGACTAAACAAGGAAAAAGAGTAGAAATAATCAATATTATGATTGATAAAGAAGACAAAACAACAAATCCTCCAAACATTAAAAACATCCTAAAAGGAAATTATAAATACCTCTATACCAGTAAATTTGAAAATTTATAATGGACAAATTCCCAGAAAAATTCAACTTACTGAAACTTCTGCAAGAAGAAACAGAAAATCAAAATAGTCCTATTGAAACCATAATAAAAAAAAAAGCTTTCCAAAAAAGAAATATTATCTATTTATTAATGTATTCATTCACTTGTATTTTTCTATCATCTGGTACTTTGAAGAATGGTAATTAATACCTATTATAGTTCTATGTACCATACAAACAGATTATATTTGCTGAGATAGATGACAATGGTAAACTTCAAATATTTGGCTTCAAGAACCTAAAAAATCAAAATGACATACAAGGAGCTTATGAGTCTAATAACCACCAGAAACAAGAATGACAGTTTCCCCTCTCTACCTCCCACACACCCTCCTACAAAACATCTCAGAGACAACAACTTTAAACAAAAGGCTGCAAGACCCCAAATATGGGACATTTGTTTTGGAAAGCTTTGTTATGAACTTCCTGGCATAAACAGACATGCCAAATGTTTGAAAATGAATGAATGAACTTGAAAAATACATTCTCACACTAGTTCTAAAAAGGAACAGACAACAGCAAATAGACTCCATTTCTCCTCTAGTGCAGAGTTGTTTCCTCCTCTGTGCTCTCAAAGTGCTTCTAGCACAAAACTGATCACACTGTATTTCTAAATATTTGTTTACCCACCTGCCTCCTCCATTTAGATCCAAAGCTCCATGATGACATTCAATTTATACAAATTAATGAGTTGCCTGATAGGTGTCAGGCATATGCTACCTCCTGGAGAATCAAGGTGCACCAAACACACATGGTCCATGACCACCTGAGGTCATGTGAATCTTCTCATGGGAAATGATGCTTTAAGCTGAGACCTAAAGGATGAGTGGCAGTTAGCTACACAAAGAATGGCAAGAAACAAATTCCAAGAAGAGAATATGCATAAGCCCTAAGGCAGGAGACCAGTCATATATTTTTCAACATTTCCAGTAGCACTACATATTGCATAGTAGATATATTACATTAGTGATAATCAGATGACTGAGGAGGAAGTGTGAAAGGATGGAAGAAAAAATTTAAGTCAATGTAAGAACAGCCCTATTTCATTCAAGTTTGTGTACTTTGGATTTGACAACTCACATTTAAACATGCTATTTAACTAGGCCTTTTTAAGAAATTAAAATAAACTACTGGTGAACCTGGGTCCATTCAGTAGTTGCTTCTCCTAGTCACTATAAGATAAGGTGGAAGAGAAGCAACTGGAGCAGGTAACATTTTGACGTTCCTCTGCTCCAGAAGAAAGTTCTCAAAACAATAATGTGTTAGATAGAAAAGAGCAAAATATTTCTTTCCATCACCTTACTTAACTGCCATTCTCTTCTTAAAAGTTTTTCTTGTACTCTAAGAATCCAACAAGGTCCAAATCTTTCTTACACCCACTAAATCAGCACTTAACATAGAGTGAATGATAATATCTGTAACTGTTCATAACACACACCTTGGGTTTTCACAGTAGCCAAAACTCAATTCCTAATTATGCAAACATGTATGACTGTAAAGGAGTGTAAATAACAAGACTAATGTTTCTGCCTACTAAAAGAAGTACATTAAAAAGTGGTGTGTGGCAAACGTGGAGAAACTGGAGTCTTTGTGCATTGTTGGTGGGAATGTAAAATGGTACAAACATTATAGAAAACAGTTGGTGGATCATCAAAAAAATTAAAAATAGAATTACTATCTGATTTAGCAATTCCACTTCTGGGTATATAGCCAAAACAACTTAAAGTAGGGTTTTGAACAGATATATTTACACACCCATGTTCATAGCATCATTATTCACAATAGCTAAAACACAGAAGTGTCCATTGATATATGAATGGACATACAAAGGAATATTATTCAGTCTTAAAAAAGAAGAAATTTCTGACACATGCTATGACATAGATGAACTTCGAGGACATTATGCTAAGTGAAATAAGCCAGTCACAAAAACAAACAAAAACTGTATGATTTCACTTATATGAGGTACTTAGAGCAGTCAAAATCATAGAGACAAAGTAGAATGGTGATTGCCAGGAGCTGGGGGAAGGGGAAATAGGGAGTTATTGTTTAATGAGTATAGAATTTCAATTTTGCAAGATGAAGAGAGTTCTGGAGATGAACAGTCGTATGGTTGCACAACAATATGAATGCACTTAACTGTATACTTAAAAATGGTTAAGATGGTAAATTTTGTTATGCATATTTTACCACAATTTTTTTAATTTAGGGGAAAAAGTGGTGTGCAGTTTTCCTATTTAGAAATACCATAATTAGAGATCAGATTTAAGACCTTCCTCAAAGATGAATTTGTCTGGTTCTGTTTAGAAATAAATCAATCATGGTGGCATTGTGATCCCTTTCCATCATGCACTAGTTATTCACATTGAATCATTTAAACCTGATGATCTCTTGTCTCATTTGTGAGCAAATGACTATGCCTGTCCCATTAATAGGTTGTCTTAAATCTTTCAAGTAAACTGTGCTGTAAGTTTGCTGCTTCTTAAGGACTGCCCATAAATTAAGTAGTTCTAGAACGCTTAAAGTTTTAAAAGAAAAAAAAAAGCTTAAATAAAAACAAATTATAACACCTGAAAAAATGTGTTATGGTTAAAGAACATGAACAAGGTCCTAAGCCAATAACAGTTATAGCACTGAAATGCAGCAGATTCCTATCTTGAGTTTCCAGTAAGAAATTCTGTCATTCCCACTGTGTCAATATGTACTATCTGCTGAAAAATTAACCATAAACTTATTTTTCTCTTTCCCTAGAGGAAAAAAAACTTAAGAAGCAGAAGAAAGCTTACTGTTTTGTTCTTCCTTCCAAATTTCTAAAGTATCCCCTCCTTCCCCCAAAAAAAGCTGCTGAAAGAATAAGGGCAGAGTTCATAGAGAATGTAGCGGCTCTTTACAGAGTCAAGAGGAATATTTAGGGCATTTAAACAACATGTATTTTCTAAAAAGCTGATTCCCCACCCACTCATCTCCAAGAAAAAGAAAATTCGAAGTAGCATACTTTAAAGGTCAACATAGTATACCTCTTCATTCAACTCAAAAACAGAAGAACAAGGGTTTCCTTTGTGGCGCAGTGGTTGAGAGTCTGCCTGCCAATGCAGGGGACACGGGTTCGAGCCCTGGTCTGGGAGGATCCCACATGCCGCGGAGCAACTAGGCCCGTGAGCCACAACTACTGAGCCTGCACATCTGGAGCCTGTGCTCCGCAACAAGAGAGGCCGCGATAATGAGAGGCCCGCACACTGCGATGAAGAGTGGCCCCCACTTGCCGCAACTAGAGAAAGCCCTCGCACAGAAACGAAGACCCAACACAGCCAAAAATAAATAAATAAATAAATAAACCCAAAGTTAAAAAAAAAAAACAACTATTAAATTATGAACTGATCTGTGAATTTAAAAAAAACAAAAAACAAAAAAACCCCAGAAGAACAGTTATGAATATGGCAAATTTTCTCAATGGAAAAGCATGATGACTCCATTTTTTAAAAAAAGGTTATGATGACTATAAAGTAATATGGAATAGAGACTATGATATACTAACTTCTTTTAGAACACAAAATACAATATTTAGGTACTACAGTGAATTACAACCACTTGAAGTATATATGTAAACAATAAAGGACTGAGAGAAAAGAGAATGAAATGGCCTCTGAGGTGAATGAACCCTTTAATGTTGTTAACAGACTGTTCTTAAGATAAATAAAACTGGAGATAAATAAGTTATAGAAGAATGAAAATGTCCATAAACACCAAACCATGGACCCAATTAAAAACTGGCTATGAAAGCAATACAATAGCAGGCACAAAAATTTCAATGGATAAACTAAGCACAAAATAATTTAAACAATCTGTAAAGGATTGTAAATATTTGTTAGGAGTTGATAGGTTCAGCTCTGTTGGTCTTTTAGCATCTCATAACTATTGCTGGTACAACTACAAATTTAATCTGGAAAGCCAAATAAGAGTTGTAAGAACAAGCATTTATTAAATACAAAAGAAACGTCAGGGATTTTTCTGTACACTTCCGTAAATCATCACTAATCTTCACACAAATCCTGAAAAATGGGTATAATAAGAAAGTCATGTTTTTGTTTTAAAAACAGAGAAAGGACAACCAGGTATTAATGCCTCCTGGTAGACATATACACTACTGTGGGTACTCCTGACCAAAAAAAAAAAAAAAAGAAAAATCAAACCTCATTCATATCAAGCCTCTGGATCTAACTACAATTTATGGGAACTGAAGCTAACAGAAGAACACATTAAACGATACCATGGAGATTCAATCTACAAACTCCAGACTGTGATAAACTACAAAACAACCAGGCTTCTTCAACGAATAAACTGACAAGGGAAAAAAAATGTAGGAGAAATCTATGGATTAATAGATACTCGAGAAGCATATAAGCCATTGCAGGGAATTCCCTGGCGGTCCAGTGGTTAGGACTCGGTGCTTTCACTGCCAGGGCCAGTGTTCAATCCCTGGTCGGGGAACTAAGATCCTACAAGCCACGTGGCACACCCAAAAAATAAAAAAGAAAGGCAGAAAGAGGCATATGAAACATTGCAGTGTATGAAGCTTATTTGAATCCTGATATAAATAAACTGTAAAAGAATTTCTCAATAAGAATTAACTGAACACTGGCTGGACATTTGATGTTATCAAGAAATTTTTCTTGCTATTTTACAGGTGTGAAAATATGATTTTTAAAAATATGTTTCTAAAAAAGAGTAAAGAGAAAAGAAAAAAATATATAAAGTAATACAATCTCTGGATAGCTTTTTAAAAAGTGAAGAAAAAGAATATGCATTCACTATTTTTATCAACACATTTATTCAACACAGCCATTAGTTAATAGTCAAAGAAAGTTCAAAATCTAAATTTAAGGTTATTTACTGCTGTACATATCACACAGTATAAATAATTTTACTGGGAAAGCAATAATCATTCTGTACAAATAGCAGCACTTTAAATAGATATGCTCTAAACAACTGAAAATTGAATTATTTGAACTTTAAAATATCTACTTTCAAATTGGAAAAAAATAATTTAAGACCACAATAAAATTAATTGCAGATCAACTATGAATTAAATATTTTAGTTCAAATTATGAGAGGGGGATTAAAAGTTGAATATTTCAAAAAAATGTTGAATATTTACCAAATGCATGAAGAAATAATTTATCTTTGAAGGAGCATAAGAAATAAAGAAAAACAGTCAAATGTAATAACATTTTATACATTTTAAAAAATACAAATTATAAAGGGAAAACAAACTACAAAGTTAGTGATTACAATGTACAAAGAATCCCTTCAAGCATATAAGATCTTAAGACCTCATTCATTTGGTCAATATTTTTGAGCACTTATGTCCAACCACTGTTCTAAAGGCTCAAGAAGAATTAGAATAAGTGATTACCCTTGGAGGGGAGTTACTGACCAGCAAGGGGAATGAAAGAGCCTACTGGGGGCTGGAAACATTCTTTATCTTGAGTTGTGGTGACATGCGTGTATACATACATTTACATAAATAAACATTCATTGAGCTGTACACTTACGATTTGTGCACTTTAGTGTATGTTAAGTTGTATATCAATTTTTTTGTGAAAGCTTATTCGTGTTGCCTTCCATTGTTGCTAACTGTTCTTATATATACTATTTCAATTTGAATTCAAAGAACCTTCAAACAAATTTCTGGCATAACCAGAGTACTACTACATGTCTCACTGTGATGACAGATGTTTTAAGTAATTCAAGAGAAGAAAATAGGTGTATTCACTAAAAAGAATATTACTTTCATAGGCAAATACTCCAATCACTGGGCTCTATTCATCAATATACAGCACAAAAGTATTAACTGATTTTTTTTCAAATGTTTATTTCTCCATCAGCTACATAATTTGCTACCAGATATGAACTTAACTATTTTTCTCTACATCAGTGTTTCTCAATAGTCATTGGTGTACCAACGTCACAATTTTTGCCATGTGCTACTAAAGTCTTCTCAGGAGAGACGGACTACAACATGGGATTGTGAGTCCACTGGAGAATAAAAGGAGAATGTGGAAAGGAATTCACGTTTCATTCATTTAAAGCTCCTCCTTTTTCTTCTCACTCTCTAACTGCAGCTTCCTTTGGTGCACTGAGCAGTCTGAGTCTCTCCTGCCCTTGTTAATGTGCCTTTGCTCTAGTGTCTAGCTAATCTCATGCCCTTCTCCCATTTTTTTCCAAGCCAAATCTCTTGTCTCTCACATCATTTCTCTTACTCAGTTAAAGAGGTGGGCAGGAGTTGTTCCAGGAAAGCTGCCCTCCATTATAGGTCAAAGGGCATCAACCTTAAGGGAGAGGACAAGACTGTCCAGGACCTTTATCAATCTAGAGAGCTCAGTTGTAACTGGCAACGATTTTCTGATTAAATAATTTTTTACTGTGTTTTTTTTTTTTTTGTCAAGTGGATGTGAATTTTAGTTTTAACCTAAAAACATGTGCCTTCTGGGAGGGATAAATTAGGAGTTTGGGATTAACACAGACACACTACTATATATAAGATAGATAATCAATAAGGACCTACTATAGCACAGGGAACTCTACTCAATATTCTGTAATAACCTATATGGGAAAAGAATCTGAAAAGAATAGATACATGTACATGTATAACTAAATCACTTTGCTGTACACCTGAAACTAACACAACATTGTAAGTCAACTATATTCCAATATAAAAATTTTTAAAAGAATATAAAAAAATAAAAACATGTGCCTTCTAAGTACCCTACCCACATTTAGATAAAGGTAAGACTGAAAAACAGATAATACCTTACTTATGTCAGGTAGAAAAATGAGATTCCAAATAGTGTCTTTCAACTGATCATTTTTGCACTGACTTCAATATTCACTCTACTCTGACACCACGTCTTTTATCACAATTGTGTAAAACATGACAGAGAGTTAACAGAAGTAGAGTAAAACTCAGAAGAAACAGGAGACATTCTTGAATTAATGGAAAGATGCCATAGGTCAGATCACATTCTCAAAACACAGCTCCACGCATTAAAAGGCCATAATAAAATGACTAACACACAACAAACATTAGTTCTGACTGCAACACTGGAACTATAAAAGAATGACACCTTTTGATCACAGAAGCATCCGGTAAAAAAGTACAGAGGATTTTCTCCTCTTGGAGTCATCACAAATTTATTTCTGAATGGGACTATGGGGCATAGAAACAAATGGCTAAAAATTTAGTCCAAAAAGGTATCATACAGAATTTTTAAAACTTGATTTAAAACTAGTTTCATTCAAACTGATTTATATATGTAGACAGAACCAATGTTGTAAGAGATATAGATAGATAAATTATGGATGGATGGATACATAGATAATCCTCAAAATGTCATTATTTTCACAATATTTTCTTCTTTGCATTTAATAGTATATTGGGATAGTAGGAAACATCAGGGGACAAGCAGAGTCTCAACAACAGCAGCAAGAGACAGGCTAATGTTTGATTTAGAGCGGTGTTTCTCTAAGTATGGTCTGAGGAGCACCCCCATCATAAGCATACGGAGCACTTGTTAAATATGCAAATACCCAGGCCCCTCCTGGACGTATTAAATCAGAATCTCCAAGAGTGCAGCCTGAGATTCCGCATTTTAACACACTTCACATTAAAACTTGGGAACTCCAGGTTTCAAGTACAGACTCTGGAGTCAGACTTTCTGGATTCAAAATTCAGCTCTGCTAAATAGTTGTTTTACCACAGGCAAATTATTCTGCATCAGTTTCTTCATCTGCAAATTAGAGGTGATGATAATAATAGTACCTACGTCATAGGATTATAAAAGAACTAAGTGAGTTGACATAGAAAGTCCTCAGGACTGTGTTGGGCACAATATAAGTGCTACCTATACAAATGCAACAGGCATAACTAAGTTAACCAGGCTCCAAATTACTATCAATATTTTTTTTAAAACACACAATGTATCTCTAAAAATTAAAACTGTTCATCAGTGTACTGGCACATCTCATACCACCATACCAAATACTGGTAGACATTGCCACAAACTGTTTCATCCTTATGTTCATTATCAAGGCATGCACTTTCCCTATCCTGATGTAGCATGATGAGGTATACAGAATATTAGTAAACCTCATTTCAAGTCCACACCTCTCTTGAGAACTAGCTGTGGACTTTTAGACAAACTATTTTATATCTCTGGACCTCAATTTCCTCATAAGTAAGATTATGAAACTAAAATGGCCATTACTAAGACTTCTTGCAACTCTAATGTTCTACAATTTAACAGCCAGCAGTTTTACCACTTGTGTAACTACTGCTGACATAATCACTGCAATGTAAAAGAATATAAATTGTAAGGTACCATCTCAACTTTAAGGGCCATACTAGACCTTCCTTCAGAGTAATATATTAAGGGGAAAAAAGAACGTGAGGTAACTTACAATAATTACAACAAATCAATGAAGTACACTACAGTTTTCTAAGTTTTTTCAAATTCACCTGAAATCTTTTACCCTACATGATCAGTACAAATAGCTCCTCAAGAAAAAAAAAAAAATCAGGTCCAGTAGGTAATCAAAGCAATATTTATCTATCTTACATATTTTATTACAACTGAAATACATTCTCTCTTTCTGTCTGTCTCTCTCCAAACCTTTAATGGAAAGGCATCTTCACTGAGTATGGATCTGCAGATTAGAATTGACCATCATCTTCCTTGCTTAAACCACAGCTATAATACATTGTCTGAGATCGCTAGGGTCAGTTCTTTAAAATGAAACAAAACTTAAACGTACTTACAAATTCATCGGTTTAGAGACGCCTCCTAAATGTTTACAATTAGTTTTCCTATGTTTTCCAGTTACCTAGTTATCTAATGCACACCAAATCCCAAGGGAGCAATGTGGATGGGCCCAGATGGATGCCCTCAGAAGTAGTGGGTTACAACACAGAAGAAGAACTCTGAGCTTAGGAAGCCCATATTTCTTATGGGCTGCATAATGGGCAGTTAGCATGTGCGCCCTTTGCTCCAGAGGAAGACACCATCTCTGTGTTCCTAGGCTATTCACTATACAAACATCCTTGAAAAGATAGTCCAGAACAAAAGGCAGTCAGTGCTTTACTTGAAAGATACACAGAACTGCAAGACACCATGAGGGATTGTCTTCCAACAGTTTTTTCATCCCTATCTTATCCAATACAACACCCTGTAACATTTCACCTTGTATTATATGTGTTATTATTGATAGGTCAAATCACTAGTGATTCACAAGCCACTCCTAAGAGCACTTTGGCAAATGTCTACTGAGAGAAGTGATTGGCAGAATTTTTTCTGATTTTAAACAATTTGAAGAATCTTTTAATATATAAATCACACCTCATCAAGTCCAGTCTTAATTACTGAAAGAATGCCTCCTGCACTGAAGTCAACTACCACCCAAAAAAGTTTCAGGGATCAAAATGGTAACATAGGACCCCCAGCCTCTGTCCTCCCACAAAGATCAACAATTAGACAGCTATTCATGAACAAAAACAGCTCTGGGAAAGATCTGGAGTCCACGTAAGAAACTTCAACAACATAATGGAACAACCACACAAAAAGGGAAAGAAAACAGCTTCATTTTGTTTTTATCATCCATCTCCTAGGCCGGCACTGTTTAGCACCAAGGGGAAACTCCCCAGCTAGGAAGAGTTCCCATGCCAGGAAAGGGAGATCAGAGTAAGCAACAAGCTTCCCCAGCCTTTTCGGGCGGTGCACAAAGGACCTGCTTTGATTTCACCCCACCCAAAGACCAGCAAAGCTGAGATATGTAGAGATGGCTAGGAACAAGGAAGTATTAGCAGGGGTTACCAAGATCAGCCACAAAGTGGGTATAACCACAGTCTCAAAGTCTTCAAAGGTCCTTCTTCAAAGGACCTGAATTTTGAAGCTTTCTCAACTGAAAAAACAAACGGCCAGCACAGCCGCCACAGATCACCTGCAGATTTCACCAGCTTTTGTCCCATAGTTATTTGTGTTCACCAACACCAGTTGCCTGAGTCCCTCCTCGTTCCCTCCCCTCACCTGCCCCACAGGAGCCCAGGACCCACACCAAATACCACCCCAAGCTTCTGTGGCTGCACGACTGCAAGATGCTGCCTAGACTCCCATGGCTGACCTCCACCGCCATGTGCACGCTCCAGGCTAGCCCACCAGCTGTGCACTTGCATGCCACTGACGCCTGTCATCATCTTCCACTGTCATGAGCATACCTGGGGAAGACCGTGCAGCCACGGAAAGTCACACCAACAGCCAGGGCCACCGCAGCTGCTTATGGGTCTAGATCACACTTTATTTTCTGTCACTGACCTGCATCACTGTGCTCACCTGCAGCTAGCCCCTCCAGCTGTGCACCTGCACTTCCTAGCCCAACCCCCATCACTGGTCTCCACTGTCATGCACCTGTGGCAAGACCCTGCAGCCATGGTAGTGTCTACTGACAGCCGAGGTCTCCCCAGGTGTTGGTGTACCCACAGATGATCCCAACCCTTACTGCCTACCCTGGCCCCCACCTACATATGTGTCAGCAACCTCACCTGCCATGACACAGGTACTTGCAGTTAGGTGATCCCTGCAACTGAGCATGTGCATACCATCAGTTATAGCCACTGACACTACTTGCCCTAGACCCTAGACACTGGGCCTGAAGGCACTGCTGAGGACCCCAAAAAGCCCTTGAAGCCTCAGCAGATCCTTGCAGTGCTAACCAAGGACCACACAGTTCTTGAGGCTGTGGATCCCAAGAGCCTGAGCCAATCAGCCACCATGTCCCCTCAGGCCCCAGTGCTGTCACATGACCCCACCCTTGGTGCCATAGACCACTAGACTTGGGGTTCACAGCATGCTCCAGCATACCCCCAACTGCAGGTGAAAATCTTCCCTTACTGAAGTCAGTCCATGAAGTCATGAAGGGTAACTGCTTCTTCAAATGCACAGATACCTACACAAGGCTACAGAGATCATAAAGAAAAAGTGAAACATGTATCCACCAAAGGAATACAATAAACCTCCAGTAACTGGCCCCAAAGAAATGGAGATGCAGGAATTGCCTGACAAAGAATTCAAAATAATTGTCCTAAAGTTGCTTGGAGAGTTACAGGAGAGCACAAATAAAAATTTAACAATGTCAGGAAAACAATACAGGAACAAGATGAGAACACTCAATACCAAAAAACAAACAAACAAAAAACAAAGAAAAAAACCCCAAACCACCCAATTAAAAAAACAGGCAGAAGATCTAAATAGACATTTTTCCAAAGAAGACATACGAATGGCCAACAGACACACGAAAATATGTTCAGCATTTCTAATCATCAGAGAAATGCAAATCAAAACCATAATGAGATATCACCTCACACTTGTCAAAATGGCTACGATCAAAAAGTTTACAAGGGCTTCCCTGGTGGCGCAGTGGTTGAGAATCTGCTTGCCAATGCAGGGGACACGGGTTCGAGCCCTGGTCTGGGAAGATCCCACATGCCGCGGAGCAACCACGCCCGTGAGCCACAATTACTGAGCCTGCGCGTCTGGAGCCTGTGCTCCGCAACAAGAGAGTCCGTGATAGTGAGAGGCCCGCGCACCGCGATGAAGAGTGGCCCCCACTTGCCGCAACTAGAGAAAGCCCTCGCACAGCAACGAAGACCCAACACAGCCATAAATAAATAAATAAAATAAAATAAATAAAAATTAAAAAAAAAAAGTTTACAAATAATAAATGCTGGCAAGGATGTGGAGAAAAGGGATCCCTAGTACACTGTTGATGGGACTGTAAATTGGTGCAGCAACTATGGAAAACAGTATGGAGGTCCTCAAAACACAGAAAACAGAACTACCATTATGATCCAGCAATCCTACTATTGGGTATATATCCAAAGAAAATGAAAACACTAATTCAAAAAGGTACTTGCACTCCAGTGTTCATAGCAGCATTATTTATAATAGCTAAGATATGGAAGCAACCTAAGTATCCATCAACAGATGAATGGATAAAGAAGATGTGGTATATATATACACAATGGAATATTTTCTCAGCCATAAAGAAGAAATTGTGCCATTTGCAACAACATGGATGGACCTGGAGGGCATTATGCTTAGTGAAATAAGTCAGAGAAAGACAAACACAAATGAATGCATACTACAAAACAGAAACAGACACAGATACACAGAACAAACTAGCGGTCACCAGTGAGAATGGTGGCGGGGGGAGGCAAAATATGGGTATGGGATTAAGAGACATAAACTACTATGTATAAAATACATAAGCAACATGGATATATTGTACAGCACAGGGAAATACAGCCACCACTTTGTAATAACTTTAAATGGAATATAATCTATAAAACTATTGAATCACTATGTTGTACACCTGAAACAAATATAATATTATAAATCAACTATACCTCAATAAGAAAAATAAACAAATAAAATAAAATATTGTAACCTAGGGAAAAAAAAAAAAACAAGATGAGAATTCACCAGCCAAGACATAAAAAAGAAACAAAAGAATTTTGGAGATGAAGAATACAATGACTAAACTGAAGAATTCAACAAAGTTTCAACAGCAGCCCAGAGCAAGCAGAAGCAAAAGAAAGAATCAATGAGCTCATAGGCAGATCTTTTTATATTAGTCAGTTAGAGGAGAAAAGAAAAGAAAAAAAAAAAAAAAAACCTACTAATGAAGAAAGCCTGTGGGTCTTATGAGATGCTATCAAAAGAAACTATGTATCATTGGAGTTCCAGAAGAAAAAGAGAGGGGGAAAGGGGTAGAAGGCTTATTTAAAGAAATTATGGCTGAGAACTTTCCAAACTTGGGGAGAGATTTGAATGCCAAGTTCATAAAGCTAATAGGTTACCCCAAAATTTCAATCCAAAATCCAGGACACATTATAGTAAAATGATCTAAAATAAAAGACAAAGAAAAAAATTTAAAAACAGCAAGAGAAAAAAAATGTTCTTGCATTCAAGGGAACCCCCATAAGTCTATCAGCAGACTTCTCAGCAGAGACCTTGCAGGCCAAGAGAAAATGTAATGATATACTCGAAGTACTGAAAGAAAGAAACTGCCAACCAAGAAAACTTTACCCAGCAAAGTTGTCCTTCAGAAATGAAGCCAAGATAAAGGCTTTCCCAAACAAACAAAAGCTGAGGGTGTTTATCATCACTACATCTGTCTCAAAAGAAATGCTGAAAGAAGTTCTTCTAGTTGAAACTGAAGGACACTAACTAGTAACATGAAATTAACACACTGGTAAAGGCAAGTATACAGTTAGATTCAGAAAATTCTAATACTGTAATATGGTGCTGTGTTAACCACTTAACGTTAGTATAAAGGTTAAAGGACAAAAGTGTTGAAAATAGATACAGCTACAACAATTTTAAATGAATACACAATATTAAAAGATATAAAGTATGACATCAAAAACATAACACGTGGCAGAGGGGAATAAAAAAGCAGTTTTTGTATGAAATCAAAGTTAAGTTGTTATCAGCTTAAAATTGACTGTTATATCTATACAATGTTTCAAGCAAGACTCAAAGTAACCACAACACAAAAACCTATAGAAGATACACACAAAATAAAGAGAAGGGACTCAAAGTATACCACTATGGAAAAGGATCAATTCACAAAGGAAGACAACAAGGGAGAAACAAAGGAACAAAGCAACTACATAACAGCCTGAAAACAATAAGATGGCAAGAGTAAGTCCTTACCTATCAATAATTACTGTAAATGTAAATGGATTAAATGCTCCAATCAAAAGGCATAGAGTGGTTGAATGGATTTTTAAAAAAGACCCAACTACATATTGTCTACAAGAGACTCACTTTAGCTTTAGAGACACAGACGATGATAGTGAAGGGATGGAAAAAGATATTCCACACAAATAAAAGCCAAGAGATCAGGGGTAACTATACTTACATCAGACAAAACAGACTTTAAGTTAAAAACTGTAACAAGAGACAAAGAAGGTCATTATGTAATGATAAAGGGGTCAATTCATCAAGAGAATATAACATCTGTAAGTATATATGCCCCCAACATTAGAGCAACTAAATACATTAAGCAAAAACAAATGATCTGAAGCAAGAAATAGACAGCAGTACAACAATATTAGAGGACTTCAATCCCCCAACAATGGATAAATCATCCAGACAGAAAATCAATAAGGAAATATTGGATTTGAACTAAACTTTAGACTAAATGAACCTAACAGACAAATATAGAACACTCCATCCAACAGCAGCAGAATACACATTTTTCTCAAGAACTTATGGAACATTCTACAGAATCAATCTTATATTAGGTCATCTTAGCAAATTTTAAAAGACTGAAATCATACCAAGTATATTTTCCAACCACAATGGATGAAACTAGAAATCAATAACAGGAGGAAAACTGGAAAAATCACAAATATGTGGAAATTAAACAACAGACTCCTGAAGAATCAATGGGTTAAAGAAGAAATCAAAAGGGAAATTAAAAAAGTATCTTGAAATAAATGAAAATGGAAATACAACATACCAAACTATAGGATGCAGCAAAAGCAGTGCTAAGAGAAAAGTTTATACGGATAAGAAACAAGAAAGATCTCAAACAACCTAACTTTACACATCAAGGAAACTAGAAAAAACAAAAACTAAGCCCAAAGTTAGCAGAAAGATACTAAAGATCAGAGAAAAAAGAGATCAAATAGAGAATAGAAAAACAGTACAAAAGAAACAGCAAAACTAAGAGTTGGTTTTTTGAAAAAAATAAACAAAATTGACAAACCTTTAGCTGGACTTACCAAGAAAAAAGAAGACAAATAAAATTATAAATAAAAAAGGAGACCATACAACTGATACCACAGAAATACAAAGGCTCAATAAGGGATGACAACAAATTGAACAATCCAGAAGAAATTGATAAATTCTTAGAAGCATACAACCTACCAAGTCTGTATCATGAAGAAACAGAAAATCTGAACAGAACAATAACAAGAAAGGAGAGTGAATCAATAATCAAAAACCTCCCAACAAAGAAAAGCCTAACCCCAGATGCCTTCACAGGTTAATTCTACAAAACATTTAAAGCATTAACACTGGGACTTCCCTGGTGGTCCAGTGGTAAATACTCCACCTTACAATGCAGGGTAAGCAGATTCGATCCCTGGTCAGGGAACTAAGATCCCACGTGCCACAGGGCAACTAAGCCCATACGCCGCAACTACTGAGCTCGAGTGCCTCAACTAAAGCCCGTGCACCACAACTACAGAGCCCACACATTCTGGAGCCTGCGCACCACGACTAGAGAAGAGAAAACCCGCATGCCACAACTAGAGAGAAGCCAGTGCACCACAACGAAGAGCCCACATGCCACAACAAAAGATACCGCATGCCTCAACCAAGATCCCGCATGCTGCAACTAAGACCTGACGCAGCCAAAAATTAATAGAATAAATAATAAATAAATCTTTTTTTTTAAAGAATTAATACCAATTCTTCTCAAACTCTTATCAAAAATTAGAAAGGAGGGAACACAATTTAAGAGGTTAGCACTACCCTGATACCAAAGGCAGATAAGGATTCTACAAAAAAAAGAAAACTATAAGCCAATATCATTGATGATTAAAGATGCAAAACTTTTTAGCAAAATAGTAGCAAACAGAATTTAAAAGCACATTAAAAGATCACATACCATGATCAAGTGGGATTTATCCCTGGGATGCAAGGATAGTTCAACATATGCAAATCAATAAATGTCACACACCCCATTAAAAGAATGAGAGTTAAAAATCATATGATCATCTCAAAAGATGCAGAAAAAGCATTTAACAAAATTCAACATCCTCTCATCATTAAAAAAAAAACTCTCAACAAATTGGGTATGGAAGGAACATATCTCAACATAAAGGTCATATATGACAAACCCACAGCTAACATCATACTCAACAATGAAAGACTGATAACTTTCCCTCTAAGATCAGTAAAAGACAAGGGTGCCCACTCCCACCACTCCTATTCAACATAGTACTAGAAGTCATAGAGCAATCAGGTAAGAAATAAAAGGCATCCAAATTGGAAAATAAAAAGCAGAAGTGTCTCTGTTTGCTGATGACATGATTTTGTATATGGAAAATCCAAAAGACCACCAAAAAAACCATTAGACATAATAAATTAATTCAGTAAAGTTGTAGGATACAAAATTGCTATACAAAAATCAGCTGCATTTCTATATGCTAACAATGAATGATCTAAAAAAGAAATAAAGAAAATCTTATTTACAACAGCATCAAAAAGAATAAAAACACTTAGGAATAAATTTAACCAAGGAGATGAAAGATCTATAAACAAAACTGTAAGACACTGAGGAAAGAAACTGAAGACACAAATAAATGGAAAGATATCCCCTGTTCATGAAGAGTTAATATTGTTAAAATGTCCCTAGTATACAACGCCATCTATAGATTCAAAGCAATCCTAATCAAAATTCCAATGGCATTTTTCACAGAAATAGAAAAAGCAATACTAAAATTCACATGGAACCACTAAAGAGCCCAAATAGCCAGAGCAATCTTCAGAAAGAAGAACAAAGCTAGAGGCATCACACTTCATTCCAAACTATACTACAAAGCTATAGTAATCAAAACAATATGGTACTGGCGTAAAAAAAACAGGCATAGATCTATGGAACAGAATCAAGAGCCCAGAAATAAACCTACACATGTATGGTCAACTAATAATATTTGACAAGGGAGCCAAAAGTGCAAAAGAGTGAAACTGGACCCCTATCTTACACCATACACAAAAAACAACTCAAAATGGATTAAACTTAACATAAGATCTGAAACTGTAAAACTCCTAGAAGAAAACAAAAGGAAAAAGCTCCTTGACATCAGTTTTGCCAATGATATTTTTGATATGGCACCAAAAGAACAAGCAACAAAAGCAAAAATAAACAAGTTGGACTACATAAAACTAAAAAGCTTCTGCACTGCAAAAGAAACAACAATGTGAAAAGGCAACCTACGGAATGGGGAAAAATACTTGCAAACCATATGTCTGATCAGGGGTTAATATCCAAAATACATAAGATACTCAAACAACTCAACAGCAGAAAAACAATCTGATTTTAAAATAGGCAGAGGACTTGCATAACAATTTTTCTAAATAAGACATACAGATGGCCAACAGGTACATGAAAAGGTGCTCAACATCACTAATCGTCAGGGAAATGCAAATCAAAACCACAATGAGATATTGTCTCACACCAGTTAAAATGGCTATTATCAAAAAGACAAGAGATAACAAATGCTGGCGAGGATATGGAGAAAAGGGAACTCTGGTGTAGCTTCCCCCAAAATTAAAACAGAGAGGCCATATTATCCAGCAATTCCACTTCTGGATATATATCTGAAGAAGATGAAATCATTATCTTGAAGAGATATCTGCTCTCCCATGTTCATCTGTGGCATTATTCATAATAGGTAAGACATGGAAACAATCTAAAAGTCCATCAACAGATGAATGGTTAAAGAAAATGTGGTATATATGTACAATGGAGTATTATTCTGCCCATAAAAAAAAAGAAGGAAATCCTGCCATTTGCAACAATATGGATGGATCTTGAGGGCTAAGTAAAATAAGTCAGACAAGAAAAGACAAATCCTGTGTGATCTCACTTATATGTGGAACCTAAAAACAATGAACTCATAAAAACAGAGAGTAGAATGGTGGTAGCCAGGGGCTGAAGGAAGGGAGAAGTGGGAAGATGTTGATAAGAATGTACAAACTTCAGATAAGACAAGTAAGTTCTGAGGATGTAATGTACAGCATGGTGACTATAGTTAATGACACTTTATTGTATACTTGAAAGTTGCTATGATAGTAGAGCTTTAACGTTCTTACCATAACAATAATGAAAAAATGGTAATTATGTGAGGTAAGGGATGTTTATTAACTAACCTTTCTGTGGTAAATATTTCATAATATATACATGTATCAAATCATCACATTGTACACCTTAAACTTATACAATATATGTCAATTATATCTCGATAAAGCTTGGGGGTGGAGGGGAGCATGTTAGCTCTTATTTATTTTTGAAACCTTGGCATCATGATAGTACCTGTACATAGCGAACACTGAAAAAAAAAGAATTCATTAAATGAATAAAGGAAAAAAATATTTTTTAAGTAACTGACTCGATAATTTAAATCACTTATACAAATAAGGGTATGAACTAAAGACAGAGGAAAAGCAACTGAAGTACAAAGCAGACCAGTCTTAATAAGTGCTGTTTTATGATCATAGCAAACCTATAAACACTGAAAGGTCCCAAACCCAAGTTCAGCCAAGAAACAGTTAATACTGTATGATAAGATTAAAGAAATATTATATCAACCTAGAAACTGTAATAATATTGTTTTGGTTTTTTTTAACCTTTCCATATCTACTTCCCCTTCCTGTGATAATGCACCTTGATCTTCCTTTGAGGAAAACATCCCTCATGGAAAAGCAAAGAAGAGCTATCTTAATGGAAGCTCCATAAAGATTATCCATTGCTTCCTGCTCTCTAGATCTCTGGAGCTGCTCAAGTGTCTGTGCTTTCTAAAACTCAGTTTTTCAGCTTTTACTTCAAGAGTACAAGCTTATCATTCTAGTGATTTATTTGTTAGCCAAAGAACCCTAAATGGACATAGATACTACTTCAGCCACTTGTAACCAAAATAAGCGACCTTTGAATAATAAAACAAAATGAAAGTTAACTTCAAAGTATTTTAAAATGTATTTACAGAAGTGAAATCAATGTCAGACCTAGAACATAAAACACCATATATGCAATACAATAGCGTAATATTCACCTATCTGTTTCTGGCTAGGTGCTTTAACTTCATTAAATAAGATCTATCATAAAAACATCATGCAAGATCAGGCTTTTATCAGAATCATAAGGAGAAAAGATTGTGTTTAATCAGAAATGTGATCTCTACCTCAATTTTAGTTTGCATCTTGCTACCCAAGGTGCTTCCTCTGGAGCTCCCGCTTCAAATTTTCTCACCCACTATCAAATGAAAGATTTGTCATCAACTGCATGATTAGTACTAAGAGGAGAAACATATCTAAAAATACCTATTCAAGCAGCTGACTGACATTTCCATTTGTCTGACTGATCTCGTAATCTACTGCAGTCTTTATGAAACAAACAAACAAAGTGATGACAAACCCTTCTAAGGCCCTGGACTGCAATCAACCTATAACAACAACTTAAAAAGGGAAAGCTATTAACATACCTCTACCTCATCACCTACCTGGTTTCTAAAATCCTAAGTTGTGTCAAGTGCAAAGCTAAGAAACATCTTTCAGAGGAGAAATGTGATTTCAGTGGGAAGAAAAAATACACACATACTTCTACTGTAGCCTAGGACTTATTATTCACTAGAAGTTAATTAAAATGCATAATCCAAGGAATTCCCTGGTGGCCAGTGGTTAGGATTCGGCGCTTTCACTGCAGAGGGCCGGGTTCTATCACTGGTCGGGGAACTAAGATTCCACAAATCGTGTGGCATGGCCAAATAAAATAAAATAAAATAAAATAATCATAAATGAGATCCATCAACATTTCCACTACGTGAGAATGGAAGAAAATGGATACAAAATAAACAGAAGACAAAATCTCTGTCTGGTGAAGTACACAATATAATTGGAAGAACCAAATACACACATGTAACATGTATTATTGATTTGACAAATAAAAATCAGTACATAATTGAATATGTGTTACATTTACCTTTTCTCCTATTATTTTTACTCTTAAGTGAGGCAAGGTGGTTTAAGAAAAGAAAAATGAAAGCATCTGCGCACCGTTCTGAAACCAAGAACAATGTTCACTAACCCAGCATTTTTTACATGTACTCAGAAACTAAATTAAATGCAATCTGTATCTAACAATTTTCTTCAATTCAACATGTTTCCATTAAGCACACGCTATAGTTCTGGCAACTGTCATCAGAGTTCTTCAAATATTCATGCAAAAGACTGCTTTAGGCAAGGCTGGGACATTTCTGTTAAAAAGAGACAGGAGAAGAAGGAAAAGAAATATATGATCTTAAAGTAATTAAAAAGTGTTACAATTTCATTCCCTGTCAAGTGTCAGATTTGCTATTTAAACACTTGGCTTCTGATACACACTTCTGCTACTGCAGCCCCAATTTGCTGACCTTCTCAAAAATCATACAGATGTACGTATGGAATGTAGAATTGCTTGCTGTCAATGATAGTGAGACAAAGGAAGAACCCCAACTGCTCATTACTTCCAGCCAGCTGAAAGTAGTTAACATCTTCCGTAATATAAACAGTATCTGCCCTGGAAAATACCAAGCACATAGCCCCTGCTGATGGCAATATCTTTGAAAGCAGAAACTAACAAAAACAAATGAAAAACAAAAATCAACAATACATACACAAACACAAGCAGTGAGGGCAAGGGAGTAAATTATGCAAGGATGGACTTCCCTGGTGGCACAGTGGTTAAGAATCCGCCTGCCGCTCTACTTACAATAGCCAGGACATGGAAGCGACCTAAGTGTCCATCGACAGATGAGTGGATAAAGAAGATGTGGCACATGATATACAATGGAATATTACTCAGTCATAAAAAGAAACGAAATTGAGTTATTTGTAGTGAGGTGGATGGACCTAGTCTGTCATACAAAGTGAAGTAAGTCAGAAAGAGAAAAACAAATACTGGATGCTAACACATATATATGGAACCTGAAAAAAAGAAAAAAAGGTTCTGAAGAACCTAGGGGCAGGACAGGAATAAAGACAGAGACGTAGAGAATGGACTTGAGGACACGAGGAGGGGGAAGGGTAAGCTGGGATGAAGTGAGAAAGTGGCATGGACATATATACACTACGAAATGTAAAATAGATAGCTAGTGGGAAGCAGCAGCATAGCACAGGGAGATCAGCTCGGTGCTTTGTGACCACCTAGAAGGGAGGGATAGGGAGGGTGAGAGGGAGACGCAACAGGGAGGAGATATGGGGATATATGTATATGTATAGCTGATTCACTCTGTTATAAAGCAGAAACTAACACACCATTGTAGAGCAATTATACTCCAATAAAGATGTTAAAAATAAATAATAAAAGTGAAGATTAAAAAGAATCCGCCTGCCAGTGCGGGGGACATGGGTTTGAGCCCTGGTCCAGGAAGATCCCACATGCCGAGGAGCAACTAAGCCCACGCACCACAACTACTGAGCCTACGCTCTAGAGCCTGTGAACCACAACTACTGAAGCCCGTGCACCTGGAGCCCATGCTCCGCAACAAGAGAAGCCACCGCAATAAGAAGCCCGCGCCCCCCAACGAAGAGTAGCCCCGGCTCGCCACAACTAGAGAAAGACCACGCGCAGCAACAAAGACTCAATGCAGCCAAAAAAAAAAAAAAAAATTAGGCAAAGATTTTTTTTTATTTTCAAAATGATGTTGGGTTGGGGGATTTATATTACCTCTAAAAATTATAAAAATAAAGTAAAAGAGTATGATATTGGAATACCACATATATATCAATGGAACAGAATAAGAAGTCCCGGAATGGATCACATGTACATGTTCAATTACTTTTCAACAAAGGTGCTGAGAAAATCCAATGGAAAAATAAAAAATATTTTCAGTAAAAACTAGATATTAAGTAAAAGGGAAAAACCTTGGCTCTTACATTAAACACAAAAATTAACTCAAAATGAAACACAGACTTAAATATAGAAACCACCACTATAAAACTTCTAGAATAAAACACAAGAGAAAATCTTCACAACTTTGGGGTAGGCAAAAATTTCTTAGGAGACCTAAAGCACAAACCACGAAAGAAAAAATTGATATGCTGATCTTCATAAAAATTAAAAGCTTCCCCTCTCCAAAAACAGTTAAGAAAATGAAAAGGCAAGGCACAGACTGGGAAAAAATATGCACAATACATATAACTGACAAAGAACTAAGATCCTGACTATATAAAAAAGTCTTAAAAGTCAGTAAGAAGAAGAAAACACCAATATTTAAATACACAAAAAATTTTAATTTACCAAAAAAAGATAAAATGACCAATAAACCTATGAAAAGGTGTTCAATACCACTAGTCACCAGTGAAATACAAATGAAATACTATGAGACACTACAACACAATAACTAGAATGGCTAAAAAATTTTAAACTGACAATATAAGTGTTGATGAGGATGGAGGGCAACTGGAACGCTCATATATTGTTGGTGGGAATGCAAAATGGTACAGCCACTCTTAGACATTTACAGAGGAAAAATGGAAATATGTCCACTCAAAGACCTATACATGGATTTTTCATAGCAGCCAAAATCTAGAAACAGGTCAAATTGTCTATCAACAGGTGAATGGTTAAACAAAATTGTGGTATATTCCATTCTATACAGCTGAACACTATCTAGCAATAAAAAGAAACAATTTTAAAGACATGCTGAGCAAAAGAAGTCAGACAAGAGTATATATTCTATGATTCCATTTATGTGAAATTCTAGAACAAACAAAAAATCTATAGTGGACAGAACCCAGATCAGTTATTGCCTGGGGGAGAGTGGGGAATAAGAGACATCAGTGGGAGAGGGCAGAAGGGATTTGGGGGACTGATGAAAATGTGGATGTTACATGGGTGTATACATTTGTCAAAATGCAGACTATATTCTTTAAATGGGTGTATTTTATTCTATGTAAATTATACCTGAATTTAAAAAAAATTTAAGTGCTGTTGGTGAGTTAAATTGTAGAGAGCAGGAAAGGAAAGACTACAGGAAGAAAGAAAGGCAGAATGACATTGTAAAAAGCTATATTTTTAAAAATCACAGAAACAGTTCAAATTATGGCATAGTTAAAACTAGGAATATAACAGGGAAATATTTAATTTTACCTGTAAAATGGGAATAACTCACAGGATAGCTATGAAAATTAAATGAGATAGATAACACTATATACCTGGTACATCACAGAAACACAGCTCAGAATAGTTGACTCTATATCTACCCATGTTAAGTGTTAAGGTGAAACCAAGAAAGTAAGTGATAGTTACATGGAGTAAAGAGTCTCTAGACGAAATAATTTTAGATGCCAGTTTTCAAAGCAGAAAAGGAAGTGGATGAAAGGATGCAGGTGGAGGGAATGGTAATGTGCAAAAGAATGGAGGCGGAAAGGAGAAGTCGCGTGTAGGAGATGGCAAAATTAGCATGCCTGTGGCAGCAAGTCCGTATACGGGAGTAACAAAAAAAACCAGGGTAATCTTCCCATCTGATGCAAATATTCATTTAAATTTTACAGTAGGACCCAGAATAGAAACTTCATCCACTTGATGCTATGATACAAAATAAATATATTCAACTATTTAAAATAGGATAAAACAGACAAAGTTCTTTCAGTTGAGAAAATATGAATACTTACAATCATCAGCTTCATTCTCTTGGAGGTTAGCCATAGTTCTTCCTCCAAAGAAAAAGTAATTATTAAAATGTAATTATAGCTAAGCAACATATGGACTTGCTGTGTCGCTGTCATTGTGCTCCTGAATTAATAAAAGCCTTCACATTTTCCAGACTCTGAATTCTGTAAGTGACTGTTATTTTGGAAAACAATACAAAAAAATCTCCCCAAAGAACTATCAACTACAAGAATTATTTCACGGCATACTACTTAAAAGGTATCAGAATGCTATAATTATATTTTAAGAGGCCTAAGGTGACCAAGATTAAGATTCTTGGGTATTTATAATTTTGAAGTATTTTTACATGTATACATTTTAAAGTGTTTAACAGAAGAATGCAGGGTTTGCATTCTTATGGCATTTAAACTAAAATATTTATTAAGATTTTACATATGTGACAGAATAATTCCTTTCTATATTTTATATACATTAAAGTGTTTTTTTCAGTGCCTTGTATCTGGAAAGACACAGCCAAAATAGTAATAATTTGAGCTAATTTAGTTGCCAGAATGAGAGAAACGTTCAGAAATGCTGAACGAGAATGAGGTGCACAATGAGAAAGGTAATATTAAAGGGCAACAATGCTGACCTTTAAACAAAGTAGCAGCAATGTAGCTATGGTGAGGACAACAAAGCTACAGGATTGAATCAACCGAAGTCTCCTACTGAGAAAGGATGTTATATAGTGACAGTCAGCTAGCAAACAAGGTTTTATCTGCTCCACTTACAACAGAGCAATATCCAGTTAGAGGCCTTGGCCCAGAGTAGAACATATAGAGAATAAAGAATGACCTTATCTACCTTTGCTTTCTTGAGCCCATAGGTTATACATCAAAGTAATAGCTGAAGTATTTATGAAGACACAAAAAAATTATTGGTATGTTATATCATTCAGAATCACAAATGCTTTTTTCTTTAAAAGTTACTTTTCATGATAATAGTATTTTATACTATAAAATACGTTTCAAAGCATTTCCTATATGTACACTAAAAAAGAAAGTTCCTATTTTAAGAAATATAAATTAGAAAACAAAGTTTTTAATAATAAAATTAGCAATAAAATATTAGTTAAAATCCACCACTGCTTTTTGTTTGTTTGTGTTTATTTATTTATTTTTTGGGTATATGCCCAGTAGTGGGATTGCTGGGCCATATGGTTGTTCTATTTTTAGTTTTTTTTTGTTTGTGTTTATTATTGAAAAGCAGATTCTGGGAGGCTGACACTGTTAAAGATTGTTTATTGTTTTTAAAATGAGGATTGTGAAACTTTATTTTTCTTTTTTTTAACATCTTTATTAGAGTATAATTGCTTTACAGTGTTGTGTTAGTTTCTGCTGTATAACAAAGTGAATCAGCTATACGTATACATATATCCCCATATCCCCTCCCTCTTGCATCTCCCTCCCATCCTCCCTATCCCACCCCTCTAGGTGATCACAAAGCACCGAGCTGATCTCCCTGTGCTATGTGGCTGCTTCCCACTAGCTATCTATTTTACATTTGGTAGTGTATATATGTCATTGCTACTCTCTCACTTCGTCCCAGCTTACCCTTCCCCTCCCCGTGTCCTCAAGTCCATTCTCTACATCTGCATCTTTATTCCTGTCCTGCCCCTAGGTTCTTCAGAACCATTTCTTTTTCAGGTTCCATATATATGTGTTAGCATACAGTATTTGTTTTTCTCTTTCTGACTTACTTCACTTTGTTTGACAGAGTCTAGGTCCATCCACCTCACTACAAATAGTTCAATTTCATGTGAAACTTTTAAAATCAAACACCTTCAACATAATTAAAGGGATGACAGGAAACATGAGAGCAGTCCTTTTAAGTATAGTTCAAAGGCTTTATCACTGTAAATAAACTTATTTTATTTAGAGGTGGGAAATTTGCTCATGGTGCATCTGCATTACTCAGATTAAAGCTACGAGGAAGTGGTTCAAAATTTAAAGGAATAAGAAAGTCTCTTATGAGAAGCCCTAAGAGCTACTATTGGATAAGTAGAGGGGAAAAAAGTTATCCTGAATCTCTTGCTTAGAGCGTGAAGTATATTTGGGGCTATCCACATTACAACCATACCACCCAGCAGCCAGGTATATAGAAAAAAGAACACATGTATCAATAAAAATAAACTAAAGCTCTCCCTGGGCAAGCCACTGTTGGAGTCATTAGTTTTCTCAATTATTCTCCTTTATACTTATTTGTGTCTCTACCTTAATAAAATCCTATTTGGAAAAATATAGCTAAATTTTTAAAAAGAGTTTAAGCACAAAAATCAAATGAAAAGGGCAGAGAAATTCAAAATCTATAAAGGTGACAAGAAAATATTAGAAAAATACAAGCTAAAGATTAGGAATAAGAAAAGAGGCCCTAAAAGTTTAATGGACAAAGAACACTATGGATAAAAAAAGATGAAAACAATTAAAAAAAGATAACGAAAAGGAAATAAAATCAGCAACCTGAGACATTGAAAGCAGGAAAATAAAAACCATCTTTTAATAAACATAATATTAATAATAAGAACAGAGCAATGCTAATTCAAAAGCCAAACACCTTCACTCAGAGATTCTTCAAACTAAGACTGCTTTGCCTTCTCAAGTTTTTTATGAAAATTTTACTTAGCAAATAATTGCAAAGTAGAAAGCTAAAGAACAGAAAGCACAGCTCCTGGCCTCATACCAATGGCTCCTATCCCTAGTGCCCTGGCTTTTCTAAGCCACTTATGTGAGAAGATGACACAATTCCTTAAAGAATGCTGAGCAGTCCCAGTTGTCTTATCTCCCATGAACAATCGATGGGTAAAACCAAACACAGACCCAACAGACCCACCCATATCCCACACCCCGCAAAAAAAGTGGTGTGAATTTGCAGTCAAAAATTTAATCAGCTCTCTAAGAAAGCTCTTTTTTTTTTAGGGGTCAGTGCTTATCCTAAAAGCAGCAGGTATGCCTACTAAGGACAGGAGTAAATGACAGGAAATCATCTTTTTGAATCTTGTTTCTAACATGCTTCTTCCCCCCACTATTGTGTTTTTAATTTGGCAAGAACTTAACCCTTTAAGTATTCACCGGTGGGTTAAGATAATCACTTTCTATATAAAATTCCAGGAAATGTCTGCCCTTTGAAATCCTAGCATTCCTAAATAAACTTTAGAGCTATTAGAAATCTTCAAATCAATAACTCACTATCTCTAAATTTTACAGATGAAGAAACTAAACACAGAGGGATTAAGTGACTTGCCCAAGATCATAGAGCAAAAAGAGACCAGAACCCAAGTCTCTTTAAGTCTCAGTTCAATGTTCAAAAAACAAAACATAAATTCAATGGGAGGAATTACTAGGATTCAGCCTTTTAGATGTAATATGTATTGATTGGCGAAAAAACTGCAAAACAACATTACATTATAATCCCAGTTCTATTTTTCAAAAAATTATACATACACGTACATATATATATATATATATATATATATATATATATATATATATACACAGAGAGAGAGAGAGAAAGGGAGAGAGGGTGGGCGGAGGGAGGGAGAGAGGGTGGGCGGTGGGAGGGAGAAAGGGAAGAACGTCTGGAAGAATAATACCAAATTGGTAATATGTGGACTCTCTGGGACATAAAGCGGGGTCTAGTGGCAACAGAAACTAACTTTATGAGTTTCTGTACTGTTGAATTTTACAGACAGCATATGTTGATGGAATAATCATGTTTTTGCATTTTAAAAAATTTAAACAAAAATTTTTCACTGAGAAAATGCATCTCAAAATGGCTTGTCTCCCCCTCCCCCTCCCCTCCCTTGTGTGTATGCACACCGTGCGCGCGCACGCACACACACAACTTGAAAGACATTACTTTGTAATGGGGGTTGACCTTGAAATTATCTTAATTTGGCTTCACATTAAATGTGGTCTTCCTTAAGAACAGCATAACATTAACACGTTAAAATAATTCTAACAAGTTGAGGTAATTAAAGAAATTAAAAGTTGGAATTTGAATTATAAAATGCATTTAAAGAATTTTCCTTTATACACCTGAAACTAACACAACATTGTAAATCAACTATACTTCAATTTAAAAAAAATTTTTAATTAAGAAGTTTTCCTTTAGCTACATAATAGTAATAGAAAATGAATTAATACTTTTGTAATGAATAAGAGTATGTATAATTTAAAAATTACTTTCATATAAATGCATACTGCTAAAGTGATTTCAATCATGTTAAAAAAAGACCCAGCATTCTTGGTAGGCTAAACATCCCTCCCATAAGTTTATTATTATACTACAGCATTCCTTGCAAAACGGTAAAGACAATGATAAACTTGAGCTCAGTCCTCTATGTAGATTATGAGTTTCAAAATCAATAGGTCCAAACAATGAGAGTTTATCATACAGTTCTCAATAGAATCTTATGCTGGTTAGCTGCCCATCAAGGTTATTTAGTTTACTTCTCCCATATTTTGGAATTTTAAATATCTGTCCAAAGAGTAAGGGATGTCTTAAATGAGTAAATTGTATTTTCTTCACTCCTCTCTCCACTTCCTTCCAACCCGTTGAAATCTGGTGCCTACCTCTGTATTCCCACTACAGTTATTCACACAAAGACCCTTCACTGCCAAGTTTAATGCTTCCTTCGCCAATGCCATTATGCAAAGACGCTCCTGATTTTCTAGTTCCTCTAACCAATCCTTTTCTGATTCTTTCACTAGCTCATCTCACTCTGTACAGGACTTGGACAGTAAAGTGTCTCAAGGTTTCATTCTATTAGAGCCTGTTCTCCTCCTCTCATTTGCAACTACCATCTTCTTGCAGTTATTCCCTATTCATATCACCAACCTAGAACTTTCTCCTACACCAAAACCACGTATCTAATGACCTGCAGCAGAGGTTCAAAAACTTTAGGAAGCATCAGAATCACCTGGACGGCTTGTTCAAAAAGAGATTTCTAAGCTCCACCCCCAAAGCTTCTGATTTAATAGGTCTCAGTAGAATCCAAGAATCTGCATTTCTAATAAGTTCCCAGGTGACACACTTTGAGACCCACAGGCCTTCAGGACTCTCCCTTGGATAAGCCATAGGTACCTTAATTTCAACACGACCTAATGAGTCTCCCAGCATCTACCCTGGTTCCCTCCAAACCATTCTTACACAGCACCCAGAGTGATCATTCTAAACTTGATCATTTCATGATTCTTTGTTTAAAATATTCTAATGGTTTCCAAGGCGCCTTAAGACAAAAATCAAAATCCTTAACAGGGTCTATCAAGCCTCGCATGACCTGGTCCTTGCCTACTGCGCCACGTTGCTATCACTTTTTTTTTTTTTAAACACTCCAGTCACAGGGGACTCTTTCAATCAATTCGTAGCAAAAGCCAAGTTCCTTGCTGTTCCAGGATATTTAAACAAGATGTTCTGACAGAAATATTCTTCTTTTTCCCCTCAGCTTAAGTCACCTTCCTTGGCTCCCCTCCCCACCCACTAGGTCAGCAACATCTTCTATCACCCTCTATTTCCTCCTCTTAGCACTGTCCACAATGGTGATTACACAGTGAATTGTGCAATTAGTAGTTTACTGTCCGTTCCCCACCCTTCCCACACACACAAACTCAAAGAAGTCGCATGTCTATCTAGTTCCCACTAAATTTTCTGCCCCTGCATAGTGACTTACCCTCAAATATCTGTTGAATTAAAGGTCTTGTAACATTAAATTATTTTGAAACCTCAAAAGGAAAAGTATTATTAAAAAGGGACTAGAGACATTTTTTAGTATCCTTTAATACTCACAAATGAGGAAGCTTCATTAAACTCTACCATCTGGGAGTTTAAATTAAGAAAAATAATGCCTTCAAAAGATAAAATGAAATCTTCCTATCATAAGTTCTTCTGCAACAAGATATATAGGTATATTATTGCTTAGTATCTGTACCAGTAGAGTACAGCACTGATATACAAAACCATTCAGTAATATAAACACGTTTATAATGCAGCCTAGTATAATTTTTGCAAAAAAGTTATTTTACGTGTAAACCTGCATCAGAGAGTACACTCAGGCTTAGCAACAGAAGTGGTTTTAGTTCATGCTAGGAAATGGGATGGGGTAGCTGCCTGGAATTAAACCTAAATATGGATAACCACAAATTATATAATAAGTATGAATATAACTGAGGATTAAATTATTATGCAAACAAACGTTATATAGATTCTCTGTTTTTTTTGTTATATAGATTCTGATCTCCTTTAAATGGAAAGAATATCTGCCATGTATAATTCATTCACCAACTCTTTCTCTGAAGCACATGCTAAATCAGCATAGCACTGGCCTAAGTCGCAAACAGAGAACAAGTGTAACTATCTTAAGATGTAACTTCAACTAATATAGAAGAATTTACATCCAAATAAAGGTTATCTCCATTCAGAGTAGTCATTTTTAGAGACCATTTCAACTTGCCATCATACAAAACAATTCTCGAACTCCTCTCTTGTAATCACTTTCTTAGCTACCATATAAATGACACAAGAATAATAGGTTTCATCCTTTTGGTCACTGATTATTTTTAACGAAAAATGACATTTCTCATTTTGATCCCTAATTTTATGTATGAGACCCTGTTCAGAATCACTTCCCACTTTTTCCAAATATCAAATCCATTCTCAAGAGATGTTATTCGCCACCACAGAATATAGGTAAAAGAATGAGGCTGAAGGCACTAAAGAAATGCCGAAAGAATAGTTTCAAAAGTGTTTCTGAAAAACAGTGACATTACTGAAATAAATTCAAGATAACTTTGAACACATCAATCATCTCTTAGACATATAAGTTTTAATATGCTTATTTAAAAGCTGGTCACACATTTCTACTTTGGGCACAACTCACAGACAGGCCTGATCCCTGACTTCTGGTTCTCCTGAATAACAAGTGACATAATGCAAAAGCACATTTACTATGAAGTACAGATTAAGAAACGGAACAAATTCTAACACTAAAATCTGGTGGTCTACTCTAACAACATGGCTTGGAAAGGTAATGCTGTATACCAAAAAGAACACGGCTACAGAATGACATAGGCCAAGGTTCAACTTCTTGCTTGGCCCCTTAGTACCTACATGACTGATCATGTTACTTGAACATGGAGTCTGTACAACATCAATAATTCTATCTGTAAAATGGGAATAATACCATCTATTGCAGAGCTATTATAAGGACTGTATTACATAATATATCATCTGATTGTAATTCTACCCCCTAGCATCGTCAAGGAATCCTCAAAAGAACCTAACAGGCTATCTGTTCCAACTCTCCATTTTACTAAGACCCACAGAGACTAAGTGGTTTGCCAAGGTCACAAAGTTATTTAGCAGGAAAGACAATACTTCTGGCAAGCTTCTTGTTTTCCCAGTGCATCTGTCTACTAAATCAGTTGGTGTTTGTAATGCTAGGTTGCACAAGCCTGTGACATAGGGTCTCAAAGAGGGTTTCTGAGACAGTAATAAATCAAGGCCTCTTAAGGACAGTATTTGGAAATATTTCCCTGGCAATCAAGTATTAATAATTTAGTCCTATATATTAAATGTCTCCCTTGGATTTTAAGTCTTTGTTTTTAAACTTAGATATTTTAAATTACAGCTAAAACTACCTCATTCTGTGTAAATTTTCACTGTTTTCTTAAAAGGTTCTTTTCTAAGGAAAATATTAACCTAGTTTTAAATCAAGATACTAGAAAAAAGTGAATGTGTTTCTCATTAATTATGGTAACTGGTTATAATCAACCAAGAGACTTACCCCAGTTTCCTACAAGTAAATTCATATCCATACTTAAGGTGATGGTTCTTTATTAAGGATCAAAGCTTAAAATGCAAGATCTAAAGTTAATTCAAGATAATCTCAAGGAATTTTATTACCGATTTTCTTATTCAATCCCAAAAGCAATTTCTTCATATTTTGATACAGCTAAGGATGGCTTCTTATTTTGGGCATGAAAGAAAAATGAGTGTCTGAGTGCCTAACTCTGGCCTAGATGCTTCTGGGTTTTGAATCCAAGGTATAAATTACCACAACCAAAGTACTGATCATCTTTAATTTATCATGTAAGTAACCAAGACACTTAATTACACTTCCACATGCCAATTCAAAAAGGATCTATGAGAACCAACACAATTTTTAATACTTCAATTAAAAATGACTACCAAAAATGAGAAACTATGGAAGTAACTCATATTCAAAGACTGTTCCTAAAAGAAAACTGATCAATATGGTGACAATGAAAAAATTCTTGGAGAATCCAAAAAAAAGCATATATTTGCTGAATTTAATTAAAATCATTATTTGTCTCATAGCCACAAAATGTATCACTGGTTAATTTCAACTTATAAGTTTGAAGAGGCTAATTACTACTACTGTAAATTAAGAAGAAGCCCCAAAATAACCAAATAAGACCTTGCTAGTTAAAACACTAAATATGTCAAGCAATCAACCTCTTAAATGAGTCTCTGTTTTCACAGAGGAATTTTTCCTCAGTAATGACAGAGTATTATTTTTTTAAATTCCTACACCCTAATCATAAATTCCTGGGAAAATAAAGACATAAAAACCATAATTTCCCAAGTAATCAAACCTTTGAAAAACAGTCACAGTACTATCCATATAATGCTGAAGGTTCTATTTTAAAATTTCAGGAACAGTGAGAAAAAGTACCAAAACTATAAACCTAAGAGAAGCAATAAAGGATACCGTAATGAGGCAGACAAAAAGGATAGTAATTATGACAGGTATCTAAAAGGAAAAATGCTTAGAATACATGAAAAAGGTAAAGCAAAAGACATATAACCATGATCTAATCAAACCTCTGGATTGTAAAACCAAGAGTTCCACAGAATAAGAGAAAGTTCACAAAAGAATCAGTAAATAGACATCAACATTAGGGAATATTTACAACTTTGACTTCCCCTACAGTGGGCAAATAAAGAAACTACACAAGAGCCAATTTCTTTTCTAAGCTAATTTAAATTTCAAATAAGCATGTACTATGTAGGTTCCACAGTATCTTACATAATCAGGCCAATTCTAGGGGTTTAAGCCTTCCAAATCACAGCCCTTCTGACAGGATCTCAACTTCCTTCAAAGTAGTCAGCATTTAAAAAATCTGGATTACATAAACTTCTGATTGCAAGAGAATTATAACTCCAATCATAAAAGACACACTTTCCAGCAGTCAAAACCATAGCTGTAGAAGAAAAAACTACAAAGTCTCATGAGAGAAGGCCTGAACAAGATTAACAGAGAAATGCAGCAATATCATGGAAGAGAGGGAAGTAAACAGACAAATTTAAATTTATTTGCCCAGGATAAATTATAATCGATCAATTTTCCTAAAGATTCAGGAAAGTAGACTGGGAAATAAAAAAGAGAATAAGGTATAAAAAATTTAGAACAGTGCTGGGAAATTTTTTTGAGTATAAAATGAAAGGAGGAGATGAAAATTACAGCCTTCGTGAACCAGCGAGGCAATCTAAGCTCAACATTTAAAGTACCAAAGATAATTAGGTAGAAGAAACAGAAAAGTTATAGAGAAAAAGATCAATAACTAAGGAACCAAAGCAGATATCACAATTAAAGCAGAGAAGTAAATGAAAAAGAATAACACCTCACCTGCCTGGACACAGTTGAGAAACAGAAAATAAGTAATGAATAATCAAAATGTCACAAGAGTCATGGGCTTACAGCTGACATGCCATTCTCTGGAGAAAAGTCACTATTTTATGCACAATTCTAAATGGTCTCATTCAGTTTCCAAGGAACAAACTAGAAATGGCAAGAGGATCATAATGACATGTACAAGTTAGGGCAGATGACAACAGAAGAGGAAACAGAAAAACTAAGAAGCAAACAAGAATTCAAAAAGCATACAAATTTTAGGACCAACTGGCATAAAGATACAAAATACCTATTCAAATCAATAGTGAAGAAGTATCACTGTATTTCAACACAGTATCATTATCACAATTTTTATGATCATTGCATTAACAAAAAAAATAGAAAAGATCTCCAATAAAAGATGATGGACTGAATATAAATTTTCCCTCCAGTTACTTCAGATCTCCCATTGAAACAAAAACAATTCGTACAGAAAAAAAATAAAACCATAAGAGCAAAGAAATTAAAAGTGGGGATGGGGTAACATAGGGGTGGGGGAGTGGGAGGTACAAACTATTGGGTGTAAGATAGGCTCTAGGATGTACTGTACAACACGGGGAATACAGCCAATATTTTGTAATAACTGTAAATGGAAAGTAACCTTTATATAATAAATAAAAATTTTTAACTATAATAAAATAAAAAATTAAATTAAAAATAAGACACACACAAAAAGTGCGGACAGACAGAGTAGAGAGAGAAGTCCATAAATTTCTGAAAGATGAAAGTAGATGTGAAATTGATTGATATCACAAGCAGAGGGAGCCACAGCCTCATCATACCCTTTAAGAGTGATGCAAAAGGTTGGGAACCAATACATCTGACAGAACCCCCAGAGAAGCATGATTGCAAAGTAAGCGGTTCAGCAAAGGGTGGGAATAAATAGTGGGGCTAAAAATAGGAGAATTATATATTACCTGACTGACTGCATAAGGGACTACATTTCCCATCCCCCATCTCCAAGCAGCACCTAAACAACTGACATTTACTCCCTGGCAAAAGCACAGTCAGCTTTTCTCTAAAGGACGTGAATAACTGTCTAGGGGATGCTGGCACAGAGTAATAAACCCTTCTAATCTGGCATTTGGAGGGCCCACAGCCTGGAAGCTGGCTCCCCTCCCTCTTAACCTAAAATGCTTGTCAATATATAGGCCCCACCCTATACTGTTCTGCCCTAAAGTGCTGTGCCCAGAATTCCTACTCAAAAAAAAAACACCTAATAGGGAAAACAGTCCAAGGAACAGGGTGGGAGGGGAACATCCAGACCAGGAAGCCGGTCCTTCTTTCTGAAACATGAAGAGACAACCAATCCAGGCATATAAGGAAAACTAAATATGGAAAAAAAAAAAAAAAAAAAGATTACAAAAACAAACATAAAAGCTGGCCAGACGGGAAAAGGAAATAATTGAGGAAACACGAAATGTCTTCTAAAAATCTACTTTTCATATTCTGAGACTAAAGAGAGTACTACAACATAAAACAAGAAAAGAATGGCAGAAAAAGAGAACAAGAAAATTCACGGATTACCCTCCCCTCAACAAATCAGCCAAAAAACTAGGGAAAAAAATCCCCTGAACACAGAGCAAAGAGAATCACAAAATATGAAAGTAAAAATGAGATGAGGATCAGTCCAAGAGAGAAAACATCTGCCTACTGAAGAACAAACAAGCAAACAAGAAAATATCAAAGACAGGAGAGAATTTCTTAGAGCTGAAGAATCTGACTCAAATAATAAGGGCAACTGAGTGCCTAAAACAAATATAACAAAAACAAAACAAAACAACATGTACAGCTCATTATGAGTTTGCAGCAGAAAGATAAAACAGAGACGATACTAAAAGTTTTCAGACAGAATAAAGAACAAATCACCTTAAAAGGGTAGTAAATTAGATAGACGCATGATTTCGAATCAGCATCCCTGGCACTGGAAGACAACCAAGCAATGCTTTCAGAGTTCCAAAGGAAAATTATTTGCAACCTACAATATTGTACCCAAACTATCAGCCAAATATGAGAACAGAATGAAGATATTTTTATACATAGAATAATTCAGAAAACTTGCCTCTCAAACACACTTTTTTTGGAAGTTGTACTCCAAAAAAAAGATCAAGTAAATTTAGTGAAAAAGGAAGATCTATAATAGAATGGACCCAATTCAAGAGGACAGTGAAAGGAAGTTCCAGAAAGAGACCTAAAAGGCAACTAGTCCAAACTGAAGCAGAATTACAATTACGCCAGATAAATAGGGGACACAATACAACAGGTAGTATGATGAAGAGTTGGTGGAGACTATGATAAAAGCATACAATACCAGAAAAGGGGGCAATTAGAAACACCAAGAAAATAGGAAGTCATGTCCATTGTTTTTAATTCAATGGCTAGATTTTGAGCAACTGATAAAATAAAATAAAATACACTGGACCTTGATGGTATCAAGGTATTTTTCTTCAAGTGGCCCAAGGGCTGCTTAACAGGATCTGTAGAAAAGAAATCATAATCTGAGCATACTACCTGGCCTAGGATTAAACGATATTTACACAGTCATAGTATCAAAACCATATCTTGGTTTTTGTCATCTAGTGATGGACATATGGATGTGACAGCTGGGGTTGGGGGGGATGGGGGAAATGTGTTTATCTAGGCAATAAGAAGTAGAGCCACCAGTCTAGAAAGAAAAGGAAAGAAGAAAGAAAAAGTGGAAAATCCAGACAATGTCTAAACTGATAAATTAGCGAAAGTGTAGATTGACATTCAATAGAAACTAGTATGTTTTATAAAAACAACACAGCTTCCTTTGTTGCATATTCATAAACCAACCTCCCCCATGAACTGCACCCACCTCCTAAGGCGAGAAAAAGTCCATTAATTAAAGGTAAGCTTCTTTCAGTTTAAAATAATTTCTTTCAGGTTAACTCCGTTTTTAAGGTAGAGGTTCTCTGCTGGGGGTGATTTGTCCCCCAAGGGACATTTGGCAATGTCTAGAGACATACTTGGTTGTACTTTAGTGGAGGTGCTACTGGCATCTAACGGGTAGAGGACAGGGAAGCTGCTCTACAGTCTACAATACACGGGACAGCCCTCACCTCAACAAGAGTTATCCAGGCCAAAATGGCAATAAAGCCAAGTTAGAGAAACCCTGCTTTACGGGAACTCTTCAGACTTTTACAGAAAAACGTTTATAGTTTCTCTGTTCCTTATTCTTATCATGGTATCTGGATGTAGAGGAAAGCTTTCACGGGCACAGGGGATGTTACGGGTGGTCTGAATGTGGACCCATGGACTGCCCTCTGGGTCCTCACGGGCCTCTGAGGTTTGATAGAGCCGTAATGGCATATACTGATGCTGCAGCAGCGTCCATTGACCTCCTAACCTGGCCCCTCAGCTCCTGTTGGCACGGCTATTCTTAGGGCCTCAACTACCTCTTCTAAGCAGCCCATGCTTGGGTTAAGGCCATACTAGCTGCTTAACAAATAAACATCAGTAACTTCACACAACTAAAATGTCTCCTTAAAATTATACAGTCCGTCATGAGTGCTCCTGTTTGGTGCACAGCTTTCTTCCACATGGTAATCTGAGGGACTTGAGATCTTCCCAATCTTATTATCACACCTGAAGAGGCCCAGCCTCTCCATCTGGCCCTTGGATTGGAAAAGAGAAGGTGGAGAAACATAGCTGTTTTTCTCCCACCTCAGTTCAGAAGGGACAGTGCATCACTTCCATTCACATTCCCCTGGTGAAAACCCGTCTTATGGTCCCACCTAGATGCAGGGAAGGAGGATGGGGATAGAGGAGAGAATGACTGAGAAATGTGTTCCTGTCTAGGCAGACACCTCCCAGTGTTAACTGAACTAAGGCAAGAGAGAGAACAAATTCTGGTGGGCATTGAGCTGAATCTGCCACAGCCGCCCTCTCCACAACGTCTATAACCTGGTTCTTCCCCTCACAACAGTACCCTCATGACAGGCTTGCTAGCTCTCACTCTGTTAACTTCTATTTCCTTCACTAGGATTATGTGAGAACTTCCAGATCTCTTTCATACCACATAAGAACAGGAAAATCACAGGGTGCATCTCTGGGCCTCGTTTTGCCTAAATACACCATATTCTTCCCCTGAAGCCATCTCATGTCAGCATAGGGCCAGTACAGGGCAATAAGCTACTTTAGTGGCTGTGCAGGTTCTGAACGTAAGCAGCCTGGCTCCAGAGCCTGTGCTAGTCTGCCTCCCTAGATTTCTAAAATAATAGGTAGTAAGAGAGTCCTTCCCTGATCATCAGTGAATATTTATAAAGCATCCACATCTTGCAAAAGAGCCTAGGGAACTATTACAAACTCCCCACTATGATACACAGCACTGTTTTTCTTTACCTCTGGATTGCTGATCTTAAATGTTACTATAGTCAAAACAACAGGTAAAATTATACAGTAAGCAAAACTTGTCTTCAGAAGTCCCTCACCCTACTCTCTACTTGAACAATGTACCTGTGCCCTCATGTCCAAGGATTCCCACCTCATTATTCTTACCCAATAATAGTGTTACTTAGACTGAACTGCTGTCTCCCCAAATCTACCATACTCTAACCCCATCAAAAAGTACTTACAGAAGCAACTGACAAAGGATTAATCGCCAAGATTTACAAGCAGCTCATGCAGCTCAATAACAAAAAAACCAACAACCCAATCCAAAAATGGGCAGAAGACCTAAATAGACATTTCTCCAAAGAAGATATACAGATGGCCTACAGACACATGAAAGAATGCTCAACATCATTAATCATTAGAGAAATGCAAATCAAAACTACAATGAGATATCATCTCACACCGGTCAGAATGGCCATCATCAAAAAATCTAGAAACAATAAATGCTGGAGAGGGTGTGGAGGAAAGGGAACACTCTTGCACTGTTGGTGGGAATGTAAATTGATACAGCCACTATGGAGAACGGTATGGAGGTTCCTGAAAAAACTACAAATAGAACTACCATACGACCCAGCAATCCCAATACTGGGCATATACCCTGAGAAAACCATAGGTCAAAAAGAGTCATGTACCAAAATGTTCATTGCAGCTCTATTTACAATAGCCAGGACATGGAAGCAACCTAAATGTCCATCGACAGATGAATGGATAAAGAAGATGTGGCACATATATACAATGGAATATTACTCAGCCATAAAAAGAAATGAAATGGAGGTATTTGTAATGAGGTGGATGGAGTTAGAGTCTGTCATACAGAGTGAAGTAAGTCAGAAAGAGAAAAACAAATACAGTATGCTAACACATATATACGGAATCTAAGGGAAAAAAAAAAAAAGGCCATGAAGAACCTAGTGGCAAGACGGGAATAAAGACACAGACCTACTAGAGAATGGACTTGAGGATATGGGGAGGGGGTGGGGTGAGATGTGACAGGGTAAGAGAGTGTCATGGACATATATACACTACCAAATGTAAAATAGATAACTAGTGGGAAGCAGCCGCATAGCACAGGGAGATCAGCTCGGTGCTTTGTGACCACCTAGAGGGGTGGGATGGGGAGGGTGGGAGGGAGGGAGATGCAAGAGGGAAGAGAAATGGGAACATATTGTATATGTATAACTGATTCACTTTGTTATAAAGCAGAAGCTAACACACCATTGTAGGGCAATTATACTTCAATAAAGATGTTAAAAAAAAAAAAAAAAGTACTTACACAGGGCTTCCCTGGTGGTCCAGTGGTTAAGAATCTGCCTTTCAATGCAGGGGACGCAGGTTCGATCCCTAGTCGGGGAACTAAAATCCCACATGTCTTGGGGCAACTAAGCCGCTGCGCTGCAACTACTGAGCCGGTGCACTCTGGAGACTGCCTGCCACAACTAGAGAGAAGCCCGTGCGCCGCAACTAAGACCCAACGCAGCCAAATTAAATTCATTAAATTAAAAATTTTTTTAATTTTGGAAAAAAAAAAGTACTTAAACAGACTTCGTAATTTTCACAGGGGCCTGAGCCTTCTTTGTAAGAAGCTATGTAATCTGATAAACTACTCCTGCTAATAGTGGCATCCGGCAGCCAAAAAAACAAGTTACTTTAATGGTGGACATTTCAAAAGGATAGATTTTAATTATACAGATTTGTGTCCCTCAAATATCACTCATAAAAATCATCCATACCAATCCTGTGCATCAGTTTTACTCTTTAAAAAAAAAAGCATGAATTTTAAAAATTGTAACAAGTCACCTTAAAATACTGTATCTATTGTACTATATGTCCTTATAGTTCCAGTTTAGTCTGGAATTTCCTAGTGAGAAAATGGCAACTGAATGAACAATAAAGAATTATTTGCTTTACTCCAAGTAAAACATAGGATGTCAGTCAAAACACACGAAATGAAAAAAACTGAGGCCATCTTATTACAAACTGTATTTTCATCAAATCATAAAGTCAAAATAGACTGAGAAATATCATAAAGGTCAAGACCTGTCACAAGGGGCAACTGCAAATAAACTCTACAAGGCATTATAATGTGACGGTTAAAAGGACAGGTTCTGATGTCAAAGGTCAGGTTAAAGCTCAAATTCAAATCCTTTTGGTAAGCTCCACCACCTGCTGTTTAGCCTCCCCGTGACTCAGGTTTAGCTCAAATCCTGGCTCTGCGGCCTACTACTTAATCTCTCAGTGCTTGAGGTTTTAAAAAGGACAAGAAAATAGTCTGATTTGGGGGGGGTCACTGTCAAGTACATATGTCAAGTACCTGAAACATAGTTAGCAGTCAACACATATAAGCTATTATTATTATTATGACCAACCACTCCTACTAAAACACCTTCAGGAGCTATCAATCTCCCTCTGAATCTATCATGTTTTTAAGCAACCCTGAATCAAACAGTTTCTCCTTTTTATCTGAAAAGAGTCTTGAAGCTCAAAAAATATTTCCTCTTTTTTTTCAGGCCTTTGTGAATATGGAAGGCGGCGGGTAACTAGCTTATCGTTTGAAGATTCAAGACTCTTTTTTAGCCTTTTTATAGTACAATTCCCTTCCAAATATTACACAAAGGACAGCCTGCTCCATGGATTTAAACACTACAAGGAGTTCACAAAGCATAATGAAATTTTGAGATTCATAAAAGAACAAAGAGCTACTGGAGCAAAAAGCTTAAATAGGTTGATGCAGAAGTCTATTAGCCTGCTCACAAAATATTGAATTCTAACGTAAGCACAGCGGATAGAGATTCCTCATGGTTTACAGTCACTCAGACCACTAAAAACATATAAAGGATATTTTTGGTAACTTTTTTCCTTAATAGCAGGAAAATGCTCTGTGTTTTCACAACAATGAATACACAGGTTGCATGATAGGCAAGGGCAATTTCTTCAAAAGCAAATTCTGTAGAGAACAAAGCCTAAAGGCTCAGATTTTTCAGTGAGACATATCCCTTAAAGCTTCACAAATTCGAGGTATCTAGCATTCCTTGCGGTTTGTAACATTAAGAAGTAACACAATTAAGCCTCATTTATATCACAAAGCATTATGCCTGATTGAAAGAAAACTAAGCATCTAGAATATTGATACTGATAAATTTAAAGGTTAACACCATAGATCAATGCAAAGGTCAAGTAGATATTAGAGTTCGTGATAAATACACCAAAATATTTTTCAAAGATCTAAAGACAAAGAAATGTTTTTAAATAATTTGATGTTTGTTGATTTCTCCTATGTGTTAATATTGAAATATGCACTTTCATATACATTATGTAATCTCATTCCCCCAACAACCTTGTGGGATAAGGATTATTATCCTCCTTTTACAAATGAGAAAACTAAGGCCCAGTGATTTGCCTAAGGATACCTGCTTGTATAAAATGCAATCAGAAATCCAATTCAAATTTTCTAACCCCCAGATCAATGCTCTTGCTTTCACTGTACCATTGTCACTTCCAGAACTCAAGTACTCTAAATTTTAGCTCTTACAAAGTGTGCCTATCTTTTTATCTGGGAGAGGTAACAGTTATGAGGGAAGAAGAAAAATTCTACATAATGTTACGAAAAAAGACTCACTGTGTTTAATCTGACATGACTACCCAGTCCAATTAAAATGCTTTGGTTCATGCTGTCTATCCCTCTTAGAACACCTGCTTATCACCAGATATACAGCTTTCAGCCAGACTTAAATGAAGAATCACCTCCTCCAAGAAAGTTCCCCAGATTAAATGACCTGCTTCCCTCTGCCAAGCCAACATCATTTCTTTGTCACCTCACTGCTTGTATCGAATCTGAACTACATTATCCCATACTCCTCTTTGTTCTCCAGTCTTACATCTGGAACTACATTTTTTCATTCGATAACTATTAAGCATTTGGAAAGTCAATGGTCCTTGCTATCATGGAGAGCTTACGTTGTTTCCAATTTTAATAAAAGTAAGAATAACATAGGGTAGAAGAATTTGATGTTTCCGGACAAGAGCTCCTTTCCTACAAGGTTTCTGAAGAAAGCTCTCTCCTTGCAAACTTGGTAACATTTTTCAGGGAGGAAAAATCCCTTCTATCATGTGTTCCAGATGAGACCTTCAACTTCATGCCTTTGAGAGGATATATGAGAGGGTGGGGACCAAGGTGGAAGGAAGATCTAAAATCTTTCAGGGATTTCCTGAAAGAAAATATTGACTTGAAATCTTCACACATTAGTCCAGACATCTCTTCCTGTGTCCCAACCACAAGGAAACTATACTTCAATCTCCTTGCACGTAGGCACCTTTATTAATGAAGTATGCACAGACTTTTTAATTCAAGTTGTATTTATGTATTATTTGTAGGTCATATTCATAAGAATAAGATAGCACCTATGTCTTCTACTTTTAAATCCCCCAATGCTCCAAAATCATTGCTATAAATGTGTTCAGCTTTGGATAACATAGATATTAAAATATAAAACTTCAAGGATTATTAGGATAAGGATTTTCCAAAATAATGTTAGAAAACGACATCTACGTACCAATTCTTTATTTTGTCATTCATGCTTCAATTCAAGTAACATGCTCTTGAAGGATTATTTATAAACCAAGTTTAAATGTACTAAGGGCTCTCACTAGTTAAATTATGCAATTAGTCCTTTAAAAAGAAAGATCTTTTTATAATGCAAATTGTCAATTTTACCACTTTTTTCTTAAATCAAAACTAAAACATAATTTCATTACAAACAGTATGTGTACTTACTCCAAAGACTATTTTAAGGCTTTTCAATTCAAAAGAAACCTAAAAACTAGATATTGCCAAATTTATAGGTGCCATAAATGTTTTGTAAGAAACATATTTGATTGCCTCTAAAATGTAATAATATTCTAACTGAAAAAAATGTAGCAGCACCTTTTCATAGATCACAGCTACAACAAACATTATGATTCAATGAAAGAGAAATAAACCATGACCACTTTTAATTAAACAGGCACTTCTAAGCACCTGTGTACAATGTATTGTAGCTCAAATGGTTCACATGGAATTTGACCACAACAACTTAAGCTCCATAATTAAAGACCTAAAAGGTAGTTCTTATGTTTCAAATATTCCCTTTCCCATTACTTTGAACAGGCATATTGTAGTCATTCTATACACAGTTACTATCAAAAAAGCGGTAACAAATATTTGAAATTCTCTGTACTTTTAATAGAGGACAAAATGCATGCCTTTACTCTTCCTTCCCCAACCTGTTTCATAAAACTAGCATGATCTTAATAATTTCACTGCAAAACAGGTTCTATCTAGCAAGCACAGAAATTGATCCTAGTCTCTCAGCATGATCAAGTTTAGATGACACTTGATGGGACGGAAGGAGGAAACCTAACAAGCATTCCACCCATCTTCCTCCACAATCCTTCGAATCCTAAGGGAGGGACAAAAAAAAAAACAACAAAACTTTTTAAATGATTACTTGAAAAGACCTAAAGTAGCACTAATTTGAGGCTAATTTTCAGGGGAAGTTAATTAAAAACGAATAACCCTACCATACACAGTGCATTCTAATACTACTTAGAAGTCATTTACGTCTTCCAGCATCAAAAAGGCAAAAACTTCACTAAATTATCTAAAGTAAATATGCGTATATCATCAGTTGGGTAAATTTCCCCATCTGTTCAAGTAGGAGCCCAAGTTACCTATTATTTCAGGCAGCATTTAGATAAAATGAAATTAAGTATGTTCCCCAACCGCACGTCTCTCATAAAGAAGGGTGTTAAATGACTTTTGTGAGTGGAAAATCTGCATATACTGTTGCTTCGCCTCGGCCGGTCTTGAGAGGATGGCTCAAGGAACCAAATGCACGCTCTTTGTGAAGCTCCTTGGAACCTGATTCCATTCTTGAGAAGGGGCTCAGAAACAAACATTACACTTAAAAGTACAGCAAAGGCTTCGCCTTCCTCCTACGCTACAAGAAGGCCACAGGAACTGAGGTTTAGAGGAACACCACCATGGCCCTCGGCTCTGCAAGGGCGGGTGAGGTCTGCGATGCGCGGCACTGCCTCCTCTGGGGCTGTCACAGGAAAACGGGAGCCTCGCCTTAACTGCAGCAAGTGACAAAGCGCCAGCTCTCCAGGGCGCCGGGGCTTCCGGCGAGACCCCGCCGTCCGCCCAGTCAAACTTCGGGAGGAGGCAGACAGGGCCAACAGAAAGCTCGTACCGGCCCCTGCCCCTGTCGCGGCTTTGGAAGGTTGCAAACGCACTTACCGTGGGCCCCAAAACACTCCAACCCCGCCAGCCTTTGGAATTTCCCACTCCAAAAGGGGACAAAGGAGCCAAAGAAAAACTCCCCGGCGCGGGGGCCCGGAGTGCCCGCCCGCCCCAGCTCAGAACGTGGAAGTCAGGGTGTGCAGTCGCCCGTAGGGGTGCGAACCCGCCGCCCCCCAACTCAGGGACCGGCTCGACACTCACCGGTGTGAAGCCCCCGGAGAGGCGGGGCGCAGGGGGCCGGTTCCTCTGGGGCCCTGCACGCGTCCAATCGGACCCCAACTTCTCTCGGCCGCTGTCGCCGGCGGCAGCTGGGGCGCGAGCCCAGACCAAGAGCGCTGCCTGGCCGCCACGGAGGCACTGCCCGTTCGGCCCGCTAGGAGGGCGGGAACTCCGGCCCTGCGGTCTACCAGCCAGGGCGGGGCCCCACTTTCCCTCCGTCTGCGGGCTACCGGCGGCGGCGACCGCCCCGGCGAAAGCTAACGCTGCAGCCGCTCGGGCTGCCGCTACCACCAACGCCCGGCCGGGAACGCGTCGCGGCCTAATGCTGTCATCGGCCGAGCCACCACCTCTTTGGGCATCCAGAGCCTCCGAGATCCTTCACATTCGAGGCCCCGCCCCCGGCCCCGCCCCCCGACTAGCGGGCTCCGTCGCACCCCCTTCCCGTCACGTGACGACGCGCGGAGGCGGCTATGGAGAACCCTCCTCTGCCTGGCCGGCGACAGGCGGGTTGGAGCAACTGTCAACACCTGGTTCCGGCAGAGTCTGATCGCCGCCGAACCGCCTCTGCACACCCTGGGGCGGTCTCGGGAGGCGAACCTACCGCCGCCCGCCCCGCGCCTGTTGAGGCGAGGTCTTCGGGACTGGTCGTGCAGGGCCCTGCCTCATCTGAGGAGGCTGCACCGGAGAGCTCCCGGGTAGAGCCCAGGGGCCCCCGCCTCCCCAGCCTGGGGCTTGACTAAAGTTTTAGTCAAAGAAAAGCAGAAGGCATCGTGGTATCTGGCTTGGAAAGCAGTAACTACTTGTTCCTATTTCTAGTAGCACGTTAATTGTGGCATTTAATGTACTGGTTTCTTCATGAGAGCTTTTTATTTTTGAGGAGAGGATGGTGCATTTCCTTCATGCTGGGATGCAAATAGCCTAGAAAATTTATTTTGGTTCCTAGTCCTGTTCAGGATCCTTCGTGCCAGTTTTACAGTCATTAAGTTTTACAATGTGTTAGGTTGGTGGCAGTTTAAACAGCTACACAGGAATTTGACAGTTCGTTCCATTTAAAAAATAAAGCCTAATTCTTGATTTTTTTTTTCAGGTAGTACTTAACTTTGGACATAACCTTTTGCCTTCCTTTTTAACCGTAGTCCAAGGAACGATCCCCCCAACCCTGTTATTGAGAGGAAGAGTAAAATGCAAGTGACCAAAAGAAAGACAGTAACAGTACAAAAATAAGGGCGGTAGAAAAGCAGAAATATCATAATCAAATTCTGCTAACAATGAAGGCACATGAAAAAGCTTTATGTAATAACCAAACTCAGTTTTTAACTCATTTTTCCTTCTAACCCAGAACTAAGTTTTTTTCTTAAGTGATTGTCATCTCCTCATTACATTTTCTTAAGATGGCAAAAAGCATTCTGATCAGCTGGATACTTTGAAATGAATAAGCAATAGAGTTTGGCCTATATAATCCTTATGAACTAAGCTATTTCATAGAAACTGTAAGAAATCATGGACTTAAAGTCTTACCGTTATTTCATGTTACCCAAGAAAGAAAAGAAATACTGCCAATTAAACTATGCCATGCCACTGATTTTTTAAAGGCACATCTTGAACTCAGAGATGTTAAAATATGAAAAACAATGAGTCTTAGAATCTATGAGATATTGTAATGAACTGGTGTTCCAATGAGGAAAAGATTCTATAGGCTCTGTTCTGAAGTCTGAGAGATTGTACTTGTAGTTCAAATACATATGAGGGAAGTTTAGTATTCTGTGAATGACACAATTTCAGCAAAGCTAGTAATTTTGGAGTTTGTCAGCAGATTGAAGCCTGCCTTCTATTTTCTAGAGAAGGGGTTTTCAAACTGGCTCAAAAGTCAATTTTTTTTTAATGAAATAGGCTAGACTGGAATCAAAAATAAAAGATCAGAGTGCATATATAATAAGGGGAAGAATTCTTTGTGAAACTTCTGTTTCAGTTATGGGGGAGGGTGCATATGTCCTGTGTTGTGATTTAAACTGTATTTCTTATTGTGAGTTGCGATCAAATAGATTTCAAAAAGAATGTTCCTAGAGCATAGATAACATGCAAAGTATACCATCTGGGCTCCGTTTCTCTGGTGCTTTTCCTTTACTTTGGGAACTAAGACTAAAGATTAGAAGTAGGTGAATTGCCTTGCCTAATCCTCTAATGCCTCAACCCCACTTTCTTATACTGTCTGATGAAAACAAATGGTCATTTATTGAAATGGAAAGCACTGTACTGGAATCAAGGAGGCCTAGGTTATAGACTTAGCTAACTAGATATGTGGCTAGATAAATTACTCTCTGCATTTCAAGTTCTAATAAAAGTAGGAAGTTGACTACATTCTCTTTAAGGAATGATGCTCAATCTTTTTTTCCAGGGGATGATGTTCATATTTGAAACAAGTAGCCATGGTGTACCCAGGATTATGCAAATTCTTTTCAAACTAGCTATAACTCCTTTCAGACACACACACACACACACACACACACACACACACACAAAATCAGAATGCAAGTAAGTGAAAGTGAAGATATTATAGGAAGACAAATATAACTATATTGCAGAATCAAACTTGGGTGCCCTCGCCCGCTCACAGTAAAGCCACTCATTAACACCAAGTTGTGGTGAAGGAAAGTACAGAGTTTACTGCAAGACGCCCAATATGGGACCAAGCAAAGAGAAGGAGGAGCTCATGCTGAAAAGACCCAAGTATACCTTTCACAGTGGCTTTCAGGGAAGGGTTTTTAAAGGCAAGGTGAGGGAGAGGGTCTCAGAGTGCCTGATCAGCTTGTGGACATCCTTCTGATTGGTTGGTGGTGAGGTAACAGGGTGGTATTTTGGGAGTCAACACATCATCCTTTTGGTTCCAACCAGTCTGGAGTCTGTGTGCTGGTGGTCAGCAGTTAACTTCTTCCACCTGGTACATGCTTTAGTTTCTGCAAAACAACTCAAGGATATGGCTCAGGATATTATCTATAGCCCTTGAGGAGGAACTAAAGGCCCTTGACTTTGTTTTATGGCTAAACTATTATTATTTTGTCTTGCTTGACTGTTTTCCTTTGTTTCTGCATTTTCTCACTTCTCTGATTAAATTTGCTCTTCGGAACTTGGGGAAGGCCTAGGAGGCAGAAGCTTTTCTATAAACAAGAGTGGGGGAGGGGACTCGGGGGTCTGTCCCTGGGAAGGCCCCACAGGGCTCTGCTGGGTTTCAAGTATATCTTTAATAATATTCTGTATTTTAACTGTTGCTAGTAATAGTTACTTGTCATGAATAACTAATGATTTTAACATACCTCACAATTGATTGCAGCAAAATGGCATATCAATACACTACAGTTGAAAAATATATGCTTTTCAGATCCTTTCAAATCTGGTATTCTATGATTCCAGGAAATAATCATTCAGTCTAGCATTTTCAGTGTAATCACAACATAAGCAGAAATTGTAATATGTGATCTTGCACTGTAAATGAAAAATATTCAATAACTTCCATTTGTTATATGAAGAGAGGCCCTGCAAGTTTGCTACTCTTAAATGATTTTAAGAATAGCATTTTAAACTAAAACTTTTTATTATAACTATCCAATTTAAACTCCAGTGAAAATTCATCTCTTCGCCTGGTGTTTAATTAATTATGCATTTCTAAGAATGAAAAGTTCTTTTTTCCAAATCAGTTTAAGCACTGACAGGCGTGATAATCTTTCCCACAGAAAACTCTGACCTAGAATGTAAGAAGTTTGGCTTAAGGGTTTTTTGGTTTTTGGTTTTTGGTTTTTTTCCTTTAGCCTTCTGTTTAGACACTTACATTGCCAAAGATTGCTGATGAGGATTTTAGGTTAAAATCCTCATTTGTTCTAAGAAGACTGAGATTGAGAGCAACCTCAGACATAAGTAAGGTATTTAACATAATTTTGAAGACTATGGTAGATTGTTTTATTATTCTTGGTCATACGACTTGCTCTAGCCAATTGTTTGTGAGCAGATGTGACACATGCTAACATCTTTAAGTTTTAGTGCAACATTCAGGGCAATCTGTTAGTCTTGTGCTGCCTGCCATGAGAAAAGCATGTTCCAAATAGGGTCTCAGAATAAGAAGATATGTGGAGCAGACCTTTACCCTGGAGCAGTACTGCAGCAACTGACCTGCAGCTACTAACACGAAACAAGAGTAAAACATAAATATTTGTTGTTTTAAATCACAGAGATTTTTGAAATTGTTATATATTATAACCTGGCAGATCACCTAAAGTGAATATGAGCCAGCAGATTAGTGGTTCAAAGACTAAATGCACTATAGAACAGTATTCAAACTTCTATTTAATAAAACAAAATAATACACATCTACAAAACAGTCAACCAGATATTTGATAAACATTCAACTAAAATTTATATTAAAAAGAAACTCTATTTATAAAATCTACAGATTTGCTTGCAAAATATTTGCATATTGATTTTAAGCATTTTTGTTTACTATTATTTATCTTAACCAAATATCCCTCCAGGAAAATTTGGATAATAAACTTTAAAGAAGAATATAGGCTTTGTTTCTGACAATATCATGGACTAGGTACCTCAGTCAGTGATCACACTGAAAACAAATAAATACCTGGAAAAATATTTTTTAACCTTATTAAATATATTGATTAACTGGCAATAAAGTAAGAAATTATTAGGTCAAGAAAATTAAATGAAGACAGAAACCTAGAGAGCTGAGCAGATCCTAAAGCCAGCCTTTACCCCGTGGGCATTTGCCAAACCCAGTTAACATGACATTTTCGTGGTCTTATAAGAGACAAAACCCATGACCTGCCTACACAAGAGTGGGGCGTGGGGGGAAAAAGCTTTGGTTCCAAGGATTATTCATTCAGAATAAAGGTGTTAGAAATAAACTTGCCCCTTGCTAGCATACACACCCATCCCCAAGTCTACAAAGAAAATTTACTGTCTTAAATGTTAGCACCTATGATCAAGGGAAGAGCAAAATCTTATCTCAGAATTTGGACTCAATCCAGCTCTCACACAAAAACATAACTTGAATTCATACTATCTGGGTGATCCCAGACCGCCTTAAGCTGATAAGTTAATTAAGAATAATTCTGAATTATTGTGCTCTCAGACACCTGGCAGAAGCAAATGCCAATCCTCTCTGAAGGAATCCACCTTCATCTTAAGCCTTAAAGAATGATTATAAATAAAATTCTGAGGAAAATTAGCAGCTCACATTTTAAAGAATAACAAGCACAGAAGAAAAACACCATTAGTGAGAAACAGTAGAAATATAAGACAGCACAAACAGATTAAAAAGGGCTTCAGATACTGAAATTACCAGCCACAGACTATAAAATATATAAAATATGAATAAAGGAATAAAAAACAAGCTTGAAAATACGTACAGAAAACAAGAATGACTGAAGATATTTGAAAAAATTGAACTTAATGAATTTAAAAAAATAAACTATTAATATTTAGAATTCAGTGGTCAAGTTTAATAGTCTATTTGACACAGCTAGTCTATTTGACACAGCAGAAGTACAATCTAGTGAACTGGGAGATAGAGATGAAAAAATTATCCCAAATGCAACAGAGAAAGAAAAATAAATGAAAAATATAAAAGAGACTTTAAGTGACATGGAAGACATTGTGAGAAGATCTAAAATAATTCTAATTATAGCTTCAGAAGAATAGGAAAGAGAAAATGGGCCAGAGGCAATATTTGACAAGATAGTGGATGAGAACTTTACAGAACTTATGAAAGACTCCAATCCACAGACTTAGGAAGTCTCTCAAATCCCAAGCAAGTTAAAGAATAATAAATCCACACTTAGATACATTATAGTGAAAGTCTAGAAAAACAAAAACAAAAGAGAAAACCTGAGAAGTAGCAGAGGAAAAAACCATAGATTATCCTCAAAAGTGATAACTGACTTTTCATCAGTAACAATAGAAACCAAAAGACAATGGAATAATATATTTAATGGGCTAAAAGAAAATGACTGTCAGCCTAGAATTCAATACCCAGTGAAAAGATCTTTCAAGAATGAGGCAAAAATAAAGGCATTTTCAAGCAAGCAAGAGCAGAGTTCCCTGCTAATAGATTCTCACTAACAAAGTCTAAAGAAATTTCTTTCTTCAGACAAAAATAAAATGATCCTAAATGGGAGGTCTGAGTGCTGAGACTAAAGGAAAAGCATCGAAAGTGGCAAATATTTACATAAATCTAAAAACTATTGACTATGCAAAACAATAAGAATTGTTAAAATTATTTCAATATTTTTTTTAATAAATTTATTTATTTTTGGCTGCATTGGGTCTTCGTTGCAGTGCACGGGCTTCTCATTGCAGTGGCTTCTCTTGTTGCGGAGCACAGGCTCTAGGCGCGCGGGCTTCAGTAGTTGTGGCACGTGGGCTCAGTAGTTGTGGCTCGCAGGTTCTAAAGCACAGGCTCAGTAGTTGTGGTGCATGGGCTTAGTTGCTCCACGGCATGTGGGATCTTCCCGGACCAGGGCTCGAACCCATGTCCCCTGCATTGGCAGGCGGATTCTTAACCACTGCATCACCGGGGAAGTCCTATTTCAATATTTTTAAAAGAAAAAAATAATCATTCAGATGCCTAACAGCAGAATAAGTCCAACCAAATTCTCACTTTACACCTACTATTAAACAGACCTCATCAGACCAAGTATGTCACCCATTTGTATTATTATCTCCATCTAATATATGCCCTTAAAAGCAAAAACACTAAACATTTCCATTATTTTCCTCTGTTCTCATCCATATAGGCAAAACTGTATTAATATTTTGTTGGTATTCTCTTTTTAAATAACTGTACTGGTGCAGCATTTTAAGTGTTTTTCTTCATAATGACATTCTTAGTTCAAATTTGCATAATGTACCAATGAAGATATTTCATTAATAATCAGACTAAGAAATTAACGTATATTTAGAAGATCATGATTTAGAATAATAAAAAACAGAGTTATATACTTTTTTCACATAACTATGAAGAATTAATGATTCCCACCACAGAAGTCTAAAAATGAAAGTTCACCATAATGAATTATGTAATTATGTATTCACAGGTTAAGGACAATTAAGTCTTAGTGAAAAGCTCTGCCTACTCTTTCCACCCACATTGCCTATTCAAAGTTAGGTGCATGCTGACTTTTAACATCATCTCTGGAAATAGTTATAAATTTATGCTCAGGTGTAAGGATTGACTCCTGAGTTTTAATTCAGCTCAGAGGGCACCCTAAATTCCAAATAAATTTTTGAAAGAAGCCATTTCTTTCTGATGGCTACCTAGACTATGTTTTCCAGGTTGTAAATATGTTTTTCATTTCAATTTTAGGAGAGTGTATAAAAGGCTGTTATTACAATTATGTAAACCTGGGAAACATAGAACACATAATCCCTTAAATTTCTAAAATTGTGGTAACTATAACGCAAAGAAATTATAACTTTTTTTAACCAAAACTTTACTATCTTTCCTTCCCTCAACCTCATGATAATATTCAAAATATACTTACTTCTATAATGCTTTCTTGATAAAACTATTATTTCACTACAGAATGTTCAAATGACTTTTATTTCTTTGTATCTTTTAACATATAAAAGATTATATATTACTAGTATAGATTATTCCAGTTAACTTTGTTCAATCTGTATTTATATATCTATAAACTTTCTGAGAGGTCACAAGTAATTCAATTTGTTTAAACCAAATTGTACCTTAATTCTTCAATTTAATAAGTTATCAGTTTTACTGGGACCGAGGCCTATCCTATTTACAAAGAAAAAAAAATTATTAAGAATCTGTAGGTTACTCCGCCTCTTTCCTGAAATGAATGCGAAGCTAGCAAGAGGCCCCGCCCTATAAACGAACAGTGTTTCAAAGCTGTCCTTTCTGCTGGTCTCTGCTGGCAGTGAAGGTGCCATGCTCCAGCATTATCAGGTAGCAGCCATCTACCTACCCCTCCCAACAAGGACAGGTCCTACTTATCTAGATGCCTGCTACCAGATACCCTAGGTATTGGGTGTCTCTCCTACCCTCCTAGAACCTTGGTACCCAGAGGTGACAAGGGGGAGAAAAAAGGCACCTACTCTGCGTTCCAATAACATCCACCTAGTGCGTTCCGGTCAGGTTTATCCCTCTGTTCTGGGCCTTGTTGATATTCTTCCCTAGTTGTTTTCAGTCAATTCCTGTGCGAGCTTTACTTTTGCCTAGTATTCTTACATGTACAGCTAAGACCAGGCTCCCACTCCCATTCCCCCAGTCCTTTCCTTTAACCACTAATCTCTGTAACCCCCTCCTGAAAATGGACTGGAGTTGGCACAGCTCCATTTAAGACTTTGTCTTTGAATGTCAGCTCCTTTCCAGAGATGGCCAAAGACTTCACCCCTGGTGGTCCCCCATTGTTGATTACTTCCCCCAACTTCCTATTGCTGTCAGCCAATAGTCTTGGACCTGACATCATTTGCATTCTAACTCTCCCCACCTTCCTTAACTTATTACAAAAGTAGTACACTATATAAATACAAGAATCTAAACTAAGAACAGGGAAAATTCTAGAAGATAATGACCTTTATTCACAAATAAAGGCAAGAAATAAAAGGCGGGCACTGTTATGGATTAAAATAGACTCATCAGACATATCAACCGAATGCAATGTATGGTCCTTTTTTAGATTCTGATTCAAACAAACCACTTTTATAAAAAAAATTAGTGAGATATCAGAAATTTTAATACTGCATGTTACATGATATTAAGGAATTATTGATTGTTTATAATAATGATATGTGATTATGTTTTTTTAAATGTCTCATTTCTTAAGGACACGTAACTCTCAACTATAACTGTGCCCCTGATTAAAAAAAAAAAAAAAGACCTTCAAAACATGTTACTTTCTTTTCTCTACCTATAGGTCAGGCTAATGGAAATGTACTCTACAATTATTACTTATTTTCTACCCTTAACCAAATATAGTAATCATTTCCTCCTTATCATGTCTATGATTATTTTGAGTAAAAGTATTCAAATCAAAAGCAACTCATTCTACCTATTATTTGCTCCAAACCTTTTTTAAACTACTGTGAAAAGCCTAACATCATATAACCTGTGGTAAATAAATCTGATTGAGCATGTTAACATGTTTAAATTTATATAAGGCATTTTTCAAATACAGATTACTCTAGAGATGCTAAGAAGCAGATGTACTGATCTCGGCATTCACATGATTTAACTACAAATAGAATTTGAACGGATTCCAAATGCACAACTGTCAAATTCATAAAAAGTAGCAAAAAATGTCAAGTAAAAGTTTAGGCTTTGCCTTGAATAGCACTGACATCTGAAAAAAAAATCAAAAGTATTCTGTTAATGTTTTATTTCTTTAGTGCTAATATTTGATAAGAACTAAGTATTAATACTTTCATTTCACGCATAAATGTTCCCATTAGGTTAGTAGTTTTAATTTAGAAATTGTTATGAGTTAGTATTACTATTAGGTCCAGAAAAATCTCAAAAATCACTTCAATCAATATTACAAAGTTTATTAATATAAATTTGACTCACTGAAGTAGTGTAGTGTAGAGGGGTTGAGCTCCAACTCTGTATAAAGTCAGACAGATCTCGGTTTTAATCCCAACCATATCATTTATTAGCTGTGTGACCTCACCAAGGCTCCTTTCCTCATCTCTAATGTGGAGTTAAAAAAAAAAATCTATTTTACCATATTGTTATAGGAATTATAGAACTCAAGAAATATAAACTGTTATGATTACTACCTTTTGGAAATACTGCATTCTACACAATATTTCTAACTGTATTTTCACTCTACTCAGTTGGAAGAAAATAATACACAGACTACACACGCTACCGACTTTCTGTTGATACCAAACCTTTTCCATCAACTGGCCTAATTCTGAGAATTACAAAAAATACATAGACGAGCATAACCTCAGGCCATGCAAGCAGGTTTATTTAAGAATCTGGACAATCCCCAATTCAAATATCAGGATCTCACATATAATGTAAGAATGAAAGCCACTTCGTTAGCAACCAGGAGGTTGACTCAATTTCAGAGTTGTGTTTTCCATTCAAGTAAGACTTCCAACCAGACCTCTTCTTACCATACATGGAGTCAACACTCTAAGCCAGTCACCTCTTGCCAAGCTTATTTCTTAAGTACAGTGAATCATAGTAAAACAAAATTTATCTCTAAGCACAATGCATACATTTCCTTATTTTTCTGCCTTCCCAGTCACTTAGCAAATGAGAACATGATTTTTGATAGTTGTAAAAATGGCTTTTTGAACTCTTTCTTTAAAAGATATTAAATGTGAAGACTTGATCAATTCAAGATAAACATTTTGGGCTAGAATACTTGTAGGTGATGTAGTATATTTTTATACAGCATCTTTCATGCTATTTGACTGACGACAATTATTGATGCTTTGATAACTGAATTAATGATATGGCAGTCTTCCCTACTTTATAAACTTTTGACTAGGAAGTAATTTGTATGACATTACTTTGATAGTATAGAGATGTCCACTTCCCCTTCAAACATGGAGCTCATCCTTTAACACCCATTAAAAACCCTTACATGAGCCAATAATTTCAATAAGAATTTCAATGTTCATTGCAGCATTATTTACCATAGCCAAGACATGGAAGCAACCTAAGTGCCCACTGATGGATGAATAGATCAAGAAAATGTAATATATATGTATTATTCAGCCATGAAAAAGAAGGAAATTCTGACATTTGCAACAACATGGATGGATCTTGAGGACATTATGCTAAGTGAAATAAGTCAGGTGGAGAAAGATAAATACCATATGATCTCACTTACATGTAGAATCTAAAAAAAAAAAACAGGGACTTCCCTGGTGGTGTAGTGGTTAAGGATCCACCTGCCAATGCAGGGGACATGGGTTCGAGCCCTGGTCTGGGAAGATCCCACATGCTGCGGAGCAACTAAGCCCATGCGCCACAACTACTGAAGCCTGCATGCCACAATTACCGAAGCCCACACACCTAGAGTCCATTCCCTGCAACAAGAGAAGCCCCCTCTCGCTGCAACTAGGGAAAGCTCATGCACAGCAATGAAGACCCAATGAAGCCAAAAATAAATAAAAATTTAAAAAATAAAATAAAATTAAGTTAAAAACAAAACCAAAAACAACAAACAAAAAACCCCCAAACTCATAAATAGAGCACATTGGTAGTTGCCAGACGCAGGGGGTGGGGATGGGCAAAATGTGTGGTGGTGATCAAAAGATACAAACTTCTAGTTATAAAATAAATAAGTCCTGGGGATGTAATGTACAGCATGGTGACTATAGTTAACCATACTGTATTGTATATTTGGAAGTTGCTAAGAGAGTAGATCTTAAAAGTTCTCATCACAAGAAAAAAAATTGAAACTGTGTGTGGTGATGGATGTTATTGTGGTTATTTTGCAATATATCCAAATGTCGAATCATTATGTTGTACACCTGAAACTAATATAATGTTATATGTAAATTATATCTCTATTAAAAAAAACACCTCTTAGTTTCATTTATCTTCTCTATTGTCTTTTTAGTCTCTATATCATTTATTTCGACTCTGATCTTTGTTATTTCCTTCCTTCTACTAATTTTGGGCTTAGTTTGTTTTCCTTTTTCCAGTTCCTTGAGGTGTAAAGTTAGGTTATTTATTTGAGATCTTTCAGGACTTCCCTGGCAGTCTAGTGGTTAAGACTTCGTGCTTCCAATGCAAGGGGTGCAGGTTCGATCCCTGGTCAGGGAACTAAGATTCCACATGCAGTGCAACCAAAAAATATACATATATATATTTTAGATCTTTCTTGTTTCTTAATGTAGACATTTGTTGCTATGAACTTCCCTCTTAGAACTGCTATTCCTGCATTCCATAAGTTTCAGTATGTTCTATTTCTACTTCCATTTTTCTCAAGATATATTTTAATTTCTCTTTTGATTTCTTCTTTGACCCATTGGTTGTTCAGTAGCATGTTGTTTAATCCCCTTATATTTGTGAATTTTCCAGTTTTCTACCTGTAATTGATTTCTAGTTTCATACCATTGTGATTAGAAAAGATGTTTGATATGATTTCAGTCTTCTTAAATTTATTATTTGTGGTCTGGCATGTGGTCTGTCCTGGAGAATGTTCCAGGTGTGCTTGAGGCGAATGGCATTCTGTTGCTTTTGGATGGAATGTTCTATATATTTGTATTAGCTCAATCTAATATAACATGTCATTTAAGGCCAGTGTCTCCTTATTGATTTTCTGTCTGGATCATCTATTCATTGATGAAAGTAGGCTATTAAAGTCCACTACTATTATTGTATTGCTTTCTATTTCTCCCTTTAGATTTGTTAATATTTGTTTTATATGTTTAGGTGCTCCCTTACCTGGCTCTTAAAATAATAACATGCTTCTTTTAGAACTTTAGTGAAGAGTAACTTCCATTTTTATTTCTGCCACCTTCTATAAGTAGAAAGAGTGTTTTATTTAATTGGTGATTTGGGGAGATGAAAATAAGATCCACTCCCTTTCTTGCCATATTTTTCAAATCTACCTACCCACAACAGATTATGTCCTGATCTGTTCCTCATTCTGTGTAATAAACTAAACTCACATGAATCAGGGTCCAGGCTTACCTTCTAGAGCAGACCTGAGGCCTAATTCTCCTTCTTCCTACTTTTGACCTCACTGAGTGTAAAACAGTGACTCTGCCTTAGTTTATCTGTCCTGCAAACCTAAATTTTCCTTTGGTATGTCATCTCCCATTTGGACTTGGGAAGGCGTATTGAAAATCCTTGTTGTGGCTGTATGTTGAAGTCATATTGTCCAAGCAGCTTTATCAGTAAGAAGGTGTTTTGTTTTGCTTTGTTTTGTTTTCTCTGTCTGGATCCCTGTGAATTTGTTCTGAATTCAGAAGAGAGTTAAGACATGTAAGCAGCTATCACTGCCTAATTCCCATTATTGATAGGACAACTCTATCCAAAAATGGTTGTTTAATAAGAACTATGGTTTCATAAAAGAAATGTAAAATGAAATTTTAGCAGCCTGACAATAAGGGAATAAAAGATCCCAGAAAAGAATGATAGCATTTATTAGAGGTTCACTGAAATAGGAACTTGCTCTTTATTCATGAATGCCTATTGTGTATTAGGCAGTGTTCTAAGTAAAAGTTTAAAGAGTTGGAATACTTTAAATAAAAGTTCCCAGGTACTCGAATTTGTTCGAGTTTTGAATTGTTACAATGATCAACAGAAGAGCAGTGTTTTATATTCAAAGCCAATATGATTCATTCAATATAATAATGATAACATTTGAGTGCTAATTACTTATCAATCAAGCAATTCCCATACAATAGCTGATTGAATCATCAAAACACATGTGTGAGACAGAATAGAATAGTCTAGGTTACAATGCAGTTGAAAAAAAAAGTCAATGGTTTAACTGAATGCAGATTTATTTCTTGTTCCAAAAAGTTGGCTCTGGCTGCAGACAACTGTCCTCCACATGGTGACACAATAACCCAGGCTCTTTCAACCTTGTGGTGTCACCATCTTAACATGAGTCTTCTTCTGTGGTTGCCCCAGTCAGGGAAGAAAGACTGGGGAATTTCATATGGGTCTTTCATGCCCTCATTCTGAAATTGATACATTTCAATTCCACAATATTTCATTGGCCAGACTGAGTTACATGGCCCCATGCAGTTGCAGGGTTGCTGAGAAATAGTCAATCCACTTAGTACCCAGAAGGGAAAGAGAACTGAATGTTGATTAACACTAGCAATGTATACCATTAATAGCTATTATTCCTATTCCCTTTGTATAGATGAGGAAATGGAGACTTAGCAAAGTTAACTAACTCATCCAAGGTTACACAGAAAGTAAGCAGAGGCACCATTATGTGAACCTGGACAATCTGACTCCAGAGCTTGTGCCTAACCTCTATCCTATATGATCTCCCAACATCACACTGGAAGCCTCGCAGAAACTAGCCATCACTAGGGATATTTAATTCAATTCACTGAAATTCAGTTAAATTCAAATCAGCATACATTTACTGAATGCTCTCTCTGTGTCAGGCATTGCTGTTCCATCTGGAGAAGGTTTGGATTATTTGACTGTATAGATCTATTCCTATAGATATAAACAAATAGGACAACTGTGATCCTTAATATTATATGTCAACTTGGCTGGGCCACTGTGCCCAGATATTTTGTCAAACTTAATTCTGGATGTTTCCATGAAGGTGTTTTTGGATGAGATTAACATTTAAATTGGTGGACTTTGAGGAAAGCAGATTGCCCTCCATAATGTGGGTGGGCCTCATCCAATCAGTTGAAGGCCTTAATAGAACAAAGACCTTCTCCAAGTGAGAAGGAATTCTGCCAGCAGACTGTTTTTGGACTTGAACTGCAACTCTTCTCTGAGTCTTCACAACTGCATGAACCAATTTCTTAAAATCTCTCTCTCTCTCTCTCTCTCTCTATATATATATACACATATTTATATAAAACAAGATCCTGTGCAAACTTTATTTATTTTGATTTTAGAATGTCAGGCACTGTCCTGATTACTGTAGCCCTATAGTATAGTCTGAAGGCAGGGAGCCTGATTCCTCCAGCTCCGTTTCATTGTTTTTTTTTCTCTCAAGATTGCTTTGGGGGGCTTCCCTGGTGGCGCAGTGGTTGAGAATCTGCCTGCCAATGCAGGGGACACGGGTTCGAGCCCCGGTCTGGGAAGATCCCATATGCCGCGGAGCAACTAGGCCCGTGAGCCACAATTACTGAGCCTGCACGTCTGGAGCCTGTGCTCCGCAACAAGAGAGGCCTCGATAATGAGAGGCCTGCGCACCGCGATGAAGAGTGGCCCCCGCTTGCCGCAACTAGAGAAAGCCCTTGCACAGAAACGAAAACCCAACACACCCATAAAAATAATAAATAAATAAATTTAAAAAAAAAAAAAAAAAAAAAGATTGCTTTGGCTATTTGAGGTCTTTTGTGTTTCCATACAAATTGTAAAATTTTTTGTTCTAGTTCTGTGAAAAATGCCATTGGTAATTTGATAGGGATTGCATTGAATCTGTAGATTGCTTTGGGTAATATAGTCATTTTCACAGTATTGATTCTTCCAATCCAAGAACATGGTATATCTCACCATCTGTTTGTGTCATCTTTGGTGTCTTTCATCAGTATCTTAAAGTTTTCTGCATACAGGTCTTTTGCCTCCTTAGGTAGGTTTATTCCTAGGTATGTTATTCTTTTTGTTGAAGTGATAAATGGGATTGTTTCCTTAATTTTTTTTCTGATCTTTCGTTGTTAGTGTATAGGAATGCAAGAGACTGCTGTGTATTAATTTTGTATCCTGCGACTTTACTAAATTCTTCTCTAGTAGTTTTCTGGTGGCATCTTTAGGATTCTCTATGTATAGTATCATGCCATCTGCAAACAGTGACAGCTTTACTTCTTCTTTTCCAATTTGGATTCCTTTTATTTCTTTTTCTTCTCTGATTGCCGTGGCTAGGACTTCCAAAACTATGTTGAATAATAGTGGTGAGAGTGGGCACCCTTGTCTTGTTCCTGATTTTAGAGGAAATTCTTTCAGTTTTTTACCATTGAGAATAATGTTTGCTGTGGGTTTGTCATATATGGCTTTTATTATGTTGAGGTAGGTTCCCTGTATGCCCACTTTCTGGAGAGTTTTTATCATAAATGGGTGTTGAATTTTGTTGGAAACTTTTTCTGCATCTATTGAGATGATTGCATGGTTTTCATTCTTCAATTTGTTAATATGGTGTATCACATTGATTGATTTACCTATATTGAAGAATCCTTGCATCCCTGGGATAAATCCCACTTGACCATGGTGTATAATCCTTTTAATGTGTTGTTAGACTCGGTTTGCTAGTATTTTGATGAGGAGTTTTGCATCTGTGCTATACTTCAGGGCTACAGTAATCAAGACATTATGGTACTGGCACAAAAACAAGAAAGCCCAGAGACAAACCCATGTACCTATGGTCACCTAATCTATGACAAAGGAGGCCAGAATATACAATGGAGCAAAGACAGCCTCTTCAATAAGTGGTGCTGGGAAAAATGGACAGCTGCATGTAAAAGAATGAAATTAGAACACTCCCTAACACCATACACAAAAATAAACTCAAAATGGATTAAAGACCTAAATGTAAGGCCAGACACTATAAAACTCTTAGAGGAAAACATGGGCAGAACACTCTTTGACATAAATCACAGCAAGATCTCTTTTGACCCACCTCCTAGATTAATGAGAATAAAAACAAAAATAAACAAATGGGACCTAATTAAACTTAAAAGCTTTTGCACAGCAAAGGAAACCACAAACAAGATGAAAAGACATCCCTCAAAATGGGAGACAATATTTGCAAATGAAGTAACTGACAAAGGATTAATCTCTAAAATATACAAGCAGCTCATGCAGCTCAACATCAAAAAAGCAAACAACCCAATCAAAAAAATGTGCAGAAGACCTAAACAGACATTCCTCCAAAGAAGACATACAGATGGCCAATGCAAACACATGAAAAAATGTTCAACATCACTAATTATTAGAGAAACGCAAATCAAAACTACAATGAGGTATCACCTCACACCAGTCAGAATGGCCACCATCACAAAATCTACAAACAATAAATGCTGGAGAGGGTGTGGAGAAAAGGGAACCCTCTTGCATTGTTGGTGGGCATGTAAATTGATACAGCCACTATGGAGAACAGTATGGAGGTTCCTTAAAAAACTAAAAATAGAACTACCATATGACCCAGCAATCCCACTCCTGGGCATATGCCCTGAGAAAACCATAATTCAAAAAGAGACATATACCACAATGTTCATTGCAGCACTTTTTTCAACAGCCAGGACATGGAAGCAACTTAAATGTCCATCAATAGAGGAATGGAAAAAGAAGATGTGGTACATATATACAATGGAATATTACTCAGCCATAAAAAGGAATGAAATTGGGTCATTTGTAGAGATGTGATTCAACATAGAGATTCATATAGAGTGAAGTTAAGTCAGAAAGAGAAAACAAATATCGTATATTAACACATATATGTGGAATCTGAAAAAATTGGTATAGACGATCTTATTCACAAAGCAGAAATAGAGACACAAACATAGAGACCAAACGTATGTATACCAAGGGGGAAAGGGGGGGTGGGATGAATTGGGAGATTGGGATTGACATATATACACTATTGATACTATGTATAAAATAGATAACTAATGAGAACCTACTGTATAGCACAGGGAACTCTACTCAATGCTCTGTGATGACCTAAATGGGAAGGAAATCCAAAAAAGAGGGGATATATGTACACATATAGTTGATTCACTTTGCTGTACAGTAGAAACTAACACAACATTATAAAGCAACTATACTCCAATAAAAATTAAAAAAAAAAAACTACAGTGAGATAATACTGCAAAAAAAAATGTCAAGTAAAATAGCAGAATTCTAGAATAACTTACAGAAATAAGTCAATGTTTATTATATTTTCTTTTCTTTTCTTTTTTTGGCCACACCATGCAGCTTTTGGGATCTTAGTTTCCCAGCCAAGGATTGAACCTGGGCGCCAGCAGTGAAAGCGCCAAGTCCTAACCACTGGACCGCCAGGGAATTCCCTATATTTTCTATAATACAAGAAGTTTTTTAAAACTCTATTATAAAATACATAGATTTTTGCAAAGAACCTTTTAGATGGAAAAAAACAGCCAAAACAATCTGCCACATATAGGCCTTAGTATGTGGTTTTATAGTCTGTCTACTTAGGGGAGTGTTCTAACTATCTTCACAAATTCAGTGTTGTGAGAATATGTGGCTAGGTGTTAATTATCATTTTAAAAGGAATTTAGTTCTCCTACACAGCTGAGAATGCTAACAGTCTCCAATTTTAATTTGTTCTCCTGTACAAGATGCTGTTTCTGAAGTATTTAGTTGCTTCCTACTGGTCACACAAACTTTAGACTTCCTAAAAATATGTATTTCTCAGTAAGTTGCATATGATGATAAACTTCTAAAGAGATGCATTGAACTTTTTCATCAAATGAATTCACAGTGGATTTCCAGTCTCAACTGAGATAAGTAAGTTAGCCCATAGTTCTTCTTAAGCACGATCCTCTTCTTTCTTTCATGTCATATTTTATGTCTCTTCAGATCCTTTTTGAAACCAGATGGGAATAACATCAAATTGAGATGCAAAAAGCACTTGTTCAAGAATCTTAGAAGCTGTATTTTTATTGTCTCTACTACCATCTCTCTGGCTAATCTTGGACAAGACACTTTAACTTCTTGATACTGACTTCCTCATCTGCAATTTGAAGTATAACTGACATGCAATAAACTGTACATATTTAAAGTATAATTTGATAAGTTTTGACATATGTATACAGACATGGAACTATCATTATAATCAAGATAACGACCATATTTATCACTCCCAAAAGTTTTTTCGTGCCACTTTGTATTTCCTTCCTCCTTCCTCCTGCCCCTCCCAGCCTTCTCCTATCCTCAAGTGCTGATGTGTGTTTTCTGTCACCATAGATTAGTTTGCATTTTTCAGAGAAAAACAGAAATTTTAAGCTCATTAGTTTAAGTGACTAAAATGAGATATGGAAAAACTTAACTTCTTTAAAAATATTTTTTAAAAATTGAGATTTCCTATCTTGAAACCTGAGGCAGCAGTGTGATGCAGTGGTTAAAGCCCTTAACTTTAGAGTAAGCGGACATGAGTTTTTGGTCTTGGCTTTGTCATTCACTAGCTGTTATGACCTTGGGAAAATTACTCAATATCCTGAGGTTCACAGTTTCCCCATACTTAGGGGAAAGAATAATAATAGCTTCTATACTCAAAAAGATGTTGTGAAATTGCATGCAAAGCAATCAGCTCAGTGCTGGGCCTGTTCATACAATATACTCAACCAACGGTAGTCATCTATCTTTAGACATTTCAAGAGTCCTAATCCATATTTTAAGAAAAGGAAATGAGAACTCTGATCATGCAGACAGTATAATCTTAAGGCAACTATTTTCAAAGTTTTATGTGAAGATTACAGTAATTCACTGTGCTAGACATGGTGTCCATATGATTCTGACTCAAGTCCTTTTTGTAAGTACCTCATTGGTTTTTCTTCCTCATAACTCTTACCCCGAGTGTCATGGGTCCCCTTTTTGTAATTCTATCCATACCCTCCCCAAACATATGACCGACAGTCATTGATTTGACGAATGACTTCGCCAAAGTAGAGTGAATGGTAGTCACCACTTCAGAAGACAGGCACCATGAAAATAGAGATAACTAAAGAAAACTAGTCCTTTTTTGGTGATCAATGTTCTTTAATAGTTTTCTTCTCTATATTTAAATACTTCTGTCATTCTTTTTGTGCCGTTAAGCTTTGCCAGGTTCATACTTGATAAAACTCTCTCTCTACAGCAGAAGCTAATTAAGCTCCACTTGCTAGCCTAGCCCAGTCTAGCATCCAGGGTAAGTTCTGGCTTTGTGGAGAAGAGAGTTTAGAGACTGTATCTTGTGCTTTCGTTCGTGAAGTTTTAGCATTGCTTTATTAAAGATAGTCCAGAGAAATTATATGGGGTTGTGGGAGGAGGTTGATAATTCTTCTGTGGGAAGGAGAATCTCCTGCTTACCATCCCTCCTATTTTGTAATGTACCATCTATACAGGTTTATTTACTCCTTCTACCTTAACCTAGCTTCCTCCCAGAAATTAGTCTATGACAATGACTTATGTGCAGGTAGTTGATTTTGGAAAGAGATCCCAGCAAATGAGTGAAAAACTGGGAAACTAAAACATGGAAGGAAGGAAAGCCAATTCAAGACTAGATGATCAGTCTAGACATTTCTGTAGGCAACTAGGGTTCATTTTTCTAGATATTTGAATAGTTGTCTAGAATTCATCTAGAATTGTCTGCCTGAGTGACGAAGAGGGAAGCATTTATCTACTAGTTTCCACCCCTCATTGTTCATTGTGGCAGATAGACCCTAAGGTAACTACCAGTGATCCCTGCCTTTTAATGCCCTTCTTTAAGCTCCTATCCCTGAATGTAGGTGGAGCCTGTGAATTGCTTCCAACCAATAGAATATGGCAAAAGTTATAGGGTGTTACTCCCATAATTACATTGTATGGCAGATGTGATGGGATACATCACTCCCATCATTATGTTACGTTATGTAAGAATCCATCTTATTAGCAGAATTGCCCTTTGCCACCTTGCTGCTGTCTTTGAAGAAGCAAGCTGCTATGTTATGAACTGCCTATGGAGAGAACCATGTGGCAAGGAGCTCAGATGGCCTCTAGAAGTGGAGGACAGCCTCTGGCTGACAGCCAGCAAAAATGTCTGAAGCTCTCAGTCCTACAACTGCAAGGAAATGAATTCTGCCAACAACCTGAGAGTTTGGAAGAAGATTCTTCTTCATTTGAGCTTCCAGATGGGAACACGACACAGTCAACACGTTCAGTGGGAGACCCAACAGTGGAAAATCCAACTAAGCTGTGCCTGAACTCCTGACCCGCAGAAACAGAGATAATAATTATGTGTTGTTTCAAGCTGATAAGTTTATGGGATTCGTTACACAGAAATAGAAAACTAATACATATTTTGGTAACTAGAAGTGGAGTGCTGTTTTAACAGTACCTGAAAATATGTCTGTGGTTTTGGAACTGAGTGATGGGTGGAGGCTGGAAGAATGTTGAAGAGCATAAAAGAGAAATTTAAGCACCGTGACTAGAATCACCATGACTATCAGTAGAAATATGGACACTGAGGACACTGCTATGAAAGTCTCAGAAGGAAGTGAGGAGCATGTTATTGGAAACTAGAGGAAGGAGAATCCTTGTGATGTAGTGACCAAAAAGCTTAGTGAAATTGCTGCAGTTATGTTGAAACCAAAACTTGTAAGTGATGGAACTTTGTTATATAGTTACAGTGATTTCTAAGCAAAATGTTGAAGGTGCCACTTTTATTCTTGATACATATAGCAAAATGCAAAATGTCAAAGAGAGAGAGAGAGAATTTAGGGGCACTACTGTTACATAAAAAGGGATCAGGACGGGCTTCCCTGGTGGCGCAGTGGTTAAGAATCCGCCCGCCAATGCAGGCGACACGGGTTCAAGCCCTGGTCTGGGAAGATCCCACATGCCGCGGAGCAACTAAGCCCATGCGCCACAACTACTGAGCCTGTGCTCTAGAGCCCACGAGCCACAACTACTGAGCCCGCGCGCTTAGAGCCTGTGCTCCTCCACAAGAGAAGCCACGACAATGAGAAGCCCGCGCACTGCAACAAACAGTAGCCTCCGCTCTCCGCAACTAGAGAAAGCCCACCCGCAGCCCGCACGTAGCAACAAAGACCCAACTCAGCTAAAAATAAAAATTAATTAATTAATTTTTTAAAAAGGGATCAGGACGTGATGATTTTGAAAACCTTCATCTTCCCCAGATGGTAAAAAATATTAATGTTAGGAGATGGCTTCTGAACACTGTCCGGAAAGCCTGCTCTAGAGAAAAGTGCCCAGGGAGTAACACTGCAACCTTTTGTTAAAACCACAAAGCGATCAAAAGGTCAGGGTACCTTCCTTTGTTAACTTTTTCTGATTGCAACTAGACTGGGGATGCTAGTGCCATTAACCCCACGCTCTAGACTGTTTTCTAGGGGCTACCTTGGGATGGGGACATCAGAATTCTAACCAAATAAAGCTAAAGTTTAGATCAGACATCAGTAAACCAGGGGATGTGGGTAGTCTTAACTTCATCAGACTCTCAGATTTTCTGCTACTTCAACTCAACATAGATTTGAACAATTTCTGGACCAAGGAAATACAGCCATTTACATAGAGGAGCTACCGTTCCCTAACTTCTGTTTTCCAATAGACCTAAAAAGGTTGTCCTGGGGTGGGGCTGCTGAGGACAGCAGTTCTTAAGCATTTGGTCTCAAAACCCATTTACACCTTTAAAAATTATGGAGAATTCCAAAGAGCTTTTGTTTATATCTGTTGATATTTACCATATTAGATATTAAAACTAGTAATTTTTAAGGTTTAGTGATTCCTTTAAAAAAGACAGTAATAAGCCCATTATATTTTAAGATAAATAACATATATTTTATGAAAATTAACTGTATTTTCCAAAATAATTTAGTGATAAAAGTGGTATTGGTTTTACATTTTTGCAGATCTCTTTAATATCTGGCTTAATAGAAGACAGTTCAATTCTTATGTCTACTTCTGTATTCCATATGTTCTGATATGTTTTTTTGGTTGAAATAAATGAAGAAAATCCAGCCTCGCACACATATGTAATTGGAAAAGTATTTAATAGTTTTTTTAAAAGTTAATTGTGAGTATAATTCTTTGCTTTCACACCACCAAAACCTTAAAAGTGATAGTTTCTTAAAGGTTAGTAGCAATGTGGAATCTGAAACTATATGAATGAACATTTGTATACCGCAACATTAAAATCCATTGGTGTATTATGGTGTGTCTTGAACTTTGAATTGATCTTTTAGTCCCACATTGTTTTGTAATGTCATTCATTGGTCATTTGGAAAATAGTGGTTCACTGAGTTATGCATATCTTCAAAATCCTGACACGTATCATTTTGAAATATCAAAAACTCAACATTCATTAATATAACTACTCATCAGAAAAGTCCTTAAGAATTAGGAAATTGTCAAACTCACAGGGTGGATATAAGTTTTCCAAAATTCTAATTTTTGAAAGCTCAAATTTTATTCTTAACAAGAAAAGCTGTAAGTTGTTTTCATTGAAATTACAGACTTACTTCATTAAATTTTGAGACAATGTCTGCCAAATACCCAAGTCTGAATGACTATAGGTTGTCTGTCTGTCAGTCTTTCAAGCAAAAATGGTGTTCCATATAAAGAGTGGCTTGTTCAGCTCACAACTCAATCACATAAATCCTTTTCCTCGAGACAACCATTGTTCTCTGGTATGCAGCAGAAATGCTTTATGCATTTTGCCTCACATAACTTTTAAAAGACATGATCAAGGGTTCAGATTTGATAAAATTAATAATTATTACTATTTTATCAAGCATAATCTTAAATTCTCTCTTTTTTTTCCTATGAGTACAGTCATCCCTTGGTATCCACAGGGGATTGGTTTCAGGATCCCCTGCAGTTGCCAAAATACTACGGTGCTCATGTCTCATACTAAATGGCACAGTATTTGCATACAATCTATGGAATATTCTCCTGTATAATTTAAATCATCTCTAGATTACTTATAACACCTAATACAATGTAAATGCAATGTAAATAGTTCATAAATGCTATGTAAATATTTGCTGGAGCAGCAAATTCAAGTTTTGCTTTTTTGGAACTTTTCAAAAGAAAAAATTAAAAAAATAATTTCAATTCATGGTTGGTTGAATCTGCAGGAATACAGAGGTGACTGTATATAGCAATGAAGAATACAGTGACTACTAGTACAGTTTGGTATCACTGCTTTGATTTCTGTTAAGGAACTAGCAATTTTTTTTACCCACCATTGCCTTTGTATCATAGCACAAATATCAACACAGTGAGGGAGGCAAATTATGTCTTAGTGTTACTGTGAAAATATTTTTGACCTTGCAGATAGCTTCCCAGGGACTCCATGGAGTCTGCAGATCACATTTTGAGAACCACCGATCAAGAACAAATCTAAACTCTAAGTGGTGGCAATCCATTTTTCACACAATTTGCCCTTCTGAGTAGAGTCTGTGCTGTTATAACCAATCCTGGCCTAACTGCTCTCTCATCAACTTTTTCTGCTTGCTGATAAGCATGACCCCTCATATTCGGTTCTTGGTTCCAGCTCAATTCCCCATTTCTAACCCTTCATTCTTCTTGCCAAAGTAAAGATTTCTTGCCTCTATTTTTATCTGCCTAATCAAACCCTACACTAATCTTCTAATGATTCCATTTTAATTCTTGATCTCATTCCAGGAATCAACCTAGCCCTTCAGGGTAGAATTTTATTCATTCATCTTTTATTTCATTTATACATTCATTAATTCATTTAATGAATTAAATAAGTTCATTAATTTTAAAATGAATTTTCTGCAAATCTACTACTTCATTTGTTAGAGAGATGACATTTGCTTTTGGCCTTAAAGGGTGACATAATTTGAACAGATGAAATGAAAGTGTAGGTTTTTCAAAGTATAATAAATAATAATAGCTTTATGGAGGTAAAAAAGTCTTCCTCCTTGCTTGGGGAAAGGCAAGGAGGATGCAGATAGTAGAGTAATTAAAGACAAGGCCAAAAATTTAGTATATGGTCATCTCATGGAGGCACTGACTGCCTGAAGTTCATTTGGTAAGCAATGGGGAACTACCAGAGATGTTTCAGCAGAGGCAGAGGTAAAGGGGTGAAACAGTCTCAGTAAAGCATTATTTGCTTAAGATTTGTTTGGCAGCTATAGATGAAAAGAATTTGGTGGCGAAAAGACACTTGAGGCCAGAAAAACAGGTTGGAGACCTGAACTAGGGTGGTGGCCGTAGAAATGGAGATGAGTGGAGATAGATTTTGAGAACAATGAGGAAGTAAGTTCAATAGGTGGCGGTGAGGGAGAAGTGGTTGTCAAAAATGACTAGAGTTTCAAGCATGAGTTATTGGGAGAATGGTGATGCTATTTAAAGAAATCACGAAGTCAAAAAAAGGAACGGTTTGTGTGAGGCAAGACGATGAGCTCAGTTCTTTACCTGTTAGGCATATACGTGGCTATACTCAAGGGGGTACTAACTAATTTTATAGCACTTACAAGAACTGGAACCTAACAAATATTAAAAGATTGTGGTTATAGCTAGACTGGCTTTATACTGTCTCTTTGCAATATAAACGTAAAGGGGAAAATGAAAAATGCAGTCAGTATTTTAATTCGCTGTAGTTTCTCTCTAGACCAATCTAGCAGGAATCTGTAGCTTTTCTGTGGTCCATATATCACAAAGATAGCTCTTATAAAGTGATATATATTTATTAAACGATTTGTGTTATTTATTATGCTAAACTGTATGTCAGTTAATCCTGGCAACAGCACTTAGATATTATTATCTGGATTTTCATAAGAGAAATCAAGGTACAAAGAGGTTAAGTAACTTTTCCAAGTTCAAATAGGAAGTGATGGAATGACATTTGAAACCAGGTTCTGTGCGGTTTCAAAGTCCTTGTTTCATCTACTCTATATAACTAAAGTATTTATGTGCCTTTCCTCCCTTTTCCTTTTCACAGAATGAAAAGGGAGTAGTGCCTTTTAGCATGGACTATTGGTCTTTAAGATTGTATCCAGAGATTCATTAATGCCGTCTTAGGAGATCTGTCTTAGGAAAGGCTACTGCTCAGGGGGCTCTCCCTTTTTATTTTCCTTCCAGTTTTATTGAGATATAATTGACATACATCACTGAATAAGTTTAAGGTATACAGAAAAATGGTTTGACTTACATATATTGTGGTAATGTTTAGTTAGCGTCCATCATCTCATATAGATAAAATTTAAAAAGAAAGAAAAAAAGAAAACAAAATTTTCCTTGTGATGAGAACTTTTAAGATTTACTCTCAACAACTTTTCTATATATCATACAGCAGTGTTAACTATAGTTATCATGCTGTACATTATAGCCCTAGTACTTATTTATCTTGTAACTGGAAGTTTGTACCTTTTTAAAAATGTTTATTTATTTTTTTAATTTAAGTATAGTTGATTTACAATGTTGTGTTAGTTTCAGGTGTACAGCAAAGTTATTCAGTTATATATATATATTCAGTTTTTATATATATACAAAACTTTTCTTTTTCAGATTATTCTCCCATATAGGTTATTACAAAATATTGAGTATAGTTCCCTGTGCTATACAGTAGGTCCTTGTTTTTTATCTACTTTGTATATAGTAGTGTGTATATGTTACTCCTAAATTCCTGATTTATCCCTCTCTTCCCCCTTTCCCCTTTGGTAACTGTAAGTTTGTTATTCTATGTCTGTTTCTGTTTTGTAAATAAGTTCATTTGTATCATTTTTCTAGATTCCACATATAAGTGATATCATATGATATTTGTCTTTGTCTGACTTACTTCACTTAGTATGATAATCTCTAGATGCATCCATGTTGCTGAAAACGGCATTATTTCATCCTTTTTGTGGCTAATATTCCATTGTATGTATATATACCACATCTTCTTTAACCATTCATCTATTGATAGACATTTAGGGTGTAGAAGTTTGTACCTTTTGACAACCTTCCTCCAATTCCTCCTCCCCTGAACCACCACCCTACCCCCAGTAACTGCAAATCTGATCTCTTTTTCTATGAGTTTAGTGTTTTGTTTTTCAAGATTCTTCATTTAAGTGAGATCATATAGTATTTGTCTTTCTCTGTCTGACTTATTTCACTTAGCATAATGCCCTCAAGGTCCATCCATGCTGTTGTAGATGGCAGGGTTCCCTCATTTTTTAATGGCTGAATAATATTCTTTTGTATGTATATACTGCAACTTCTTTATCCATGCACTTACGGACAGACACTTAGGTTTTTTCCATGTCTCAGCTATTGTAAATAATGCTGCTATGAACATGAGGATGCAGATATCTTCCTGAGTTAGTGCTTTTGTTTCCTTTGGATATATTCCCGGAAATGGAATAGCTGGATCGTATCGTAGTTCTATTTTTAATTTTTTGAGGAGCCTCCATACTGTTTTCCTTGTGTCTGTACCTGTTTACTATCTCACCAACAGTGCACAAGGGTTCCCTTTTCTCCACATCCTCACCAGCATTTTTACCTCTTATCTTTTGGATGATGGCTACTTTAATAGGCATAAGGTGATATCACATTGTGGTTTTAATTTGCATTTCCCTAATGACTAGTGATGTTGAACATCTTTTCATGTACCTATTGGCCTTTTGTATATCTTTTTTTGGAAAAATGTCTATTCAGGTCTTTTGCCCATCTTTTAATTGAATTATTTGGTTTTTTCATTATGGTTTTTTTGTCTTGGGGGGGATTTTTGGCTATTGAGTTGTATGAGTTCTTCATATATTTTGGATAATAACCCCTTATCAGATATCTGGTTTGCAAATATTTTTTTCCCATTCCATGGTTGCCTTTTTACTTTGTTGATTTTTTTCTTTTACTATGAAGAAGCTTTTTAGTTTTATGTCATCCAACTTGTTTATTTTTGCTTTTGGTGACATATCCAAAAAATCATTGCCAAGACCCATGTCAAGGAACTTTTTTCCTATGTTTTCTTCTAGGAGTTTCATGGTTCAGGTCCCATGTTTAAGTCTTCAATTCATATTCAGTTAATTTTTGTAAGTGGTGTAAGATAGGAGTCTATTTTCATTATTTTACATGTGAATATCCAATTTTACCAACACCATTTATCAAACAGACTGTCTTTTCTCCACTGAGGCACTCTCTTTCAACTACTATAATGGGCAACTACTTTCCCCTTAGAATGATAATTCCTGTCCCTTACTTAAGACTGAGAGCACTATTAAGTAACAAAATTAATTTAACTGAAATACCACAACTTAATAAGAGCAGATATAATACTTTTAAATGTAGCTATAGTAAATACTGTCATTAAAAAATAATAAAGAGCTAGGTAAGTTCCTCTGAAACCACTTTATTATTTTTCTTTAATTTTTATTGGAGTATAGTTGATTTACTATGTTGTGTTAGTTTCTGCTGTACAGCAAAGTGAATCAGTTATACATAAACATATATCCACTCTTTTTTAGATTCTTTTCCCATATAGGTATTACAGGGTATTGAGTAGAGTTCCCTGTGCTATACAGTAGGTCCTTATTAGTTATCTGTTTTGTATATAGTAGTGTGTATATGTCAATCCCAATCTCTCAGATTATCGCCCCTCTCTTTCCCCCTGATAACCATAAGTTTGTTTTTTACATCTGTGACTCTATTTCTGTTTTGTAAATAACAAAACATTTGTTATTGGGGGGATTGTTTCATTTGTACCATTTTTTTAGATTCCACATATAAGCGATATCATATGATATTTGTCTTTCTCTGTCTGACTTATTTCACTCAGTATGACAATCTCTAGTTCCATCCATGTTGCTGCAAATGGCATTATTTTGTCCTTTTTTATGGCTGAGTAATATTCCATGTATATATGTACCACATCTTTATCCATTCCTCTGTTGATGGACATTTAGGTTGCTTCCATGTCCTGGCTATTGTAAATAGTGCTGCACTGAACACGGGGGTGCATGTATTTTTTCGAATTATGTGAAACCACTTTAAATTTAGACAAATAGCAGAGAATGACCTTAACAGCAAGTCTGAGCATTCAAGTATGGAGGTATTTCTCTACATAAGGGAAGGTAGAGGATGATTAGTCTTGGAAATTAATGTGATGGTTGAATGCCCCCCCAGAGTGTAATGAGCAGAGAACCAAGAAATACATGACTATGCTACATCTGTTACATGCACAGCCTGGCACTTGATGAGTGTTTGATGAATGTAAGTCCCTTTCCCTTTTGCATTTTACAAAATATTTCCACACATCTTATTTTGTTTACTCTATATATTGAAAAGAAAATCCCAAGGAATAAACTGTTATCATTCTCATTGTACTGGTATGTAAGAATCTTTACATGTTGAAGCTGAAAATGACTAGATGATTCTGCAGTTTTGTCTCTCTAGCCTGAATGTTCTGGGTTTGCACTCTCCCTGTAGGAATTGATCATGTGTTCCTCTGGCCATTGAGCTGTGATAAGAAAGATTTTCCTGCTTGGAGTCCAAACTGAGCATGGATCCCACATAAATAAAGACCCATGACACTTTTTTTATTTGGTTGGTTTTGTTTGTTTGTTTGTTTTTGGCCACGCCACACGGCTTGTGGGATCTTAGTTCCCTGACCAGGGATCAAATTCGTGCCAGCTGCAATGGAAGCACAGAGTCCTAACCACTGGACCACCAGGGAACCCCCCATGACACTTTTTGCCATTGAACTGAGCTGAGGACCCTACTGACTGTTAATCCCTTTATCCCAGGGTTGAGTGGGTGACATTTTGTATTACAAATATATACATACCGGTGCTTAATTTGAGAGAGTTTCAAAGAAAGTCTCATGGAAAGTCTCAGACATGAGGTGGAGTTTCTAGACCTGACATCGTTGTATTAACATAAGTGAAAAAGAGCTTTGAAGACATGAAGGAAGCAAAAGCATGACACGACCATGTCGCACAAAGGATATGGGTCTGCCAACAGCATGAAGAGAAACTGGAAGGAGACAAATTTAACTAGATTTTCAAAGTTCAGATGGTAGGGGATGTTGACCAGGAAGATTATAAATTTTGACTATAACCTATTTAAGAAGCATTTGGTTCTTAAGAAGGGAGAAACTATTTACAAGTAAAACCAACATAATCTTGCCTAAGACATGGTTTTGTGCCTTTACTTTAGGTTCCTTCATTTTGCGAAAAGGAAAGGGTGTTGCAGGAAAGAGAGTGGGGCACGAGAGGATGGCCATGTCCCAGGTCTCAGGTGAGTCCCGGGATGGTCGCCAAGTGTGGGTTCTTGGCTTCGCGCAAGAAAGAATTCAAGAATGAGCCACAGTAAAGAGAAAGAAGGTTCATTCAGGGAGAAACACACTCCACAGACAGAATGTGGGCCAACTCAGAAGGTGAGAAAGGCACCAGGATATGGGGTTGTCAGTTTTTATAGGGGTGGGTAATTTCATAGGCTAATGAGTGGGAGGAGTATTCCAGCTATTTGGGGGAAGGGGTGGGGATTTCCAGGAATTGGGCCACCGCCCACTTTTGACCTTTTGTGGTTGGCCTTGGAACTGTCATGGTGCCTGTAACTGTGTCATTTAGCTTGTTGATGTGTTACATTGAGCGTATACTGAGGCTCAAGGTCTAGTGGAAGTCGACCCATCTGGGACCTATTTGGTTCTAATCAGTTTATGTCTTGTCCTCAGGCTATGTCATTCTTTCAAAGGTTGTGCCCTTGCCCCATTCCTGTCTCAAGGGAAGGAAAGCATAATGACTAAGTAACTCGGGAGAATCGCAGACCTCATATTCTCTAAAGCAAAGTAGGAAGAGTGACCCCCAAAACAGTAGAAGTGAATTGTTTTTCCCTTGACTAGTGTTTGACAAGAATCCTAGAAACCAGGAAAATTTCCTTACTGTATTAAATTCAGACCCTTAACAATCAGAATAATTAACCTGAGTATCATGAGATGGTTGAGTAAAGCCCCCTAATCTCCTTTATATATCACCTATAAAAAACAGAATGGCATTTTGGGTAGGCCAGAATACCTGCAACATAAATTTAAATACACCTGTATTAGATCAAGTACCTAATATCATTGCTAATATCTATATTCTATTTGTTCATTCAATAAATATTTATGAATTCCCTATCATATTCCAGACACTGAGGATACCGTATTTACAAGACAGGTATGATCCCTGACCCCATGGAACTCGCAGTCCCCTGGGGAAAACAGGCATTAAATAAGTAATTGCATTTATTTTTACCTTTATAACTTTGCAAAAAATGAACAAATATTTTTTGAAGTTTTATGCTGGGTGTAAGAGATACAAAGATAGCTGTCTACAAGGAAGTTTATAGAGCCCATAAGATCTGAAAATCCCATTTTAGAATATGGCATGGTGAAGGACTGAACATAAAGACCCTGATCCAATAGCTCTATGTCTAGGACTTGTCCTTATGTGTTAACATGAGATCTGGATTTTAAAAAAAGAATTCCTTTGCATTATGGTTTAAGCCTCTTTAAGGCAATGTAACTAGAGGCAAAGGTAAACTGATCATACTGCCCTCAGACAACATCAGAGGGACTATTTCTGAGTCATCAGACAAATACAATAAGAACATATCCCTCTCAAGTCCATCTCTCTAAAAATAGACCAGGACAGTCTCAAAGCACATATTCCTCCATTGATATGTACTTAGAACTTTTAGATTTCTGGTCCCAATTTTGGAACTATATGGTCATTCATTGCACCTATTATCTGACAGTCATCATTTCAAGAAATTCAAATGCCAGAACTGGTAATGGTCCTACTAGGACTGCAATGATGTGAGATATAATATTTTTATGTAATAATTTACATCATAAATAACCTAAAAATTCACTCTGGGCTCCTCCAATTAAAAGAAAAGTATAAAACTCAAATAATATTTCCTAAAAGATTCCATGGTCTCCCAAATTTGGAAATGTGTATTTAAATAAAATAAAAAATTTTAAACAAATGTTCCATGGAATGCTTTTATTAAAAATTGGTGGAATCAAGAGAGAAAAGTGATATATGCATAGTGTGCCAATAAACTGGCTTTCTGAAAACAAAAACAAAGACGAAATTCTGATTTGAAGTCTTTGTTGACTTTTTTAGTATGAGTACTCCCACCATGGCCAACTTCAAGCTACCAACCTGAAATCACAGAACGTACAGTTGGGGAGAGATGTGCACAATCAGCTCTCAAGAGCCTGGGTAAGCCAACTCCAGCACCCACTGGCTGTTACCTGAGGGAAAAAATAAATATTAATTTATTTTCTGTCAAAGAGGCCAAAGACTACATCTTTTCTGATGTAGTTCCTAGAAAATCCAATTTGGGGAATTATACTTAATGTTGGTTCTAATACTTTACAAAACTAAAGATTCCTTTTATAAACCTTTTCAATGCTGCACACTTTGATGTGTTTTAGGTTTAAACATAGCAACCAATTTTCCCTAATGAGAAATATAGATAAAGATGTGAATGTTTATTAGTAAAACAATGACATTAGAAAGATTTGTGCTACTTGGCAGTAAAAGCATTTCTATTCCTTTGGTTGAAGTAAGTTTATAGCGCTCTCCATGACTGTCCACCAGATGGCAGACATTTCACAGCAACTTTACAAATGAGGCACATCTGCATTTCTGCAAGGCTGAACAACAATTTTTGAAGATGCTAAAGGAAATAACGAGCACATTTGGATAAACAACAATACATGCAGGAGCTCATTTGGATTATACTCTTATTTTTCCCCTTCCAGCCCACACCTCTCTTTGAGGTTCCAGAGGGTATTATCCAACTGATCTTTCCTAATATTTTCATTCATGGAAACCTCTGAACTTGGCTAAAACTGAACTTTTGATTTTTGCCTCGCCTCCAATTCCACTTCTCTTTCAGCCTTTTCTTCCAGCTGCTCATTCCAGAAACCTGGAAATCATCCTTGATAATTTCACTTTTGTTATCTTCCATATCTAATCTGGCATCAAATCCTACTGATTCTTATGTATCTTATCTATTTATCTTATCTGTCTATAGCCTCCTAACTCATCTTCTTTCTTATATCCTTCACACAACAGAAACAGCATTGTTTTAAATATGTAAATCAGAACATGTTATTCTCCTTTTTAAATCCTTCAATGGCTTAAATAATAATTTTTTCTTTAACTATTGACTTATTTTCCTTTAAAGTAATTTACTTTTTACTTATTGTAGTAAAGTCTCAGAATGAACTAGTAAATGTGAGCAGATAAAAGGCAAAGCAACAAACTACAAAATCCCACTACTTGGGATACAGCTACTTGGTTCTGTGGTGTAGTGCAGATGCTCTCAACAGAAAATAAGTTGTTACTTCATTGTCCTCAGGGTCATAATCTACATGCCACCTACTACAGGAAAATTATCTGCTTGTCTACCTCAGGGAGATGAAAGGCAGATCTTAAGATCTGATTCTGAAGGATATAAAATCTCTTGAGAGAAACTGTGATAGGAAATTTGATATGATGGTTAGATCTGAAGACAATAATATTAAGTGCTCTGACTAGAAAATGTTGAGATAAATCTGCTTCAGCCCCTTGGGAGGATTCTTCAATGTTTTGGCTATCTACAGCTATGTAACAAACGTGCCTCAACTCAGTAGCATGGAATAATTGTTTATATTTTATTATTATCTCTCATAGTGTTGGGGGCTGATTGGGTCCGGCTAAGCCTAGTCTCCTGGGGTTGCAGTCAGACTGGCTGGGGCTGGAGTCATCTTGAGGCTTCCTCATCCACATGCGTGTAGAAGGATGTGGGCTGTTGGCTGGGACCTCAGCAGAGGCTTTTGGCTGGAATATGTATTCATGGCCTTTCTTTGTGGCCGGGGCTTCCTCAAAATAACTGACTGATGTGGGAACATAAAGGTCTAGCCATCTTGGCCCAACCTGGGACAGCTCTGGAGAGTCATTCCAGCTCCAGAGCTCCCTGTGGTATCAGCCAAGGCTATCATCAGGACTGCATCACAATTCGACTTCTCCCTCTGTCCACTCCGGCTTGCTTCCCTTCCCTTCTCTTCCATTCCACAGGTGCTAATCCCAAGGTACTCCTTAACGAACATCATGCACACTCAGTCTTCAAGTCAGTTCCTGGGGAACCCAGCTTGCAACAACACTGGGACTGTAACGCAGTAAGGAAGGCTAGCTAGTGAGAGCTAAATGAGCTGTAACCATATGGCGGCAGTCAATGTTGGTGCCAGAGCTTCCATCTGGGGGCATCGGGAGCAGTATTGTCTTTTGTGTACGTGTGTGTGTTTGAATATATGGGGGGTTGGGGGAGAAGGGAATTCACTTTGGGGACTTATTTCGAAGTTGCTTATCTAAAAGTATACTATGGGGGCTTCCCTGGTGGTGCAGTGGTTAGGAATCCGCCTGCTAATGCAGGGGACACGGGTTCGAGCCCTTGTTCAGGAAGATCCCACATGCTGCAGAGCAGCTAGGCCCGTGCGCCACAACTACTGAGCCTGCGCTCTAGAGCCCGCACACCTAGAGCCGGTGCTCCAAGACGAGAGAGGCCACCACAATGAGAGGCCCTCACACGGCAATGAAGAGTAGCCCCTGCTCACTGCAACTAAAAAGAAAGCCCACACACAGCAACGAAGACCCAACACAGCCAAAAATAAATAAATTAAAAAAAAAAAAAAGTAAAAGTATACTATGACTTAGATTGTATATTTATTTGTGGGGCTTATCTGGGCAGCTGATGGAGATGTGGGGATGAGAAGAAAAGTCCCTGCATGCACATACACATGCCCCCACCCCAGCTACTCTTAGGATGACCACCCAAGTTTGGCTGAAAGAGTTGAGACATTCTCCGGAAAGTCTTGTAAAGAGCTGAGGCGCTTAGCATTGTTGTTGGTGTTTTGTGGCCAAAGAAGAGCAAGAGACTCGTTATGGTGAAGAACCAGAGCCTGCAGTGTCAGGGCTGGTGGAGGGCACAGGAATCAGTGCACTTACTGCTTAAACTAGGACCGTCCAGTAGGAAGATTCACTCGATCACTTTAAGAAGCTTGTTGGAGACTGTTTGGGAATCAACCAAAACTCAGAGCTTCAAAACCCATTATCTCCCAAATATTAGCATGGCTTACTCCCTTCTTTTTTTTTTTTTTTAGATTTTTGTCAAGTGTCACCTTTTCAAAGAGGCTTCCTTGACCATTCACTCTATTTAAACTAGCACTTCTATCACTCTCTCCCTTTATACTGCTTTTATTTTCCTTTATGTTGCTTATGACCACCTGACACAAATTTATGCATTTACTTATTTATTGACTATCTTTTTCACTAGAATATAGTCTCTAGAAGGGGAAAGAATTTGTCTATTTTGTTGATTACTGTATACCAAGAACCAGACAATAGCAAGAACTTAATAGGTATTTGTTGATTGAAAGAATAAATGGGCATTTTCTTGAGTAATCAAAGTTTCTCCAATTCTCTATCTTCTGGTAGAAATTCCAAACTCCCCCAGGGATGGAAAGCATAGGCAACAGCAACTTTTTACTGAATGTTTCCTAAATGACTTTTATTTCATATTTGCGAACTTAAGAAAAGAGAGTACTATGATAAAATAGGTAGAAGAAAATAGATCATTCTGGTAAAAACCAAATATCCATACTCATCCTTCGGTAAATTGAAAAGTGCTTCTTCTCCTCTGGTTCTCTCCTTGGCTCTTCTCATAAAACAAGATAAGGTCATAGCTTCTCAGTGCTTATAAGCTCGAAAACACACTTTTAACTTTTGTTTTTTCTTTTTTTCTTTTTGGCTGTGTTGGGTCTTCGTTTCTGTGCGAGGGCTTTCTCTAGTTGCGGCAAGTGGGGGCCGCTCTTCATAGCGGTGCGTGGGCCTTCTCACTATCGTGGCCTCTCTTGTTGCGGAGCACAAGCTCCAGACGCGCAGGCTCAGTAGTTGTGGCTCACGGGCCCAGTTGCTCCGCGGCATGTGGGATCTTCCCAGACCAGGGCTCGAACCCGTGTCCCCTGCACTGGCAGGCAGATTCTCAACCACTGCGCCACCAGGGAAGCCCACACACTTTTAACTTTTTAGTGGAGATTTCATTCGACTCAGAATTACATTTAGCATATGAACTTGTTTCTTCCAAATAAATTAGTTGAAATGGGAACATTTATCAGTGCTGTCCTGAAAACACCAACTGTCACAAACAGGTGCTGATAATGAGCCTGAAATGTATTGATACAGAGTACATTATATTTCCAATATAATAGGGTGACTTTACCTATGAAATATATAAATGCAATCACCTGGGATAGAATCATTTTTCAAGAATTTGCTTATGAGTTGGAGAGGCATCCTCCAGAGTCCTGGTAACTGCCCTCTTTCTCCATATTATGGAAATTTGGGGCTTACATTCTCAATCCATATAAAGATATATTCTTCCTAAACTTGAACACTCTTCCTCTCTCTCATCCTGGGGACCAAAGTAAGCCAATGAGACTTATTCCCTGGAGATTTGGAATTCAGACCGAAGATTTCAACTGTCTTAAATTCTAGGGAGGGAGTTTTTGATGGTGATATTTTCTGCCCATGGACTGGAGAACAGAGATAGCCAGTATGCAGGAGCAAAGAAAAATGGAGATCTGAAGGGGAAGCAGAGACCTAGGATGGAGAGCCTCTCCTGATTTCCCAGTGGTGCTTGAGCCCTGGTTCCAGTTGACTATCAGGGTCCTGCTACATCTCTGCCCTTGGGTTCTGTGAGACAATTTCATTCCTCACAGCAAGTTCCTTTCTTCCCCCTTTGTGTAGCTCAGTTGGGTCTCTATCAACTGCCACCAAAGATTCTAACAAACATGCTTTTTAGAAGTAAGTTTTAGGCCTTGCCTTTTTCTCTCTAACTGCCCCTGATTTTTCAGAAAAACAAAGAGGAAAAGAGGTTCTTCCTTCTCTTACAGAGAAGCAGCCACTGTTCAATAACATGAAGGTTAGGGTTAGGGTTTCTGTTTGTATGTTTGTTTGTTTGGCCACTCCATGTGGCTTGCGGAATCTTAGTTCCCTGACCAAGGATTGAACCTGCGTTCTCAGCAGTGAAAGCATGGAGTTCTAACCACTGGACCGCCAGGGAATTCCCAAGGTATTTCTGATAAAGGGTTGAATCTAGGATGTTCACAAAAGTACCAGTCTTACTTTCCTGTTCAGTCTGGAGACACCTGTAAAAATATATAAACTTGTGCTGTTTTCTGTTATTATAAAACTGTCTTTGCAAAATATTTATACAAAGGAATCTTTTAAAGACAGCCAGACTTGAGGAGAAATTGCTGCTGTGTCCTTTGAAAAGTTCCCTACGACCTTCACCAGCCTGCAGTTCTAATTGGTTATCTTAATAATTTGCTCCCTAGTAATTATTTTGAAACTGACATCTCTACTTTTTAAAAGGTAATTAAATATTTATGACGTTTCTTTGTTAAGCCAGGAGAAGAGTTTTAGAATGTCCTTTTTTCTCCCTTTGTGCACAAGTGAATAGCACACCTCTGACTTTTCTCACTCAAACAAATAGGTGAGAGCTTTTGTCTCATTAACTGGGACTAGTCAGGGTTGCAACTACTTCCTATTTTAAACCCATTCTTATCACTAACATCCAATTTATTTTAATACTGGGGAAAATATTTGAATCTCATGGGTCTTTATTTCCTATTATTTCCCAAACAATATTAAAAGATGAGGGTTTTCATTTCTGTAGTGTAAACTTACTGCTTATCAGGATCCTAGGGGCTGAGCATGAGTGCTACTTGAAGAAAAAATAATTTGATATTTGAGGTCTCTTAGGGAAGCAGAAAACGCTCTGTAGAATCATTTTGTGAGGAAAACAAACCCACTTTTTGTTGCATGTCCAAATAATATTTATCTTATCTGGTGTGCTTGAGTGGTGTCTCCTGGATTTTAGAGATCTGCTTGGTTCCAGGGTTGTTTGATACATAGCCCAGGTCTGGGCAACACAAAGTGAGAAAGGGGACTAACAAGTTGCTGGTGAATTGGAACCTTGTATCTTTGATGAAATTACGCCAGGGTATCCCTTAAACTAAAGATGCCTAGGGTTTCCTCAAATGTTTGTTTTTTTGCCATGTTTGTGCAAAAAAATGGGCTTTCCTTTCTCTCTTCTTCATTACTCTTGGTCCATACTGAGTCACCTACCTATCACATTTCTGCCAGGCAATTAAAGCACAAAATATTGTAATATATGTGGGGAAATCTTGGTATACACATTATATACACAAAGGTAATCTGATTCACAGGCTCTAATTTCTTCATTGTCTTCCAATCCATATAGAGAACTCTCTTTACTTTTCCTGATTTCTTAGGAAGTGAGATTTCTTTCCTTCATTGTTTTTCTAAGTTAACTTTTGGGTTCAGAATGAAGTTTATTTTACGGCAGCTTGTAACCTCCTATATATTTATATTCTTTTAGTCTTTCACTCCTTGAAGCGTCTCATAACCAGTCTCTCATTTACCTGGGCACGTAGGCTCTGGACAATTTCCTTGAGTTTTTCCTTTTTAAAAACAATTTTCCAATTGTTGGATTCTCAAGGCCATGTTGCTAGTAGATGAGAAAGCCAGAATTCAAAACCAGGCTGTCTCTTTCTTGAGCCTGGAATCAGTCAGTGTAGTATATTTACTGAAGAATGGAAATGGGATGGGAATGAAGCATAGGACTGAGGATAGGAGAGAGGTTCCAGTACACTTGTTCCAAACACCAGTCCAAGGCTCCTCATGGAGCAGGTAGGGTACCATAGGCATATCAATTCCAAATCTCTATACTTTCTTCTTGTACACATTTGGGTCCTCATGAAAATAGAATTTTTAGGTAACCTATTTTTCCAAAGTTCCAAAAGTAAGGCATGCAGATTGATACCCACCTCCCAACCCGGCAAACACACTCAAGAACATGTGTGTGTGTGTGCACGCACACACACACACACACAGTCAATTCTCTATATGTAATTAGCGCTTTAAAAACTTCCAATTGCAAACTTCTGTCATTGTCAGTTCTTTCCCTCCCAGGTCTTCCCAGTTCTTGCTTATTTCTTCCAGTAATACTTACATACCTGTTTCAGTTACAATTGCTCTGTAAAAAACCACACCAACTTAGGGGGGTAAAACAACAATCATTTTATTATTTCTTATGGTTTCTGTGAGTCAGCCTGAAGGACTCTCATGCTAGTGACATCAGACAGTGACTGAAGCTGCAGCAGCAGATCGGGGCAGGGAGCAAGGTGGACTGAAGCACCTGGGAGCTGGATGGGCATCTCTCCCTCTTCAAGTAGTCTCAGGGCAGTGGCTGCCACAAGTAAGTGCTCAGTAAATGGTAGCTCTGAAAATTATTAGCTCCATGGAAAAACCCAAAGTGGTTTTTAAAAAATATTTATTTATTTACTTATTTGGTTGCACTGGGTCTTAGTTGCAGCATGTGGGAACTTCGTTGCAGCATGCGGGATCTTTTGTTGTGGTGCACAGGCTTATTTGCCCCGCGGCATGTGGGACCTTAGTTCCCCGACCAGGGATTGAACCTGCATCCCCTGCATTGGAAGGCAGATTCTCAACCACTGGACCACCAGGGAAGTCTCCCCAAAGTGTTTGAAGATGGGCTTTTTTTCTATCTCCACAGAAAATCATTGGGGAAATGTTACCCAGCTTGTGAACTTTTGTTTTTGTCGTTATTAATTAGCATTCATATAACTTAATGCTCTTAATGGCCTGACAATAATTTATTTGTAAGTTTAATACCACTCCTGACAGAAGGTAGGTGGTACAACAATGCAGAAATAAGGAGAGCATAATTAAAAGAGCATATTAAAGATACAAGTAATTTGAATTACTCAAATTATGAATCTGAACACTGAACTAAATCCGTGGGCTGATGGTGGAGGGAGATATTCTTCTTCCAGCCTTACTGGCTACCATGACATTCCCTCACCTGTTGTACATGGATATCCCTTCAGAGAAGGCCTGGAATTGCTTCGTTTCCACCTAAGAATTTTACACTATTCGTCTAGTGTCTTTAAATCTTTACAAGGTATTACATGCTGTCTCAAAGATTTATAAGTGCTATTGACTGAATGTTTGTGTTCCCTCCAAAATCCATATGTTTAAGCCCTAACCCCCAATGTGATGGCATTGGAGATGGGGCCTTTGGGAGGTAATTAGGTTTAGATGAGGTCATGAGGTGGGGTTCTCATGATGGGATTAGTGCCCTTATAAGAAGAGAGCAGAGAGCTATTAGCCTCCCCGTATGAGGATACAGCAAGAAGGCAACCATCTGAAAATCAAGAAGAGGGACCTTTCTAGATACCAAATCTGCCAGCACCTTGATCTTGAACTTCCCAGCCTCTAGAACTGTGAAAAATAAATGTCAGTTGTTTAAGCCATCTAGTCTATGGTATTTTAACTGCCCAAATTGACTAAGACAATAAGGAAATTAAATATTTAGATTTAGAAATGCATTTTCCCATAGAAAACTTGATTTAAATAATAATTCACTTCTGAGGGGAGGCCACTAACTGAATTTGTAATGTAGTTGAAATAGCAAATATTTTTAAATGAAAAGGCAATGTTTTAAAAACTGTTGGAATATTGGTTTTCAACAAAACAAGAAAAATAGGCATTAGTCTGTGGATCAGGAGCCGGGGGTTCAGTCTTCTGCTCTCTACTGTCTGGCTGCGTGAATCTAACCAGGTCATTTTACCTCTCCAGCCCTCAATTTCTTCATTTTGTAAAATTAAAGAGTAAAGGAGGTTGCAATAAAAGCATACTTTAAAAAGTGTTCGGGCTTCCCTGGTGGCGCAGTGGTTGGGAGTCTGCCTGCCAGTGAAGGGGACACGGGTTCGAGCCCTGGTCTGGGAGGATCCCACATGCCGCGGAGCGACTAAGCCCGTGAGCCACAACTACTGAGCCTGCGCGTCTGGATCCTGTGCTCCGCAACAAGAGAGGCCGCGATAGTGAGAGGCCCGCGCACCGCGATGAAGAGTGGCCCCCGCTCTCCACAACTGGAGAAAGCCCTCGCACAGAAACAAAGACCCAACACAGCCAAAAATAAATATAAATTAAAAAAAAAAAAAGTGTTCTTCCCATTCCTATACCCTCTAAAAGGAACTGAAAGAAGCTAATTAGAGAAGGAGACTCTATCTACACTGAGACTAAGAAAGGCCCTAACCTCATACACAGACTGTAAAGAACTTTATCCACAAAGAGCATCACTAGAAGTAAGCTAGCCGAGAAGCCAGGTTCTGATGCTCCTGGACACATGCAAACTATGGAGATGAGACTGAGGCACCTCTAATCCTACCCAGTTTAGGGGAATGAGGGCTTCAATGGATGAGTGGGGTTCAGAAAAGATAGCAGACTTCCTGCTTTGAGTCATTTCCCTGCTAAAGGTCTCCAGGAAGTAATGGCATGTCCAGAAATTCTATTTAGGGTAAGTTAGAGGCTGCAGACTGGTTAGAAGAGAAGCCTTAAAGCTGATTTTGCAAAGCACTGTATATCAATCAGACTGAGGGAATGTCAAAGGTCAGTATCAAAGAATTGGGGAGGGGGACACTGATGAAATTATGGGACCAGGGTACTTCAGCTCTGCCGTTGCCAAAAATAATGGGACAGGAGGAGGAAAGCTTGAATAAAGGAGAAATTTATAATTTATTTTCTTCTTAGAAACTACTTGGAGGGTAGTAGAGGGAAAACATTGAAGACCCAAGCTCAGAGCAACTGACAGCTGTGCCATCCTTTCTGTCTCACTTGGTGTCCCTAGAGTGACAAGAGTGGGGAATTAGGACCATGGAAGTCTCAAAGTTAACCTATCTTGTAGTTTATTCTTGTCTAATGACTGGACGGAGAGTTTTGCAGGTTTTGACAGGGCTCAACAAAATAATTCTTACTGGTGCAGGCAGAGTGAAGCCAGAGTTCCAGCCCCATCATGGTTACCACTTTGGCAACTGGTATGAGCAATAGTACAGCTGTTACTCTCTTTCTGTGCAGTGGATGGAAGTGCGTGAGACCTCTGGACACCCAGCTGAAACTTTGGTTACTCTGACGAAACTACAGCTCTGACTGAAAACAAAGATGAAGACCCACTAGAGCTAACCAATGAGAATGTAACCTTCTCTGCGGGGTCTACATGAACATCCTTGAGGCCCCAGGTCCACCTGAAGAGTCATCTTGAGCTTTGAGCAGAAAACCAACACCTCTGACAAGAAATTGAAGCTGATTAAGAACTATCGGGAAAAAGTAGAGTCTGAACTGAGATCCATCTGCACCACTGACCTGAGATTGTTGGATAAGTACATAATAACCAGTGCAGCTAATCCAGAAAGTAGTCTTTTATCTGAAAATGGAGACTACTTCCAGTACCTCTGTTGCCTAAGTTGATGATCAAAAACAAACTATAGACAATTCCCAAGGAGCTTCCCAAAAGGCATTAGATATAAACATGAAAGAGATGCAACCTACACACCCAATCCACCTTGGACTGGCTCTTAGCTTTTCTATACTTTACTCTGAGATCCTAAATAACCCAGAGCTTGCCTACACACTGGCTAAAACCACTTTTGATGAAGCCATCATAGAACTTGATGCACTGAATGAAGACTCATATAGAAATATCCTTATCATGCATAGAGACAACCTAACACTATGGACATCAGACAATGCAGGAGAAGAGAGTGAGGTGCAGAGGGGCAGAAAGCTAAATGTATACAGAGTGTCATCCTTTTTTCCTTCAAGAAAACTTTTTACCCATCTCCATTCCTCATTCCACTTGGATTCTCTGTAGCAAAGAAACCCGTTCAGTGTATAGAATCAACAGTTTGAAATTTTACAATGCATGGACTACATTTCTTAGAGTAAGTGTTTTACTTACATGGATCAATCTCATAACCATATCTTCTTCAGATGTAAATGACAGCTTTAAGTGTTATATAGAATAAAATGGACATTTTAGAACTAGGAGGGGACTTCCCTGCTGGTCCAGTGGCTGAGACTCTGCACTCTTAATGCAGAGGGCCTGGGTTTGATCCCTGGTTAGAGAACTAGATCCCACATGCCGCAACTAAGGCCCGGTGCAGGCAAAAAAAAAAAAAAAAAAAAAAACTAGGAAAAAAAGGAATGTAGGATAGAATTCCACTGACATAGAAGGACTCCTAGAAGGAGAATAAGATTATAGGGAAGGTACTGAGTCAGACGGTTCCCTCTGCTGGTCAACAGGTGGCATTTGAGTAGCTTGGATGCCAACTGAAATAAAAGGCAGAAATAAATATTCAGAATAAAGGCAGTCTTTGGGTGAATGTGTGGGGAAAGAGTGTGACTGGTTGTTTATATCTGAATATGTCTTATCTCTCTAAACTATTCATTGCTTGAAGTACAACTAAAAGTTGTACTGAACCTTTTTATGCCTTGGTTTCCTCCCTGTAAAATAGATATAAAAGTGATGCTTGAGAGGGCACACAGCAGGAGCAAGAAGAACTACAATCCGGCAGCCCGTGGAACAAAAACCACATTCACAGAAAGATAGACAAGATGAAAAAGCAGAGGGCTATGTACCAGATGAAGGAACAAGATAAAACCCCAGATAAACAACTAAATGAAGTGGAGATAGGCAACCTTCCAGAAAAAGAATTCAGAATAATGATAGTGAAGATGATCCAGGACCTCGGAAAAAGAATGGAGGCAAAGATCAAGAAGATGCAAGAAATGTTTAACAAAGACCTAGAAGAATTAAAGAACAAACAAACAGAGATGAACAATACAATAACTGAAATGAAAGCTACACTAGAAGGAATCAATAGCACAATAACTGAGGCAGAAGAACGGATAAGTGACCTGGAAGACAGAATGGTGGAATTCACTGCTGCGGAACAGAATAAAGAAAAAAGAATGAAAAGAAATGAAGACAGCCTAAGAGACTTCTGGGACAACATTAAATGCAACAACATTCGCATTATAGGGGTCCCAGAAGGAGAATAGAGAGAGAAAGGACCAGAGAAAATATTTGAAGAGATTATAGTCGAAAACTTCCATAACATGGGAAAGGAAATAGCCACCCAAGCCCAGGAAGAGCAACAAGTCCCATACAGAATAAACCCAAGGAGAAACACGCTGAGACACATAGTAATCAAATCAAAACCCAAAGTTAGTAGAAGGAAAGAAATCATAAAGATCAGAGCAGAAATAAATGGAATAGAAGCAAAGAAAACAATAGCAAAGATCAATAAAACTAAAAGCTGGTTCTTTGAGAAGATAAGCAAAATTGATAAACCATTAGCCACACTCATCAAGAAAAAGAGGGAGAGGACTCAAATCAATAAAATTAGACATGAAAAAGGAGAACTTACAACAGACACCACAGAAATACAAAGCATCCTAAGAGACTACTACAAGCAGCTCTATGCCAACAAAATGGACAACTTGGAAGAAATGGACAAGTTCTTAGAAAGGTATAACGTTCCAAGACTGAACCAGGAAGAAATAGAAAATATGAACAGACCGATCACAAGTAATGAAATTGAAACTGTGATTAAAAATCTTCCAACAAACAAAAGTCCAGGACCAGATGGCTTCACAGGTGAATTCTATCAAACATTTAGAGAAGAGCTAACACCCATCCTTCTCAAACTCTTCCAAAAAATTGCAGAGGAAAGAACACTCCCAAACTCATTCTATGAGACCACCATCACCCTGATACCAAAACCAGACAAAGATACTACACAAAAAGAAAATTACAGACCAATATCACTGATGAATATAGATGCAAAAATCCTCAACAAAATACCAGCAAACAGAATCCAACAACACATTAAAAGGATCATACCCCATGATCAAGTGGGATTTATCCCAGGGATGCAAGGATTCTTCAAGATATGCAAATCAATCAATGTGATACACCATATTAACAAATTGAAGAATAAAAACCATATGATCATCTCAAGAGATGCAGAAAAAGCTTTTGACAAAATTCAACACCCATTTATGATAAAAACTCTCCAGAAAGTGTGCATAGAGGGAACCTACCTCAACATAATAAAGGCCATATATGACAAACCCACAGCAAACATCATTCTCAATGGTGAAAAACTGAAAGCATTTCCTCTAAGATCAGGAACAAGACAAGGATGTCCACTCTCACCACTATTATTCAACATAGTCTTGGAAGTCCTAGCCGTGGCAATCAGAGAAGAAAAAGAAATAAAAGGAATCCAAATTGGAAAAGAAGAAGTAAAACTGTCACTGTTTGCAGATGACATGATACGATACATAGAGAATCCTAAAAATGCCACCAGAAAACCACTAGAGCTAATCAGTGAATTTGGTAAAGTTTTAATGCACAGAAATCTCTTGCATTCCTATACACTAATGATGAAAAGTCTGAAAGAGAAATTAAGGAAACCCTCCCATTTACCACTGCAACAAAAAGAATAAAATACCTAGGAATAAACCTACCTAGGGAGACAAAAGACCTGTATGCAGAAAACTATAAGACACTGACAAAAGAAATTAAAGATGATACCAACAGATGGAGCAATATACCATGTTCTTGGATTGGAAGAATCAATATTGTGAAAATGACTGTACTACCCAAAGCAATCTGCAGATTCAATGCAATCCCAATCAAATTACCAATGGCATTTTTTACAGAACTAGAACAAAAAATCTTAAAATTTGTATGGAGACACAAAAGCAGCTCAATATTAAAAAAACAAACAACCGAATCCAAAAATGGGCAGAAGACCTAAATAGACATTTCTCCAAAGAAGGCATACAGATGGCCAAGAAGCACATGAAAAGATGCTCAACATCACTAATAATTAGAGAAATGCAAATGAAAACTACAATGACGTATCACCTCACACCAGTTAGAATGGGCATCATCAGAAAATCTACAAACAACAAATGCTGGAGAGGGTGTGGAGAAAAGGGAACCCTCCTGCACTGTTGGTGGGAATGTAAATTGATATAGCCACTATGGAGAACAGTATGGAGGTTCTTTACAAAACTAAAAATAGAATTACCATATGATCCAGCAATCCCACTACTGGGCATATACCCAGAGGAAACCATAATTCAAAAAGACACATGCACCCCAATGTTCATTGCAGCACTATTTACAATAGCCAGGTCATGGAAGCAACCTAAATGCCCATTGACAGACGAATGGATAAAGAAGATGTGGTACATATATACAATGGAATATTACTCAGCCATAAAAAGGAATGAAAGTGAGTTATTTGTTGAGACGTGGATGGATCTAGAGACTGTCATACAGAGTGATGTAAGTCAGAAAGAGAAAAACAAATATCGTATATTAATGCATGTATGTGGAACCTAGAAATATGGTACAGATTAACCAGTTTGCAGGGCAAAAGTTGAGACACAGATGTATAGAACAAACGTATGGACACCAAGGGAGGAAAACAGCGGTGGGGTGGGGATGGTGGTGTGCTGAATTGGGCGATTGGGGTTGACATGTATACACTGATGTGTATAAAATTGATGACTAATAAGGACCTGCTGTATAAAAAAAAAAGAAAAAGAAAAGTGATGCCTACTTCATAGTATTATTGTGAGCAATGATAGGTTGATCATGTAAACGTAACCATGCAGATTACAGGGTAAATGCTCCTTAAAGGTCAGTGATTAGGACTCTGCACGTTGATCATGAGGCATGTAATATCAACAGGTATTAGTGGATACACAATTGCACAGGATGCTCACAAGCCTGATATTTATAACTCAGAGACTGTCTAGCACTAAAATGTGCATAGTACAGATTGGTAAGGGAATAATCATTGACACTGGTAATGGGACGCTTTACTTTAAAAAGTGTATAGCCTCAGGAGTTCATTGAAATGGTATCTCCCTGAGTATCATTTAGAGTTTATATATATGTTGTTGAGTCTTTCCAGAGAGGTGTATAAATATTACAAAGCCAGACAAACTTCTTTTGACTTATTCCTTAGGTAAGAATTGTCAGTCCCTACCATGTTCAGCTCTGCCCAGACACAGGTGTGTTGCTTTATGAACTCAGTTCCATCATTACCTACAAGGCCACATAGAGAAAGAGGCTGGGATTAGTCTTGCTGTTCTAAGCTTGATATTCAGGAGACCAAAGGGGAACTCTGGAATACTTGCTCAGACCTCAAGCTGCATTTTCCCTTCTTAACTTTGACTCTGAGTTCAGATCCTAGGAGGCAGCTTCTACCTGGCTTTCTGGTTTTCATGTCAATTTTTCCTGAGACTATAGCTCAGTCCTGGACCCCAGCCATTGCTTTACGACCTGCCCATACATTTCTCCCCTCTTATCCTGATACCCAAACTATGCCACTGTCTCTCAGATGTTGATGAGATTCTGCTTTAAACCCCTGGACCAACAATAGATCCCTCTGGAACAACTATCACTGGCCCTCTGACAAATACCGCTACAGTCAGGAAGGCAGTAATAATTGTCACATTCGTTCTTTAATGTGGACCCCAGCCTAGATTAACCCTGCATTCCCCACATCACTTCAGACCCTGTTATTGGGACTACTGACCAGGCCAGCAAAATCTGACCAAACTGCTGGGTTATCCTTCCCTTCCCTTGCTTATTTCCACCTTCCTTTCCTTCTTTTCCTCCTGGCTCAGAAAGCCTCGTTCATGGCTGACAGGAAGAGAAGATTGGCATGGAATAAGAGAAAAGCAGATATTATAAAGAAGATGAGTGATAAGAATACTTTAGCCCTGGAATTGCAAATGCTATGCATAGGAAATGGAAAATAAAGTGATTCTGAAAGTTTAGCATGAGGGGGGAAATATAATTTCATAGAGGCACTATGGAAATTAAATGGGATTTAGCTATGCTTGAGTCCTGCCTCTTCCACTTACAGGTTAAATGACTTTGTGCAAGCTTAAGTTCTCTGAGTCTCAGTTTCCTCATGTATAAATTGGGGTTATAAAATGTTTATTTCATAGTGTTGTAAGGATTAAATGACATAAACCATGCAAAAATGCTCTGTTTTGGGGTGATAGCTGGACTGCCCATGACCATTCTTAGACTAGAGTTTGAAAAGTAATACCCTGTGGGCTGGATTTGGTTTAAAGATGTTTTGTTTGGCCTTGTATCGGGGATCCTTAAGACCACCCCCAGGAGGATTCACTAGGAGGAATTATAGGACTAAGCATATAGTCATATTCATGGCTCTGACTTTTTATGGCAAAGGATATACAGCCAAATCAGCAAAGGAAAAATCACATGGGGCAGGCTTCCCTGGTGGCACAGTGGTTAAGAATCCCCCTGTCAATGCAGGGGACACGGGTTCGAGCCCTGGTCCAGGAAGATCCCACATGCTGTGGAGCAACTAAGCCCGTGCACCATAACTACTGAGCCTGCACTCTAGAGCCCGCGAGCCACAACTACTGAAGCCCGTGTGCCACAACTACTGAAGCCCACGCGCCTAGAGCCTGTGCTCTGCAACGAGAGAAGCCACCTCAATGAGAAGCCCGCGCAGTGCAACAAAGAGTAGCCCCTGCTCTCAGCAACTAGAGAAAACCCGCGTGCAAGCGAAGACACAATGCAGCCAAAAAAAAAAAAAAAAAAAAATCACATGGGGCAAAGTCCAGATAAACCAGGCACAAGCTTTGAAGGGTCCTCTCCCATGGAGTCATACAGGACATGCTCAACTGCCCCAGCAATAAGTGATGACAACACATGTGAAATGCTGCCAACCAAGAAGCTCACTGGAGACTCAGTGCCCAAGTTTTTATTGGGGACAGGTCATGTAGGCAGCCTCTGCCAGGCACATACCAAAATTGCAGACTCCCAGAATGAAAGCAGGTGCTCGGCATAAGCCATATTGTTTGTACAAACAGTTTAGCCCAGTGAGTCCTTCTTATCAGTTCTGAGAATGCTGGGAACCAAATTCAAGTTCCCAGATGCCAGCCAAGGGCCAACCGTGTAGGTAGGAGGCCTTTCTAAGGAAAAACAGTTAGTCCTGCTATGCTAACTCTTTTTTTTGCACAAGCCTGCACGGGGTTTGCCCATGCGATATTCTTTCTTTCTCTCTCTTTCTCTCTCCCCCTCCCTCCCTCCCTCCCTCCCTCCCTCCCTTCCTTCCTTCCTTCCTTCCTTGCCATCCTTCAAAAGTTAAGAAATTTTACTCAGGATTTCCAACTTCTTGTGAAAAGTCAGATATTGTGGTAAGAATAGACCCATATGCCCACGTGGCAATAGTTGTTACTCCCCTTTAAATAAGGTTTAAATTAACCCCAGTCTTCACCACTGTCAATAGTCTTTCCTACAACTGAGTGCCAATTGCCATTTAATGCCATGCTTTTGTGACTCTGGCTATGGGCTGCTTAAACCAAGAGTGGTCAGTTGATCAGAGTACAAGAAAAAGGAGAGGCATGTGGAATACCACTGAGTCATGATAGTGAACAATAATGCAAAAGAGTCAAGTTCATGAATTCCTGCTGTTGAGGTCCCCACAAATGTCTCAAATCCAGAACTCCTCTCTGGTACCTCCTATTATAGCAATTACTTATGGGTATTTTTGAATTGATAGGACAACCTTTTCATTGTTATTTATAATAAGCCCCTTTAATTTAACTTGAATCAGTCTTTGTTCCTATCCACCTAAAGATTACTGACTGGAATAGTGATAATATAAAGAAGACATTACATATATTTTCAGTTACTACTTTGTAAATTGAAGTCATTATTATCATCAGTGCCAAGACTTGTTAGAGTGGACTAACATATATCAATAGGAAGGTAATAGATCCAATGAATATTCAAGTAGTTCTACTTATCAATGTATCCACTTATTTACTAACTTAACAAAGGTCTATTGAACACCTACCATGTGACAAGACAATGCTAGATATCAAAAGAAAATTTACCATTACATTCTAGCACCTAGAAAAGTACCAGGCATGGAGTTTGGATTTAATAAATGTCTCCTGACTTCATAAATAAAGTTCACCTATAAGGAGATCAAGAAACCCAAGGATAGAAATAATGAAAATAATTTTGTTTGGTATAAAAACGGGAAACGGCAAGTGATATTTTTACAGGTGTATGCTGCATGCCACCTAACCAGACAGATGTTCTAGATGGTGCTTTTTAAATTCTAGCTATAAAACTGGTACAGAGGCTAGTTACAGAGGATGAACTGAAACTATTCCAAGGTTCCATTTTACCAAAACCAGAGAATTTGAAAAATTCTTTACTTACCTCCATGATAATTTTATTCCTCAGAAGACTGAGGAAGCAGTTAGGGGAACTTATACTCTAATAAGTTAATTACTTATTACTAATAAGGAAAAACTGGTTAGTGAAGTATGTAAAAGCTACAAGAATATCAAGAAAAAGAAGTAGTGTCGTATTAGAGTTGGACACTGGGAGTAGAGTTTGAATTTATTAGCATTCTTTTAGTTGTAAGTGGCAGGAATCCAACTGAAATTGACTCAGGCACAGTTGGATGCAGGTTTTCAAATGAAGTCATCAGGAACCAGTATTTCTCTTTTGGTATTAATTGCTTTCCTTGTGTGCTGACTTCATTCTAAAGACAAGGTCACCTCTCGTAGTGGCAAGATGACCTCTAATAGCTCTGAGCTATGTCCTACAAGGCTAGCAACCTCATGAAAGAGAGCATCTCTTCCCCAATAGTTTCCAGAAAGTCAATTTGAGAATCATTAGACAGGCTTGTGTTATGGGCCCATCCCTAAACCAATTATGTGACCTGTATAGGGGCTGGGAATAGGTATATACCAGGAATATACTAGGTCTGAAACTGAGGAGGTAAAGTCAGCACAAATAGACTGAAAAGGAACAGTTCCATGAAGGAAAATTAAGGGTCCACTCTAAGAATTGGAGGTTCTGGGGATTCATTCATTCATTCATTCAACAACTATTTACTGAGTGCCTAATACGCATATGCCTATTTTAGATTCCAGGTATATATTCCAGTGAATAATATAGACAAAAATTCTTGCTCTATTGGACCTTGCATTCCAGTTGGGGTGAGGGAGAGAAACAATAAACAGCTACATTAATACACTATGTCATATTTCAGGTAGTTATATGTGCTGTGAAGGAAAATATCAGGCAAGCGGAATAGAGATTGCTGGGAAGAAAGGGTGCTGCAATTTTATGTAGGATTATCAGAGAAGGCCTCATTTGAGCCAAAGCAGATGAGGGAATGAGCTCTGTGGATATCTGCGTAGAGAGGGAGAGGGAAGAGCAGTGTACGTGTGGGTTTGTACCTGGACCTGGCACAGTGAGCCAGGGGAGGGTAGATGAGGTCAAAGATTGTAAAATATCTTGTAGGCTATTGACTCTGATTTTACCCCGAGTTGCGAGTTGCGAAGCCACTGGAGAGCTTGAGTAGGGTAGTGACATGATCTAGTTGACATTTAAAAATGTTGATCAAAGGGAGAGAGCTGGAGATTAGGTAAGAGATTAGTGCAATAATCCAGATTAGAGATATTAATGGTTTAGAACAAAATGATAACAGTGGACCTGGTTTAAAGAGGTCAGATCCTGGAAATATTTTGATGGCAGTGAACTGGGGGGAGGGAGACGTGAGAGAAAGTATCAAGGATAACTGAGATTTTTGACTAGAGTGATTGGAAGGCTGGAATTGTCATTCACTGAAATGCAGAAAACTGTGGGAGCAATAGGTTTGTAGGAGAACAGGAGTTCCATTGTAGACATATTAAATTTGAGATACTTTTATGATTCAAAGTGGAGATGTTGATAGGCAGTTGAACGTATGAGTGTGGGATTCAAGTGAGAGTCCCTGGCTGCAGAGTTATTAGTATATAGATGGTATTTAACACCATGAGACTGGATGAGACCACTTAAGGAGAGAGAGTATGAAGATAAGAGTTCCAAGAATCAGGTGCTACTTCAATGTTTAGATGTCAGGGTAATGATAAGGAATCAGCAAAGGAAACTGAGGCTGAGAAGAAGCAGCCAGTCTAGATAAGAGGCAATCTAAGAGAATGAGATATCCTGGAAGTGAAGGGAATAAAATGCTTCAAGGAGAAAGAGATCACTCTGTCAAATGAAGGATAGTCAAGTGAAAATAAGGATTGACCTTTGGATTTAACTACATGGAGGCCTTGACATGAGCAGTTTAAATGGTGTAAAGGTGAAAAAACCTTATTGGAGTCTGTTCAAGAGAGAATGAGAAGAAAGGAATTTGGAGACTACAAATATTAAAAACAACAACACAGTTTATTTCTATGTGTTTTGCAATAAGAAGGAGCGGAGGAATGGGGTAGTAGCTAGAAGAAGATATCGAGGTTTTTTTTTTTTTATGAGAGAAATTTATATGTTGATAGAATGATCCAGTGGGGAGAGGAAACCGATGATGTAGGAGAGTGAAGGCAGAATTGATGGAGCAATGTTCTTGAGGAGACTTGCAAAAACAACAGATGTCTACTACAAAAACATATGGGAGATTTCAGAAAAACAGATTTCTAAAAGCCCAGAGTAAAGATAACTATGATTTTATGACCAACATCATTTAAAATGGACAAAAGATTAAGAAGAATGAGAATGCCTGAGGGGTGGAATTCTGATGGAATGGAGAATTCTGGCTTGAATCTAAATTTTGATAACCACTGGCATTCAGACATGCTTACATGTGTAGTATCAGGGCCCAAGTCCTCCATTATTGTGCACGAGGGGAAAAGGAGTCTCCTGGGGAAGAATTCATTCTGAAGGAAGAGAAAGTAGGGCTCTTAAGTTTGGACCAAAAACTGGCCAGATGGGCGGGAAGATCAGTACAGCATGATGTCTGTCTCTCTGATTTTAGCTTCTGACCCAGCCTCTATAAAGCCATGTTAGAGTCCTAGGGAGAGGGGAATACAAGAAATGAAAGCTCTGTTTCAATAAATTATGTAAGATACTAGGACCACAAGACAAGCCTATTCTGTGGCTCCTCTGTTGATGTTAACACGCAAAGGAGAGAAGCCTTGATCCTGCTCTGGTGCAGCCTGGCCTCAGTGATTTAAAGACTCTAAAAACTGCCCCGCCCCCCAACTTTAACATTCAGTGAGCCTGCAGTGGAGACCAGCCCTGTCGGCTGTGGTAACAACAGAGGCCTCTTCACTCTGCAACAGTGGGAACCAGTCTTAAGAGCGGGAGAGATTTTAATAGTTTGTAGCTTTGGAAAACAATACCTCTAGCGTGGATATCACCTGCCGCTGTGGCAGTGGTTGGGCACTATCAAGCAACTTCATGGGAAGCAGAGGCTTTGGCAGCAGGTGTCACCAAAGGGGGCCAGGGTAGGAGAGAATCATGGCAGACACAGGTGGTAACTGACATGACTTGTTTATGAGCGCATGTGTCCTACCGATGAGCTTCCTAAAGGCAACTGGTTGATACTTTGAGAGTAGCTAGAAGTCCCACAATAGAGAGGTAGGGTGAAATCAGAAAAAATACTGTTTATTATTGTTAATATGGTTTCGTTTTATCCATAGGTTGGTGTGCCTAGGGAAACATAGGTTACAAGAAATTACAATCACATATAAAGCTGATAAGGAAGAAAAAAACCAAACACGTGTGTCTGAAGGGAATGTGCTCTGTTGAGATATATGCTGATGATAGAAAGAGGCATGCACAACCACCACGCATATGAAGGAAAAGACTCAGGAAGGAGAGAGCCCAGAACTGGCTGAAGGTGAGGATAACAAAAACAATTCAGTTAAAAAAACAACAACATTATGTATGGAGTAAGAAAATGATGTAATGCTGACAGATGGCAGAGAAAGTATAACTACTTAACTGTTGCTTTACTTCTTCTTCTTTTTTTTTTTTAATAAAGAAAATGGCCCTCAAAGGGGGAGTTGGAAAACATAACTAAGCAGGAACTGATTGGATAGTATGACTATGAGAGATCCTCCTCATTATTCCTACTTTTCTATTTTCTGAAAATTTTAGAATGAGTATTATTTTTTTTACTTAGAAAAAGATTCTTAACATTTTATTGAAAACAAGGAGTTAAAATTAGGCATACGTAAAAGACTTAGAGTTCAAATCAATGCTGTAGATAATGCCAGGTCCACAATTCCAGATGAATTATATCCTTAGGTCCTGAGAGAGCACAGATGTGATGATGGGGCAAGAGCTGATGGTCCTTAAGGCGTGAGAACAAGCAAAGTTGCCAATAGATTATATCTAATGATTTTTAGTTTATAAAGCAACTGTATATGACTAATATTACCTACTATTACCTGCTACATGCTAGGCATTGTGCTAGACCAGGGGTTGGCAAACTATGGCCCGCAGGCCAGTTTTAGCTCACTGCTTGTTTTTGTGCTAAGAATGGTAAATTTAATGGTTTGAAATAAATCAAAAGATTTCATGTCATGTAAAATTTATGTGAAAATCAAACTTCAGTGTCCATAAATAAAGTTTTATTAAAACACATCCACACCCATTTGTTTATATATTGTTTATGGTTGCTTTCATTCAACAGTGGCAGAGTTGGGTACTTGTGACAGAGGCTTATGACCTGCAAAGCCTAAAATATTTACTATTTAGTCTTTTACAAAAAAAAAAGAAAAAATCACCAATTCCTAGGCTAGATGTATAACAGATGTTACCTGGTGTTATCTCTAATCCATGGCATCCATGAGCATTTGTATTTCTTTACTCTCCAGGTCCTTCCCAGAGAGGTGGGCTGGGTAACCACTATTATCTCCGTGATAAAATGGAAGCTTAGAGCACTTAAGTGACTTGTGCAAGGTTACACAGCTCCTGTGGGACTTATGTTGGTCTTCTGTTCACAAAGCCCACACTTTTTTTTAATTTAATTTTTTTAATTTAATTTTTTTAATTGAAGTAGAGTTGATTTACAATGTTGTGCCAGTCTCTGCTGTACAGCAAAGTGACTCAGTTATACACATATGGACATTCTTTTTTATATTCTTTTCCATTATGGTTTATCACAGGATATTGAATACAGCTCCCTGTGCTCTACAGTAGGACCTTGTTGTTTATTCATTCTGTATATAATAGCTTACATCTGCTAATCCCACACTCCCAGTCCTACCCTCCCTCCTTGGCAAATCTGTTCTCTATGTCTGTGAGTCTGTTTCTGTTTTGTAGATAGGTGCATTTGTGCTATATTTTATTTTATTTTTTTATTCTATTTATTTATTTTTGGCTGCATTGGGTCTTTGTTGCTGCGTGTGGGCTTTCTCTAGTTGCAGCGAGCAGGGGCTACTCTTCGTTGCAGCACGTGGGCTTCTCATTTCAGTGGCTTCTTTTGTTGTGGAGCATAAGCTCTAGGCACACGGGCTTCAGTAGTTGTGGCATGCGGGCTCAGTAGTTGTGGCTCCCAGGCTCTAGAGCACAGGCTCAGTAGTTGTGGCGCACGGGCTTAGTTGCTCTGCGGCATGTGGGATCTTCCCGGACCAGGGATCAAACCCGTGTCCCCTGCATTGGCAGGCGGGTTCTTAACCACTGTGCCACCAGGGAATTCCTGTGCCATATTTTAGATTCCACATATAAGTGATATCATATGGTATTTGTTTTTCTCTTTCTGACTTACTTAGTATGATAATCTCTAGTTGCATCCATGTTACTGCAAATGGCATTAATTCGTTCTTTTTTATGGCTGAGTAGTATTCCATTGTATATATGTACCACATCTTCTTTATCCATTTATCTGTTGATGGACATTTAGGTTGTTTCCATGTTTTGGGTATTGTGAATAATGTTGCTATGAACAAAGGGGTGCATGTATCTTTTTGAATTATAGTTTTGTCTGGATATATGACCAGGAGTGGGATTGCTGGATCATATGGTAATTCTATTTTTAGTTTTCTGAAGAACCTCCAAACTGCTTTCCATAGTGGCTGTACCAGCTTACATTCCCACCAACAGCATAGGAGGGTTCCCTTTTCTCCACATCCTCTCCAGCATTTGTTATTTGTAGACTTTTTAATGATGGCCATTCTGACCAGTGTGAGGTGGTACCTCATTGTAGTTTTGATTTGCATTTCTCTAATAATTAGTGATGTTGAGCATCTTTTCATGTGCCTACTGGCCATCTGTATGTCTTCTTTGGAGAAATGTCTATTAAGGTCTTCTGCCCGTTTTTCAATTGGGTTGCACAAAGCCCACACTTTTTATACCACACCATAGAGCTAGAAGACTAGGAAGATGGCCAGATGTTTCACTTTTTTTTTTTTTTTAGTGGAGAAAAGAGTACTCCAGAAATTGTGTTCTAGTGAGTTTCATTTTAAATTTCAGAAAATATTTAAATAAATTGCTAAAAGAGTGGCTATAAAAGGAAAAGAAAATATTCACTGAGAATACATTCCTGCTTTGATCATATTTCTTTACTATAAAACATTTCAGATAATATTTATGTATTAAGGTATAAGAGAAATCAAATTATAAAGAAGGGTTCTTATTTTTGCATACTGCTTTACAGTTTTTTGAAGCACCTTTACATGTACTATTTTATTTGAGACCACAACTCTGTCAGTTTAGCAAGGCAGTGATTGCGAGCCCCATTTTGCAGATGAAGCTCAGAAACGTTAAATGGCTTGTCTAAAGTCATAAAAGTAATCAGTGACAGAGCTAGGGCTTGAACCCAGGTCTTCTGACGTCCAGTTCAGTGTTCAGGACATAATAAAATAGCTAATGCTTACTGCATTCTTAATTTGTGCCGGGAACTGCTCTAAATACTTTACCCATATTAACTTATTTGAGTTTTGCAATGACACTGTGAACTATGTTCTATTATTACTACTCCCATTTTATCGATGAGAAAACTGAGGCATAGAGTGATCTAGTCACTTGCTCAAGACCACAGTGTATGGTAGGTGGTAGAGCCAGGATTTGGCTTTAGAGCCACAGGGCTTAACCACCACTCTATTTCCTCCTGGGGCATCTGACACTGTCCTATGATATCACTCTGGACCAATAGCAAACTTGCACGCTGGATGAAAATGCAGTTAGGTGACTACATTGTCTGCAGAATAACGATACTAAGAGTAGTGATTAAAGGTTTGTAGTATCCTGAATGGGAGTTCCTCAGAGGAAAGGGATTTGTAGTGAAGCCTTAAATTGTTTGTTCCTTTTTTGCCTATCGTGTTGTATTGCAGGTTACAAATGCAGGAAGTCGATTTACAGGCTGTATTATCTGATTTTAACTAAGTAATCCTCTCAAAATAAGAGTGTTGCCTGAAAGGATCCATACAAAGAAACTGTGTGTGTTGAGCCGTTTATACTAATAGATACATGTGCATATTTTGCATATTCTAATAATGCAAGCACAATCAATTAATGAGGTGATGGCAGGGCCACTACTTGTAAAGTGAGAGGGAATCCTTTGTGAGCTGAAGTGAGATAAAGCAATTGATAATCTAAGCAGATCTATCATAGGTAGTCTCATTGCTCTCTCTAGAAATATAAGTAATATTATACAAAATGATAGAAAATCATTAATAATAAAAATAATTTTGGAGTCAAAACGGTTGGTGACCACTGACCTACACACACAAAGTCAAGCTGAACCCTTGGGCAATGAGCTGGATGACTGAGTTCAGTAAATACCAGGAACATTCAGACAGTCACATGTTTGGGGCTTGTTCATATGATCCATACAATTTCTATTGTCCTGTTTGTTTTGCAAGTGTAACACAATGTGTAATTCAGGTATTGTAAGCAACTCCCTACAAGTTATTTGCAATCATTGTAAGCCGGTGGTTCACAGAGTATGGTCCCAGGACCACCAGCATTAGCATCACCCGGCAACTAGTTAGAAAGGCAAATTTTCAGACCCCACGCCAGATTCACCAAGAGAGAAGCTCTGGGTGTGGCAACAATCTGTGGTTAAACAAGCTGTCCAGGTGATTTTGTTCATAATTTGAGAACTGTGTATTGCATGTATCTAGAACAGTTAAATTAGAAATACCTGGAAGGATAGGGAAACCTTTTTTAACGCTCAAAGCTAATGAGTATTGGATAAAGGCCACTTAAAGTGAATCTACTTAAATCACAGTTTTACAGTCTTGGTGTTCAAAGTAAGGTCCAGAGACTAACCGTATCAGCACTCGTGGGAGCTCGTTAGAAATGCAGAATCTGGGCCCCTCCTCCAATCTAACTGAATCATACGCTGCAGTTTAACAAGACTTTCAGGTGATTCCTATGCACATTAATATTTCAGCCGCTGTGTTACAGGAAATAGTTTTTTATACGTTTGGGAATTAACTTTTAAAATGTTGATATTTTGGCTTGTCTTTTGGACAAAAATTGTATGACAGTATGATACAGCCTTGTTCCCCACTTTATGTCTGACTTTTGTGGTACTATCATAACTTTTGTAACAAAAATAATTTGAGGGCTTCATTATTTTCCAAAGGCTTCTTTTAGTCTTTGATAATCAAATCATTGTCTTTTGAAGTGCTTATCATCATCCCTGCTTATTTTCTCTCAGTACATGCATATCAGGTCTAACGTCTCCCTTTTCCGTGGCTTTTATGTGACCCAGCAGTTTTCCAACATTATGTTCACTGACTTTATGAAACATACCTTGTTTTTAAAAAATTCACAGTCCACTTTCGATTTGATTTCCATTACATTTGTGGATGTTTACATACAATATTCAGAGAAGAGCTGCCTGACAAGCTCTTTGACAGGATGGGTGGGGATGGAAGCTAGTATAAAGCTGAGGATGTTTGGGTGAGGATGAACTTTATAAGCAAGGTCATTAGCTGATTATGTCCATATCATGATAACTATTGCTTTCTCCGGTAACCTCATAACTGGGATGGTGGGATAATGGAAAACCAGCTAACAATGATCTGGATGTTAAGGGTGATTATCTCTGGGCAGTAAAAGTCCAGGTAATTTTTATTTCCTTCTTTGTGCTTATCTGTATTTTCTAAAATTTATGCAATGAATGCATGTTATTTTTGCAACCAGAAAAACTCTTTTTATAAAAAATTATGTATACTTGCTACTTTGCAATTTTTTTTTATAAATTTATCCATTTATTTATTAATTTTTGGCTGTGTTGGGTCTTTGTTGCTGCGCGTGGGCTTTCTGTAGTTGTGGCGAGCGGGGGCTACTCTTCAATGCGGCGGTGCATGGGCTTCTCATTTTGGTGGCTTCTCTTGTTGCAGAGCAAGGGCTCTAGGTGCACGGGCTTCAGTAGTTGTGGCACGAGGGCTCAGTAGTTGCGACTCGTGGGCTCTAGAGCACAGGCTCAGTAGTTGTGGCGCATGGGCTTAGTTGCTCCGCGGCATGTGGGATCTCCCGGACCAGGGATCGAACCCATGTCCCCTGCTTTGGTGGGTGGATTCTAAACCACTGTGCCACCAGGGAAGTCCCAGAAAAACTCTTATTATTTAACATTTTAAACTGAGGTATAATTTACATTCAGTAAAATGCGCAGAGATCTTAAGTGTTCAGTTTGAATTGTTCAGTAAAATTGTATACACCCATGTAATCACCACTCCAAACAAGATAGGTAGGAACTATTTCCAACACCCAAAATGTTCCTTTGTGCCCTTTCAAACCAGAAATTACCTTCATATAGCACTCCTCCTGTGATATACACACTGCCTCTAAGGCCGTCTAACCTCTAGAGTGGTTTCAATGTGCTACTCTGGAACAGCACACTATATCCAGGTTTTAGCAATTACACATTTTTGTTGGCCTCAAGCATAGAACTTAAGTATACAGAGGTAGTCAATGCTGCATTCTGCATTTCTTTCCATAAACTTCCCTTTATGTGTTTCTAACTCATACTCTAAGTAGAAAATGAGAAAAAATGTTTTCCTCCCATAATTTCCCCTCCCCCACAGTCATTCATTTTTCTTTTTCTTCCTGCTTTGAAACAGCTACATAACTGCCCTGCCACCAGAAGATTCCGTTATGATGAAAGCTTTGTCCTTGCCAAGGCAGAATTAACTAGAGCTTGCTTGCCAGTGTCTAGGAGAGGAAGAGGTGTGTCACACCCCTCTCTCCCATACCAGGCCCCACCAGTGCCCACACCTGCCTCTCAAACATCTCTTTCTTATTGCTCTCGTTTATGGTAACAATAAAAACAGTAAAAGTAATGAGGTTAAAAGATGCTAAAGTTCAAAACACGCAAAGGACTTTCATACCAGTTACCTCATTTTGTTGGGCTCCCCTGCAATACCCCTTGAGTTCTGTGGGGAAATACCAGTATTCATTAATTAATTCTTTTGTTTATTCCCACAACACATATTTATATATGGAAGATACTATGTGCCAGGTGAAATACTAGGCACTAAGTAACAGTGGCAAAAAAGGAATAGTCTCTCACAAAGCTTATTGTCCACTGGGGAAAACAGATGAGTAAATAGGTAGTTATGACTCAGGAGCATATTGAACAATTTATGTAGAAGCATATTGAGCCCAGGCTAATTATGATACTGCAAAGTTGGAAACAACCTGTCTTAGCCATAAGAAGATGTTAAATTACTGTGCAGCTGCTTAATGGAATGTTTTGTGGCCATTAAAAGTTATTTTTTGGAAGATACATTTGAGGATATATATTAATAGACGTGTTGCTTTTATAATCAGATTTTAAAAATTGTAAGCTAAAAAACACAAGATTGTAGCAAGCGTGCTAGGGTACTAGCCAGCAGCTAGGGATGATAATAATTTATCTACAACTACACCTTATGTTAAAGTATACTTTCTAAAACACATTTAAAGGCTCCCTTATAATTTTTCTTTTAATAGGTTGTCTATAGTTTGCTTTTTTGTTTTAAAACCTAATATTTAAAGAAGAGTTTAAAAATATATACCTATTCATGTATATTCATATAGCTGTTCATAGGGCTTTCATTATTTCACTTCATCTCATCAATAATCCTGTGAGTTCAGTTATTTCCCCCTTTTTGCAGGGGGAAACCAAGGCTCATTGATGTTGGAGAACTTAACCAACATTACCGAGTTAGCAAGCGGCAGAGCCAGAACTCCAATCTAGTTTTTTTTTAAACTCCAAATCCAGAGTTTCCTGCATTTTACATAGGTACCTTACTCATATTATTTACATCCCAGCGGTCCCCAGACATTTCTATTTGAACTAGCATAATATAACTACTCGTGCTCTTTCTTTTAAAATTAATTAATTAATTTTATTTTTGGCTGCGTTGGGTCTTAGTTGTGGCACGCAGGATCTTTGCTGCGGCATGCGGGATCCTCTGCTGCGGCGCATGGGCTTCTCTCTAGTTGTGGCACACGGGCTCCAGAGCTGGTGGGCTCTGTAGCTGCGGAACGCAGGCTGTCTAATTGTGGCCCGCGTGCTCAGTAGTTGGGGCTCATGGGCTTAGTTGTCCCACAGCATGTGAGATCTTAGTTCCCTGACCAGGGATCGAACCTGTGTCCCCTGCATTAGAAGGCAGATTATTAACCACTGGACTACCAGGGAAATCCTACTATTCGTGCTCTTAAATTTATTTTCATTGTTGCTTTTAAGAACTAATTATTGAAATAATTTCAAATACTTAAGTGCACAATATAGAACCAACATATCAGTGATTCTACCTCATCTTTTATTTTTTAAAGTATTTTCTTGATTATAATAGTAAAAACTATTTGTGTAGAACTTTTTAAAATGAGGATTATTCTGTCATACCAGTTTTTAAAACTTTTTTCCCCCTTAATGTGATGGGTCTGCCATATAGTTTTTTCAAATTAAATGTTTAAATTTTTATCAAAATAATACATGCATGCAGATTGAAATAGTCCAATAGTATGATTAAGCCTATATGAAAAAGAGCAGTCCCTCGTCTATTCCCCCCGAGTCCTGATTACCATTTCCAACAGATAACTTCTTTTATCCAGTATATCCCTTGATAATCTGAAATAACACGTGAATACTATTTTTTTCCTTCTTTCTTTCCTTCCTTCCTTCTTCCCTCCCTCCCTTCTCCCTCTTTCTCTCTCTTTTTCTTTCTCTCTCCTTTTCTTTCTCTTTCTTTCTTTCTTTCTTTCTTTCTTTCTTTCTTTCTTTCTTTCTTTCTTTCTTTCTTTCTTTCTTTCTTTCTTTCTTTCTTTCTTTCTTTCTTCTCTTTCCTGGTGATCTAAGTTACTCATGTTATCATCCTTCTTCAGCTTTGAGAACCTCCTTTAGTATCTCTTTAGTATCTCATTTAGTCCTTAAAACAACTCTAAATGGTAAGAACCAATTATATCCCCATTTCACAGATGGAAAAATTGAGGCACAAAGATTTACTCAAGTTCAATTAGCTAGTATATAGTAGAGTTGGGAATTAACAGGGTCTGGAGATCTTAAAGAGTATGTTATGCTGCAGATGAAAATGTTAAATAACAGATGAAAAAAGTAATTTTCTAGAGTCAGCTAGTAGATAAGGGGGTCAGAGTAAAACCTTGATCCCAAGTTGTTTTTTTTTTAACTCTATGTCTAAAATGTTCTTCAGATTACTACACAAGATGGCTGTCAGCACTGAAGTTCATAGTAGACCAGTTAGACACCTCAGGAGCATCTGCTAGGGATCCTGCTCTCCTGACATGGCTGTGATCAATGCATTTGTATGTAAATCTTCAATTCCGTCTGCAACTGTTTTCTTAGAATAGATTTTTAGAAGCTATATTATTGGATTAAAAAGATATGAGGAAATAATATTTTTAAGGATTTTATACAATTTCCTGAACAATTTGTCAGAAATATTGTTTCAATTTAAACTCACCCATGGAATAGGAACCACACCACTGAAACCACTGATGTGTGCGCGCTCTCTCTCTCTCTCTTGTTTTTAATTCACAGGTGGAAAATCGAAGTTTACCTTTTACAAATTTTGCAAAAATTAGATAGAGCACTTTTTTGGCACTTACCAGTCATTAGTACTTCTTGTTTTAAAAATATCTTTCATAGTTTTTATGAGTAAGAAATTAAAAATAAACCAGAACAAATACTAAAATGTTTCTCTGGCTCACAGAAAAGGCTTTCTCCTCAATTGTGTTCATCTAAAGACTTCTAAGGCTTTGCAAACTGAAGTCAAAATAATGCAGTGAAATATAAAAACATAAAAATCCTCCAATTCAGCCAACCTAAGATTTCCCCTTTTTCTTCTAGCAGGTTCCAGTGTTTACAGTCTATATTTCTTTTAAAGAATAAATTCCCATGAAATGTTTCTTACTACAATAATTACTACCAAGTATCCTGTAAAATTTCTAGACTTCTGACTGCTAATAGTTTATTAGGTAAAGCCCAGTGTTTATTGATAAAAAAATTCTTTGGCAAAGCAGCCATGGGTGGCTTAAACAAAAGGGAGCAAGTATTTGACTTGAATGAATAAAAATTACCTGAGTAACTTCTGGCAGTTCCATAAATGGTTATTTTTGAATTGTGAAGACCTGACCAGAAGGTCAAGAAACAGCTGGAGGCACTAAAAGGATTTTTCCAGAAGGAGGGTCCTTAAGGAGAATATTGTCCATGGATGAATGCCACTTTTCCAAACAGTGAGCGATCTGAGTCTGGTTGGTAGGATCCAAATTTCCCCCCAGTGACTTGGCCTAGTGGTCTCCCACCTCTTAGGAGATCCTGGAGATGTGTATTGTAGGGTGTGTCTTAGGCGTCACCGAGACAAAGCCCCCATTCAGCTCGTCACCCTGGTGACTTCAGCCAGACTCATAAATGCAGCAGGTGTGGCTGCATTTATGAAACTGACCCCCAGAAAAGACTTTTCTTCTTGCTAAAAATAACTTTTCTTGCACTAATCAGCACATGGAGGGTGCTTAGTAAATATAAACAGCATATTCTTTTTTTTTAAAATAGATCTTTATTGGAGTATAATTGCTTCACAATACTGTGTTAGTTTCTGTTGCACAACAAAGCGAATCAGCCATACGCATACACATGTCCCCATATCCCCTCCCTCTTGCGTCTCCCTCCCACCCTCCTTATCCCACCCCTCTAGGTCATCGCAAAGCACCAAGCCGATCTCCCTGTGCTATGCTGCTGCTTCCCACCAGCCAACTATTTTACATTCGGTAGTGTATATATGTTGATGCGACTCTCACTTCACCCCAGTTCGCCCTCCCACCCCATGTCTTCAAATCCATTCTACGTCTACCTCTTTATTCCTGCCCTGGAACTAGGTTCATCAGTACCATTTTTTTTTTTTTTTTTAGATTCCCTATATATGCGTTAGCATACGGTATTTGTTTTTCTCTTTCTGACTTACTTCACTCTGTATGACAGACTCTAGGTCCATCCACCTCACTACAAATAACTCAATTTCGTTTCTTTTTATGGCTGAGTAATATTCCATTGTATATATGTGCCACATCTTCTTTATCCACTCATCTGTTGATGAACACTTAGGTTGGTTCCATGTCGTGGCTATTGTAAACAGCATATTCTGAAAGGATTTCAAGACACAGAGAGTATCAAGAAAAGTAGCTTGGACTACATTTTTTAAATAGGTGGATAGAGGGCTTCAATGCATTGCTATAAACCAAGTATTTCAGCTGTATTTGCCAGTGGCCTGCCTGGGTTATTGAGAAAGTTCCCTGATAATTGAAAACAGAGGGTTAAGAACTTGAGCTCTGGAATCTGACAGACATGGATTGAATTCCAGTTCCACCACGTACCAGCAGCAGGCTCTTCAGTAAACTGCTCAGTCACTTTGTTTATTTTGTTCATTCATATAAAATGGGGCCTATAGGTATGAATACCTCACAGAGCCTTTGTTAAGATCAAATGAGAGAAAGTACGTAAATGTTTAACATACTGCCTGGCAAGTAGTGGGCTCAGTAAGTGTTTGGTGCAATTATCTCAGCCAAATCTAAATCATTATGTCTGTCAGTCTACATCCATTTATGAAGATTGCTATATGATTACTCAAAACTATAGCCTTCTTAAAAATTGAAGTATAGTTGATTTACAATATTGTGTTGGTTTCAGGTGTACAGCAAAGTGATTCAGTTTTATATATATTATATATTTTCAGATTTTATTTTATTGTCCATTATAGGTTATTACAAGATATTGAATATAGTTCCCCATGCTATACAGTGAATCTTTGTTGCTTATCTATTTCATATATAGTAGTGTGTATCTGTTAACCCCATACTTCTAATTTATCCCTCCCCCACCCCACTTTCCCCGTTACTCAACCATAAAAAAGAATGAAATAATGCCATTTGCAGCAACATGGATGGACCTAGAGAATATCATACTAAGTGAAGTAAGTCAGACAGAGAAAGACAAATATTATATGATATCACTTATATGTAGAATCAGAAAAATAATACAAATGAATCTATTTAAGAAACAAACAGACTTACAGACATAGAAAACTATGGTCTTTTAAATACCAAGAGAGACATGGGAGTGACTCAGATGACTTCCTGAGAGAAACGACAGAAATAAATATTTTTTGCTTGTCTCTTTGAAAATAACAAGTCATAAATCTCAGCTTGTGAATCGCCACCCTGGAGTCCAAAGTGGTGGACACTCCAAGCTGTAGGACAGAGAAACCCAGCTTAGCAAGAATCAAAGCGGCGGTTTACAAAGCTTCCCTCAGAGTGGGTGGTTCTTGTTTCTTCCCTGGATTACATTATCACTGACCAACCATGAAGAAAAAGTCCTCAGAGTTTAAAAATGTAACATAATAGTGTTAATGATTTTAAAAAGCAGGCAACAGCAGCAGAACAAGTTGGTTTGGATCAAACTGACAGGGATGGATTCCCCAAAAGTCTTGTTCATTTCATTTCATTTCATTATTTGGAAATTTTTACATTTTCGCATTCTTTTTTAGTCTTCCTAGCTGTACCCCTCAGATGGAGGTGAAAGAGCAAGGAATATATGGCAGGAGGGCAAAAGGGGAGGAATCTACCAATGAAATGGAAAGGCCCTTTGGGATGATTCTTGTTTATTTTACAGAGGGACTTGGGTAAAGCTGACATATATGTTCCTGATCTCCCTCAAAAGACCGAGTCAGATAGGAAGAGTCCTGCCTATCTGTGATTTTTTTGCTTTGGCTCCAGGTCATTTGTTTTTGACTCATCCAACAGCCCTGACAGAATGAAGGAATAAGAATGAAGACGTGAGAAACTCTCTCTCTTCCCTGCTTAGATATGAGCATGTGGAGTAAATGTAGGTTAGGATGACAGTCAGAGATCTTCAACATTTATGGGCTGTGCAGTGACGCACAACACTGCAGGCCTAGTTTGAATTTACATGCCCAAACAACCCTAGGTTTACTAAGGCAGTTCCATTTTTTACCTTGAACCATTGTTACCGAATGAAACTTGGGTTCGCTCGCCCGCTGTGCGGCAAAACCAATTTACTGACACCTAGCTGTGGTGAAGAAAAATATGGCGTTTATTGCAGGCACCAAGCAACGTGTATGGGTGGTTGATCCTCAGAAGACCCCAACTCCCCAGTGGCTTTCAGGCAAGGATTTTAAAGACAGTGTTAGGAGAAAGGGTCATAGGATGCATGATGAGCTTGTGCGTGGACCTTCTTCTGCTTGGCTGGTGGTGGGGTAATACGGTGATGTTTTGAGAATCTCCACCTCCAACCATTCTGGAGTCTACGTGCTTGTGGTCAGCTTGTAGTCACCATCCTCTACCAGGTGGGGGGAGAGGAGGTTCTTAGTTTCCGTAGAACAACTCAAAGATATGTATCAGGTTGTCATCTGTATCCCTTTAGGAGGAACTAGGCGTCCTGTGACTCTTGTCTTGATCGTTAACTGCTTGAGCCTGCTCTTTGGAACTCAGGGAAGACCTAGGATACTAGAGCCCTTTTTCTTTTCTACAAATAAGAGACAGAGGGCCCAGAGGGACTTTTGAGCCCAAGAAGTTCCCACAGGCTCCTGCTCGGTTTCAATCCCTCCCTTTTTTTTGATACTCCTCAATCTTGAGGGGGAACAGGTACAGGACAGGAAAGGGAATAAAGTTTTGGATAGAGAGGTTAATCATAAAATTGGCACAGGAACTAGTTTTTAGGGAGACTCAGTTTCACAGTAACTGTGTTGTTGGGGAGAGAAATCTTAAATATGCATAAAACAAATCGCAAGTACCATGTTGAGGTGCAGTGTAGCCTAGTGGTTACCAGCATGGACCCTAGAGTCAGACTTCCAGGGTTCAAATCCAGTTACTGGCTGTATAGCTTTTGGCAAACTATTCAACATCTTAGTGCCTCTGTTTTCTCATCTGTAAAATGGGGATGATAATATTATCTACCTCTTAGAATTGTTGTGAAGATGGAATGAATTAATACACGCAAAGCACTTAGAATAGATTAGATCTTTGATAATCTGACATATGTACTTGGCATATATTATTTTTGAAGTCTTCATAACAACCCTCTAAGTAGGTATTATGAACTCCATTTTACAGATGGAAACTACTAACCTTTGGGGTCTGAAAGACCTTGATTTGAATTCTACCTCTGAGATGTTTGGCCTGGTCGAGATATTTAAAAATAACTGAGCTGATAGTCAGGGGATAATGCCTACCTCCCAGTATTCTGCTGTAATTGCATGAGTTGACCAACATAAAGCACTTTGCACCATGCCTGGCAAATATTAGCAAGCCTGCTGCATTGCCCATCTCTAGAAAATATTTTTCCTATTATATTTTAGGTAAATGGGATCCCAATTTGATTTCCAATACAGAAATCCTTACTTAATCATATTCAACCTCTTTTGAATAGTTTTTAGTGAAGAAAAACTCATTACTTCACTAAGCGGCCTATTATTTTTTGAGGACTTTTAATTGTTAGGAGGTTCTTTATTGTGCTGAACTGAAATCTGTCTCTATAGATTTCATGAACCCACTGAGCCTAGTTCTACTCTTTTGGTTGGCACAGAATGAGTCTAGTATTTGATCTTCACAGTCCTTACATGGGTGGGGAGGGGAAGGCATGGGCCAAGGATATCTCTGCATAGATTTCAGGGCTCTGTGAACTTAGGTGGGGAAAAAAAATGACATCTTTATTTTCACTTATCTGTAACTAAATTTAGATTTCCTTCAATTATGTACGGAGGCAACAAACCTCAGTAGTTCTTAACAGTCTCCATGACTTTATTGACAACAGAAATCACACATATCTTCATATCACATTCCAGTTGTTCCAGAAATCTTGAAATATCATTGACAGCATAACTTTGCAATTTCAGAGGTTATTAAGCCTGTTGCTACTTCTTGTTATTTATTGTGCTAATAAAAAAAATCATATACATTGTTGTATCACAAACTTGTTTTATTTATTTGTTTGTTTGTTTTTTGACCATGCCTCACAGCATGCGGATCTCGGTTCCCCGAACCCGTGCCCCCTGCAGTGGAAGCATGGAGTCTTAACCACTGGACTGCCAGGGAAGTCCCACAAACTTGTTTTAAAAAATATTTTGTCGATTGCATTTCAATATAATTGGTTTCCTTGTAATCCTATGTGTTATAGTTTGTGCATTTAAAAGTATTATTCTAAGAAAGCATTCATAAGCTTCACTGGACCACCAAAGAGCATAAAATGTTTAGAAACTCTGGTCTAATTGCTTGTTGATGAGTCGGGTCTTCAAATATTAAAAAACAGCTCTGTTTCCCCAAGCTTTCTCTTTTCCACACTCAAAGTTCCTAGTATCCTATTTCAGGACAAGTCCTCAGGAAGCTGCAGCCTGGGAGGGGCCAGCACGGGAAATGAGATCCTCCCACCGGAGAGATGGAGCCTGCGACACAGGAGCAGAGCCAGCTGCCCGTGCAGGTACCAATACTGTTCTATGCAGAGCACAGGCAGTAGAGAGAAGGCCAACGGAAAATGGCTGGTATTTCAATAAAGCAGTTCATCTGTCTGGGTGCGTGTGGAGGGTGAAGGTAGTAGTAACACACAATAGCAGAGGACACTGCTCAGAGGGGAATGGAAAAAACATTCATCAGGCATCACGCTGGACAATTTACAGACGTTATGGGATTTATTTTCATAGCAAACCAGTATGGTGGATATTAACATGACTTGGGAAAGTCAGTTAGCTGGTGAGCATGTCCTGGGGTATGGTGGGAGGATTTCAGCTGTTTGGGGGTGGGAGTGGGGTTGGCAAGAGCCAAGCAAGACCTTAGTTCTAAAGTGACTTGCGGAATTAGGCGAGGTGCCAAGAAGCACTCAGGCACCGCAAACAAAACAGAAACCACTGATCAGAACTGGTACTCAGAATGGCACCTGGATTTCTAGAACAAAGAGAAATGTACACTGACCCTTTCTCCTCTGTGCCTTTGCTCGTGCTCTTCCTTCTGGCTGATTCCTCTGTGACACCCAAACTCCAGGCTTTTCTGCCTTAGGTAGACCACATCCCTTTCAACTGATATCTGTCTTCAGGGACCTCATTCAACGTATAACACTCTTTCTTGCCTTTCACTTATTCTCCCCTCTCAACCTGGAGTAACTTAATAAAGAATCAAAGTGTTCCTCTTCAACTGAGATTGCCAATTTACCTTCAAGATCACAATTATATGACTAGCAATTGTGCCAATGAGTGTGTTTCTAAATCAGTCATTATTCATTTCAAGAAAAAAGCCATACTGATATTTTAAATAGTCAATGAAGTTTTTTAAAAGGATGAATGTTTTCATCAGGTACTCTTCCCTCAAGTATTTTGAAACCTACCTGTGCAAGCTATTGTTTAAAAAACAAAATATTAATTATCCTTTATGCAAAAGATTTATTGGATGAACATCCATGAGTCTGAAAGAGTGTATAAAAGATAAGTTTCATCCTATTATTGGTGTTTGGATGCACCATAATAGTGACAGAATTCATTTCGATTCAAGAAGCATTTACTGAGCAAATGCTATTAACAGAAGGTACTCATTCTGGGAGATCAATCAGATATGTGCTCTGCCTTTGAAATGCTTTTCATTTAACGGCACAGACAAACGTAATACAGAAATGCTTGCGGAGGCTCAGTGTTAAATAACAATACCTTCTTTCTAGCTAGAAGTAAGTTTTGGAGGATAGGCATTGTCTTTTTCTTTCCTTCCCCCCTCCCCACCCCCATTTCCTTCCTCCTTCCTTTTATTGACTTTTTTTTTTTTTTTTTTGGTCGCACCGGCGTGGCTTGTGGGATCTTAGTTCCCCGAACAGGGATTGAACCCAGGCCACGGCAGTGAAAGTGCCGAGTCCTACCCACTGGGCCACCAGGGAATTCCCATCCTTCCTTTTATTAACTTTTAAAACCACTCATGGCATCTAATATACACATTTCCTATAAGAGATTTCTAATAAATTTCAGATGGATATGTTGAACTCAAGTATTTTCATTAAACGTTTCAAGATGGTAGGCCTTGATTATTAGACACCCTATGGTGTGTGTCTACATGAATGCTGTGAGAGTAATTCTTTTTGCAAATTACTGATTGATTTGTTTATTCAAACTAAAAGGTTTTCCTTTGCACAATCTCTTGGATTTTACCTTTAGAGACAGTGTGAGTGTTCCAAGTCAGGTTGGTTCTCTGAGCCTTAGTTTGTTTGTAAATGATATTGCTGGGCTAAATGATGTCTAGGGTCTCAACACTGAGACCAACTCTAACATTTCTGAACTTCACTGGCACTTATCAAGAGAGGCCCACTTTGTTTATATAGCCAGTCACTCAGGTTCAAAATGGTCATTCAGTTCTATAATGGTAGCAACATCCATGTGAGGAAAATGTCAAGATGTTTTAGGTAGAGCCTTATTATAACATGGCTTAGTGTTAGGAAACATATGTGTGTATGTATGTGTCATTGGTTGAACCAAAGTCTGAAAAATGCTCACAAAAAATAAACGCCCTCGGGCTTCCCTGGTGGCGCAGTGGTTGAGAGTCTGCCTGCTAATGCAGGGGACACGGGTTCGAGCCCTGGTCTGGGAGGATCCCACGTGCCGTGGAGCGGCTGGGCCCGTGAGCCACACCTGCTGAGCCTGTGCGTCTGGAGCCTGTGCTCCGCGGCGGGAGAGGCCGCGGTGGTGAGAGGCCTGCGCACCGCGATGAAGGGTGGCCCCCGCTTGCCGCAGCTGGAGAAAGCCTGCGCACAGAAACGAAGACCCAACAAAGCCAAAAATAAATAAATAAATAAACAAATGTGGGGTTAAAAAAAAAAAAAACGAAAAATTAAAAAATAAATAAATAAATAAACGTCCTCTATAAGTTTGTTAGCTGATTATGCAGGTAAGTGTCTTTTTACATAGTACCAAAAAGACTTTTCTTGAATTAAAATTAATTCTCCGGCCTATATTAGCATATGAACTTTCAACCACATAAATGAAAATTTTTCATGTATATTTTTCCACAAGAGAGATGAAAAGAGATCCTTAATACTGACTCAGCCATAGCTTTCATCTTCATAATATTTTAAAATACATTCTTCAAATGTAAATTACAAATAGTTTGAAAACTGACGGTTCTTTCTTAAAAAGTAATTTCTTTGAATTAAAATGTGTATTTTGGAATAAAATGGAATATATACTGCACACTTAAAGAGATTTCTTCTTGAGGTTTGCAGAGCTTTACAAGTGTGAAATAATGTGCAAGAGCATTAACTCTTATTTATGACAATCCTATAAGGAAAGGTAAGAAAAAGTCTTCAGGATACTTTCTTTTTAAAAAAATAAAGTTCTTTGATCATTGATATTGAGAGTTTCAATTAAGTGCCATATATTTTGGTCACACCTTAACCTTTCTTGTAATGCGAGTAAATCCTAGAGGAACACATAGGCAAAGGCAATGAACGTAGCCTGGTTGAGATGTGTAATAGTGACGAGGGAGCGATAAGACATGAAGCCAGTTGGGGAGGAAATACTCAGGCAACTGCAGCCTTCCTCGCTCCCACCTGAAGTTCACCTAAGACCTTTCTACCTCTTATCCAAGACAATCCTGATCCCTATGACAACACACCTACAACCACCAGGTGCTTAAGGGCTAACTCCTATGCCTCTTAAAAAGGGGTGTTTGAAACTGCAAAATACATAAGTGGAATGATGACAAGAAAGTATAATCTACTGAGGTGTGAATATGCCCTAGGCATTATAAAAACTTAACAAGCTATGATCTCCAGCAGAATGATTCTTTAAGTCTTGCACACTTTTGTACTATTTTGCCCCTTGTTGTTTTCCCAGGCACCCACCAGAGGAAAGAACAACAAAAAAATTGAACTTTTGTTCAAATAATACTAATACTCAATCATCATTAGTAGAAATAATAGTTCTAAAATATCAGCGTGATGTTAGATATTCCAAAGGCACTTGCAAATGCAGCGTGAATATCAAACTTTCTCAAAATTTGGAGTCCTAGTGATAACTACATTTATTGTCAATTGAAGTAGATAAAAAATAGCACCAGAAATCTCCCCTTTGTAGGTCAGTGTTCACTGTTGAGTGTGCTGTAATTATGTACACTAAATGAGCTACAGCTTGAGCTAATAATACCATACTGAGTACTAGAAAGCTGTAATTATACAACAACATAATGTATGCTTGGCAAGATTTTCAGTATTCGGGAATCTACTGTCAAATAGCATCTGGCAGAGTTAAAAGTCCAACTTGGGGGTTAGAAGAATTGGTTTAGGCTGAACTAATTTGTGACATTGTGGCCCAAGCAGAATAAGTCATATGCCTATTAGACAAATCCAATGATAATGAATACATCTAGAAATAGTGCAAAGTCATATAATCACGTGACTTTAAAACACAAAGCATTTCCAAGATTGAACACCTGCTACGTACCTATGCACTGTACCGGGTGCAGGAGATTTAAAACAAAACAAAACAAAACAGGAGAGGAAGAAAGAATTCCTGACTGCTAATTGCTCATAATTATGACATAGGGTGAATTCGTGTTTTCATAGAGATATGTACAAAGTATAATGAATTAACAATGTTATTGACAGCTCTGCTGTCTTTAATGATGACCTACATTAAATCACTACTCTATTGCTTTGTTTGAAAATGTTTCCTTTAAATCTCATGTTCTTCTTATATTTTTTAATAGAATTACACAGGACAGCCTTCATAAAGATGTTTTTGTTATGATTTTCTCCCTCCTTGCTAAGCCGTCATATTTTACTTTGAGTCCTGCCTACTTTAGTAAGGGCAGCTAAGATTATCCCATTGTTACAAATTTGTCCTTCCATCTGTCCCATGTAGTGGATACAGAGAAATCTGTTCTCTTTAATACAGTTAATGTAGTGTTTCTTCTATATACCTTACCTCTGAGATCCATTTAGCTTACAAAAAGCTTTATGTAGAAATCTATTTGGTAGTATTTAAAGTACATATGCTTATATGTTGCCAAATGCCATACTTTTATTCTGGTAGAAATTACTCATTGGCCAAGTGATTCCTTGGGCTTTTTAGGTGGTAAAGAAATTTTCAGTCCAATTGATTTGATCATTTTCAGGAACTTGTTTTAAAGACATTTAGATTTCTTGTGACTATTTTGGGAAATTTCCAGCTTCTACAGTTGTATGTTTGCATGGAAACCTTGTCCAAGTTTATTATGACGAAGCATAATTTTATTTTGTACATGTTGTTCAATTCAGGGAAAGGTGTGTATGTTTTGATGCAACTAACCTCTTGAAGCTCTTATTAAGCAATAAATTTGGATCATCAGGCAAAAATGATCACTTTGACTTAGCCACTTTTGATAGGTCATCACTTAGGAAACTATTCAAGAGATTTTTTCCTCTTCTAATTCATGTGCATAAATTTTCTTCTCATTGTGAGTACTGGTAAGAATGTTCAGAGGTTATTAAGTATGACTACTCAAAGAAAGCCATAGAGTATTGATTACTGCACTGCTTGCTGAGATAAAGCCATACAAGTTGTTGTACCCTTTTGTAACATAATACATTCCTGAAATTCATAATTATATGACAAAAAAGGACCAAGCATATGAATCAGGAAGTTAACAGTAATTATAGGTATTTATTAGGCAGAATTGAATAAGCTGATTGTTGAAATGCAAAGCAGATTTACCTGTGCCATTAAACTAGACTAGCTAATTATTGTAGTGTGATCCACAAGTGTTCTCTTCACTGTTTCTCTTGCTACTGATAAGTCACGGGATTATTGGTTTCTCCCTATCTACATCAGAGGAAGCACACAATTTCTTTTTCTTTTTTATCCTTTTCCTTCCTTTCTTCCTTCCTCCCTTCTGCCTTACCTTCTCTCCTTCCCCCTATCTTTCTTTCTTTTCAGATAAAATAATCCCAACTGAATCAACAGAAAGGCTTAGAGCTAATAAGAGAATTCAGTAAGAATGCCAGATACAACAAGATCCACTCACAAAAATCAATAGTGTTCCTCTGCATCAGCAATAGTCAACTAAAAATAGAACAGATTCTGTGATGTCATTCATAATAGCATTCAAAACTATAAACTGAATTTAACCAAATAAACAATGTACAAGATCTCTATGGAGAAAAGTTTTAAGGGTACAAAAGCCTAAATAAATAGAGTGTTATACCACACTCATGAAATGGAAGGCAACAGTGTAAAGATGTCAGTTCTCTAAAATTAATCAATAAATTCAATCCCAATTAAAATTCCAGTAGAACTTTTAAAAAATGAATTAAACATATTTATTCTAACATGTGTAAGATGACTAAATATATTATGAATAATTAAAGTAATTTTGAAAAAGGGCAGTGAAAGGGGGGACCTCACTAGGTATCAGACAACTGATACATGCATGTAGAGAAAGAATTGATAAATTATTTAATAGATTAGGGAAATATCATTTTATGGAGAAAAGTAATGCTGGATTCTTAGCCTATACCAGTGTTTCTCAACCAGTTTTTTCATTACTATCCTTTGAAGAAAAATTTTTAGGTATAATTTTTTCCTAATTTTCCTCCTTTCCCAATAAAATTTTAATACCATGGATATAGAATATATCTGTTTATGGCCCTTGACGGGCTATAAACAATTGTATTATCCAAGGTTTTTTTTTACCCCCTAAGAACCAATTTCACTTTCTTAGGAGTGCCAATACCCCCACTGAGAATGCATGTTTATACCATATACAAGGGTGAAATCCAGTTGGATTAAAGTCTTAAATGGAAAAAGCAAATCTAAAAAGGCTAATGGAAAAGGAGAAAGAAACATGTAGATTATTCTTCTAGCTTTGGGGTGTGGAAGAACTTCTTAAACCAACACCCAGAAACACAAACTCTAAGATTAAAAAAAGAAATGGATGGAAAATACATTAAAATTAAGAACTCTTTTTTAAAAGATATAATCGGCAAAGTTCATATACAGATCAAAAATTGGAAAACAATGTTTGAAACAACCAGAGGAATGGCCAAGATGGCAGAGTAGGGAGACCTGAGCTCACCTCCTCCCATGGGCAAACCAAAATTACAGCTCTTTACAGAGCAACTATTGATTACAATTGCAGAGGTTCTCCCCAAGGAGTGAGGGGTCTGAGTCCCACATTGGGCTCCCCATTCTGGAGGGTCCTGCACCAGGAAGATGGGCCCCCAGAACATTTGGATTTGAAGGCCAGTGGGGCTTACTTTCAGGAGAACCTGAGGGCTATCAGCTAGGACTTCCACTTCCAACGTGGCTAGGACTTCCACCACGGCTAGGACTTCCACCACAATCAGATAAAGAAAAGAAATAAAAGGAATCCAGATTGGAAAGGAAGAAGTAAAACTGTCACTGTTTGCAGACGACATATTACTACATATAGAAAATCCTAAAGAAACCACCAAAAACCTACTAGAACTCATCAATGAACTTGGTAAAGTTGCAGAATACAAAATTAATATACAGAAATCCATTGCATTTCTATACATCAACAGTTAACTATCAGAAAAAGAAATTAAGAAAACAATCCCATTTATAATTACATCAAAAAGAAAAAAATACCTAGAAATAAATCTGAGGAGGTAAAGACTGATACTCAGGAAACTACAAGGTACTGATGAAAGAAACTGAAAGGGCACAAACAGATGGAAAGATATAATGTGCTCATGGATTGGAAGAATTAATATTGTTAAAATGACCATACTACCCAAGGCAATCTACAGATTCAATGCAATCCCTATTAAATATCAATGACATTTTTTCAAATGAATTTATTTATTTATTTTTGGCTGCATTGGGTCATTGTTGCTATGCGCGGGCTTTCTCTAGTTGCGGTGAGCAGGGGCTACTCTTCATTGCGGTGCACGGGCTTTCAATGGCATTTTTAAACCACAAGAGACCTTGAATAACCAAAACAATTTTGAGAGAGAAGAACAAAGCGGAGGTGTCACACTCCCCAATTTCAAACTTACTGCAAAGCTACAGTAATCAAACCAGTATGGTACTGACACAAAAACAGACACATAGATCAATGGAACAGAACAGAGAGCCCAGAAATGAGCCCACTCTTATATGGGCAATTATCTACAACAAAAGAGGCAAGAATATACAATGGGGAAAAGACAGCTTCTTCAATGAATCATGTTGGGAAAACTGGACAGCTACATGCAAAAGAACCAAACTGGACTACTTTCTTATACTATGCACAAAAATAAGTTCGAAATGGTTTAAAGACTTAAATGTAAGACCTGAAACCATAAAACTTGTAGAAGAAAACATAAGCAGTACACTCTTTGACATCTATCTTGGTAATTTTCTTTTTTTTTTTGATATGTCTCCTCAGGCAAGGGAAACAAAAGCAAAATAAACAAATGGGACTATATCAAACTAAAAAGCTTTTGTACAGCAAAGGAAACTATCAACAAAACAAAAAGGCCACCTACTGAATGGCAGAAGAATGTATTTTGCTTATATAGTAGGATGGGTCCTTATGATGGAGAGGGGAATAAGGGTGGGAATCAAGGATGAAGGAGGAAAATTAAACAAAAGCAAATAGAGAGGGCCCTTGCAAAGACTGATGATGGTAGCATGTCATGAGTATCTCAACTTTCCCCACCTGAAATCCAAAACCCAAAACAACACAATATAGATTACATTTTACCACATTCCAGCAAACAACCTGAAATGGTCTGAGACGTGTGAACACTAATTCCAACCAAGTTGTGGTGACAGGCCTTGCCTGAGCCTAACTCCCAATTTGAATTCTGTGTTCTATATCCAAGGATATATATTGCTTATATATTCTAATGGGTCCCTACAATGGAGAGGGAAATGGAGGTGGGAATCAAGAATGAAGAAGATAAAAGAAAACAAAACCAAATAAGAGGGAACCCTTGCCCAGACTGATGTTGGCAGCATGCCACGAGTAAATCAATTCTCTCTACCTTAGGTTCAAAACCAAAAACAACAAAATATAGATTTTATCACATTACAGCAAACAACTTGTAGTGGTCTGAGACTTGTGAACTCTGATGCCAACTCCAACTTGAATTGTTTTCATTCTTTTTTTGATTCTTGAGCTCTGTTGTCTCTTTCCTATGTCACCTCTTCCCTTAGAACTAGTCATTTGACTTTCTGCTCTCTCTAAAGGACTTTCTATCAAACGTGTCCCTCATCTTTACAAATTTCTTATTACCTTAGAATAGGGTCATTCTGGTCTTTAAGGGCCCAACAACTCTGCCTCAGGCCACTTGGCTAGCATAGTGGCCAGGCTTATCAGGACCTCCAGGCAGTACTACTCAGTGTATGGAAAGTGTCTTGGGTAAGCAGGGGCCTCAGAACTCACTGGGGGTACCAAAGTGTCTCATGAATATTGTGAGCAACTCTTTCTGGCTAAGGCAGTGGTTGTGGCTGGTGGTGGAAAGCAATTGTAATGGGGGAGATAGAAGATGAAGGAGTCGGGAGAGAAGGATAAAATAATGAGAGAGGAGAGCAAGAGGTGACTAGGAAAGAACACACAGTTTGCTTCCCATTACAGTTTATCAGATTCAGCATGTAATATGTTAATTTCAGAGTAAGTGTGTGTTGGGGTAGGAAGGCAGCCACACTTGAGTGACCCCAGGGCATCAGACAGGAAATAAGAGAATCTGACTTTAGCTCTCTTGGGGTTAGATATCTGAGTGGTAGACGCATGGGCTGTGGAATGCTGAAAGGGAAGGTTCTTCTCTCATTTCACAACTACAAACAAATGAAAAGATTTAAAACATTAGAAATTGGATAGTTTATACAAGAGATCCTGCCAATTTCACATACCAGCTACTGATAATGTGGTTATTTATTGTTTGATATTAAACTTGTTCCTATTATTCTGTGCCAAGAGCATTTGCAAGATCTGATCAATAGAAGGAGGAATAAATATTTTTATGTATACCACACACCAAATAAAGTGGTATCCTCGTATATTCAATGATTTGAACGATATAGAACTTTATTTCTCTCTCACATAATAGTTCAGGCATGAGCAGTACAAGGCTGTTATGATGACTGCATTGTCAGGTCCTAGGCTTCTTTTAGCTGGTTTTTCTACCATATATGGAGGGTGAGCTTTGTCCTTAAGAGGAGAGATGGTTCATCATCATCACCATATCCCTGATACAGGAGATGGAGGAAAGAATGTTCTCTCCTCCCCTTTCCTGGCACAAACTGGGAATCACGCTCAACAGTTAGCTCACATCCTAATGGCCAAAACTTTGTCACATGACTACACACCTCGTTGCAAAGGAATCTGGGAAATATAGTTTTTATGGGGTTGTCTGTGCCAACCTAAGATTTTTCTTACTCTTGACGAAGAGAAAAATACATTTTGGATGACAACTGCCAGTCTTAGCAATGGTAGAATATTCATAAAAAATTTGACCTGAGATCTTTTTGTCAAGGGGAGGTCAATGATAAGAGCTTACTCTTTCAATGATGAAGGCTATGAAGAGTTCAGTTCAAATAATGTAAATATCTGACGTGATCCCTGTCCTTGAGGAACTTATAGCCTCACGGAGGGACACAAGAATATATACCAATTATTTCAATACAAAATAAGATTTTTTTAAAAATTAATTAATTAATTAATTAATTTTTGGCTGTATTGGGTCTTCGTTGCTGCACGCCGGCTTTCTCTAGGTGTGGCGAGTGGGGGCTACTTTTCCTTACGGTGTGCGGGCTTCTAATTGCGGTGGCTTCTGTTTGTTGCGGAGCATGGGCTCTAGGCGCGTGGGCTTCAGTAGTTGTGGCTCGCAGGCTCTAGAGCGCAGGCTCAGTAGTTGTGGCACACGGGCTTAGTTGCTCCGCGGCATGTGGGATCTTCCCAGACCAGGGCTTGAACCCATGTCCCCTGCATTGGCAGGCGGATTCTTAACCACTGTGCCACCAGGGAAGTCCCCAAAATAAGATTTTAAATTAGGTATACCCAAAATGCCATGCGTAGACAAGAATGGAGAACTGATCCAGATATGAGCTCTTTGAAGATGCCCATGCTGAACACCAAGAATGAACCAAGTCTCAAAGGAATAAGCCTATAAAGAGCTACAGAAATTAAATGTTAAAAGAATTTTTCAACAAAAATTGTTTGTAAACTAATAACTGTAGTTTACTTCCTTCAGTGGAGTGATAATATTACCAGTAGTCCTGGCAATATTCTCAGTGACATCTTCGGCGGGTCAGCAGCCCCCCAAAGCTCCAGCACATTCCAGTTTTGTTACTCCTGGTGCCACAGTGCTTCAGGAGCTGGCCCCGGGTAACACTGATCTCCTCTGTCCTTTGAAGCAGGAATAGTTAAGTGTCTGTTCACTTGGTTAGACCCTCAGTAAGTAAAACCGCACTTAGGACAAGAATCGAATGTCACCCGGTTTCACTGGCTCTCGCTCTCGCCTGCTTGTACAGGATCTCTGTGTTCTGAGATCTGCAAAGGGCCCTCCCCAGCCCAAGTATTTATGAAGGTCCCCAGGGTGTCTCTCCCACATGCTCCTCAAACAAGGCTGGTCAGTTAACCTACAGTAAAGGTCATTTTGTTTCCATCCTCTTACCGCAACCCTTCTCCACTGAGCACGTCAACCTCCTTCTCTAGATAGAACTGGTCTGCAAGACGCTGCAGTCACTTCCGTGACTGTGCTTGCTGGGCATTCCTGCCTCCTCACAGTTGATGCTTCCAGTACAGGGAAGCCCTGGCCGTGCCAACAACGTGTGGAATTCTCCCTTTCTTCTTTTAGGAGCCTACCAATACAGGACAGTTATCTCACGTTATCTTTGTGAACGAGACGTTTTCACTTAAGAGTTACTCTCTGCTAGCCATTCCCACACCCTGGGTGGAATGTGAGTCTGTGGGGCCTGATCTGATGACAAAGACACCATGTAATACTCAAAATTGCCCCTCCCCTCCAACAGCTTTGATGTCTCTTCCCTTTTCAGGGAGTGCTTCTCTCTAGAGGGCTCCCCCTTCACTCTTGCAAATTCTTGAAGCCGCACCTCTGTGGTTCACCAGAAGAGCCCTGAGATGTCTGAGTTCCACTTGGCTTCAAAGCGGGACATCTTCCAACACCAAGTTAAGGAAGGACAAGGTACATATTATATTATACTCCTCATTTTTTGACATTACCTCTGAGACACAACTCCTCCCTCCTAACCTAGCTGTAAATTACAAGTTTCATTAGAAACCCCGAAGCCCATCTCTTTGCTAGTTGAGCACAGAACGGTTGTCCAAAAGAGGAACACTTAGTGCAATAAAGATTTAAGAAATACCTTCTGATGTGTTCTCCCTTTTCTGTAATCTTGTTGCCTTCCCTGTGGACAGCCCCTTTGCCATTCTAACCACAGGAAAGCGCAAGCGCGTGTGCGCGCGTGTGGCAAAAGAGAAGGATGTGATATGTGGACAGTTCGTGTCGGATAAGAAAGGGAAATAGAAAGCCTCTCCTGTATTGGGTGAAAAGAAAAAAAGGAAGCAAAGTTTACACCATTAAATGGGAGTGTCCAGGCATAATAAGAAAACAAATAGTTGGCTTAGGTGAGCCCATAAAGGCCAGGGAGGCATGACACAAGCATATTTCAAAATCCTTTTTTTTTTAATGCTAATGGACCCTTTGGGTGGGTGGTGCTGACTTAGCTCCCCACTGAGATGATTACCTGCTGTCTTTGTAGCCAAAGCTGTAGGTATCTGGCTCTTGACAGCAGCCTGACACTGACACTGATCTGAATGATATAGAAGTTAGAGTAATCTGCATTGTTTTAACAACATGAATTCATGACTTTCACTGGTGGCATAATTCATGCTGGCAAATAAAAATTACTTTACTTAGGTGATTTGAAAAGTGAGTTATCCAGAGAGCATCAACTCTAACTCCCAAGGGTAACCCATTAGCATTGTGCCAAATGGCAACAGATGCCAGCAGTAAATTGCAAACAGCGACTATGCAATCAGCTGTGAGCTCTCAGAGCCCAGCATCTGTGGGCATTTAACCACTAGCACTTCTGCCACATATTCCTTGCAAGGCGATATTCCATGCTTCACTTAGCTGATCAAGACAAGGAGGACCCTTAGTTGGAAAAGAAGTAAATAATGATTTAAATTGTTTGTCTTATTCCTGGTGAGGAAGAAAAGCACTGTATTGATGATTTCAGCATTTAGAGCTGAATACGTAATTCCCTTCATGGCGACAATGAATGAAAGCAACTTTACCTGTTTTGAAGCTTTGCTTCCCCACCTCCCTCCCCCACCCCTGAGGATTATGAAAGACTGCGCTGGGTGCTTTACCAGATGGCAGAATCTGAACCTTTTAAATCGGCAGAAGAGATATTGGTCTCTGAATTTCATCACCGATCTATATTCCTCAAATAGAATTAGAACTGCTTCCTATGTAGAAAAATGTTTACTGGACGGAAATTTTATTACCTGGGTATTGAATTCAGTGATACCAAGGGCATTCCTCTGTAGACAAAGGTCCTTCTGCCCAGGTTTGATTTCCATCCTTTTACTAACTTAAAACTATGCCTTTGAAGCACTGTTCGATTTTTTTGGTGGGTTTGATACCTTAGTCTTTTTCTTGGTCTGTTTAAGCCAATAAACGTTTCTTTTGTGGTGTCAATTCTTTCATATACACTTTCCTTTTTTACCCTTTAGTAAGCAGAGACTTAATAAAGGTCCATCATCTGAGAGAGCAGGAATTGCTGACACTTGGGGTTTCACTGGCTCTCGCTCTCGCCTGCTAATACAGGATCTCAGTGTTCTGAGATCTGCAAAGGGCCCTCCCCAGCCCAAGTATTTATGAAGGTCTCCAGGGTGTCTCTCCCACATGCTCCTCAAACAAGGCTGGTCAGTTAACCTACAGTAAAGGTCATTTTGTTTCCGTCCTCTTACCGCAACCCTTCTCCACTGAGCATGTCAGTCTCCTTCTCTAGACAGAACTGGTCTGCAAGACGCTGTAGTCACTTCCGTGGCTGTGCTTGCTGGGCATTCCTGCCTCCTCACAGTTGATGCTTCCAGTACAGGGAAGCACAGGTGAGCATAATAAAGAGGGCTCCTCCCACAGACTCTTTTTCTCCTTATGTCGACAATGCTTCTTCCAACAATTTTCCATCACAGTCTAAAAAGGGATTTTTGGCATCCCAATCACTGGTGAAAATAAGTCACTTTGGGAGAATGTGCTCAGGAGACACAAGTGCAGTGTTCGCTTCACCTTCTGATGCCTTCTGCCCTCTTCCCTCCCCTACCCCCAGGCAAGTAATCCCCGATGTCCATCACCTCTTCTTGTCTTAGCCTCTTCTTGTCTTAGTGTCGATTTAGTGACTAGATAGCTGGTATAGTTCACTCTGACTCTTTTGTTTTGAAAACGTAGTTTTTCCCTAAAGCTTTTGAGCTATTTCAAACTGCTGTAGTGGGGAGGGGAAAGAGTGCTCAAAAAGAGATTACTGACTGAATGTCAATATTATGACATAGTATGAGTGTGTTTCATGTTTGGTAATTGCAATCATTGTTGCTTTTGTTGTGGTCATCCATGTACAATGCTTGGTGTCAGTCTATTTATCTCTTGTAAAAAATAAAATACAGTGTGTGTGTGTGAAAAAAAAAAAAAGAGATTACTAATTAATGTGCCTGCTGTGGATAAAATTATATCTGGATTCACAAAACATGTGAGTTCATGTTCAGCTACTCACGGATTTCTGATATTCCTTTCACCATGACTTCTGTCTTCTGAGTCTTGATCAGTCATACTTGAAATCCGTTTCTTTTATGCTTCTCCTCACCTGGGTTGGCTCACCTAAAAGAACAGGATATTTTCTCTTATTGAGTCCTTATGATGCTCATTTTCAGGGTTTCTCAATTCCCTCCAAAGAGCTTGGATTCCGGTCATTTGTAACCCCCTAGGCTTTTGTTGGCCCTGGGAAACCCACTTTGTTTCCCTACCTTGTCTTCTTTCTCCTTCTTCTCCATTCTTTTTCTGCTTCCTTTTCCCTTTTGGTCCCTCCCTCTCCCCTCTGCTCTAATCTCTGGGGGTTGTAGGCTGCTGCTGCTTCCACTACCTCTCACCCCTGCACCTTCACTCTCCTCCAGGTGCACTACTGACCTGGCTAGCATTCTCCCAGCTGGGTGGGACTTTTTAGCCAGCTCAGGCAGTAATGACACATAGTGCTTGGACCTGGAGCCCTGTGATTTGTATAGGAAATGATGGGAATCCAAGCTGTGCTCCCCAAACCAGACCCAATACTCTTGTCAGAAAAAAAGCCTTCCATCTCTTTAGTCTCTTGGGCAAAGTATAATTTTCAAACATTTAAAAATTCGTCTCTCATACATAGAATAGACATGTGTCAAAGATTTATTCAAATCATTAATGAAGGAATCAGTAAGATGGTAAAGCTGATTCAAAGACCATTTGAGTAAATGGATATTTAAAGATATTAGGGAAAAAATTTTTGGAATAAGATTTGGTAGGTTAAATATAAAACTGGATAATAAATAAAATAAAATCATAAATATGAGATAATCCTTCCACTAGACAGAAATCATTTACATCTCTCCTAGAGGAAAAATAATCTACAAGTGAAGATGCAACTTCACAAAATCTGGGATTTTAATCAATACTAGATGGTGAGTGGAGCAAAGCTGTATTCCCTTAGATACTTAAATAACTGTTGGATGGCCGTGTTAAAATGTTTAACATTGAAAAGACATGCCGCATTTCCTTTGCCTTATTTCTAAGTTTTGGATATTTTTTTCTTAATGCCTCTCTTTTAAATTTTAAAGTAGCCCAGGTGCAGGGATTAAACATCCTAGGCTGTGCAGTTCAACTGCATATGATAACTAATTTCTCAACACATCTGCTCTAAAGCTGTGATGACCTACTGCATGAGATGGCCCGTTGTGGCCAAGGTATTGTTCTAAGTGTGGTGGAGGAGGCCAGAGTGACACAGAAGTGGCCCCTTTGTCAGATTAACATGTTACCTTTAAAATTTTTTTGGAAAGGAGCCACTTTTGGAGATTATCCTCAGGCAAAACAAATGTTACCGCAACATTTGGTCTGGTAGGGAGGTGAGAGGAGTGGATGGCCGTTTCTTCAGTAAAAGAACATGAACACGTTTCAGATGCTTATGTGCTGTAGGAACTAGAGAAGCAGGAGGTCTTTTCTAGTTCTGCTCACTCACTGACTGCCCCCTCCCCGCCAAAAGTGAAATCTTAAACAATTTCTAGGAACTGTTAGTTCACATTCAGAATTTTTACTATATTCAGAAACTCCATATATCTCACTTAGATACAAGCCAGAACAATGTCTGAGCTGGTCTTCAGGTAGCTCTCTCAGGGACATCTTCTTAGGACAGCCCACACCAACTGCAGGGTACAAGATCACAAGTAAAGCCTGGGAGGTGGCCCCCTGAAAAAAATAGAGCCTCCGAAGGTGGCAGATGAAAAGAATCTTGTTTTTTATAGGCTATGCAAAATCCAGAGGGTACAAAAGTCCAAGTGTGCCGCACCTTGCAGAGTGCCTAACTTGTGGCAGGAACTCAACCAATAGTGATTTCCTTGAACCAAACTGCCTAAAGCCACTTAATTGTGACTTCCAGACCTAAAGCCATCTGTCTCTCTGGCAGTGGGAGAGACAGGACACAGACAGGAAGCAAATTGCGTCTCCTGCCCTCTGCAGTGAACTGTACTGTGGGTGTTTGAGGCAGAGAAGGAGGCAGGGAAAAATGGTCTCTCTTCCGAGTTTGGTGCTGGAACTTATGAGCCCAAATGTGCACACAGCAGAGGCGGGATCTGGTCCCAGAACTGCCTTTGCCAAGTCTGTGCCAGAAGAGGGTCCCTCTGTGAGGCTCTGCAGTACCTCAGGAGCTGGGGCTGGCCTGGCCACAGATAAAACAATGGAGCAAAGAAAATGATTGTTATACGTATTCTGGTCTTCACAGCACTACATGGAGGTTACGAATATGGAACCAGAAAGCCTGAGTTCAAATTCCAGTTCCTTTGTTAGGATCTGGAGCCAGAAAGTCCAGATTAAAATCCTAGCTCTGCTACTTATTAACCCTGTGACCCTGAGTAAGTTCCTTAACTTCTCTTGCCTCTCCGTATGTCCAGCTGTAAGAGGATAATCAGTGACTATCTCATTGGCTTGTTTGTGAGAATCAAATGAGTTAATGGACATGAGGCACTTAGATGATGCAGGGCATGAAATAAGTGCTGGATAAATGTTTGGCCTCTCCTTTTTGCCAGTTCACCTTAAACACCTTGTGTCAGTGGCAGAAACCATGTACAGCCAGGTGTAGCAAAAACAAAAAGGTAGTAGGGTTTATTATAAGAATATATAGATGACTCATGAAAACTTAAGGACTGCAATGCAGACGGCCCTCTGCCGAAGAGACAGGGGCTGAGGTGCCATGAGAATATTTTTATCCAATGCCTTAAACACTCTAAGGTTGTGCCCTTCACCCTCAAAGTTTTTAATCTATAGTCGACTTGTATATGTGTTGTGATCCCATAACATTTCTGCCATTTGGATCACCAATCGTCTCAGTACAGCTCATTGAAGATTTTGTCCATTTCTCACTGAACTACAATACCACCCTTGTAATATGTCAAGAACATATACATGCATGGGTCTAATTCCAGATTCTTCATTTTATTCCATTGGTTGTCTATTCCTACACCAATAGCACTTTGTCTTAATTGATGGTTTTATAATAATCTTGATATCTGATTATAAAAATTTCCCCAGTTGGTTATTCTTTTTTTCAGGAGTGTCTTAGCTATTCTTGGGTCCTTCTTCTTTGGGGTAGTTTAAAAATATGGTTGTGGGAATTCCCTGGTGGTCCAGTGGTTAGGACTACACGCTTCCACTGCCGAGGGCGTGGGTTCGATCCCTGGTCGGGGAGCTAAGATCCCAAGAGCTGCATGGCGTGGCCAAAAAAAAAAATATATATATATATATGTGTGTGTATATATATATATATATATACACACATATATATATATATGGCTGTAAATTCTTTAACACTTTCCATTGAGAGGTGGAATCTATGTTCCTTCCACTTGTTGCATAGCATCATTTCTGTGATATTTTATTGGTTGAAGCAGTTGCCAGCCCACCCATGCAATGTGTGATGCTGGACTAGAAAAAGGACATTACCAGGATAATTGGTGAAAATTGAATAAAGTCTGTATATCAGTTTAGTAGTGTATCAATGTTAATTTCTTTGTTTTGATCATTGTGCCATGAGTATATAGAAGGTTAACATTTGGGGAAATGCAAGAATCTTAGAACAAAATAACTCTGATCACCTCCCTTCTGACTTTCATGATTTTTTTGTTCACTTTTGCCCTTAAAAATAAAAACTCTACATATTTGATAATATTTGTTTTTTACAGACAATATGAGATTTATCTAGATGTTAATAGTTTCTTTGTTTGCCATTCCAACTTGCATCCCAGATTTTCCTTCTGGGATCTTCTTTCTAAAGAATATCCTTTAAAAATTCCTTTGGTGTAGGTCTGTTGGAAATAAATCCTCTCCCAGTTTTTATTATCTTTAGCTTTATTTCAGCCTCATTCTTGAAAGATAGTTTTTCTGGGTGCATATTTCTAAGGTAGTAATCATTTTCTCACAATATTTCAAAAATCTTATTCTATTGTGTTTTGGCTTTTGTTTTATTGTTGAGATGTCTGCTGTCAGTTTAATTGTCATTTATTTGTAGGTTATCTATCTTTTGCCTCTTAGTGCTTTTAAGATATTCTTTTTGTCCTTGATATTGTTGTTTTGTTACATATGGATTTTTACTTTATCCTGTTTACTTTACACCGTGCATTCTGTGTCTGTACAATAATATCTTTCATTTTCTGGAAACTTCTCAGCCATTATCTCTTAAAATATCAACTTCCTTTATTCTCTTTATTCTCATCTTCTGAAATTTCAATCAGACTTTCCTATTCTATATTGTATATTTCCTACCCTCTCACTTTTTACATCTCCTATGCTGCATTTTTCAAATCTATCTTCCAGTTTACTAAATATTTTCCTGCTATGTGTAATCTGCTAGTTAACTCATTCATTGAGTTTTTATTGCAACAATTATATGTTTCACGTCTACTTGGTTCTTTTTTCAAATAACTTTTATAGTCTTATTTCTTGCTTAATTTTGTGATTCCTTTCTTATTTCTTCAATATTTCATATATGGCTTTTATGTTCTATGTCTTATATTCAATATATATAGTCCTTGAGTCTAATGTGTTTGTAGTTTCAGCTGACTCTTACTCATGCTGAGTCATAATATTCATGTCATATTGTTGTGAGTTAATATGAGGGTACACACTGGGGATGCTTTTCTTCAGAGAGGACTTGTGATGTTTTGCTGGGATCCAGGGATGTTGCTGACCTGGCACCACACAAGTTCCCTTTTGGGGGGCCTCAGGTTACCTTAAGAATCCCTACCTTGTTGCTAGTCCAGGGCTCCTCTACTGCGGTGATGGCTGGCATTTGCTTTCAGGATATCTGTCCTTCCTATACTGGGGACTTGTCAATCTTATTTTAGTCCATGGTCTTTTCCCTCCTCTCATGGCCTGTAAAGCCAGCAAGTTCTATTTTTCATGTGAGATCTGATTGCTTTGTAAAGGAAAATTCCCTCAGAATATGTGAATTTGATTTCATTCAAGGCACTTAGCACTACCCAACATTATATTATGTAATATGTATTTACTTATATATTGTTTTACGGCCAGTCTCCCTACCAGAATATACACTTCATGAGAACAGAGACTTTGATTCACTGCTATATCTCCAGTGACAAGAGCATAGAGCTAATTCATAGTAGAGCCTGTAGTTTAACAACTATTTCTTGAATGTTGAAATGAATTGATGAACGAATGAGTGAATTTCATCGATAAGTTCATTAGTATTGGGTATTCCATTGAGTTCTCTAGATACAAAGATAAATCTGACAAAGTTCCTTCCCATGAGATACTTACTAGATTAGTAGAGGTAAGAAGGACATGAAAGTAAATAAGTTTAATAAATACTATAGTATACACACACACACGCCCACTCATATATGTATAAATAATACCATATAAAAACTATCTGCCAAGCCATTTTCAGTAGTTTTTACCTCATTGTTTAAGTTATTATAGGCCATTCATAGGGGAAGCAATATGATCAACTTCAATGCTTTAGGAAAACTTGAGTGGAGTACGGTGGATGGATCAGGATGAGGAATATTGAAGGCAGGGAAAGAAGAGATTACTGCAGTCCATGTTTCATCTATTCAAAAAATATTTTTTGAGTGCATATGATGAGTCAGGCACCATTCTATACACCCAGGAAATACAGCCGTCCCTCGGTGTCCATGGGGGATTGGCTCCAGGAGCCTCTGCAGATATCAAAATCTGTGGACGTTCAAGTTCCTTGTACAAAATGGCATGGAATAACGAATGCAGTTGGTCCTCTGTATCTGCCATGCAAAACCAACAGATGCGGAGGACAGACTGCATTTGTGAAGAAGATGCGTAAGGTCCTCACCACAGAGCTTATTTTCTAGTTGACTAAAACAAAATAAATAAGTGAACAAATTAACACATAATTTCAAAAAGTGGAACGTGCTACACAGAAAGTAGAACAGAGTTACCAGAAACAGGGTTGTTGGGACTTCTCTGGTAGCACAGCGGTTAAGACTCTGTGCTCCCAATGCATGGGGCCCGGGTTCGATCCCTGCTCAGGAAACTACATCCCACATGCGTGACACGGCTACGAGTTTGCATGCTGCAACTATGGAACCCGCCTGCTGCAACTAAGGAGCCCGCCTGCCACAACTAAGACCCAGTGCAGGGACTTCCCTGATGGTCCAGTGGTTGAGACTTCGCCTTCCAATGCAGAGGTTGCAGGTTCGATCCCTGGTCAGGGAGCTAAGATCCCACATGCCTCACGGCCAAAAAACCAAAACATAAAACAGAAGCAATATTGTAACAAATTCAATAAAGACTTAAAAAAAAAAAGACCCAGCACAACCAAATAAATAAAGGAATATTAAAAAAAAAAAAAGAAACAAGGTTGTTGGTGATGCTATGGTGGTGACAGGCCAGAGAAGGCCTCTCTGAAGAGACAGCATATGACCAGAGACCTCAAGCATATGACAAGAAGGAGGCACCCACAGGCAAGTCAGGGGGACAGAACATTCCCGTTAGAGGGAATGGCAGGGGCAACCCTATGTTTTGTGCTTCAAGGATCAGGAAGTGGACCACTGTGCCTGGTCCCAAGTAACTGATGAGAGAGCATTTGTTGAGTTTGGAGAAGTAGGCAGGGGCTGGACCACCTAGGTCCTTATAGCCATGGTAAGGCATTTGGGCGCTGTTCAAAGGGCAATCGGAAACCGTGTTAGGGACCAAGGCAGGAGGAGGGGAGCATAATAAGGCCTAAGTTTTTAAAAGTTCATTCGAGTTGTTGCTCCTTGAAAAATGGGCAGCAAAAGTCCAGGAAACAGGTGCTACAGACTACTGTATTGGGCAAGACATGAAAAGGGCCTGAGCTCTGGTGGAGGTGTCTATCCATGCTGACCCATGTCCCCTTCCTAGACTGTAACTTCTGTAGCTTGTTCATCGCAGAATCCCTGATGCAGCCCAGTGCCTGGTATGCAAAGGCACTAGGTTACATTAGATTGCTTTAACTGAGAAATTGAGTTGCTTAAAGGGTAACATTAAGCTATAAGCTCAAACACAATGTAGGTCAATGTAGGTCACAAATCATGGCTACATTGTAATCATAATTGTGGTAGCATCAACTCTTGGTTTTACAAATGCCTTTTGCCATAGTAGAGTGTGGATAATTCTATGTATATAATCCAGTAAGAACCTGTCATCACTACTAGAAATTAATTGCAAAGAAATATGTACTGTGGTTTGTCAGTGACATTACCATCACATACAAGAAGATAACATATGTTTAGGGAATTTTTTTAAAGATTTCTTTATTATTTATTTATTTTATTTATTTATTTTTTGGCTGTGTCGGGTCTTAGTTTGAGGCATGCGGGATCTGTCATTGGGGCGCGTGCGTCTCTCTAGTTGTGGTGTGCAGGTTTTTTCCTCTCTCTAGTTGTGGTGCGCAGCCTCCAGATCACGTGGGCTCTGTAGTTTGCGGCATGTGGGCTCTAGTTGAGGCACTCGAGCTCAGTAGTTGTGGTGCGCAGGCTTAGTTGTCCCGCTGCATGTGGGATCTTAGTTCCCCGACCAGGGATCAAACCCGCATCCCTTGCATTGCAAGGCTGATTCTTTACCACTGGCCCACCAGGGAACTCCCTCTTTAGGGAATTTTTATTGCTAATAAGTACAAGGCTTAAGAGATGATTACATTTGGAGTTACCAATGGAATATTCTGTTTATATAAAGTAAACCAGTCTCATTTTTTTTTCTTAAAGAACACTTCCAGGAAATAACTACTCCTCCAGAGAAGTGGGAGCATAGAGTTTTGGTTAAGAATATGGCCTTGGAGCCAAACATACCTGAGTTTTAGCCCCAACATTGCCACTCATTAACTGTGTGACCTTGGGTAAGGTATATCCTCAACTCTGATATTTGGAAAATAATACCCATGTCCAGAGTTGTTGTGAGGATCGAATGAAATTCTGTCATTCTTTCAGGCTTCTCAGCATCTAAACTCTTTCTGTTATAGACGTTCCTGTTTATGAGTTTTGGATAGAACAAAGGTGGCCTCACCCTTTAAGTGTTGGAAGTGCTTGGTATCCTGGGTTTCCCTGCCCTGAGAGCGTAAGCATGTAACCTTGGGTTTCTTCATTCAGCTGTGGTTAAGTTTTGGTGCAGGAGCTAACGGCACAGGCGGGAAGGGGTGGGAGATCTCTCTAGAGGCACAGCAGCAGTGGCAGTGGTTGCAGCAGTGGCCACCAGTCAGGGTTCTGATACAGCAGTGACGTTGGTGTGGGCAGCAAGGGCTGCATGAAAACTGGCTCCAGTGTGGAAGTGGCCTCAGTGCAAACTACAGCATCTAGTGCTTTGTAACAGTGACAGCAGTTTCTCATCAGTCCAATTCTGTGGTATTACTCCTAGAAATTTAGCTGAAAGCTTGATTCTTCAAGTTTTCAGGCAATTCCATGAGCAACCAATAGCCTTTGATTTAAATTCTTTCATAGTGTAACCCATTCAGTTAGCTTTGGTTACTAGCTATTAAGAACTATGGTTGATTTAGATTCTACACCTATCCTTACAGCATGGTGACTAGCAGAGAATACACAGTAAATGTGGCTATTAGTAGCAGTTATCAATAGTGTGTTATTAATTTCATCTAAGTATTGAATGTTATAATGCAGTTTTAGTGATTTTGCTTCACATTTAAGAGCTATATTTAATATTGCCTTTATTGATATATCTTTTTGAAATGGTCTATTTATATTCTGAATTACATCTTGATTAATCCAAGACTCTTTACTAGACTCTAAGCTTCTTGAAGGCAGAGATTGTCTTGTTCACAACTGGATTATTTTCAGGCATAGTGCTGGGCACAGGTGGACCCTTAGTAAATATTTGTGGAGGAGGTACATCATGAGCTTATTGATAAAAGAAAGGTACCAACTCAGGGATTGGACAGATCTCTAGGGTGGCATTGTCTCAGTGAGGTAGTTTGGTCCAGGATTGGTCCTCAACTCTAGGAACATAATATTGCACTTAGCTGAAATTGATCATGCTCTTGGATGTAGACTCAAACTAAACAAACTCATAAGAGACTGATGTATAAATCATATTTATTTCCACTAAAAAATAGAACTTTGGGGTAATCTGGAATTCTGCTCATTTATTCATTTAATGAATTTTAAGCATTTATTGTGTGCCAGGTATTCCTATATCTTTGTATAAACAGTGAACAAAACAGACAAGATTATTACTGTCATGCAATTTGCACAACTGTGTCAACAAATAAATACATAATTGCAGATAATGGTAACTGTTATAAAGAAAATATAGGATAAAAGGATGAAAATTGTTAGGAAGGAGCGTGTGCTGTTTTAAATTGATAAAGGGAAGGTGTCCCTCAGGAAGGGACATTTAAACTGAAACCTGAATGAAGTGGGGGAAGAAAATACCAGAAATGGGAAGCATTACATTTAGAGGCTCTGAGGCAGAAATAATCCTGGGGGTGTTCAAGGAATAAAAAGTAAGCCAGTGTGGTAGGCAGCCTCTAAGATGGTTCTCAATGATCTCTAGCTACTGGTATTCACACCTGTATGAAGTTCTCTCCCCTTGAGTGTGGGCAGAATGTAGTAACTAGCTTCTAACAAACAGAATGTAACAGAGGTGATGGAATGTCACTGCCAATGTTAGATTGCAAGAAATAGTGTTTTCTGTCTTGGGCACCTCTTTCCGGCTTTCTTGTTTTCTCACTATGCAGAAAAGAGTTAACATGGCAGGCCTGAGACAACTATCCTTATATAGGCCAGCTTGCAAGATTGGCCCTTGGACGGAATCTGGGAACTTGGGTGGTAAACAGTTCCCTACACTGGTATAAAACTTGCCCTAATTGATAAGAGTGGCTCACTATACCTAGACTGTTTGTAAAAATAATATGCATATGCTGAACACCTGCTTTCCTCCAGAGAAACTGGAATTTTAGTAGGCAATAGGCAGAGGGTACCTGTGTGACCAGCTCCCCATAAAATCTCTGGGTGCTGAATCTTTAATGGGCTTCCCCAGGCAGAAACATTGCACACACATTGCTGCATTTTTCTTTGTTGGGAGAAGAGCATGACCTGTGTGATCCCTTGTGAGAGCATAAGGGAGCCTACAAATGAATTCCTCCAGACTCTGATTGTACCTTTTCCCTTTATGACCTGGCTCTGTATCCTCACTATATTGCTTTGATAAATCTTGGTGTCCGTACAACTACAGGCATACCTCATTTTATTGCACTTTGCTTTTATTGTGCTTCACTTTATTGCACTTTGCAGATAATGCATTTTTACAAATTGAAGGTTTGTGGCAAGCAAGTCCATTGAAGCCATTTTTTTCAACAACACTTGCTCACTTCTTGTCTCTGTGTCACATTTTGGTAATCTCACAACATTTCAAACTTTTTCATTATTATTGTATTTGTTATAGTGATCTGTGATCAGTGATCTTTGATGTTACTATTGTAATTGTTTTGGGGAGTGCCAAAAACCGTGCCCATATAACATGGCAAATTTAATAAATGTTGTGTATATTCTGACTGCTCCACCAGCTGGCTGTTCCTCTGTCTCTCTCCCTCTCCTCAGGCCTCCCTCTTCCATGAGACACAACAATATTGAAATTAGGCCAATAATAACCCCACAACCACCTCTAATGTCCAAGTGAAAGGAAGAGGTATACACATCTCTCACTTTAAATCAAAAGTTAGAAATGATTAAGCTTAGTGAAGAAGGCATGGTGAAAGCCAAGACAGGCTGAAAGCTAGGCCTCTTGCACCTAACAGTTAACCGAATTGTGAATGCAAAGGAAAAGTTCTTGAAAGAAATTAAAAGTGCTGCTCCTGTGAACTTACAAATAATAAGAAAGGGAAACAGTCTTACTGCTGATACGGAGAAAGTTTTAGTGGTCTGGATAAAAAAGTTAAATCAGCCACATTTCCTTAAGCCAAAGCCTAATCCAGAACAAGTCACTAACTCTCTTCAATTCTATGAAGGCTGAGAGAGGTGATGAAGCTGCCTAAGAAGAGCTTGAAGCTGGCAGAGGTTGATTCTTGAGGTTTAAGGAAAGACACCATCTCCATAACACAAAAGTGCAAGGTGAAGCAGGAAGTGCTGATGTAGAAGTTGCAGCAAGTTATCTAGAACATGTAGCTAAGATCATTCATGAAGGTGGTTACACTAAACAATATATTTTCAGTGTAGACAAAACAGTCCTATATTGGAAGATGATGCCATTTAGGACTTTCATAGCTAGAGAGGAGAAGTCAATGCCTGGCATCAAAGCATCAAAGGACAGGCTGAGGCTAATGCAGCTGGTGACTTGAAGTTGAAGCCAATGCTCATTTACCATTCCGCAAATCCTAGGGCCCTTAAGAATTATGCTGAATCTACTCTAAATGGGCTCCATAAATGGAACAACAAAGCCTGGATGATAGCACATCTGTTTACAACATGATTTACTGAATATTTTAAGCCCACTCTTGAGACCTACTGCTCAAAAAAAAGATTCCTTTCAAAATATTACTGCTTATTGACAATGCACCTGGTCACCCAAGAGCTCTGATGGAGATATACAGTGAGATTAACGTTGTTTTCATGACTGCTAATACAACATCCATTTTGCAACCCACGAATCAAGGAGTAAGTTCAACTTTCAAGTCTTATTCTTTAAGAAATGAATTTCCTCAGGCTCTAGTTGCCATAGATAGTGATTCCTCTGATAGATCTGGGCAAAGTAAATTGAAAAACTTCCAGAAAGGATTCACCATTCTAGAAGCCATTAAGAACATTTGTGATTCATGGAAGAGGTCAAAATATCAACATTAACAGGAATTTGCAAGAAGTTGATTCCAACCCTCGTGGATGACTCTGAGGGGTTCAAGACTTCAGTGAAGGAAGTAACTGTAGATGTGGTGGAAATAGCAGGAGAACTAGGATTAGAAGTGGAGCCTGAAGATGGGACTGAATTGTTGCAAACTCATGATAAAACTTTAATGGGTGAGAAGTTGCTTCTTATGGATGAGCAAAGAAAGTGGTTTTTTGAGATAGAATTTACTCTGGTCAAGATACTGCGATGATTGTAGAAATGACAACAAAAGATTTAGAATATTACATAAACTTATTTGATAAAACAGTGGCAGGGTGTGAGAGGATTGACTCTAATTTTGAAAGAAGTTCTACTGTGGGTAAACTGCTATCAAACAGCATTGATGCTACAGAGAAATCATTCATGAAAGGAAGAGCCAACCCATGTGGCAAACCTCATACTTGTCTTATTTCAAGAAATCGTCTCCCCACCCTTCAGCGGCCACCACTCTGATCAGTCAGCAGCCATCAACATCCAGGCAAGACCTTCCACCAGCAAAAAGATCAAGACTAGCTAAAGGTTCAGATGACGGTTAGCATTTTTTAGCAATAAAGTATTTTTGAATTAAGGTATATGCATTGTTTTTTTAGACATAATGCTATTGCACACTTAATGGTCTACAGCATAGTGTAAACATAACTTTTTTTTTTTTTTAAGTATTTGTTTATTTATTTAGTTATGGCTGTGTTGGGTCTTCGTTTCTGTGTGAGGGCTTTTTCTAGTTGCAGCAAGCGGGGGCCACTCTTCATCGCGGTGCGCGGGCCTCTCACTATCGCAGGCCCTCTTGTTGCAGAGCACAAGCTCCAGACGCGCAGGCTCAGTAGTTGTGGCTCATGGGCCTAGTTGCTCCGCGGCATGTGGGATCTTCCCAGACCAGGGCTCGAACCCGTGTCCCCTGCATTAGCAGGCAGATTCTCAACCACTGCGCCACCAGGGAAGCCCAAACATAACTTTTATATGCACTGGGGAACAAAAAGATTTGTGTGACTCACTTTATTGTGATAGTCACTTAATTGCAGTGGTCTGGAACCAAGTCCACAATATCTCCGAGGAACGTCTGTACATGGTGAGAGTCCCATGAGTGCTTCTAACTTATCTCTGAATGGGGGGGTGGTCTTGAGGATCCACAACACACTCACTCTGATGAAGAAAGCTGCCATAAGCTGCCCTGTGGCGTCGTCTTTGTGACAAGGAACTGAGGGAGGCCTCTGGCCTACAGCCAACAAGGAGGAGCTGAGCGCTTCAGTCCCACAGCCGGTAAGGAACAGAGGTGTGCGTGAGTGAGTCCGGAAGCAAATCCTCCCTGAGGTGAGCCTTCACATGAGGCTGCTGTCATGGCTAACATCTTGACTGCAGCCTTGTGAGAGACCTTGAACCAGAGGCACAACCTAAACTGTATTTGGGTTCCTGGTCTACTGAAACTCTCAGATAATAAATGTTTGTTGGGTGTTCCCTGGCAGTCCAGTGGTTAGGACTTGGCACTTTCACTGCTGGGGCCCGGGTTCAATCCCTAGTCGGGGAACTAAGATCCTGCAAGCTGTGCAGCACAACCAAAAAAAAAAAAAAAAAATTGTTGTTTTTAGCCTTTAAGTTTTGGGGTGATCTGCTATGCAGCAATAGATAACTAATACAGCCAGTATGGATGGAATACAGGGAGCAAGGAGAAGGCGGTAGGTGATGGGCTCAAAGACGTACAGAGGCCTCAGATCACACAGGGCATTCTAGTCCATGGTAAGGATTTAGGATTTTATTCCATTAGGGGATCTGGAGCAGGCAGATCTGATCAGCACATTATGTCCTGCAGGCCAGTGGTTTTCCACCTTGGTTGCATTTTAGAATCACCAAGGGTGCTTTTTAGAAATACCTATGCTGAGCCCCACCCTCAGAGATTCTGGTACAATTGGCCTCAGGAGAGGCTCCAGTATCGTTATTTTTAAAATGCTCCCTAGGTAATTCTGATGGGCAGCTGGGGCTGAGGACCAGATATGCCTTAAGGCAGCAAACCTGTGTGGGAAGCCAGAGAGGATCATTTGCTGAGTAGGGAATCAGAACAAAGGGAGTGAGTTGCATATTTCTAATGATGGATTGTTGTATCCATATTAAGCAGACCTGGTGCGTCTAGGATGATACTCTCTCTTCTGCTCAGTGCTGGAGAAATAGCCACAATTACTCAACCTTTGAATTGTTCCTTCCTGTGAGAGCTGTCATCCATCTGTTCTGTTCACAGGAAGTACAGTATTGTGGATTAGGCTTCAGTTTCAAAGAGACCAATACAATCATAGCAAAAGCAAATCTTTGGCCTTAAACCTCTTTTGATAAATTCCAATCAGTGGCAACAGAAAGCGTTTTTTTGTCTTACATTTCCAAAATGGAAGACCAATGAACACTTCAGGCTACCTGGCTCCATTCTAAAAAGAATTGATCTCATAATCTGTATTATATGGCTCTGTAATCAACATGTGCATATAAGAGAACAAATTAGGGGGCTTCCCTGGTGGCGCAGTGGTTGAGAATCTGCCTGCCAATGCAGGGGACACGGGTTCGAGCCCTGGTCTGGGAAGATCCCACATGCCGCGGAGCAACTAGGCCCGTGAGCCACAACTACTGAGCCTGCGCGTCTGGAGCCTGTGCTCCGCAACAAGAGAGGCCGCGATAGTGAGAGGCCCACGCAGCGCGATGAAGAGTGGCCCCCGCTCGCCGCAACTAGAGAAAGCCCTCGCACAGAAACGAAGACCCAACACGGCCAAAAATAAAATAAAATAAATAAATAATTAAAAAAAAAAAAAAAAGAGAACAAATTAGGAGACGTGTTAAGATGCTTCACTAAACCCCAGTTTCTTAAAACTCATTCCCCATAATGAGAAGCACAAACATTAACACATCAAAACAAAACAAACCAAACCAAACAAAAACCACTTTCATGGAGCTACAACAATTCTGGATTTTTATGTTTATCATATTTTCTATCAGTTATGCTTTATATTTTTGGCTAAAGATATTTGTCTGAATCTTAGGTTCTGATCAACATACTAACAATCTTGATTAAAATATAATTTAAAATTTAAATGAAATGTAATTCAATTGAAATGTAAAATGTAAAACCTTGATTTATTATGTTTCATATTAAAAACCTCATGGCTTTTTGAGGTGGAGATGAAGATAACTACATTTGCTTCTGCTCTCCTGTCAGTTTGGGGCCTGAACAGAAGGGACGTTCACGTGAGGAAAGTGCTGACAATGTTTGTAGGACCAGAGGGAATACTCTTATACTCACATCAACAAGAAATAAAGTTGACAAGTTTGAAAGCATTAAATCCCAAATCATTCATTCATTCATTTTATTCATTCATTCAACTCATCCAATATTGAGTGTATTGTATACCGGTGCTGTTCTTGGTGAGAGGGATATAGTAGTGAACAATTTACACAGGGTCCTTAATTATGGTGCTTTCTTTGCATGGAGTGTGTGTGTGTGTGTGTGTGTGTGTGTGTGTGTGAGATAATAAATAAATGTCAGGTAGTAATACGTGCTATTATGATAATAAAACTAGGGCTTTCCTGGTGGCGCAGTGGTTAAGAATCCGCCTGCCAATTGCAGGGGACACGGGTTCGATCCCTGGTCCGGGAAGATCCCACTTGCCGCGGAGCAACTAAGCCCGTGCACCACAACTACTGAGCCTGCACTCTAGAGCCCGTGAGCCACAACTACTGAAGCCCTTGAGCCACAACTACTGAGCCTGCATGCCACAACTACTGAAGCCTGCGCACCTAGAACCTATGCTCCGCAACAAGAGAAGCCACCGCAATGAGAAGCCCGCGCACCGCAACGAAGAGTATCCCCCGCTCGCCGCAATTAGAGAAAACCCATGCACAGCAACGAAGACCCAACGCAGTCAAAAATAAATAAATTAAATAAATAAATTAAAATAATAATAATAATAATAATAAAACAAGACGATGTGATTGGAAGGTGGACTTGGAAGGGTAGAGGATGGCCACTTTTGGTTGAGGGGTCTGTCAAATATCAGATTTACTCCAGAAAACAACTGTTTGACCCACAGTGTCTTAAATATTTTTTAATTAATTGCCAATCTTGCATATTGGGAGATTTCACATAAAAACCAGATTTTTACCTTCTCCTGAAAAATCAGAAGATATAATTATGCTAGGTGGGTATTTCTGTATGGCAATAGTATTCCTTTCAATGGGCAATGTTTCTCTTCTTCTTCATAAGCCCTCCTTTTTTGACAGAGCTTTTGCTCTCATTTGCAATACCTATCTGCTTCCGAATTCTGAGGAATTTTCAACCCCTGGGCTAGTCAAACAACAGGGGTCAAAATATAGTGTGGAATGGATCCAAGGCATCTAGAAATAGCATATGTTTATTTATTCTCTTAAAGTCTTTTTATTAAAGTTTCCTATCAAATTACTGTGTGATTTTCTCTCCTGATTGGACCCAGACTGATATAGCATGAAATACTGATATCTATGAAAATAACACAAACCTCATTTGCACAACTACAATGAGAACATTGATCACAAGCTGGTTAATGGCTGTCATCAGTTTAAGAGTATTTAAAATTAGTCATTGTTCAACAAAATGTAAATGCTGTGAGAAGCTTACAGCTCATACGTGAAAGAAACTTGATAGAGGTTTTCCCAAATTTGACAACAGTCCTAAAAATTTATGAATTATAAAGAATTATAAAACTGAAAGAAACTTTAAAAACTATAATAAAATATAAACTTTGCTCAACTGTGTTTGAGGAAAGATCAAATTACTTTTCAATTCTCTCCCAATTTAAAAGATTTTGAAATATCATATGAAGAGATGATTAAATAGTATGCAGTCAAAACAGGTAGGAAAGAATAACAGGTGCATCAAGATGATTAGTAAGAATATTATGATTTTTTTGTATTTTGTAATATTTGCAATATTTATCAGCTTTTTAAAATTTATAATGTGTTGTGATATCTTTTCTCATTGTAAGTAGATATTTGCTTGTATACCTAATGTTTCATTCATAATTGCGTATTCTTTTTCTTAAAGAAGATCCCCCAATTGTATAAGGCTGTCCACAAGCCTAGATCTGGTCCAACTTGCCCACTCGCCCACCCACCCTGCCATCTGTGTACTAAGGAGGTTTGTTTGGGTCAGAGTCTCCACCAGAGGATGCTTATCCCCACTCCCTTGGGAGATTTTATTGATAAGGTGATTTGTGTCTATGAATAAATAGTATGGGACAGGAGAAAAAAGTTGACCACTAGTTTTGATGAATTTTAGTTCCCAGATTCTAAGGTCCTAATGACTTGTTCCCTGTGGAAGTGTCCTCACCAAATATGAAGGAGGAAAAAAGAGTAAACTCCCCCCAGATGTTGGGGCAGTTCAGCTTTTGCTCACATGGTAAGCACAGGATGGATAAGGCTTTATGTGCAATGTGACATCTTGTTGGGATGATCGTCCTCCTCCCACCCTCACAAAGGTCAGAACAAAAATTTTAAAAGTCTCACCATACAGATTTTTTTGATGCCTGGAAGATGTCATCATCAAAGAGACAAAGCTTTTATTTCTGCAATGAATATTAAAACTACAGATAAGAAGATACAGATACTCTCAGGGAATGTAACCTGTTAACTCAAGTTCACACCAAAGTGACAAATGACTACAATTATATCCTTTTCTCTACAGCTTTTTAAATTTTATTGAGAAATTACAGACAAATATAATAGTATATATGTAAAGTGTACAATGTAATGATTTGATATACATTGTGGAATGGTTACCAGGATCAAGATAAGTAACACATCTGTCACCTCACAGAGTTAAAGCACTTAACTGTGTGTGTGTGTGTGTGTGTGTGTGTGTGTGTCTGGTGAGCTGCTTAAGATCTACTCTCAGTAACTTTCAACTGTACAAAACCATATTAATGACTATAGTCATCACGTAGTACATCAGATCCTCAGAACTACTTCTTTTTTTTTTAATTTTTATTTATTTTATTTTTGACTGCATTGGGTCTTGGTTGCTGTGCGTGGGCTTTCTCTAGTTGCTGGCGAGCGAGGGCTGCTCTTCGTTTTGGTGCGCAGGCTTCTCATTACGGTGGCTTCTCTTGTTATGGAGCATGGGATCTAGGCGCACGGGCTTCAGTGGTTGTGGCACACAGGCTCAGTAGTTGTGGCTCGCGGGCTTTAGAGCGCAGGCTCAGTAGTTGTGGCGCACAGGCTTAGTTGCTCCGCGGCATGTGGGATCTTCCTGGACCAGGGCTCAAACCCGTGTCCCCTGCATTAGCAGGTGGATTCTTAACCACTGAGCCACCAGGGAAGCCCAGAGCTTCTTCTTATAACTGAACATTTGTTTTGATCTATGTCACCTCATTTCCCACTCCCTGCAGTCCCTCACAACCACCATCCTATTCTCTGAAATCAGCTTTTGATTGAGGAAAGGAAAAGGAAGTAAGGATTGGAAAGTCCCTTTTCTATGTAAGAAGGGGCAGTAAGGACATTGGAGATGAACCATTTCTACATCCAAGTTCCGCATGAAGCCTGGTTGGAGAAGCTTGCTAAAGGACTTGGAACATTTTTAATAAGACAAATATGCATATATGTATTCATTATGAATAGAAATAGCCATAAATATGCAAAGGGAGAAAGAAACCCATTAGAAAATACTCATTGCCAACCCTCTAAGGAACATGAGATGGAAAATTATAATGAGCTTACCACAAAACTTCCCTGACTCAAAGACGTGACTTTTCTGAGTTCTTTCATATTTAATTGTATCTCTGGTAAAGTTAAGAAGATCTCATTACTCTTTATTCCTTATTTCTACCCATAGGGAGGTAAATCGGTTGCATTTTCTTTTGAGTGAATGCAGTGTTTTTTGTCATTTTTTGAGAAAAGACATATTGTAACTTGTACCTTTTATATTTGACAAGTGTTTTTACGTGGACAACAGATTCTTATGGTGAAAATGCCTAATGCTGAGATATCAAATAAATATCTCACATTTCTGTAATTATAGAAAGATTCCAAGTTATGATATATGTATCTTCTACTGTAACTGTCCTTTCTGAGAGGAAGTTGTGCATAAGTAATAAAGACAGAAGGGCCAATACTTCAATAATAAAGTTTTATCTAACTGTGAGCGTCATTTTACAGCTAGAAAACCCTGCAGTAATCATCCAGTTTAAGCTCAAAAAAATTGAGGCCCACAAAAGTCAAACTATTTAACCATTGGTAGCAAAACTGAAACTAAAACTAAATTAATTGATTCCTAGCCCAGGGATTTTTTTTCACCACACCAAGTTACTTTGTGTATTTGCCCCACTGTTTAAAATAGCCTGGCGAGTAAGATAATCAGGTTTGGTTATTTTTAGCTGTACCACGCAGAATGTGGGATCTTAGTTCCCTGACCAGGGATCGAATCCTCACCCCCTGCAGTGGAAGCTCGGAATCTTAACCACTGGACCCCCAGGGAAGTTCTGATAATCAGTTATTATAAATAATTCGTGGATCAGGTAGTTCTTCTAAGATAAAAATTTTCCCTGGAGATGGTATCCTATAATCAGAGATATGCCAAAGAGGTGTCAGTATTAGACGTTATTCTTTTAATTTTGCACACAAACATGTAATTATCAGCCTCCAGCACTGCCTTTGTGGTAAGCTGCTTCTTGCTGGAGAGTCTCCTACCATGAATATTTCAGCCGTCGGTGCTCTAACAAGTAAAGTGGCTTGTAGACGTTGACCAATTGCAGGAAGATCAGAAGTTTGAGTTTTGTGTCTTGGGTCAGTGCAGCATAGTCCAAAAAGGTGATATTGACTATCTAACATCTCACTTTCATCTTTTAGTCAGCCATCTAGTGTCCCAAAATTATTTTCGAGGTCTTCATTATCTTCAGTCAACTCCCAGATGTCATTTTTGTTTGTTTTTCTTTTGGTTTTTAAAATCCTACAGCCTAAAATTTAGGAAGCAGGATTAGCGTGGAAGACCAGAGTGTTACAGGGACAATAAAGATTGTGGACTGAAAGCACTTATTTTAGAATGTCTCTGGATGAGTTTCTATCTGTATTGGCATCAGCAATGTCCACCTTTTTTTTTTTTTTTTTCTTAACTTGGGAGAGGTTGAGTTTCGCAAAGTCTTTCATTTTGAGCACGTTCAGTAAAGATTTGATAGACTATAATAAGCGGAGGTGGAAGATGCTCAAAGGCCTTCTTCTCCATATGCTTGCAAGTGCCTAGTGGATGAATGTACAGGCTGTGCTCTGCACAAGGGCACCAGGCCTGGCAGGTGGCAAATGGAGGCTGACATCAAACCTGTGCTCTGGTCATCAAGCTCCATGCCCTGGAGGGATTGCAGTGGCTGAGAGAAGAGATACCAAAGCTTCTCCAAAGTCCTGTATTAGACTTCAATTTAGTATTATCTTGATTCTGTAGATTCCTGTGTAGGAGTGAATAGTTCCAGGACCAGATTGCCACAAACAAAACATTAAAGAAACCAAGAAACATATTGAATCGCAATATGTATCTCCTGGCAAACATAATCCCCAAACATGCCTCTTTTTATATTCATTCTTTATTGGTTTAAATTAGATATCAAAGAGACAGTAACCACATTCATATAATGAGGAAAAATCTTTCAGTCAAAAATCAGGTCTTAATTACGGAGATCGTAAGAGTAAAATATTATGAATGTAATGAGTGTGGGAAAACCCTTGATTCTAGTTCATATTTGCTGTGACACCAAAGAATTCATGCTGAAAAGAAGAGAGAAGAAGTGCTCTAGATGTGGTCATTGCTTCAGCTGCTGGTCAAGTATCTTTCATCATCAGAGAACCTATACCCAATTAATTATGTGGGTATGCAGCAAATATGGAAACATGAGGGTTTAGTGGAATGACAGATTCCCCATTTGGATTCAAGATCCTTTAGGAGATTTTTAGATTATTAATATAGCCCCAATGCTTTTCTAATTGCATTTTGATTTTACCCAGCAAAATACCACTCAGTGGTTATTGGCTGCAGTATTGAAGACAAATGAGAAACCTCTAACCACTCTCAGATTTTGTTTTTCCTAATGCCACTTGCCCAAAACACAATCATTTGCTTTTTCTCATGTTATTTTCTGCGGTTGGAAATCTTTCCCTATCTCTTCAATCTAAAATCTTAAATATCAATTCCTTTGTCCAGCTGTCTTTGACTTTTCTAAGATGAGTCAGTCAGTCTCTCTGGTCCTACCTTCATACTTTATTCATGAATGTACTTCAGTTCTTGGCACTGTAAAAATTAATAAGTAGAAACCTCAATTAAAATAGATTTCAGGGCCAGAAGAGGGAGCTCCCATGCCCTATGATGATAGCAGAGCCTAACAGGAAGAAGAAAGTCTTCCTCTTCTTGCCTGGCAAGAGCTCAGCCAATGAAAGACTGTCACAACTCAGCCAATGAAAAGCCACTATTCTTCAAAATCTCAGTTCCTCCAATGGACTGTTTACTACAGCCCACCCAACTTACATTTCCCCTCTAAAAAAGAGTCCTCCTCTCTTTGTTGTGGGGAATTTGCCTGTGGCTCACCATGATTGCACATGTCCAAATTGCAATTCTTTGTTGATCCTGACCAAACTCATTTTCACTGGAGAAATATGTGGCAGTCTGTTTTTTTCTTTTTGTTTTTGTTTTGTTTTGTTTTGTTTTTAGGTCAACAGCACTATAATAGTTTGTTTATGACTTGCTACCTACTAGATTATGAATTTTCATTGCTGTTCTAGTTGTTGTTGGATGAATGGATGCTTTGGCAGTGCTAAGAGAAAATGTTTTCATGTAGTTTGATGAAACAGAAACATCTGTAGCTAAAATTAAAAATAAGAGTTTAAATCAGTATTTTAAAAATTGTGCTCATACTATATGAAAAACACTACAGAGAAAAAATTAGTGTGGGGAGGGGCAGTCTTGTGGGACTGAGCCCTTAACCTGTGGGATCTGATGCTATCTCCAGGTATATAGTGTCAGAATTGAGTTGAATTATAGGACATCCTGCTGGTGTTGGAGAATTGGTTGATGGTTTTGGGAAAACCCCCATGCATTGGAATGGGAGGCAGAATCCTTAGTGAAAATCAAAGTTACAATGTGTGTTACAACGGGGGAATGTTTGAAACTTAGAGAAGATAAAGGGCCATTGCTGAAAAATCAAGCAAAATCTAATGAGTTTTCCATAAGGATACCATCATTAGGGCTTGTTAGCGCCTAATATTCTTCATTAATATGTAAATTTTCATAGGCAAAAATGGCATTATGATATATTTGCCCATGTCAGGGCATAAACTTTTAGGCATCAATAAATTAGATAAGCATAACAAGATTGTAAATGTTTTATCAATTAAGGTTTAAAGGAGTCTTTATGAACACGAAAGCTTTACAACTTTCTGCAAGATGTAATGCCCTATTAAAGTAGAAAAAAAAGAAAGTAATGGGAAAAGATATGGACAACATCATCAGAAAAGAGCTATTTATTTTAAAAGCTTCAAGAAATAAATGTAGAACTTCTCTGTAAGCGAATTGAATGTGAAGGAAAAGAGTCAGGTAGTCTATTTGATCTAAATGTAAATTTCACGTGAGAAAGAAAACAAGGTTATCCTCAAACTGAAGTTCCAGTTTCCTTTTGAGAGTAAATCAAATAGACTACTGCCTCCCCCACAAAAACCACTGCCATATCCTACCTTTATCCAGCCCTCCAATACAACCCATCCCCAATATTGATATAAATCTTTGGTAAGAGTGTAACTGAATAGGATATGTAATACCATGAAGTCTTGAGTCAGTTAGTCTGAGTTGAATACCATCTCTGCAGCTTACTAACTGCATGGCCTTGGGCATGTTATTCAACCTCTTTAGCCTCAGTATCCTCATCCATTAAATGAGGATCATAACCCCTACCTCAGAGTTTGTTGTAAAGATTAAGAGGTGATATATGAAAATCTCTCAATGCCTCCATGGTGTTTAATATTTAGGTTAGCTATTATTAAGATCCTGTGGGGAAAAACGTCCTTGTATTTGTGTGGTTTTCCCCTTTGGGTTCTTCTTTTCTCTTTGTATTTCTCCTTTTGGATTATGCTTTTATGGATTCCATATTGGAGTCCTTGTGAATTGTCTCTCATGAAACTCCACGTGCTAGTGCCGAAAACTGGGCATGTGTGAGCCCATCCTCTCCTGCTGGTCCAAGAGACATCTCCCAAGCTCTCTAGACCTTCCTCCAATCCAGGCAAAAGGAATAATCTTAATTCAGCCTAGGCACCAAGTTCCATTGGAGTTTAGATCCACAGCTCCAGAATGATCTTGCAGCCTAATAGTGGTAGCTGTGGCTTTGGTAAATAGCTGGTTCAGGATACCAGATTTTGGGTGTCTTGCTGTCCCTTTCTACCTGGAAGACATGACTACCTTTCAGAAATATCCAGTTTCACCCTCGGTGACCTCAACTTCAAGGAGTTAAGACAAATATGTTGTTTTAATTAAAAAGAATAGCTAGTACCAGCTGCATATTTACAGTGAGCCAGGTACTGCTCTAAGAACTTTGAGGTTTTCTTCATTGCTTGAGATAAGTGGGAGCATTTCCCTGTGTTCTCTGTATACATCACTGCTGTTGATCCAGGTGTTAGGTCAAAATCCTGAAGACATCCTAGATTCCTTACTTTTATTACACCTTGAATCCATTAGCAAATCCTGTAAGCTCTACTTACAAAATATATAATTTCACTATTTCTTACTTTTTCATGGTCACCACTCTAGTCTAAGGCTGTTTATTTATCTCTTACCTAAGCTACTTATATAGCCCTTTAACAGTTAGTACTTCTTCTGTTGGCGCTCTAGAGTATATTTTTTTACATAGCAGTGAGGGCGAAACTGATGAAATGTAAACCAAATCACATCCCACCCCTTCCTTCCTGCTTACCCTCCTAGAGGCCTTCACCATCCATTTCCAGTCTTCTAACATGATTTCTCATCCTGCAGAGACTGGAAAATTACAAATTGCATTTCTTAGACTGTTGTAGCTATGGTTTGGATACATATGAGAGGTTAGGAGGAAATGGGGTGGAGACCACATTCTGGCTGCTCTGATATTGTAGCAGGTAAGCGTTATCACAGAGATCAAGCACAGAGACAAGTGCTTCCTGTTCCCTGGGTCATGGCCATGACATCTGCTCTTGAAATCATCACCAGTTCATTTGCAACTTCTCGTTGCATCTTCCTGACCATGGTGGAAGTAGCAGCTTTTCTGGCAGTCTGATTTGGGGGTGATGTTCTGGGTCTCATTCCTGAGAACCAGCTTAGAGCTTGCTCCTGTAGCTTTGTCAATGGTTTTATAAGCACCCAAATCTCTTTCAAATTAAATAATGAGAGTCTGTTCTGTTTCCTGTGACTGATACATTTCTAATCACACTTTGTATCAATCTGAAGTTCTTAACAAGGCCTGCAAACCCAGGATGATCTGGCCCTTAACTACTTTCACTGACTCTGCTGAGGCCACACTGCTCTTGTGCACTGTGCTCTTCCTTGAACACACTAAGTTCACTCCTACTTACGGCTTTTGTACCTGCTGTTCTTATTCCCCTAGATCTATGGCATGACTCATTCACTTTTATTAGTGTCCCTGCTCAAATACCACTTCTTCAGAGAGGCCTTCTCTAACTATCTACCTAAAATATTACTCCCTGTCACTCTGGTGCCTTTATCTTCCTTTATGTTTCTTCAATATTCTTAATATCTATCATTATAGAATATATTTGGTTAAAGTGTGTCTGCCTCATTGCAAAAAAGCTCTCTGTTTTGTTAATTTTTCTATCCTCAGCGAGTCAAACAAGTCTTGGCACACAGCAGGTGCTTCATAGGTATTTTTTGAATGGATCCCCATTTTACAGATGGGGAGACTCGAGGCAAAGACTGACTCAGTGACTTGTCCGGAGCTCACATGAGAGTGGCAGCCTGATGTGGGAGTATTTGCTCTTTTTTTTTTTTTTTTTAAAGTTTGTGTTTTTTTGTTTTTGTTTTTTAATTTATTTATTTTATTTATCTTTGGCTGTGTTGGGTCTTCGTTTCTGTGCTAGGGCTTTCTCTAGTTGGGGCAAGTGGGGGCCACTCTTCATCGCGGTGCACGGGCCTCTCACTGTCGCGGCCTATCGTTGCGGAGCACAGACTCCAGACGCGCAAGCTCAGTAACTGTGGCTCACAGGCCCAGTTGCTCCGCGGCATGTGGGATCTGCCCGGACCAAGGCTCGAACCCGTGTCCCCTGCAGTGGCAGGCAGACTCTCAACCACTGCGCCACCAGGGAAGCCCGGAGCATTTGCTCTTAAACAGGACACCACCCTGCCTCCACAGTGTAGCTTGCCTCCCATCAAGTACTCAGGGACTCAGTCTGAAGAAAGAAAAGGAATGGGAGATGGGTACAGCATGAAGGTTGAAAAAGAAAAGGGAAAAAGAATGCTTTAGCGTTTGCCTGTCCAAGAGAGGAATGTCCTGACCCACAAACACAACTGCCCGCCTGTGAAGCAGATGCATCCCTGTGGCGGCACCAGGTGGCAAAACGGAAAAAGAGAGATGGCTCAGTGCCCTGCCTGTGACCATTCCCCGCTCAGCCTGATTCTAAAATAGCCCATCCCTCTGCTTCCCGGTCTCCAAATGTAATGAAATACTCTCAAAATTACCCACTCCCTGCTCAGCACCTGGACATTCTCTAGGTTGTTGTGGGATTTCTTAATCCTACAAGGGCTGATTGTTACTATTCTTTATTCATTTTTCCTTTTTTTTTCTTTTTTTTTTTCAAAGTATATTTTATTATCATCATCACTGGGAAAGTGAAACTTACAAATGGACAAGCCCATAGTCACCACCAGTAAGTGGCTGAATTAGAAACAGAATCCAGGTCCCTTGACTCAGAATTTGGTGCTTTTATTTATTTATTTTTTGGCCGCGCTTCACGGCATGTGGGATCTTAGCTCCCTGACCAGGGATCGAACCTGCAACCCCTGTACTGGAAGCGTGGAGTCTTAACCACTGGACTGCCAGGGAAGTCCTACTTCTTTCTCTTTTTTCTTTTCTGTTCTCTCCTTACAGTTTAAGAAAACAAAAGCCGTCCAATGCTAATTTTATAACATATTAATTTAAATTTAGAAATAACAGAAGTGTTAACTTGTTTACTTTTCCACTTCAGGCCACCAGAGGTGGTTTTGTACCGTCAGTCCCTTTTGTCCCTAGCCCAGGGTCAGGGTCTCCATCATTTTGTCTCACATGAAACCTTATTGTATCTCTCTGGGAGTCTCTCTAGCCTGGCGGAATGATTCCAGTTCTGTAGTCAGACAAATCTAGGCTCAAATACTGAACTTACCTCTTACCTCTCACCTCTCAGTCTGATTCCTTATCTGTAAGATCAGAGCAAAAAAAATTTTTTTTTCTTGCCAAGGTTTGTGATGGTTAGAGATAATACATATAAAGAACCTGGCACAAGTAATAAAACATAACCAAACTACCAAAGGAAAACAAGAATTTTTCTCTTTTTTCCCCCCACGTTAAAGCGTAATAACATGAAATGATTATTCTGGGATTACACATGGAATTAATTTGCACAATTTCTTTCCTGAACATCCATGCTTCCTTCTGGAGATTGTACACACTTAAAATTTTTTTTGTTCAAGTCTCTGTTGCAAGATATTTTCTTTTAAATAAGATTTTCGTTGATACTCTACTTTCTTCTGTATCTAAGTTTTCTAAAAGCTAAGATTTTTATAAAGATAAGGTAGAATTTTTTAGTCTGAAGTTCAATTGGATCATGTAACACTGTGCTAGTACAGCCCATTTATATTTAGACTGAAAAGCTTCACTATTGTCTTCTCTCATAATGAAGGGAAGTTACTCAAAATAACATTGTTTTGGGAGCTGTACCATTCTGATGTTTTGTGCTGACTTTAGTGTCTTCCATAAATAATATTTAATTGTTAATACTTGATACTTTTTAGGGTGCAGGGCAATAGGCACTCAAACATTCTGATGGAAGTATAAATTGAAACAATCTTCTTGAGAGCCACTTGGCTTAAGAGAGTTCTTGAAAAGTCCGTATCCTTGATTTCAGTAATTCCACTTATAGGAAACTATTCAAAGAAAATAATCAAGGTGTGATCAAGTATTTTTGAACAAGGACATTCATCAAAGTGTCACTTTAAAATAAAGAGTAATTGTAGGGACTTCCCTGGTGGCACAGTGGTTAAGAATCCACCTGCCAATGCAGGGGACATGGGTTCGAGCTCTGGTCCGGGAAGATCCCACATGCCGTGGAGCAACTAAGCCCGTGCGCCACAACTACTGAGCTCGCGTGCCACTACTACTGAAGCCCGCGCACCTAGAGGCCGTGCTCTGCAACAAGAGAAGCCACTGCAATGAGAAGCCCGCGCGCTGCAATGAAGAGTAGCTCCCGCTCGCTGCGACTAGAGAAAAGCCCGCATGCAGCAACGAAGACCCAACACAGACAAAAATTTTTTTAATTTTTAAAAATTAAAAAATAACTTTATAAAAAAATAAAATAAAGAATTGTAAACATCCTAAATGCTCAATAATAGAAGAATAATTAAGATAAATAGTATATGTTCATTAAAAATCATTTGGAAGAAATGATTTAATGGCACTGGAACATTTTGGAATAGAATTGTAAATTTAAAAAAACAACAATATATAAAAATATACTTATTATATATAATAATATACCTATTATATATAAATTACATATTATATATAGATAATATATCATATATATGCTAGGGTCCCTATTTTGTAAAGAAAAAACTATACATAAAATGCATAGAAAAATATAGGAAAATGTTAACAGCATTTATACCTGAGTTGTAGGAATTTTATTTTCTTCTTTGTATTTTTCTGTATTTTGTTAATTACCTACAATTAAAAGTTTTAAAACAGGGGCTTCCCTGGTGGCGCAGTGGTTGAGAATCTGCCTGCTAATGCAGGGGACACGGGTTCGAGCCCTGGTCTGGGAAGATCCCACATGCCGCGGAGCGACTAGGCCCGTGAGCCACAAGTACTGAGCCTGCGCGTCTGGAGCCTGTGCTCCGCAACAAGAGAGGCCACGATAGTGAGAGGCCCGCGCACCGCGATGAAGAGTGGCCCCCGCTTGCCGCAGCTAGAGAAAGCCCTCGCACAGAAACGAAGACCCAACACAGCCAAATAAATAAATAAATAAATAAATAATAATTAAAGGTGCTAATAATTAAAAAAAAAAAAAAGTTTTAAAACAGAACAAAAAATAAATTCAAGGGATTTAATTTAATCCTTAACTATAGGATGTGAAGCATCAAGCAGCAGGTGGGAGCATCTCACAGGCTCTGTCCAAGACCTGCTCACACTGCAACTGCTTCCCCTCACATCTTTCTGTGAGAAGGTAACTAGTTTCTGATATTATCGAGTCCAAGGCAAGATGAGAAAGGCAAGAGTGCCTGTGGAGTGAGTGCTGGCCTCTTCCCGTCTTCATGCCCCAGACAGAAACATTCCTTACCCTGTACACCCGATTGAACGATCTGTGTTCATATCTTCTGCTCTAGACTGAATGTTTGTGGTGCCCCCAAATTCATATGTTGAAAACTAACCTCCAGTGTGAAGTATTAAGAGGTGGGGCCTTTGGGGAGTGATTAGGTCAAGAGGGTGGAGCCTTCATGTATGGGATTAGTGCTCTTAAAAAAGAGACTTCAGACAGCTCCCTTGCTCCTTCCGCCAGGTGAAGACACAGGGAGAAGATGGCCATCTGTGACCCAGGAAGGGGGCTCTCACTGGACACCAAACTGTCCAGCACCTTGATCTTGGACTTCCCAGCCTCTAGAACTGTGAAATAAAATGTCTGTGTTTATAAGCTACCCAGCCTACGGTATTCTTTTCTAGCAGCCCTAATGATGGACTAAGACATCTTCACTCACTCTTTCCTGATGCTTTCAATTTCCCTGAGACCTGCTAGTGTCAGGCAACTGTACTAGGCATTGGAAACACGAAGGTAGGATTGTTGCTTCCCTGGAGCTCTGTGGGGAGAAACAGAGAAGAAACAGTGAAACAACATTCTAACTGCCACAAAGAGGCAGATCTGTATACCACAAGGACTCAGGACACCTTAGCCCAGCCTCTAATTACCAGGGACGTTTTCTCCAAGGAGTTGATTTATATTCCAAAGTTACTCCAGGTGCACAGATGTCTCTAACCCCTGCAGTCCCACAACACAGTTTAAAACTTCTTTTATTTGTCCTTAGTGAATTCCGTCTCCCATTCTGCTTAGGGACTTCCAAATTTACCCCTCTTTCCTCATATAGCTCACAATCTCCTTACCCTCAGCAGTCAAACCCATCTTTCCAGAAAAACTTGCATTCTTCTTTTGTGTGCCAATCGGAATTACATTATTGCTACATTTCCATGTTTGCCTTTGCTACCAGGAAACTCAGAGTTAAAAGAGTTCAATTGCTGTTTTATACCAAATTCTCTGCCTTCTAAATGATTTATGATTTTTAATAACAATGACATCATGATTTCATTATTAAGACTGAGGCCATCGTATGCCAACTACCTCTAGTTTTTTCCAAAACCACTACTTTTCTATATCTGTACTTTCCATCCTTCTTATCCTCCAGTCTCAGGGGAAGGCCTTCAAATTTATGAGTACTTTAGGTGAACCCTGAGGGAGTTTCCTGACTTGGCTTCCTAGCCTCTGTATAACCTTGCTGTGTGACTAATTTTTGTCTATAGATCAGCAAATAACTTCTCTCTGGTGGACAGACAACCATTCTCTTCCCAAGTACCCTCCCCCATCCCTATGGAAAAAGCCAGTTTTGCAGTCGTTTGTTAAATTCACTTCAATATTCTTTTACTCCGTATAAATTTGTGGTTCTCTGATTTCAAATTGGTTGTAACATTTTTATAATTTCCTCATTAAAAATATGTAATAATAATCTTTGACATGTCTTCACCTTACATCTATTTAAGAGTCTTGATTTTACCTTTTTTTGAAAATTATTCTTAACACTTAGATAAGCTTTTTTTTAAAAATAGATCTTTATTGGAGTATAATTGCTTCACAATACTGTGTTAGTTTCTGTTGCACAACAAAGCGAATCAGCCATATGCATACGCATGTCCCCATATCCCCTCCCTTTTGAGCCTCCCTCCCATCCTCCCTATCCCACCCCTCTAGGTCATCGCAAAGCACCGAGCTGATCTCCCTGTGCTATGCTGCAAAGAAGTCTGTATTTTCTAGTTCCACTTTCTCACTTTCTAATTACCCATTTAAATCCATCTTCTGCACCTCACACCAATATATATGTATCTTGCACATGTCAGTCCTATACTGAAACCATTCTGAAGATCATACAGGGTGAACGCTTTCCAGTCCCATCTTGCTGTAATTTTCTTCATTGAGAGTGTTAAGTCCGAGTGATATTTACTTACAGGAAAGACAAAGACTCTATCTCATGGTCTTATTTATGCAACCAAAACTGTTCCAGCCACAGATGTTCCTGACCATGGTTTCAGTATTTTATTGAATTCTTTCTTTCTTCTTTTTTTTTAAATCCTGGAGGAGGAAGTTGGAATGAAACAGTGCAGATGTCTGTACAACCACAACAGTCCCTGTTTCTGTGTTTATAAAAGTGCCTCATCCTGGTAGGGAGAACTGCCCCAGCTATGCAGGTATCAACTTTGAAGCTTTATACCTTTGAAAAATAATGTGGTCTTTGCCTATAATCTCTTGCAATTTTTTTAAACTCTCTTAGTTTTAATGCCCTCTTTCAGATGGAATATCCCAGATTCCATCAGTTCTCAGATTTCTTCTCTTTCTATACTCACTCTTAGTGTAAGCAGATAAGGTAGGGGGTCCCTGAAGAAAGAGAACCTAGCATGGATTTCTTGACATAAGAGAAGCCACTTTTGGCCTAAACCATTTTGTGATCTAAGCCTGGCTACAGTGCTTGCCCTTAAACAGGTCTCAATAATAATCATTTTAAGGGAATAAATGAAAAAATTACTGTTATCAGGCAAGAGAAATAACAATAGCAAAAATAAAAAATCAGTTGTAAACTCCCAGTTCTGTTTCAATGGTAAAGATTAGCCTGAAGCACTTTTTTGAGCTGTTTTGCAGAATTTAAACTCCCTCAGGGACTCAACCACCAGGTCAACTGGAACCTGAGGGATGATGATATTGAACTTTTCTGACTCTCCTGGCGTCAATGAACTAAAGCTCTGTTGACCTTTGCCCCAATTCTATGCTGAATTCTCCTCTGCTCAAGCACCTTCATGAATATGCATGTAATATTGGCTTAAAACTTCCCAAATTTTGCTGTTTAGGGAGACACTTTGGGAAGGATCCTTCTCCTTACTTGCTGCAAGTAATAAATCCTTCCTTCTACCAATCTTTGGCTTGGTTGTGTCTTTTGGCTCAACACCCGCCGAGAGGCAAACCCAGTTTTCGGGTAACATTAGGTGATTTCACCTAGTCTCAAGGCTTTATGTAGGGTCCCTTCACTGAAGACTCCTAAACTTATTTCTCCAACCTAGGCTACTCCCTTGAGCTCCAGATTTGCATATCTAACTGCCTCCTCCATATCTCGCCTTGGAAATCTAAATGGCACATCTAACTTAACATGTCCAAAACTGAGATTCTGATCTTCTCCTACCACCTTCTAAACCTATTCCTCCCACAGATGTACCCATCTTGGCAGAAGGAAACGATGCCAAAAACTCTCTGCACCGGTGCTGAATCAGATCTCAGAGACAGAGTTTTGGGTGAAGTAGAAAAGAATAGTTTTATTGCTTTGCCAGGCAAAGAGGGACACAGAGAGTTCATGCCCTCAAAACTGTGTGTCCCCACCCCAGGGGATTTGGCGAGGAGTTTTATAGCAATGGTTCAAGGGCTGGGTTGCTGATAAGGATCAGGGTGCACTCTTGTTTCTTGGCTGCCCCTCCTTTGTCTCTGCATCCCCTCCCTTCCCTGATTAGCAACTGTTTGAACCTGCCCTTTGGAACTCAGGGAAGGTCATGGAGGCTGAAGCCTATTCCCTAAAAACAAGAAACAGGGGACACAGAAAGTATTCCGTGCCCAAGAGCCCCACAGGGTCCTGCTCCGTTTCAGAAACTTCATCTTTCTCATTGCTCAGGTCAAATCTAGAGTCATCCTTCATCCCCACCCTCACCCCTTTCTCTTACACTCAGTCCATCAGCAAATCTTATTGGCTCTAATTTCAAAGTGTGTCAAGACCCCCAACCCGTCTCAACACTGCCACTGCCACCACCCTGTTTCAAGCTGCCATTGTCTCTTGCCTGGATTATGTCTTCCCAACTAAGCTCTTTACTATTGCACTTACCCCCCTACAGTCTATTCTCAACACAGCAGCCAGGACAATCTTTATAAAACACAAGTCAGATCATGTGACTCCTTTGCTCAAAACCTTGCAATGACTGTCCATCTCTTTCAGAGTTAAAGTCAGAGCCTTTAGAGAGGCTCTCAGGCCATACGTAATCTACCCCTGACCACCCAGCAGAATCTGGACCTCCTCTCCCACTTCCACTTCCTGACCACTCCTACCTCCTTGATCGCCTTTGAATATACTAAGCACACTCTCACTTAGAGATCTTTGCACTCCTGATCTGTCTGCCTGGAGGCTCTGTGCTCACACATCTGCAGGGCTTGCTCTCTGCTTTCTTTCAGGCCTTTGTTCAAACATCATTTCTCATTGAAGCCTTCCCTGACCCCCTTATGTAAATTACAACTGCCCCCAAGCCCTACTCTCTGGCCCTCCCTCTCCTTTCCTTTGCTTTTCATTTCTCCATAGTACCTTGTCAACATCACCTGACATTCCATGTATTTTACTTTATTTATTTATTGTCTATCTATCTCCCCAGGGAAAGCTATTTACAATACAAAGTTGACCATGTTTTTCTCATGGAAGGGCAGCATAACCTCATGTTTATGATTCCAGGTTCTAGAGTCAGACTGCTTAGGTTTGAGCACTGGTTCTATCACTCAACATTCTGTGCCTCCCTTCTCTTACCTATAAAATGAGGATAGTAAAAGCACTTTTCTCACAGCTTTGTAGTAAGGACTAAATAGGACGATGCATATAAAGTGCTTAGAATAGTGCCTGGCACATGGAAAATGTACAAACGATAATTTACTGCCTTGGTTCCAGGGCATGAAGGATGGGGCAGGTATTTGGCAGTGTTTCTGTCTCATTTCCTTTTTTTTTTTTTATTCTTTTTAAGTGTCTGGTATTCACTTGGTAATTAGGGTGGATAAGTGAATATTAGCTTGAATATCTTTACCCACACTTAATACTTGGGCTCAGAGACACTACAGAACATCCATGCAGGAACGTGGCAGAACACAGTTAAGAGCAACTCCTGAGTTCTATACGTTTACAATCCAGGCACTAAGAGGTGAACTTAACTCTCTTAGTCTCCAGTCCATTGGCCCACTGGCCCCACACAGGCCAGGTGTCCAATCAATTATGGCAAAGACATGGAGTCATGAAGCCATAGAGGCATGGAGTCATTATGGGGCAGCTCCTACTGACATAGCATGGATGAAGTGGGCAGAGACAATTTCTGAAATAAAGGGATAAGGAGAAGAGAATGCCATCCGTATCCACTGCATTGATACAATATTATGATGGAAAATGTTTGAGATTTTCCACAGTGTTTACCAGATTTCAGTCAAAATTGGGAAAGTGTACCCATAACAAATTTGTATATTTCAGCTTCTTCAAAGACACTCCATAGGTTGAGTATTCCAAGAGGTTCTAATTTCTTGAATGTTTTACCTGTCAAATCCTGCCCTTTGAGAAGGAAATATAGTTGACTAGGTGAGTTGGGTTTTTGTGTGTGTGTGTGTGTGTGTGTGTGTGTGTGTGTGTGTGTGTGTGTGTATGTTTGTTTTTGTGTTTGTTCCTTTCTTCTATATTTAGATTAGAAGAAAACTGCAGCTACATCCGTAATTGTATGATTTGGAAGCTGATGTTTCTATATCTTTTTGCTAATTAATAAACTTTCAAAATCTGAATTTTTAGTAAATGTAAATTAAGATTTACTAATATCTTTATGAGTGCATGCACTTGGTGTCTAAGCCAGCTAGGCAAGTGGTACAAAAGCATTGTGTATGGCTGATTCATTTTGGTGTGCAATGGAAGCTAACACAACATTGTAAATCAACCATACTCCAATAAAAATTAATAATTAGAAAAGAAAACAAAGCAGCCAAACTGCTCTCTCCCCTGATAGGAATTTTGTAGATAATAAAATTTAAAAAATAAAAAGTTTATTTCATCTTGCTCAACATGAGCTTGTGTGTTCTTCCATAAAGACTGCCAGGCTGGGAGTTATAAGTCTTAGATCTAGTAGCTACATTTTGTGACACTAGATAAGTCCCAATTGCTCTGGCTTCAGTTTTCCTGTTTGTAAAATAAATTGATTAGAATAAATGTCTAAGGGTCCTCCTAACTTCAAAAATCTTATTTTACTAATTGTGAGTCTCAGAGCAGGTGGGTAAACAATTATTTATAGGACTAACACTTACTCTAAAGGCAGGAGAGCAAAAACAGTAAAGAATCTTGAACTCCAAAATACAATCAAACTGTTAACAAAACAAAACTCAGTTCATTTGAAGTCACTTCAGTCAGGGAGAACAGTGTCTTAGCAGAATCAAGAGGGAGGAATCAGAGAAAAATTATATAGAATTTGGGAGGTCTGGGCTCAAGGGTATTATGGCAGGTATTTCAAAGTGGGGAGAGATTGAGATTGGGCAAGTTTGTGAAATAACACTTTAGGGTTAGTGGACATAGTGAGGTGAGGGTCTTGAAGTGAGTCTTGATAAATAAACCATGGTTTGATAAGGGAGACTGTTGTCTCAGATAAACTGATTTGCAGTGATTTCCTGAAGCGAACAGTGAAGTTATTGATTGACTTGTGGTTTTATCTTCTCTGGGCAAAGTTTCCTAGAACAAATAACTAAGTCATGTTGACACAGGTGGTCTCAGTTCTTAGGCCTTCCAGCTATATCATATTGATGCAGTTGGCCACAGTTCTCATGAACTTTAAGTTGATACAGAACAAAATAGCTGGCAGCAGAGAAATGTTTGGTGTAAACTCTACTCCTGGCCTCTCTTGAGTTCCATATTCATATATTCAACTTCCTACTTGAGAATTCTTCTTGAATGTATTATATAGTTCTTGAATTCCAAATAGAACAAATAAACTCTGAAGAAAACTCCCCTTGATATTCTCCATTTCAGGAAATGGCATTACCATTTACTCAGTTATTTAAGTCGAAAACCTAAGCACCTCTCCTGTCCTCATACCACCACATAAGTCTTGTTGGTTGGAACTCCAGAATACATACCAAATTCAACAACTTGGTATCTTCAATGTGAAAACTCTAGTTCAAGCCATCATTATCTCTTGCCCAGGCGCAGATTCATTACATAAAATGTCATACTGGTCTTTTCTTTTTCTGAAATATGCATGTTTATTCCCATGTCAGGGCCCTTGTACTTGTCTCTCCTGTGCAGACCACTGTTCCTCCAGATCTTTCCATAGCTCTTTCTCATTGTTGAGATCTCAACATTGACAGCCTTTATTTCCTGAATCACCCTAACTAAAGTTGGCCTCTCCCCCTCTACCTTTCTATCACATTATCATATTGTATTTATTTTACAGTAGCTAGCAATTTCTGAAACTATATTTTTGTACACTTTGTTTCCTTGTTCCCTGTCTGTCTCTACCCATTGAATATAAACTCCATCAGGGTAGAGATCCTGCCTACTAGGAACCAGGCCCTGTATCTCCACTGCCTTGAACAGAACCTGGCACATAGTAGATTCTCAAGAAATAATTTGAAATGATTCAAGAAGAAATTTTCAGCAAAAAACAGATGAGTAGATGGATAGAAGTATGTATTAATGTATTAATTATTTAAAATGTAATAATCATTTAATGATAATATAGTCAAAGATGCTAATTATATAATTTCTCTACGTTAATGGCTTAACATGTTTATCTCATCACTTAAATTATGTTAATCTCCACCTTTCATCCAGTGAATCCCAATGTTAAGTAATGAAATTTGTTTCATGATAAAATTGAGTACTATCAGATTCATAATTGGTATATTTCTTGGACTACTTCTAGAAGCAGGAAAAGGAGAATGGTTAGTGATGAGAGGTTTAGGGAACATCTGAATGGTTAACTAAGTAGCTCAGAGCTAAAACCAAAATCACTAGGAAAGCTTGACTTAAAACTAAAAATCCTCCCTGATTTAATAGTATTTATGAGCTTATTTATGCAGAAGCTAAATGTTGAAATAACTTTCTGGGGTTTTGCAAATATACTTAAAATGCTATTTCTTTATATCAGAATAGCAAAATTGAATTAAATAGCAAAGTTGATTGAAAATAAACTAATTTTTTTAAACTTTTTATTGTATATTGGAGTATAGTTGATTAAAGATGTTGTGTTAGTTTCAGGTGTACAACAAAGTGATTCAGTTATACATATACATGTATCTATCCCTTTTCAGATTCTTTTCCCAACTAAGTTGTTACAGAATACTGAGCAGAGTTCCCTGTGCTATACAGTAGGTCCTTGTTGGTTATCCATTTGAAATATAGCAGTGTGTACATGTCAATCCCAAACTCCCTAACTATCCCTCCCCCCACACTTTATTGTTTGTGGATTTTTTGATGGTAGCCATTCTTACTGGTGTGAGGTGATATCTCATGGTAGTTTTGATTGGCATTTCTCTAATAATTAGTGATCCATCTCCCAGAGTAATGGAAATAAAAACAAAAATAAATGGGACCTAATTAAACTCAAAAGCTTTTGCACAACAAAGGAAACCATAAACGAAATGAAAGACAACTCACAGAATGGAAGAAAATATTTGCTAATGATTTGACTGACAAGGGATTAGTCTCCAAAATTTACAAACAGCTCGTGTGGCTTAATATCATCAAAACAAACAACCCAATCAAAAAATGAGCAGAAAATCTAAATAGACATTTCTCCGAAGAAGACATACAGATGGCCAAGAGGCACATGAAAAAATGTTCAACATCACTAATTATTAGAAAAGTATACTAATTTTTATATACACTCTACTCATGCAACATAAGGAAAGTTGGTTTTTCAGTTGATGATGGGGAGAGGTTTCCTTAGGCAGTACTCTGGGAAGTAACCCTTGATTATGGTCTAATATTATTAAGTTACAAAAGTCAAGAAAGCATTGTGACATAGTGTGAGGAAGCAAATGCTAGTGAAGGTTTGGGAAACAAGAATAAAGATGGGTCTGAAAGAGCTGATGGAGAATTCAGGAAACTTGTCCACTTCGTATAAATGTCAATAGATTGAGAGCATATGTTTCAAACTACAGAACCAGGCCAGAAACTCCTTAACAAATATTAATTGAGCATCTACTCTCTACCAGGCACTGAGCTGGCAATGAGAACATAAAGATTAAGGAAAAAAAAAAAAGCTGCATTCTTTGCTCTTCAAGTTCTTATTGTTAAGTGACTATAGAGATGAAGACCTAAGCAGGGCTCAAGTCACCTAAGGCCTCATGTTCCAACCTTTGAGGTTTGAACTCTATTCTGAGAACGACGAAAAGCTGTTGAAGGATTATACAGCAAAGTGGCACAACTAGCTTTTCATTTTACAAAGAATAATTGGTCTGTCGAAATTGTAGAGGATGATTGTGGTTAGGAGGCTGCAGCAGTAAACCAAGCAAAGAGATGAAGGTGGCCAAAAGTAAGAGAGCCGTGCTAGAGATGGAGACCTATAGGTGGAAACATTCAGTACTAAGGATATGGAATTAACAGCGTTACTGATCGCCAACGGGTCGGTGACCCCTCAATGGGTCCTTTGCTTGGAGTCGAAAATGCCAATCAAAGGAAACTGTTTCAGTATATCAGGGCAGAAACTTTATTCGTTGAACAAGGAATGAAGAAGAGAGAGCTCATGCTATAAAAACACTTTTTCCCCGAGGGGAGGGGAGTAAGGGAGTTTTAAGAGGTAGGAGGCAGACAAGTTATCAGGGCTCTAGGAAAGGGGCAGAGATTTCCAGGGGCAGCCGAGGGCAGCTGGGGTGTGTGCAGTCTCCCATGCATCTCTGCACACGGCAGGAACTGCGCCTACCAGAGTACAAAGATCTTTGCCTTTGGCAGAGATCTTAACATGGTAATGAAGCAAAGGTGACTTTCGACACCTCCCGGTCTCATCCTTGCAGGTGTTCCTGTGGTCAAGTCAGAGCCAGTTCAGGGTGGCTGAACACTGCATACCTCTTAAAGCACAGCTGTGGAACATCTCTGTCAGATACCATGTGCTTTTGAAACAGACACGGAGATAAATCGAGGCAAGGATCCTTTAGCTCTCAGGGCCTGGGATGGGTGACAAAATGAACCAGTGAATGGTTTCATAAAAGGAAGTGCAGGGCTTCCCTGGTGGCGCAGTAGTTAAGAATCTGCCTGCCAATGCAGGGGACACGGGTTCGAGCCCTGGTCCGGGAAGATTCCCACATGCCGTGGAGCACCTAAGCCTGTGTGCCACAACTACTGAGCCTGTGCTCTAGAGCCCGTGAGCCACAACTATTGAGCCCGTGTGCCACAGCTACTGAAGCCCGCGCGCCCAGAGCCTGTGCTCCACAGCAAGAGAAGCCACCACAATGAGAAGCCCGCGCACCACAACGAAGAGCAGCCCCTGCTCGCTGCAACTAGAGAAAGCCCGCGTGCAGCAACGAGGACCCAATGCAGCCAAAAATAAATAAAATAAATAAATTTATAAAAAAAAAGAAAGGAAGTGCAAAATTAGGGAAAGGGAGGAGTCAGGGTTGAAGACTGGCTAGGCAGAGAGAAAATGAAAAGCTCATCAACAGGATTTCAGCTTTTGTTTTTTTTGAAGTTTTACACACGGTAGGTTTTTGATGTGATATTTATTCCAAACGGGCATTTTAAAGAAATCTCGACTGTATTAATTTCTTCCAAAAAATTACTACTGTAAATTGTATTTGTGATTAGAAGTCAGCAAATAGTAAGAAGGGAACTTTTCTTAATTACAGTCTTCCTTATGATTCTACTTGAGATTTTGGAGTAAATTAATTAACATACTTACAGAAAGACTGGCAAAGATACCTATATTTTATGCATGTACACTAAGTAAACTCTTTGTGTGGTTTTATATTTAATTCTCAAATTTAAAAAAAATGCTCTGAACGTGAAGTCATAGGTAGTAGCAATGAGACCATGCACACTGGTTTATACAGACAAACTCCAAATTATCCATATTAGAAATGTTCTATCCATATTAGAAATCTTTTCTAGTTAACATGTTCCAAAAAAGTACCCATCAATTATACAAATAATTACATTCAGTCAATTCTTTTAAATGTCAGCTATAAAAAATTTTGATAGTCTCCAAAATTAAAAAATAATGAAAGTTTGACTTTTCTTTAAAAAACAAAACAAAGGAAGGAAACAGTCTTCAATTTTATCCATAAGTATAGAGAAGTAATCATTATTATTGTGTTAAATATTTCCCAGTGGCTTTTCTATATTAAGACATAACTCAAAATAAACCTGGGGTTTAATCTATTTACATTTTTAGAATATTTTCTAAAGTTTATGAATTATTTCAATTGGTATTTTACAATGCAAGGACTTTACAAGTGTTTGCTCATTAAAAAGATTTTCTAAATAAATGTGCACTGACATAAATGTTCACTATTATTAGCATGTAGGCAATACATTGGCGCAATGGTGAGGTGAAGCTCATGAACTTGGAAATAGAGTTTCAGTTAATCATAAACTTATAAAATCTATAAGAAATGAATGCTCTTACAGATGTGCAAAATCATAAAAGACAGATTTATTGCCTAGGGAACCCTGTTTAGGGTCTAACTGATTGCATCAATATTTTCAAAAGAGAGGAATTAATAAGCAGACAAAAATATGGTGATAAAGCAAGCCAGGTCCCTAGTACTTAGTTTGTCTCAGTCCATGGAGAGTGGGAGCCTACATACAGGACTCAACTGTGGACTGACTGTGAGCAACTCCAATGTTTCCTATGGGAGAGACTTATAGAGAGTAATCCCTCCACTGTGAGAAGGTAGAAACCTGTCTTGAAACTCCATTTGCAAATAAGCACACTGTGTTCACTTCAATTTTACTGTTATTTAAGTTGCTTTAGGGGTTCTGAAGCAGATTGGGGGAGGCTAAAAGGCTCTGAAGCCATCTTTGGTGCTCTATTAGTCTATTGTACAGTTGCATGTCTCAGGATACCTTGGGAGCCCTGGGATTTAGAGGAATGTGCCTTGATTTCCAATACATTTATATCAGTTATTGGCATGGTACTTTCACAAAATTATTCAATCTTTCTGAACTTTGGTTTTCTTATCTGTAAATAAGTATAATAATATCTTGATCTTGGTTTGATTATTTGGATCAAGACTGAATGTGTAAAAATGCCTAGGCTATAGCAAGCAATGATTTAATGCTAGTTATTATTATAATAGCTTAATGCATTAAATACTTAAGTCATTTTTTCAACGCCCCCCCCCCCCAATTTCTTTACCACTGTATTAGTTTCCTATGCTGCTGTAACAAATTACCACAAATTCACTGACTTAAAACAATGTAAATTTATTATCTTATAGTTATGAAGGTCAGAAGTCCAAAATGGAGCTCACTGGGCTAAAATCAAGGTGTTGACGGAGCTGAATTCCTTCTGAAGCTCTAGGGGAAGATTGTTTTTTTCCCAGCTTCTAGATACTGTCCTTGGTTTGTGGCCTCCAGCTAACAATTACATCACTTGGACCTCTGCTTCTGTCAGTACATCTTCTCTGACTGTAACACTTCTGCCTCTTTCTTATAAAGACCCTGTGATTACATTGGGCCTACTGGATAATCCCAGATAATCTTATAATCTTCCCATCACAAGATCCTTCATTTAATCACATGTGCAAACTCCCTTCTGCCATGTAAGATAATATATTCACAGGTGTATTAGTCAGGGTTCTCCAGAGAAACAGAACCAATAGGAGATATATACCTATATATCTATCTATAGAGATAGATAGATAGATAGATAGATAGGGATATATACCTTATGATAAGGAGTTGGCTCATGTGATTATGGAGGCTGGCATGTCCAAAATCTGCAGTATGGGCCAACAGGCTCAAGACTCAGGAGAGTGGATGGTGCAGATAAGTCTGAAGGCTGTCTGCTGGAGAATTTTCTCTTGCTCGGGAAGGCTAGTCTTTTTGCTCTATTCAGACCTTCAGCTGATTGGATGAGACGCACCCACATTATGGAAGGCAATCTGTATTCATGCATGTAAATGTTAATCTCATTCAAAAACACTCTTCAATTTGACACATAAAATTAACCATCACAACAGGTTTCAGGGATTAGGATTTGGACATCTTTGTGGGGTGGCGATTATTCTGCCTACCACAAATATCTCTCTTGATATCCACATTCTGAGCTCTGTGCTAACCACTACATCTCTAAAAACAAGCCAGCCCAGTTTCTGCTTTTAAGGAACTCACATTTAGAGAAGAGGACACATAAATTGGTAAGTACAATACAATAGAGTAGGAGTAATGATACAGCTATGCACAGTATGCCATGGTGATACAGAAGAGAGGCATGCATTTCAGCTTGGGGGTGGGAGGTGCAGGTGGAGAAGGTGGGGGTAACAAAGAAATCTTTCTAAAGGGGATGATGCTTAAGTTGAACTTTTAAAAATATGTGGGAGTTAAAAAAGGGAAAAGGCACTGCAGGCAGAGGAGTTAACCTGAGCACAGAGAAATAACTATTCCTCTGATTCTCTACTCACCTAGTAGCTGTCTCATTATAACTTAACTTCACTTGAAATTTTGTTTTCTATAAGGAAAGAATATGTTGGCCAGAGAAGTCAGGGACTCAGTTCTCTTGACAATAATACTTCTAAGTGTAAATGAATAAATCAGCATTCAGTTGTAAATACCTGTCTTTGTGGTGTGACGGGCACTATTGGTTACTGACTAAACAACCATCTTGCCTTTATTCCTTCCTAACAGAAATCCAGTTTTGTTCAGAGATTTGGTAGCAGTATACTCAGGTAAAGTGGGTCCCTCCTTCGTCCCAGGGGGCAACTTGTGAGTGTTCTAACTCAGTGGGAATATCCATTCCTTTTTGTTGTGATTGGTTTAAGGGAGGCATGTGACACAGTTGTGGTCATTGAGAAAAAAGAGAAAGGAAAAGTTAGTTGGGGTGCTTCTAGAAAAGATTTTCCTTCTTCATAAAAAGAGAGATACATAGGAGAAGCTCTCAGCTCTTCTTTCTTGCTTGCTTTTTGACTTTGTTGTTTGAGACTGGGATGTTTGCAGCTGAGGCAGCTATTTTGTTACCATGAGGAAAACATTATGACATATCAAATATGAGAGCAAAAAGGTGAAAAGAGCCTGGAGCCTTCCTTAGTGACATCATTGAGCAGCTGGACCAAAGGTGCTGGATGGAGGCCGGAGAACACTGCATGCTGGATGCCTTTAGAGGTTATCTGAAGAATAATCAAACTGCATTATCTAGATTAACACCTTCCACGTTATTTATAAAAGGGTATTTGTCTTTTTAGCTTTTCACAGTCTAATGTGCCAGACTCCAGGAGGATATAGGGAAAAGAAAGAAAAGTCCATCCTGAGAAAAGGTTTATTTATTTCAAACATTTTCTTTCTTTCTTTTTTTATTACTTATGTATTTATTTGATTGCGCTGGATCTTAGTTGTGGCAGGTGGGCTCCTTAGTTGCAGCACGCATGGGGGATATAGTTCCTTGGGTAGGGATGGAACCCAGGCCCCCTGCATTGGGAGCACAGAGTCTTAACCACTGCGCTACCATGGAAGTCCCTATTTCAAACATTTTCTAAATCTTTTCTATAAATTACTAACCTTTGGACTTAGAAATCAAGAAAAATCACCTCACCTAACATTCTGTCTTCTTTTCTCCTCCAATTTTGGAACTTTCTTGTTCTGATCAGGTCTCAGATATTAAAGAAACTCTTTTACTTGTAGAATTTTTGTACTTGATCATTGTATTAGAAAGATTTCAACTGTGTGTAAAATTGTTGTTTTTAAAGATATACAGAGATGTTTAAATTTAGAAACAATATGGTTCAGTCTTTCTTTTGATTCTTTTTGATCACAAATTTTGATTCATATTTCTACAGAGCAAATTATATTCTCCCTGAGATTCTCTAAAAAGTGTGATGTTTATACATATACATCTTTAAAATCATGAATTTCACTGGTGTGAGTTAAAAAATTAGTTAATTCATTAGCAAATAGTTAATGAACACAAGAACTAGAGAATATACTTAAAATGAGTATTCCATTCAGCACCTCAAGTGTTTTTTAAACTGTGTTTTATTACCTTTAAAGTACAGTAAATGGTGTGAGCCATTATTGTGCATCCTTGCATTATATATTGATTTATAGCACATTTAAGTAGCAATTATTCTCACTGCTGTGAAGTGCTTGTGCTCTGCTCACTCGACGTGCAAACATTTCAAATTACAGTACATTAAGATGTCAGTGACAAAAGGGAACATTCTAAAAATAAAGTGATTTTTAAGCATTTTATAAAATGACTAACTCCTCCTTTACCAGTGAGCATATGCTCTACGTTCCTTCAAATGCTTCCTAGAAACCCTTATGAAACGGAGACATACTTCTAATTATTCTACGTTGGTGGGTTAGTTTCAAGAAATAGTGTCTCCCTGATTCTTTAGCGTTTGTTATCGCAGAATTAGACTTGCTTTTCAGACAAGGATGAACCTTGCTATGCACAGAGATAAACTAATGTACACTTTGTTGATTTTCCTGATGACATTTTCATTTCCATTTTTGGCTAAAGCAGTACATTGATCTCATATCTTTAAGCAAGAACTTAGTGATTCTCGGTCCTCATTCATGGAATGAAGAAAATGTTCAAAAAATACCGCTTCTATGGGTCAATAATGTTACTTTGCCACTCCTTTGCCCCCATAATAGCCTTGAAAATTTTCTCTGAAGCACCTATGTATGAGCCAGGAATTTCACTACCATTTTTAGAGTCTTCTGAAGCCTAATAGATTTGACAAAACACTCTCTTTTCTGGATGGCTCATGAAAATATTGTTTAAGGCAAGTCTGATCCCTGGTGAGCCCCATGTTTTGGATTACCTAACTCAGAGAAGAGCTTTATTAATTTGTTCTTTCAACAAATATTTATTGAGTGCCTGAGATAGGATGGATGCTAGAGATATATCAATGACTAGGACGAAACTGGTTCTCTGTTCTTCTGCATTTCAGCCTGGAGGGGAGGAGGTGGGGACGAGGCAATGTGTAAGGGAAAGAAAATGGCTGTGTTAACTGAGGGCCTCTACGTGCTAGCTCCTGTACTGATTACTGTCCATGTTTGATCACATTTAAACCTCACAGAAACTCTATGCAGAACGAATTTTTAAAATTATCCACGTTTTACAGACAAGGAACGGGGACTTAGAGGAGATCCTAACCTGCATAAGACTGAAGAGCTTAGAAGCAACAGAGCTAGGAATTTAACCCCAGTTTGCCTGAATTCAAACTCTTCCTCTACAACATTATGTCAAAATGCTTCTCTATAATCTCATGGTGATATCTACCAATAAAAGAAAACAGACTTTGTTTTTTCTTATTAGAAAATAAGATTTTTCCTTCATATTTGAGTCGAAGCACTTTCTCTAGACATGTGGCGACCCAGTTGGATGTCTTTAGGCTTAGGTGCTATTCTTTCTCCCTGATAGCAAGTGGGTTGTCATCTTAAAATAAGCCAACAGGAGAGGCCTCTGGTACACAGATTAGATACATACATACAAGATTATACACACACATATAGTGTGTGTGCATAATTATATATATAATGGAAAAAGTCAACAGCATGTGTGAACAAAAGGAGAATTTCAGCAAAGAGGTGAAAACGACAAACAAATATGTTACAGACAAAGGAGCAAGGTAAAAACCTACAAAAAAAAAAAAAAAAAAATGAAGACGAAATAGGCAACCTACCTGAAGAAGAATTCACAGTAATGATAGTAAAGGTATCCAAAATCTTGGAAACAGGATGGAGAAAATACAAGAAGTATTTAACAAGGATCTAGCAGAACTAAAGAGCAAACAAAGAGTGATGAACAACACAAGTACTGAAATTAAAAATACTCTAGAAGGAATCAATATCAGAATAACTGAGGCAGACCAACAGATAAGTAAGCTGGAACATAAAATGGTGGAAATAACTGCCAGGGAGCAGAATAAAGAAAAAAGAATGAAAAGAATTGAGGACAGTCTCAGAGACCTCTGGGACAACATTAAATGCACCAACATTCAAATTATAGGGGTCCCAGAAGAAGAGGAGAAAAAGAAAGGGTCTGAGAAAATATTTGAAGAGATTATAGTCGAAAACTTCCCTAACATGGGACAGGAAATAGTCAATCAAGTCCAGGAAGCACAGAGAGTACTATACAGGATAAACCCAAAGAGAAACACACAGAGACACATATTAATCAAACTATCAAAAATTAAAGACAAAGAAAAAATATTAAAAGCAGCAAGGGAAAAGCAATAAATAACATACAAAGGAATCCCCATAGGTTAACAGCTGATTTTTCAGCAGAAACGCTGCAAGCCAGAAGGGAGTGGCAGGACATATTTAAAGTGATAAAAAGAAAAACCTACAACCAAGATTACTCAACCCAGCAAGGATCTCATTCAGATTTGACAGAGAAATTACAACCTTTACAGACAAGCAAAAGTTAAGAGAATTCAGCACCACCAAACTAGCTTTACAACAAATGCTAAAGGAACTTCTCTAGGCAGGAAACACAAGAGAAGGAAAAGGCCTACAAAAACAAACCCAAAACAATTAAGAAAATGGTAATAGGAACATACATATTGATAATTACCTTAAATGAAAATGGATTAAATGCTCCAACCAAAAGAAATAGACTGGCTGAATGGATACAAAAGCAAGACCCATACATATGCTGTCTGCAAGGGACCCACTTCAGACCTAGGGAAACATACAGACTTAAAGTGAGGGGATGGAAAAAGATATTCCATGCAAATGGAAATCAGAAGAGAGCTGGAGTAGCCATTCGCCTATCAGAAAAAACAGACTTTAAAATAAAGACTATTACAAGAGACAAAGAAGGACACTACATAATGATCAAGGGATCAATCTGAGAAGAAGATATAACAATTGTAAATATTTATGCACCCAACACAGGAGCACCTCAATACATAAGGCAAATGCTAACAGCCATAAAAGGGGAAATCGACAGTAACACAATCATAGTAGCGGACTTTAACACCCCACTTTCACTAATGGACAGATCATCCCGAATGAAAATAAATAAGGAAACACAAGCTTTAAATGACACATTAAACAAGATGGACTTAACTGATAATTATAGGATATTCCATCCAAAAACAACAGAATACACTTTCTTCTCAAGTGCTCATGGAACGTTCTCCAGGATAGATCATATCTTGGGTCACAAATCAAGCCTTGGTAAATTTAAGAAAATTGAAATCATATCAAGTACCTTTTCCGACCACAACGCTATGAGACTAGATATCAATTACAGGAAAAAAACTGTAAAAAATACAAACACATGGAAGCTAAACAGTACACTACTTAATAACCAAGAGATCACTGAAGAAATCAAAGAGGAAATCAAAAAATACATAGAAACAAATGACAATGAAAACACGATGACCCAAAACCTATGGATGCAGCAAAAGCAGTTCTAAGAGGGAAGTTTATAGCAATACAATCCTACCTCAAGAAACAAGAAACATCTCAAATAAACAACCTAACCTTACACCTAAAGCAACTAGAGAAAGAAGCACAAAAAACCCCCAAAGTTAGCAGAAGTAAAGAAATCATAAAGATCAGATCAGAAATAAATGAAAAAGAAATGAAGGAAACAATAGCAAAGATCAGTAAAACTAAAAGCTGGTTCTTTGAGAAGATAAACAAAATTGATAAACCATTAGACAGACTTATCAAGAAAAAAAGGGAGAAGACTCAAATCAATAGCATTAGAAATGAAAAAGGAGAAGTAACAACTGGCACTGCAGAAATACAAAGGATCAAGGGAGATTACTAAATCAACTATATGTCAATAAAATGGACAACCTGGAAGAAAGGGACAAATTCTTAGAAAAGCACAACCTTCCAAAACTGAACCAGGAAGAAATAGAAAATATAAACAGACCAATCACAAGCACTGATATTGAGACTGTGATTAAAAATCTTCCAACAAACAAAAGCCCAGGACCAGATGGTTTCACAGGCGAATTCTATCAAACATTTAGAGAACAGCTAAAACCTATCCTTCTCAAACTCTTCCAAAATATAGCAGAGGGAGGAACACTCCCAAACTCATTCTACGAGGCCACTATCACCCTGATACCAAAACCAGACAAAGATGTCACAAAGAAAGAAAACTACAGGCCAATATCACTGATGAACATAGATGCAAAATCCTCAACAAAATACTAGCAAACAGAATCCAACAGCACATTAAAAGGGTCACACACCATGATCAAGTGTGGTTTATCCCAGGAATGCAAGGATTCTTCAGTATTTGCAAATCAATCAATGTGATACACTGTACTAACAAACTGAAGGATAAAAACCATACAATAATCTCAATAGCTGCAGAAAAACCTTCTGACAATATTCAACACCCATTTATGATAAAAACTCTCCAGAAAATAGGCATAGAGGGAACCTTCCTCAACATAATAAAGGCCATATATGACAAACCCACAGCCAACATCATTCTCAATGTTGAAAAACTGAAAACATTTCCTCTAAGATCAGGAACAAGACAAGGTTGCCCACTCTCACAACTATTATTCCACATAGTTTTGGAAGTTTTAGGCACAGCAATCAGAGAAGAAAAAGAAATAAAAGCAATCCAAATCGGAAAAGAAGTAAAACTGTCACTGTTTACAGATAACATGATACTATACATAGAGAATCTTAAAGATGCTACCAGAAAACTACTAGAGCCAATCAATGAGTTTGGTAAAGTAACAGGATACAAATTAATGCACAGAAATCTCTTGCATTCCTATACACTAACGACGAAAATCTGAAAAAGAAATTAAGGAAACACTCCCATTTACCATTGCAAAAAAAAGAATAAAATACCTAAGAATAAACCTACCTAAGGAGACAAAAGACCTGTATGCAGAAAACTATAAGACACTGATGAAAGAAATTAAAGATGATACAAAGAGACGGAGAGATATACCATGTTCTTGGGATTGGAAGAATCAACATTGACTATATCATAGAAAATGACTATACTACCAAAAGCAATGTACAGATTCAGTGCAATCCCTATCAAACTACCAATGGCGTTTTTAACAGGAATAGAACAAAAAATTTTACAATTTGTATGGAAACACAAAGACCGCGAATAGCCAAAACAACCTTGAGAAAGAAAAACGGAGCTGGAGGAATCAGGCTCCCTGACTTCGGACTATACTACAAAGCTACAATAATCAAGACAGTATGGTACTGGCACAAAAACAGAAATATAGATCAATGGAACAGGATAGAAAGCCCAGAGATACACCCACACACTATGGTCAACTAATCTATGACAAAGGTGGCAAGAACACACAATGGAGAAAAGACAGCCTCTTCAATAAGTGGTTCTTGGAACACTGGAAAGCTACATGTAAAAGAATGAATTTAGAATGCTTCCTAACACCATACACAAGAATAAACTGAAAATGGATTAAAAACCTAAATGTAAGGCCAGACACTGTAAAACTCTTAGAGGAAAACAGGCAGAACATTCTATGACATAAATCACAGCAAGATCCTTTTTGACCCACCTCCTAGAGAAATGGAAATAAAAACAAAAATAAACAAATGGGACCTAATGAAACTTCAAAGCTTTAACCCAGCAAAGGAAGCCATAAATAAGATGAACAGACAACCCTCAGAATGGGAGAAAATGTTTGCAAACAAAGCAACTGACAAAAGATTAATCTCCAAAATATACAAGCAGCTCATGCAGCTCAATATCAAAAAAACAAACAACCCAATCCAAAAATGGGCAGAAGACCTAAATAGACATTTCTCCAAAGGAGATATACAGATTGCCAACAAACATATGAAAAGATGCTCAACATCACTAATCATTAGAGAAATGCAAATCAGAACTACAATGAGATATCACCTCACACCAGTCAGAATGGCCATCATCAAAAAATCCACAAACAATAAATGCTGGAGAGGGTGTGGAGAAAAGGGAACACTCTTGCAGTGTTGGTGGGAATGCAAATTGATACAGCCGCTATGGAGAACAGTATGGAGGTTCCTTAAAAAACTAAAAATAGAACTACCATGTGACCCAGCAATCCCACTCCTGGGCATATACCCTGAGAAAACCATAATTCAAAAAGAGTTATGTACCACAATATTCATTGCAGCGCTATTTACAATAGCCAGGACTTGGAAGCAACCTAAGTGTCCACTGACAGATGAATGGATAAAGAAGATGTGGCACATATATACAATGGAATATTACTCAGCCATAAAAAGAAACCAAATTGAGTTATTTGTAGTGAGGTGGATGGACCTAGAGTCTGTCATACAAAGTGAGGTAAGTCAGAACGAGAAAAACAAATACTGTATGCTAACACATATATATGGAATCTAAAATAAAAATGGTTCTGGTTCTGATAAACCTAGGGACAGGACAGGAGTAAAGACACAGACGTAGAGAATGGACTTGAGGACACGGGGAGGTGGAGGGGTAAGCTGGGAGGAAGTGAGAGAGTAACATTGACATATATACAGTACCAAATGTAAAATAGATAGCTAGTGGGAAGCAGCCGCATAGCACAGGGAGATCAGCTGGGTTCTTTACAACCACCTAGAGAGGTGGGATAAGGAGGGTGGGAGGGAGACACAAGAGGGAGGTGATATGGGGATATATGTAAGCACATAGCTGCTTCACTTTGTTATACAGCAGAAACTAACACAACAATGTAAAGCAATTATACTCCAATAAAGATGTTAAAAAAAAATTACAACAACCAAGCCCTTTGGAACAATACCAATGATCTAAAACATGTAATTGGAGCCCAAGAAGGAGAGATGAGATGGTGGGGGATTTTCTAATACTTTTCCAAAAATTTTTAGAGTTATCAACTCACAGAACCAAGAAGCTCAGCAAACTATAAGCAAGATAAACACAAAGAAAACACACATATGTATATTATAGTCAAACTACAACATCTTTAAAGTGCTGAAAGAAAAAAATCAGCCTACAATATACCCAAATGATTCCTTAAAAAGAAATACAAAATAAAGACATTTTTAGATAGAGAAAAGATGAGAGAATTTGTTGACAGCTGACCTAAACTACAAGAAATTGTAAAAGAAATTCCTTGGTCTAAAGGGAAATTATATCAGATAAAAGCCAGATTAGCAGGAAAGGCCTAACATATTTTTAAAATTTTTCTTTACTTCATATATATATATATATATATATATATATATATATATATATATATATATGTTACACGTATTTCTTATATTCTTAGATAGATAGATAGATAGATACAGATAGATTATAGTAACCTGCAAAAACTGGCAAGAAAATATTATGGAATATTTTTGGAATATAGGGTCCCATTTCTAAAGGCAAGAAATAACCACAGAGTACTTTAGAGAACGCTAATGAGTGGTACAGAGTCATTATGAATGCAATTTAGGTGTCAGCAGGAGGGCACTCACCCTAGAATCCTGAATTCCAGATATGATTTACTCAAACCCCCCATTTCCATGCCTTAAATTCCTCTATTCTCTGCATGTTTGTGTCTATTTTTTAATCTCTGCTGTGACAATGACACAAGCTGGGTCATCACCCATGCTTTCTGTTCCCCTTACCCATTCCAAAATTATCTTGTAGAAAAAGATTGTATCAAGTAGCAGAAATTTTACTGAAGATAAATAAAAACCTGCATATCCCACTTCAAACAACTGAAAATTGTTTGTAGACCATTCCTGTTCTGAAATGGCCCTTCTTTATCCTGCTGTCAAGGTTTTCTCACTGGTTTCCTCACTCATGTACCACTCATCCTTCCACCATCACATAAGCTTCTCTCTTTGTCCTGCCACCTTTCTCATCCTTTCTTTCTCTTCTTTTCTGTTCTCTCTCTCAATCAAAATTTGAGCTAAATCAAAATGTTCTCATGCAGAGAAGTTTAACCACTCTTCTCATTGCTTTGGCTCCTGTCCACTCTCACATTCATCCCAGATCTGCTTCATTGCATAACTCCAGGGGCCTTGCTTACATTGTAGTTCATGTAAATGGGGTTCCCTGGAGATGTGCAGTTCAGGGACAGAGAGTGGTGGCCCTACCTTCACTTTATTAAGGTATTTTCCTAATCAAAGACTGTTCTGGTGTCAGCTATTATGCTAATAATCTCCCACCTACATTATATAAAAGATCTACAAATTTTTTTTAGAAGATTGAATAAGTGGAAGACTATGCTATACACTTGGATGGCAAGTCTAATGTAAAAATGTCTAGGTGTCATCAGTTCTAATTAAGATATCAACAGGTTTTTCTTTTCTTTTCTTTTTTTGGTATAGGACAACAATTTTATAATACGTTTGAATAATTGAACAGGAGAGAATAGCAAAGAAATACATCTTTTGGAAAAAAATGAGAACAAATATTAGATCCTATAATGATCACTAATACATGTAACTGTCATCTATGTAGCCATCTAACTAGCTAGTTTCCCATCTAGCTAACTAGTTATTTTTGATCTATCTTTTGTGGACCTCTGAAGCATCTCTTTTCCCTTCTTTCAATAACATCTTCCCCTTCTTCAGGTACAAGGCATCACCCCCCAACTATGTATCCCATATGGTTTTGGGAAGCTGCCAATCACAGGATCCCGTTCCCTGGCCTAAAGGTGTACATGCAACACAGGCAGGACCAATCAGAGTAAAGTGTCCTCTTGACCAAAATGATTGGTCCAGGGGTATGTAAATGGCTCAAGTCACTCAGAGTTTTCCCTGGAAATATTCAAAATGAAGCTGAAAAAATATATCCTCTTCTGGGAAAGATAACTGGGATGATATTAGCCCAAGACTGCTGGCAGATATGTTTTTCTGCCAGTGGAAATAGCCCATCTGTTAAACGAGAGAACGAATCCAAGCAGAAGTAAGTAAACATGAGAGATGGAGTGAACAAGAAAAAAAATCCTGAAGGTACTGAGTCCCAGTTTGAATTTCTGAAGCTCTAGAACCTATCTGGTTCCTGAAGGTCTTCTCTCAAATCTCAAAGTTTTCCTAGCATATTTCTTATCATACAGACATAGCTACTGAGATAGAGATATAACTACAGGGAATGTTTCACCTTTCTCTGCCCACCTCTCTCCTGGGTACCCCACCTAGAGGAGGAAAGGAAGAGATGCCACCCTGATTGGTCAGGATCCCAGACACGTTTTAGGGTTATGAGTTATTATTGGATGATTTCACTCAGATAATGATGGTGATTATGATGGGGGTGGTATGGTGGTAATAAGAGTATTAATATTTGTAGTAGTAGCACTGCAGTAATACTGCTCCTGGGTGTGCCAGAAAGTGCCTGGATGTCCTGAAGTTTCCTAGATGTGATTTGCCTCTGGAGTTGAGGTGGGGCTCAGTGGTTTGGGATAGTAGATGATATAGAATCCATAATTGGTATGGAATAATAGAATCTGAGCAGACAAATCACATGAGTTATTTTACACAAACTCTAAGGGAGTTTTACCAAGGGTGGAACTCTCCAAAGTTCTCCTTTACTGCAAACACTGGGACCCTTCTTATTTGGGGAAAATCTGGGCATTTTATCTTAGCTTTAAGCTATCTAAGTTGGCTTGTGTATTTCTCTGGGTTATCCTAGGTTACGCCAGGATAATAAGGCCTCCCAAGTATACTGCACTATTGAGAGAGCTCAAGATTCCCTTTCTAATTCTTCCCGGCATGCTTTTCTGCCATTCCCTCTCATTCGTCACCTGTTTTTTCCTCCCTTACCTTTAGGGAGGTGTCTAATGAAGCCACTCTCTAATGAAGCCACTCTCTAATGAGTCTTTCTTCTGTCTTGGATGTTTATTGATTGATTCATTTATTTATTCAGATCTATATTTAGTAAGTACCTACTATGTGCCAATCATTGTTCCAGTTGTACCCAGGTGCTTTTAGCATGATAGGAAAACAGATATGGAAACACTTTAATACAAAATTGTTAAATCCAGCCCCATTTAGCAAGGCCATGATATGGTTGGTCTAGCAACCTTGTCTCAGTATCTCAGTGTTTCCTGCCTTTTCTTTCCTGTGTTATCTACCCAATTCCCTCCCAGGGGTGTAGCTGGGGACACTTCGTTCAATCTTCTAGTCATAGGCAAATTCTAGCAACTCCTAAACTTCTCATATCTCTGCTTACAAAGCAGGGGAAGAACAACTGCCCCCAACTATAACACTTGGTGCCTTCCTCTATAGGCATACCATAATATCAGAGCCCCTGGCCATAATTCCAAAACACTTGGCTTTCTCTAGGGCAGGGATAGGAAGTAGGGAAAATTCCACAACCCTGATCCTGCAAAATAATTCCTACTGCCCTACCAGAGATGGCAATGGCAGGGCAGTAGGAGGACACATGAACTTGAGGGCAAGCTGAAAATATAATTCCATGCAATAAACTTGCTCTCATAAAATTGAATTCAGTAGTTCATTTGTATTAGTACTTATATTATCTATGTAGATTAAAAAGTGACTAACCTTTAAATTTCAGTTTTACACACTTTTATTTACTTTCCTCTCATACTTCAATTGCTTATCATCCTAAAATACCACCTACTATGACAGTGGCACAGAGGCATGGTTTAATTACTGTTTAATTTTATAACAGAGTTTAACTGTATTTTTTGTTGTTTTTTGGATTGTGTAGTAATGCAAAATTGTGACTGGACTTAAAAATATATTTTATTATAAAAAGTAGTATATGCTTGCTGTACAAATAGAAAGAGTTAAGAAATAAAAAGAAACTATCCTATTTTTTGCTCTCAAATTCCACTTCCCAGAAGTCACACCATTTGATATGTCATTCCAGATTTTTAAGCATGTACAGTTGTTCCCCACAAATGAGCTTATGACTGTTTACACACACACACACACACACACATGCACACACACACTTATACTTAGCTTTTTCCACATAACAATCTGTCCGTGTCATCCAGATATTTCATAGTACAGATGTACTGTAATGCATTTAACTGTTTATCTATTGAAATACAATTTAAATGATTTTAGATTTTCACTATTACAAACATTGTTACAATAAGTGACTTTGTAATGTATATTCTTGCATGCTTATGTGATGTATCTGGAAGGCAATTTTCTAGAAATGGAATTGCTGGGCCAAAGATTAGATGTACTTGATATTTACATAGATACCACAAAAATGCCATCCAAAAAGGTTATGCCAGCCTGTGCTCTTACCAACAGCACGTGTCTGAGAGCGTCTGTTTTAAATCTTTGCCAATCTGGTAGTGAAACATGGTATAGCATTGTTATTTTGATGTTCATTTCTTTAATCATGGATGAGATCTAGCACTTCTCATACGTTTATTAGTCATTCGTATTTCTTCTTTTCTGAGTTATATTCTTTTTGTGACTGGAATTTTATATTGCAGATCATTTCCAAGAAAGAGTACATGTTTTTGCGTTTTATATTAAGAAACTCTGAAAATTTTAAAGCTTATAATTAAAATTAGAATTATATTGGTACCAGGGTCATGTATAATGAAATAATGGTTTTTGCTTTGGGGAAAAGCTCTCCAGTCCATCTGTGTCTACTTGCATTCACCATGCCCGGGAATAATAGTCTCAGACATTCACATCCTCTTTAAAAAGCTGCACAATGATAAGTTTTATTGTAACCATGAGGCTCAAAAATAAAAAAGTCATAGAGGATGGGCTGGCTCAGTGCCAATAGCACAGAAAACAGCTTTTCAGAGGTTATGTAAGAAGGAGGTACGAAACTACATGATTATGCCATGTGTGAAATTAAAAAGCTGGGATTGGCCCAGATCTCAAGTGCAGCTGGGAAAGAAACAGGAGCAGTAGTCAAATGCAAAGGAGAAAATCACCAGCACTGGTGTGAATTCGAATACTGTTTGCCACACAAAGATTAAGCAAAGGACCTATTTATCTTTGTTTCAATTCAAGGTAAGTAGATCTCCAACATAGGGAAGCCCCTGAGTAGGACAAACCAACTGCTTTAGTTTTAGTTTGTTTGGTGGTGGTGGTTTTTGGTTGCAAGTGCAGGAGCCTGACTCAAACTAGTTCAGGCTAAAAGAGAATTCACCGGTTTATGTAAAAGAAAGTTGAGAGATTAACAGTGTTCTAGTGTCAGTGAGTTCACGGCTGACTCCAAAGGGCTGTGCCTTAACCTCCAGCTCTTGCCTGCTTTTCTCTGCGTGGGCTCCTTCTCAGGCGGGCTCTCCCTACAAGGTAGAAGAGATGGCTGAGAATATAAAGTACTGAGAATATAAAGATGGATAAGACATCATGCTTATTCTTTTCATTTTATAAAAATTTATTATTAAGGTCATTTCCAGAGAATTCATCTTTATCCCCTTTACTTAAACTAATTCCTCCTTTTCTTGGACTATTTTTGTTCTCTTTCTACATATAACCACTACAGTAGATTCCAGAATATATGTAATTTTTTACCTTTTCACAAAGTCACATTTCACATTTCATTTATTTCATTTGTACTTGCCCAAGAATGTAATCTTTATATTTTTATTAATGGCTGCCTAATCCTAATTGTTCATTGATTCAATGCACATTTTTTTCATATTGAAAGAGCAATTTTAGGTTCACAGCAAAATTGAAGGGAAGGTACACAGATTTCTCATGTACCCCCTGCCTTCACACATGCATAGCCTCCCCCATTACCAACACTCCCCATTAGAGTGGTACATTTGTTACAATTAATGAACCTACATTGACACATCATTATCAACCAAAGTCCATAGTTTACAGTACAGTTCATTCTTGGTATTGTACATTCTATGGGTTTGGACAAATGTTAATGACGTGTATCCTCCATTATAGTATCATAGAGTATTTTCAATGCCTTAAACATTCCCTGGGCTTTGCCTACTCTTTCCTCACCTGTACCCACCCCCCAACCCTGGACAACCACTGATCTTTTTATTGTCTCCGTAGTTTTGCCTTTTCCAGAATGTCATATATTTAGAATCATACAATATGTAGCCTTTATTTTTTATTTTATTTTGTTACTTTTAAATTAATTTTTATTGGAGTATAGTTGCCAATATGTAGCCTTCTAAAATTGGCTCCTTTCACTGAGTAACATGCATTTAAGTTTCCTCCATGTCGTTTAATGGCTTGTTGGCTCATTTCTTTTTAACCCTGAATAATACTCCATTGTCTGTATGTACCACAATTTGTCCATTTACCTACTGAAGGACATCTTGTTTCCTTCCAAGTTTTGGCAGTTATGAATAAAGCTTCTATAAACATCCATGTGCAGGTTTTTTTTTTTTTTTTTTTTTTTATCCGCCACCTCCTCCCCATGTGCAGGTTTTTATGTGTGGACATAAATTTTCAACTCCTTTGGGTAACTACCAACAAGCACGATTGCTGGATCTTATGGTATGAGTATAGTTCATTTTGGAAGAAGCTGCCAAACTGCCTTCCAAAGTGGCTGTACCATTTTGCATTCCCACCAGCAATGCATGAGAGTTCCTGCTCCTCCATATCATTGCCAGCATTAGGTGTTGTCAGTGTTCCAGATTTTGACCATTTTAGTAAGTATATAGTGGAGTCTCATTGTTGTTTTAATTTGCACTTCCCTGATGACACATGTTGTGGAGAAGCTTTTCATAAGCTTATTTGTCATCTGTATATCTTCTTTGGTAATGTGTCTGTTCAGATCTGTGGCCTATTTTTAATCAGGTTGTTTGTATTCTTATTTGTTGAATTTTAAGCGTTCTTTGTATAATTTGGATAACGGTCCTTTAACAGATGTGTCTTTTGCAAATATTTTCTCCCAGTCTGTGGCTTGTATTCTCGTGCTTGTGACATTGTTTTTCGCAGAGCAGAAGTTTTTAAATTTTAATAAGGCTAGCTTATCCATTATTTCTTTCATGGATCATCTCTTTGGTGTCGTATCTAGAAAGTCATCACCATAAGCAAGGTCATCTAGGTTTTTTCCTATGGTATCTTCTAGAAGTTTTTATAGTTTGCATTTAGATCTGTCATCCATTTTGAGTTAAGCTTTGTGAAGGGCATAAGGTCTATGTCTAGAGTCACTTTTTTTGTGCATGTGGATGTCCAGTTGTTCCAGCACCATTTGTTGAAAACACTATCTTTGCTCTATTGTAATGCCTTATCTCATTTGTCAGATAAGTTGACTGTCTATATCAGGGTCTATTTCTGGGCTTTCTATTTTGTTCCATTGATCTATTTGTCTAGTCTTTCACCAATAACACATTGTCTTGATTACTATAGCTTTATAGTTAGTCTTAAATTGGGTAGTGTCATCCTTGACCTTTGTTATTTTCTTTCAATATTGTGTTGACTATTCTATTTTTTGCCTCTCCATATATACTTTAGAATCATTTTGTCAATATCCACAAAATAACTTTCTGGGATTTTGATTGGGATTGCATTGGATTTATATATCAAGCTGGGAAGAACAATATTGAGTCTTCCTATCTATGAGCACGGAATACCTCTCCATTTATTTAGTTCTTTAATTTGGTTCTTAAGAGTTTTGCAGTTTTCCTCATACAGATCTTGTACATATTTTGTTAGATTTATACCAGTTATTTCATTTTTGTAAATTGCACTGTGTTCTTAATTTCAAATTCCACTTGTTCACTGCTAGTATACAGGAAAGCAATTGACTTATGTGTATTAATCTTGTATCCTGCAAACTTGCTGTAATCAATTATTAGCTCCAGGATTTTTTTTGTCAGATCTCTTAGATTTTCTACATAGATGATCACGCCATCTGCAAACAAAGACAGTTTAATTTCTTCCTTCTCAATCTGTATACCTTTTATTAAATTTTCTTCTCTTATGGCATTAGCTAGTACTTCCAGTATGGTGCTGAAAAGGAGCAATGAGAGGGAATATCCTTGCCTTATGCCTGATTTTAGTGGGAAAGCTTCTAGTTTCTCACCATTAAGTGTGATGTTAGTTGTAGATTTTTTTTTAGTTTTTAAAATCAAGTTGAGGATGTTCCCATTTATTCCTAATTTACTGAGAGTTTTTATGATGAATGGGTATTAGATTTTGTCAAATGCTTCTTCCGCATCTATTGATATGATCATTTTATTTTTCTTTTTTAGCCTATTGATGTGATGGATTATGTTAATTGATTTCCATTGAATCAGCCTGTGTGGCTGGGATAAATCCCACTTGGTTGTAGTGTATATTTATTTTTATATATTGTTGGATTCAATTTGCTAATATTTTATTAAGAATTTTTGCATCTGTGTTCATGAGAGATATTGCTCTTTAGCTTTCTTTCCTTGTAATATTTTTGTCTGGTTTTGATATTAGAGTAATGTTAGTGAATTAGCACTAGAATGAGTTAGGAAGTATTCTTTCTGATTCTGTCCTCTAAAAAAGATTGTAGAGAATCAGTATAACTTCCTCCTTAAATGTTAGATCAAGGTACACTTTTAAAGTACAGTTTGTATTTGGAAATTATATGATAGCTTAGGGTGAAAGAGCTCAAATCCTAAGCACAATGTCTTGAATTATCATCATGGGAAAAGGAAGTGCTAGATCACCTAGAAACCTGTCCTTGGTTTGTTTCAGAGCACTCCTCTCCTGATTTCTACAACATTTACTGAAAACCTACTATATGACAGCAGGCATTGTGCTAGGTGCTTGATAATTAATTAATTAATTACACATGCACATATATACACATATATACATATATGTGAATAAATATATATCCATTTATTTTGTTTAAAATTAAAATTTTTTATTTTGACATAATTTCAGACCTTTGTTGCAATAAGTGAATAAAGAATTTCTACATATCCTTCACTCAGATTCCTCAAATATTTACATTTTATTATCATTTCTCTTGGAGACTTTCAGCCATGATGTTCCATTATCCTTAAATACTTCAGCATATATTTCCTAAAAACAAGAACATTCTTTTATATAACCATAGAACAATGATTAAAATAAGGAAATTAGCATTGATGCAAAAGTATTGTCTACTATATGGATTGTATTCAAATTTTGCCAATTGTTCCAATAAGTGTCTGCTATAGGAAAACAAAATTCTGGATCATATGTTGCATTCAATTTTTATTTAATTTGGAATAATTCCTCACCCTTCCTTTGTCTTTCATGACATTGGCATTTTTTTTAGGAGTACAGGCCATAAATTTTGTAGAATGTCCCTCAGTTTGGGTTTGTCAGACGTTTCTTCACAGTTAGAGTCAGGATATGACTTTTGGTAGGAATATCACAGAAGTGACATTGTCTGCTTCTCAATGCATCATTTCAGGAGACACATAATGCCAATTTATTCCATGTCCCTATTTTTAAAGTACTTAGCATCTAGGAATGGTGACAGACACACAGAGAAATAACTTTGATGTAGTCTGATTATCACAACAAGTCGGACGTACATGTGCGTAGACATCTTTTATTCATTCTCCATATTTTCTTGGCTTACGTTTTTGCTCCAGCCATTGATGTTGCAGCCAACTATGCTCTGCCACAGCCTTGCCTCAAGTGCATGGAGCATCTCCTGCTTTTGCAGTAGGAATTCTCTGCCACCACCACCTGGGATGCCTGCAGAAGCCCATCCAGCTATTCTGGCACAGGCACAGACTGGGAAGTGGAAGGAGCTGACACTCACCGGAGAAACCACTGAGGGGTAGAGCCAGTGAATCAATCATCAATTGATTCTGTGTCAGTCAGTTCTGACAATTATGAGGCACAATTTACACAGCTCTTCAAAGGCTCTCATCAGGACAAAGCTCCAGGTACCCACAGTGGTGACCAGCTCAAAACCGCATGCTTGGATTGGCTTTCTTTCCTTCTATTTACCATTCTTCTCCATACTGACACTCCTGTCTCTTGGAGTTACTTCCAAAGCAAACCAACTGCATCTAAACCCTTGTCTCAGACTCTACCTTTCGAGGGAACCCAAGATAAGACATTTGATCTCAGGAGTAGACCTAGAAAGCAGACACCCAGAAAAGGATTCTGGAACTGAATCCCTCGCCAGTCAGACACTTGCACTTTTGATGGAAAGTGTGGATGGTGATAACCCTTGGCCTGATTCAGCATCACTAACACTTTTACTGGTAGATGACTGGGATGAATTACAGGTAGAAAGTCAAGCATTTGCTTATGAACTAAGGATAGCCCTTGAACAGTTGGAAGGCAATGGTAATTATAAGACCTGTGGATTGGCTTATTTTTGTTAAGGGCTCATGAAAACTTAAAAAGAAAAGAAAAAGAAAAAAGAAAGAAAGGAAAAAAAAAAGAAGGGACAGGCTCAAGTTACCAACTTTCAATTCTAGGCAGGCTGTGAAAACCAGAAAGCGTCCAAGGCAGTATTTAAAGAGATGTTTATCTTTTGTATCCACAGAGCAAACTGTGCTCATAATCGGACCCAGGATTGAGTTGTAAGGTAGCATAGCTACAAAGGAGACTGAAATACTGTCTTGACAAGTCTTCTATGCCAAAGGCAGGGACCTAAAAGGGAATAAATGGAAACCTGAGACTTGCAACAGTAGCATTTAGATGAACAAGCCTGAGGGCCTTCCCTGGTGGCGCAGTGGTTGAGAGTCTGCCTGCCAATGCAGGGGACACGGGTTCGAGCCTTGGTCCGGGAAGATCCCACATGCTGCGGAGCAACTGGGCCTGTGAGCCACAATTACTGAGCCTGCGCGTCTGGAGCCTGTGCTCCGCAACAAAAGAGGCCACGACAGTGAGAGGCCCGCGCACCGCGATGAAGAGTGGCCCCTGCTTGCCGCAACTAGAGAAAGCCCTTGCACAGAAACGAAGACCCAACACAGCCAAAAAAACCCAAACAAACAAACAAAATAGATGAACAAGCCTGAGAAATGTCAAAATGTCTTCTGAAATCTGTGTTGGTACAAGTAGCTTCCTCTGCTTTGCTTAAGAATAGCCTACCTTTTCTGGAGACCCTGCAAAAACCTGTATGAAGCAATAGACACATAAACAAAGATCTGTAAGACCTGGTTAATATTTATTTATCTGAAGGAACTGAGGAGTGAATCCTGAAAGTGTTGGACCAGGGAAGGCAAATGTGGACAGGAGAGAATTAATTGACATTGAAAAACACCTGGAGTTTCATGACATAGCAAGGACACATGGAGCTAGTTCTAATATATTTCTGGGATGGCTCCTTAAAGCTTAGATAGGATGAAGGCCTATAGCAAATGAAGGAGAGATTCTAGAAGTGCCTTGACTTCCTTGAGGAAGGTGTCAGAAGGCTCAGGGAGGTTAGAATGTAAGAACAAATGTATAATATTATACCTGAGAACCCACCATCTGACTATGTTTCTTTTAAGAGCCCAGTGGACACACCTATCCCCAAGGCAGTAAGAAATACAGTGGTGAGGGTACCATTGGCATCTTTGAGAAGCTCAGCGGTAGTTATCCACTGTAGGTGACAGTAAGAGATGCTGCTATGGGACTGGGCTCCTTAATATTAATTCGATTGATAAGAACACAAAATAGCAGAGGCCAGATGGTAGTACTTGACCAACAGAAGGAAGTGTACATAATTGTGATAACGCAAGGCCAGAATGGCAACCAGAATATCTTCACCCACAGGGCTCTGTTATAATGACTAACAGACCATGGTGTGTCTCAGGGCAAGTTAAATGAGCATCCACCAGGGTGTTAACTTGATCTATATGTACAACCACAAAAAAAAAATAAAAATCAACAGCTGGTTAAAAGATGACAGCTGTCTCAGTGGAAAATTGCAACCCCTCAAACTCACTTTACAGATCTAAGTGAGTTCTCTGACCCAAAGCCCACCATTTGAATGGGAGGCTGGGTAAAGACCCAGCAATGCTAGCACAAGTATATATACCACATATTTTCCCAATTGTTCTCCAAAAGGACATATGCCCATTTATGGACATATGCCAGATTTGCCCATAAGCCATAGTTTAACCCCTTGTATAAGTTAATCAGGGTGGTCCCATTTCCTTTGCCAAAGATTAGCTTGAGCATAGACAGGTAGTTAAATCCTGAACAATGCAACCTGAGGGGTGGGATTCTGCAAGCTTTCCTTGTTTTAAAAAAGAGGCACATGAGAAGGAACAGTCCTTTTATTGCCCATAGATATTGCTATGTGAGCTGCAGCAGCCATGTTGAGACCATGAGGTTTCTTGCCTTTTCACTGAGAATAGCAGAGTAGAAGAATCTGATTGAATCTTCATAATATTCAATTCAGAGGTGTTGAATTAACCTGGGAAATACTTGAATCTTCACGAAATTTTGAAGTGTTGAATTAACCTGACTCTAACTACTTGTTGTAAGAAATAACTACTATTCACATTCACTTAATGATTTCTGCAAACATTTTAAAAACTGTTGGGATATCACTTAGCATTTTTTGAGTTAGTCAGGGAAGCAAGCCATGCTCAATATTTAACAATCACTTGTATGTGAATGTGTATGGAAGAGTGTGTTTTATTGGTCATGTATTCATACAAGCAGATGCAGTATAAACTCGCAAACACAGATTTGAAAATAATGCACACATGGTGTTCATATTTGAACCTTTCTCATGGATTTTGTGGTGTGGCCCAATATGGTGTTTACATTATATAATTCCTGCTGTGCAAGTAAAGCACTTTTTTTTTTTCCTAAAATGTTTTTTCCCCAAGTATCCTATTATGGATACTGGTTTTGTTAATTGTGATTTTTTTTCTTTTTTCTTTTTTTAGAATATAGCAGTAATGTTATTGCTGAAATGAATGATTTTCTTTTTCTGAAATATAATCACTGATGCTTGAATGATAGAATTTTAGTACTGTAAACAGGCTTTAGTAATTAATGTGAGAGACTTAAAAAGAAATGACTATTAAGTGTGCCTAAATGAATTTTGCAGTAACTGGTATTCTTGGTTTTGTCCTACTTATACACATTATACACATTCAGAACTTGTATTATGAGTTTGACAGTCTTTTGGAGTAACCAGCAACTTTGATGTTTACACTAAGATTTTATTTGGAATGCAAGAGGTTGAAAGAGGTTTGAGTAGTACACATGTAACTAATTTATTAGAAATCTATCCTAAAGAAATCTACCAGTTTCTGCAAATGCCTTTTTAAAATTCATCATGGATGATTAGTAAAAATGCAGAGTATCATACTTTTCTTCTTGCCTGTCAACTACATAAGCAGTTTTGTACAATGAGAAATACTCATTTGTTTGACATTCCATGTTAAACTACTGTCATGTTTAGCTTCATTGCATGTAATGTAGACCTAGTCCATCTGATCATGTGTTCTGGAGAGTGTTCTTTATTCAATAAAGTTTTAATTTAGTATAAAAAAAGAAATAATAAGGGTCCTTATCATATAAGCCGCTTTTAGTCAAGTTTTCTGTTACTTAAACCCCAAAATATTCTAACTGATATACAAGGGCCCAGGAGAATAATACATAAACCACTGAATAGAATAAGATAAAATTATAAATGCTGCAATGGAAAGGATTTTAAGACAAATTCCTAAGTGAACAAAACAAAACAAAGTGTAGAACAATTTGTACAGCTCAGATGTCATCTTTTAAGGATATATGTGTATATACCTTAAAATTTGGGGAAGACTATGATTAACCATGATTAACTCCATGAAGTTTTATTGGGATGAATGGGGAGAAAAAAAAGAGACTTAATTTTAATTGTAGGTATTACCTAATTATTTAAACTTTTAAAAGGATGTACAATTATTATTTTTAAAATTGAAAAGCTATTTAAAAAAACAAAGAGAAAATTGTTAATTTCTAGATAGGCAGGTATTTTCATTAGGATTCTGCAAGAGTCTGGGGATAGCAGACATAGTAATTAAATGCTGATGCCTAAAATGGAGTGAGGCCCCAGATTCAGATAAATGTTTTCACTTCTAGTTTTTTCTCTTAATGTGGTATCTTTAGCTATGGCATCTTCTCTGAGTGAAGCTAGAAGGTATAATCCAGAAGAGCAGGGAATACCAGATATCACAACTACAACAGTTTAGCTCCTTTTGAGAGACAGAATATCTAATAAACTGCCTTTGGGTGCTAGGACTGTGTCTCATCTCATTTACCATGTGTATTAATGATTTAGAAGTGGGAAAAAAGGCTACTTACTAATGGAAATCCTTCCTTCGGTTTCACTAATAAGACTATCTGTCTAGAAATTATTTAGGTAAGGAAGATAAAAGAATATTAAGAAAATTGAGAAGAAAATAAAAGAAGAATTACAGCATGAGGGATTTAGGATAGAAATCAGGAAGAAATTTCTGACAGTAAAAACTATCACAGATAGAACAGAGGTTAATTATAGACATTGCAGATTTTTCATTATGAGAGTTTAAAAGGAAATTATCATCTGTTTAGGGTGGTATTATTATAGTTAGAATTATAAAGATAAAAGGGACTTTCAGAGCACCTATTCCAAGCCCCGTCATTTTACAGATGACAAAACTGAGCCTGAGAAATTAAAGTGAAGAAGATCACACAGTTAGTCAGCTGTAAAGCCGGAACCAGTGTTCAGTTTCTTATAATAGTCCTTCTTCTATACCACACTTACTGAGAATTATTTGGTCTGAAGACAACTAGGATAAGCTAGATGACTTCTCAAAGTCCTTTATAAGTTAAAGATATTAGTCAAGAATTAAAGCCATCATTTATCACAGTCAGGGATTTTTTACATCTGGGGTCCATGGGCTATGCTGAGAAAGTCTCGACCCTCTAATATTTATGCAAAATTGTGTGTATGTATGTTGGACATTTGTAGCTCCCAGTGCCTTCTCATAATGGGCTAACCTAACAGCAAGTATCCCAAAAGCTGAAAGTGAGATTAATCTCAGAGAATGAAATAAGGAAAAATCATGCAATGAATGAGGTAACCAATCATAGAAAGAACCCAAACTCAGCAATGAGGGGTGGAGGAGCCAGGGGACTCTCAGGTTCAGCAATCTGGGAATAGACCCTAGAGCACCTGAGTATATCAGCATATTAAAAGCTGAGTGGGGGGCTTCCCTGGTGGTGCAGCGGTTGAGAGTCTGCCTACCAATGCAGGGGACACGGGTTCGAGCCCTGGTCTGGGAAGATCCCACATGCCGCGGAGCAACTAGGCCCGTGAGCCACAACTACTGAGTCTGCGCGTCTGGAGCCTGTGCTCCGCAGCAAGAGAGGCCGCGACAGCGAGAGGCCCGCGCACCGCGATGAAGAGTGGCCCCCGCTCGCCGCAACTGGAGAGAGCCATCGCGCAGAAATGAAGACCCAACACATACAAAAAAAAATTTTAAAAGCTGAGTGGGCATGGAGGAAAACTCTCAGGTGCTGGGGATTTTTGAAATGTCCAGGTGGTCAAGTAAAACTGCACCACAGATTTTCCCCCTTAATACCTGTTTAAAAAATGAAAAAAAGTCTAGAAAATCCACCAATTCAGCAACCCCAAAATGAAATGGTCATATCCCAAAGTTAAAAAAGAAAAAGAGAGAGAGAGAGAGAAATAAAAAATAGACAGGGACACAAAGGAACATAATATTCTGAAACGGAGCAGAGAAGAACGAATGAGCTTACTTCTTAACTTTGCCCTTTCATCCACCTACCCATCTCAAGCTATACTGATAAAGATACCAAATATCTGAGATTCACGCTAATATCCCCAAATTTGCAGAGAAACAAAACTAATGCATCTCCTTACATTTTCTCATTGTACATTATTAGAAATAGCTGCAAGAAAGGCTGGTGATGTGGAGAAAGTGAACCATGGAGCTGACCCTTTACAATGAAAGTGAAACTCCAGAGCTACTCACTAAGATGGGGAGATGATCCGATGTCTGAGGATAGTTCCCTCTGGGAATGAGCTAAGAGATATGAGCTAGAATAAACACTCACTAAAGATAACATGACCCAGGTTTTCTCATGCAGGCTGTATCTCGCCTCAACAAGGCTTATGTCTCCCCCATTTCCTCAAGGAATGGAAAAGTAAACAGAAGATGAAATACTCTGTCCTCAAACAGAAACTAAGAGTGGAAATGAAACTGGACTCAGACACGGAGGAAGGAAAGTAAAGACGTTACCCACACCATGTCACAACAAATGGAATGTCTGAAGAGCCTTCGGAGCCTGAGCAAGAGGAGAAGAAATGGCACAGCAACCATGCAAGCATGCTATAGCCAGAGAACGTATGTAACTTTCCTCAGGTCATAGAATTAAGACGACAGAAATAGGATTGAAACCCAGGTGGTCTGACTAGCATGGGAACTGTGGATAGAAGAGTGTTTCTTAAATAGGATAAAGCAGCTGAGCCAACTTTAGTTCGATTTCCAGCTCTCAGTTTGATTCTTAGGTGTAAATAAGCCAATGAGGGAAGAGCCCCTGGTTGCTGATCTAATACCTTAGGGGACATAAGCTAATCAGGGTATATCCCTCCAATGATGGACCAGGAGCTTGGGGAAGAGGTCAGGGGCAGTAGTGCCAGGGAACATCATGGAAGTAGCCTGGTAACAGTCTAGGCCTACAACAGTTACCATACATCCATACTGTCCTAATGAAGCCCTCAGATAAGTTTACTCTTTTAATATCCTCCTGAACAGAGAACATGGCAGGGGTCCAGCAATAGTGAATCAGAGCACTATTAGCACTGAGATAAGAGGGGACCGGGACCCCCTATGAGAGTGCCTGCATTTGCACCTGGACAAAGGTCTCCTCAAGCAACAGAATACAAAGAAACTATAAGGGACTAAAAAAAAATAACTACATGCATGCACAGTTAGGGCAATTATCAACAATAAGATACAAAAAGGTCATACACTAGCTGCCATGTTGGAGGTGTGGGGAGCAAAGGCATGGTATTTCCCAAAATCCCTGCACACAGTAACACCAAGGGGCTGGGCAGACCACCTAAGCACCCCACCTCCAGCCCAACCCACCAATCGGCCCCTACCAGTCACCCCATTGAAGGAACCAGCCTGCCCTCCTTGGAGCAAGCAAGGGCACCTGTTACTTGGTTTCACTCCCTCGTGCTGCAGCACAAGTCCCAGTAAAGCCTTACCTGAATTTCTCATCTGGCCTCTTACCAATTTCTATTGATTAAAGGGTCCAAGGACTCGGGTCGGTAACAGCACCGCATCCCTAAATTAAACACATGTCAAATTCCACATATTCCCCTTAATTCTCTAATTTGATTTTATCTACACCAGTGACATAAGGGTAAGGAGGGGCAAGATGAAGATTGAATTGTTGAAGTGAAAATTATTTCTGTCCATGTTAAAAGGTGTCTGAAAGCAGTTTGGAGCTCCAAAGGCAGAACCCTAATTCTGACTAGTTCTGCACACTGAGTGGAAGAGTCAAAACCAAAATTCTTGGTTTGGGCCAGGACCAAAAGAATGAAAATGTTGCTTTTTCTCAGACTGAAATGAGAAAAAGCAACAGTGCTGGAACAGACACAGACATAGCCAGCCACAAAGTTTACAGGGAAGCTATTTGTTCCCCCCCTGCGATGCAGCATCTGTCAAATGCCATATCCACCCCTCTTTGAGTGATACTGTTCTCTTGCCAATGATGCCCAGACCCACTTTGCTATTTTCTTTTATTACTAGACTACCCAGTTACTGAACGGGCCCTCTCCTCATGACAGCATCCAATCCCCGGTTAATCCTCTTTTCCTAATCCCGCCTCAGAAACAGCATCCAATCCAGAACTGATCCCCGCTTTCCCTAGACCCTACAGACTCCTTTGGCGGGAACCTAAACTTTACAAAAGACGCTTTCTCCTCCCTTTTCCAGTGGTATCCAAGCTTCCTCTGGAGTGCCCTTCCTCTTGATTTACAAATAAATCTGATGTTATCGGATTGCAGGCTTCTTCCCGATTTGGCTTTAACACGAGACAGGTTAGTTATCAGGATCTCTACTAGATGTTCCATGATTTTTGCTAAATCGTCCTCTGAGCAGTTTGGATTTTCGATTTTTAATAGCTAAAAACAAAGATAAATGCTTTCTATAACAGTCCCATCAGCACATTTCTAGAAAGCAATCCCCTCCACCCCCCCATGCAGCCCTAATATCCGTTTAATAATGGCTTTAGTCATTTTATCTGGTTCGCATTTCAGCGAATTTAGTTTAAATGACTTCAGTTCTGAATTCCTGGATTACATTAAAATGTAGCGGATGGGGGCGTACGGGCTTTGAGGGCGTACATCCTTAATGTGGTTACTCTTAATTCAAGACCAATGAGGGCAGGTTGCGATGATTTTTAACAGGCTTCTCCAGGAGGAAATCCCAAGCTCTATCCGTGTTTTACCGGGCGCCCCCCGGAGGCATAAATTGCGGGATGACCCCCTTTTTGAAAGCGGAGGAAGGGGTGCGTCTTTCGTCTTCTGGAGCGATGCACATCTGGATTCAAGCCTGAGAGCCCAAAACCTAGTACCTGGAGCGAAGTGATGGTTCCACTCCGGGTCTCTGAGAAGGGGTCCCGGGGGTATCGTATCGGGACAGTGGGGTTTGCGGGCTTGGACGCCCCGACTGCCGGGGATCCCGAATCTCGGCTGCGCCTCTCCGGAGCCCTGCTTTCGTTCCCGTGCCGCCGCTTGGTTTCCCACGTTAACTACCCGGTTGCCCAGCAGCCGCCTCCCAAGGGTAGCCAGAGGCGCACAGCTGCCTGGGGCGCGGGCCCGCTCGCGAGTGGCAGCGCCCACGCCCAGAGCCTTCCGCCCGCCTGCCCCGGCGCAGTGCAGCAGAGCGCGCTCCCGCTCGGACCGGCCCGGCCCGGCACGCGCGCACGCGCGCAGGGACCAGTGCTCCCCGAGGGGGGAGGGGGCAGAGGGGGCGTCACGGGGGGAAGGGAAGGAGGAGGAGGAGGAGGCGGCCGCGTTGCCTCCGGCGGGGCTCGAGCTCGCCCTCGCGCTCGCCCTCCGCCTTGCCCGAACCCCGCGAGGGTGAAACGCTTTCTCCCGGCATGCAGCGGGAGGAGGGATTTAACACCAAGATGGCGGACGGCCCGGATGAGTACGAGACCGAAGCGGGCTGCGTGCCCCTTCTCCATCCAGAGGTGAGAAACGGCGCCGAGCGCATTCCTAGCCCTGCGATCCTCCAACCTTTCTCCCCCGGGCTCGTAGGGGGCGGTGGCCTGCGTGTTCGGGGTAGTGGAACGCGCGGAAGTTGGGGAGGGCGGGGAGGCAAATCCAGGCCCGAGCGCGGCTGTGAGCGGATAACGGGGGAGGAGATAGCGGGGCGGGCCCGGCCGGGGCGGGCTCTGGGACGCCGTCCCTGGCTGTGCCTGGAGGACAGAGGTGGAGATGTTGAAGATTCTACTCTGTCGCCGCGCTGCTCGCGGGTGCATTGGCGGCGGGGGCCTGGTGCTGGTTTGGAACCGCACGATAAGCCCCTAGTCCTGCTCCAAGCCTCTTGGGGCGAGAAGGAAGCGCGTCTGGTTTTGATTTCTTCTCTTTTCCTTCGCCAGAGTGAATGACGGTATCTGTTCCTCCCATTTGGCTCACTGTGGGGGAGTGTAGGGGACGAACACAGTTTTTTGGCCAAAGTGATGTCCTTCCCGTGATGCCATAGGCAGCACCTCGGGGCCCCTTGTGTCTTTTATGTCCTTCTTTGAGCGTTTGTCCTTAAGCGATTAAAAAGAGAGGTCAAAACTTTTGGGAATAGACCCACGCTCACGTTAGCTTGTCACAGTACCGTGTTTTTTCGGGGGGGGGGGGCGGGAGCCAGAGGAGGACAGTGCAACACGTTTCCCATCACATGAGTATCTTCCCCTGTAAGTAAACAGTGACCCTCTCCAAGATCAGTAGCATTCTGTTAGTTTATAGCTGAGCTAGTGCTAGTTCAGGCCTGGAAGCAATTCTTGATGCTTTCCGGTTTTTAATAATCCATAGTGCTGTGCGGAGGGCAGCAGCAAAGCTTCCTGAAGAACTGTAGTTTTTATGAGCTTAAGGGATGAAGACTATCTTTGTGTTGTAGTAGGGTGAACAAACATGGAAGTCTCTACTTGGTTATCTTGCATTAGAATGATTCTGTTTATTTCTGGAGTTGGGATTATAGCATGCTTATATTACTTAGTATAATATAAATACAAGCACTTACCCATGTTATATGTTAATACTCATCACCTCATTCATCACTTTGACTTATCAAAAACAGTGGCACAGTTCCTTAGGAATATACCTGGGCCACTCTCAATGAAAAGGCTTCTTTGGATTTCTGACAGAGTTCTACAGTAAAACTAAACATTTTTTTTTTTTGACCAAAGTGGTAAAAAAAAATTCTCAGAATTGGCATCGGACACATCTCTCTTTTAGTTCACACTTTAGGCCCTAAAAATATATCAAGAAATAGACAAAGTTTTCAGATGATGCATTGAAAATGTTGCTAAGGAATACTTCTATTCATCTACTCCTGTGAAAGTATTTTAAATACTTAAATATTGATTCTATGTATTTTAACATAACTCTTCTCTCTTCATAAACCTTTGCTTTGTGAAATAGTTCATTGTTTGGTACTTTAGGAATAATTTCAACAGGCAACAAATCCAGAAATTGCTTTGTATAATGTAATGGCCTGTAGGCTTGGAATTTAGAGACCAGTCTTCAAGTTGCCATTTAATAGACTATTACTAGAAAATCAACTTCCTCATCATTGGAAGTGGAAGTTGAAATAGATGATGTGTACCATTCCTTTTTGCTTGACAAACACAAGGTCCACTTAGTTTAGGTGTTTTGAGTCTTAAGCTCATAACTACCAGGCCTAAGGTCTTTCTGCATTTTTCCTGTGGTTAGTTTTGCATTCACACCTGGTACAGACCTGGTATAGTTCTGCTGCTTCCTTGCTGTGCATTCTTGGGCAAGCTACTTCCCTGAGTTTTAGCTTCATGATTTATAATAATGGGATGAAATAATAATAACCAATAAGCTGAGGATTAAGTGAGATAATATATTCTTTTTTGTTGTTAAAGTAAGTGGTGTCTTCCTACTCCCTTGGAAAGAAACCTAGCAAACCTTTTTTGCTTTGGTGAGCAAATAAAATAATAGTACCTTTAAGTCGTTTTTGGAGAGAACATAGACTTTTGGTCAAACTTGGGTTCCAATTCTGGATTTGTAGTAATTAGCCAAGTAACCTGAGACAGGTTCTTAATCTCTTAAAGCCTCAGTTTGTTCATCAGAAAATGGAGATGCTGCCTAGTTCACTTGGCTTTAAGGGATTAGGTGAGACTCTTTGTTGAGGTTTAAGAACTGGCACATTGTAGGTGCTCAGTTAATGTTACTCCTTTCTGCACCAGAAGGAGGGCGGTGTTATACATTTATTTTGATTTTGATGACTGGTGTAGAAACTTGTGTGGGTTTTTTTTTTTTTTAAAACATCTTTATTGGAGTATATTGCTTTACAATGGTGTGTTAGTTTCTGCTCTATAACAAAGTGAATCAGTTATATATATACATGTGTTCCCATATCTCTTCCCTCTTGCATCTCCCTCCCTCCCACCCTCCCTATCCCATCCCTCTAGGTGGTCACAAAGCACCGAGCTGATCTCCCTGTGCTATGCGGCTGCTTCCCACTAGCTATCTATTTTACGTTTGGTAGTGTATATATGTCCATGCCACTCTCTCACTTTGTCACAGCTTACACTTCCCCCTCCTCATATCCTCATGTCCATTCTCTAGTAGGTCTGTGTCTTTATTCCCATCTTACCACTAGGTTCTTCATGACCTTTTTTTTTTTTTTTCTTAGATTCCATATATATGTGTTAGCATACTGTATTTGTTTTTCTCTTTCTGACTTACTTCACTCTGTATGACAGACTCTAACTCTATCCACCTCACTACAAATAACTCAATTTCGTTTCTTTTTATGGCTGAGTAATATTCCATTGTATATATGTGCCACATCTTCTTTATCCATTCATCTGATGATGGACACTTAGGTTGCTTCCATGTCCTGGCTATTGTAAATAGAGCTGCAATGAACATTTTGGTACATGACTCTTTTTGAATTATGGTTTTCTCAGGGTATATGCCCAGTAGTGGGATTGCTGGGTCATATGGTAGTTCTATTTTTAGTTTTTTGAGGAACCTCCATACTGTTCTCCATAGTGGCTGTATCAATTTACATTCCCACCAACAGTGCAAGAGGGTTCCCTTTTCTCCACACCCTCTCCAGCATTTATTGTTTCTAGATTTTTTGATGATAGCCATTCTGACCGGTGTGAGATGATATCTCATTGTAGTTTTGATTTGCATTTCTCTAATGATTAATGATGTTGAACATTCTTTCATGTGTTTGTTGGCAATCTGTATATCTTCTTTGGAGAAATGTCTGTTTAGGCCTTCTGCCCATTTTTGGATTGGGTTGTTTGTTTTTTTGTTATTGAGCTGCATGAGTTGCTTGTATATTTTGGAGATTAATCCTTTGTCAGTTGCTTCGTTTGCAAATATTTTCTCCCATTCTGAGGGTTGTCTTTTGGTCTTGTTTATGGTTTCCTTTGCTGTGCAAAAGCTTTTAAGTTTCATTAGGTCCCATTTGTTTCTTTTTGTTTTTATTTCCATTTCTCTAGGAGGTGGGTCAAAAAGGATCTTGCTGTGATTTATGTCATAGAGCGTTCTGCCTATGTTTTTCTCTAAGAGTTTGATAGTGTCTGGACTTACATTTAGGTCTTTAATCCATTTTGAGTTTATTTTTGTGTATGGTGTTAGGGAGTGTTCTAATTTCATACTTTTACATGTAGCTGTCCAGTTTTTCCAGCACCACTTATTGAAGAGGCTGTCTTTTCTCCACTGTATATTCTTGCCTCCTTTATCAAAGATAAGGTGACCATATGTGCGTGGGTTTATCTCTGGGCTTTCTATCCTGTTCCATTGATCTATATTTCTGTTTTTGTGCCAGTACCATACTGTCTTGATTACTGTAACTTTGTAGTTTGTGTGGGTTTTAATTTAGTGGAATAGGATCTTGCAGGAACAAGTTTATTTTACTTTTTATGTTCAAATTTAACACTGTGTCACAAAAATAGTTTCTCACTATTTGTTGAATAGGTGAATTATTTGTGGGATAATGAAATTAGCTATCCTTAAATCTCCTGTTAGTATGCAGACTGCTCACTGTTAAAACCTTTCTTAGGGGATTATGTAATTAGATTAACAACGAACCCTTCTTTTTAGAGATATTTGCTATGAGAGAACCTTACTTTTCAATTAATTAAATAATCCATTCATTTAGTCAGTCACTTAAACATTTGTTTATCTTGAGACTTCAGTATATTTGTGGTAAATACGGTGAGAAACAGTATAGGATACTGGTTAAGAGCCAGGACTCTGGTGACAAATGGAGAATCTAGGTTCTGCCACTTACTATCATCATGGTCAAATTACATTTTACATTTTTGTGAAATTAGGATAATAGTACGTACCTCTTAGAGTCATTGTGAGTATTAACTAGAATAATGTTTGTAAAGCAGTCATCACAGACCTAGGCATGTAGACTGCCAAGCAAATGTAAAGAGCTCTGACATATAGTGAGTACTGATGCTGTTGACTTTGTTTTCTGATGAAATAAGATTGTTTTATTTTAACGGAAGAAATTAGAGGCTATTTGGAAAAAGATAAACTGATTATCAGGGGATTAGGGTGCTAATCCCAGCTCTTCCACTTTAGGCTAGTGGACATTTAAACTATACTTAGTTTCTTTGCTTTTAAGATAAAGAGGCTAGACTGGATGCTCTCTTCAGATTTCTTTAAACTCTAATGCTCTGTTGTATATTGTGATTTTTCAAGATTGATAGGCTTGAGCATCTATCTACTAGGTGCATAACACTGTACTAGGTTATATGGGTGAAAATAGAATAAATAGAATAGCTTATGCTCTCCAGAAGTTAATGATCCAGTTGGAAAGATATCAGAATACAAATAAGTGCTGAAATGAGAAGTGTAGGCTGTAAGTAGGTTCGGATTCCTGTTATCTAGAATGGTTAGAAGTAAAACTTCAGCAGAGATAAAGACCATATGTTGGTCTACAGATCCAGCTGGCTTGCTGTCACCAGCCTTCCGTTTCACTCACTAGTACGTCCTCAGTAAGCCTTCTCTGCTCTTTCATAGAATGAGGCCACAGTACTCCCTTCAGCCAGAGTATTATTATAAGGGCTCTCTGTCTCAGCAGGATCTGACTCAGAGCTTTGAACTGGATTGCCTAGATTACCTGGGGCTTTCATCTCTTGCTCGCTTCCTTTTTTTCTCAATTTCAAACTTCTATTACTGCCTTTTCTCTAGTGTCTCATTTTTTTTTTTTAATGGTAACTTTTTTGCTTCACATTAAATTTGTCCATATTCATGTCTCATTTTTTCTTTGTTTAGAATATTAATCTGAAGAACTACTACATCTCCTGTGTTTACAGATTTTACAAAATCTAATTTTTGAAACTTTTCTTTAGTGAAAGTGGTTTTGCCTTTTTCCATTACTAAATTTATTTGCCCTATTATATAGCGATATACATGTGTACACATATATAAACTCATTTGTTTTCATAAAGCAGATAGAAAGATACTTTGAAAATTACTTTTCTTTTTCTGATAGATTGCGGGCACACTCTTTCCCTTCAAAACATGTCTTTCTGTCAGTCTTTAGGATCTGATGCCTTTTTTATTCAGCAAAAATGCTATAGGCCATATACTTGTAATTTAGATTTAAAAATACTATACCCTAAGCATAGTAACTACTGAGTCAATATATAAAAATGAAAATGCAACTAATTGGTGACCTCATGGATTGTGGCAAAGCCAAAGTTGAAAATTACTGACCTGTAGAACCAAAAAATTATATTTGATTGAGAGAAATGCCATTTTACTGTTTTGACCTCTTTGTTTTGTTTCGATCCCTATTTTTATTTAATTTGTGAGACCTATCCCAGAAGTATTTATTAAGAGGGGACTGTGGAGTGGGTAAATATAAGAGGATGTAGGTTAAAAGTGAGAGTGCTGGTGTTTGGCTGCTTGAGTACAAATCCTAGTTTTGTACTTACTAGCTTTGTGACTCTGGGCAAGTTATTGAACTGTGTTCCAATTTTCCAGACTAAAATGGGAATATAATAGCTCCTACCTCATGAAGCTGTCGTGAAGATGAAATGAGAGAATGTATATAAAGTTCTATGTCTGGCACTTAGTAACACAATACATGTTAGCTATTAATGTTATGATTAGTTATTAAGATCTCAAGCAATAGTAGTATACATATATTAGATATTGAGGCAACTGTCTAGGTAGCTAAGATAACGAAAATTGGTTGTCTGGGGTTTGAGGAGAGGACAGGCAGAGTACTCTTTATTATAAGCCTTTTTTGCACTGTTTAATTTTCTTAAAGATGTGTGCTTTGATATGAGGAGTGTTTATTGAGTATCTAAGTATGGTCTTGATGCTTTGATAGGCCATAGAATAATGAGGAATACAGAATAAGGCATTTTAAAATAACAGAAGATGAATTGGAGGCCTTCAGATCCCTCAGGATAGATGAACGTGAGTGTGTGCATGTGTGTGTATTTTGTTAAAAATTTTAAATGCATTGTGGACCTCCTTTCCTCTAGAGAGTATCCTAAGGGTGTGTTAGGGTAGTTAGGGTTGGTTAGTCATTTAAAGTGTCTTGATGTAGTATGCTTTTAACAGAACTCCCAACAGCCACGTAATCCAGAAAGATGTTATTTCAATATCAGGGTTATGTGAAATTCTCTTTCAAAACATCATCTATTTCTAATATTATTTTATGATTAGATTCTATTACAGATAGGTAATTCAAGAATAAAATATCGAGTAGTTTAAGCTTTGGAATTTAAAAAGTTGATTCAAGGCAATATTATATTTATAAAATATGCAAGTAAAATTCTCACCCAGTGCAATAATTATCCACTTGTAGGATGATATCTTCTGTTAAATTCTCCTTAAAATAGAGCTACAGGTAGCTAATTTGAAAGTAGAGTGAAACTTGAGCCTTCTTTAAATGAGATATTATGAAGAACTTAACTTCCTGAATTATAGAGGGTTAACAGAATATTTTTCATTTTTGTCTCAATTGGTGTTGAAAATTTACCAAATGAATTACTCTACTTTCTAGGATTAATACATACTAAATATGATAGAATCTTTCTTTGATAAATCAGAATATTATAGTGTCCTAGGCTCATCTTTCTGATTACTGATAATTATTGTTGAGGAGATGGAAGTGATAGGGCTAAATGTACCTGAAGGGGTTTCTTTGTATATATGTCAGATAACTTGTGTTTTTTATCAGTTGTTTTATACTAGGAAAAATCAAGTGAAAAATACTGTTAATTACTGATTGAGATGTTACTGTACCCTCATTCAGTTTTTTAAAATGTATGTGTGTGTGTATTATGAACATCTGTTAATTTATGAAGGATTTAATGAAGGATGAACAAAACTGGTGACCAAAACTATCTCCATTCTCATTAAAATAAATGAACAAATGAACGAATGAACAAACCCTTTTGTGAGCTGAAGAAGTTGCTTGTCGTGTTAGTTAGAATTCTTGGATGGCAGATGTCACCAACCTTTTAAAAATCTACTTGGGCAAAAAAGGGAATTTACTGGTCCACATAACCCAAACTCAGGATGGCAGGGGTGCAGTTGGGCTCAAGGATAATTGGAACCTGAGCTGAGAATGTCACCAAGACAGTCTTCTCTCTCTCCTCATCTCTGCCTTTCAGCTTCATTTTCTCCTAATGCAGAGCAACTTCTTTATTCTGTGTAGTGGGGACATGGATGCCAGCGTTGATCTCTCAAATCTCAGCTAACCATTAGAGAGGGACTGCATGTCTTTCCTTATTCCACATTGGAAAGTGGCAGTGTGTCCACTCATATGACCACAGGAGAGGGTCTGAACTTTGCCAAGCTATCTTGCTGGGAGTTGGAGGAGGAACAGTTTCCTTAAAGCAGGAATGCTAGCAGGGAAACTGTTTCTGTGCTCTGTACTCTTAGTGTGAAGAACTGTTTGTTTGCTTTGTTCCAGTCTTCTAGTTTTTTACGTACTTAGAGATGCTGTAATTACACTGCACTCATTGTTAACAGTAAATGTTCTAGTTGAGCTACTGAATAGCATGCTGCATGAATAATCTAGACCAAGGTTGGGAAACTTTCTCTGTAAAGGCCAGATAGTAAGAATTTTCAAGTTTGTGGGCCATGTAGTCTCTGTAGCAACTACTCAGCTCTGTGGTGGTTATATGAAAGCAGCTGTAGACAATATGGAAATGAATGGGTGTGCTGTGTTTCAGTAAAACTTTATATATAAAATCAGGTGCTGGGCTAGATTTGAACTGTGGACTCTATTTGCCAGCCCCTGATCTAGATGATACATAGGAACTCCAAGAAATTTATGTTAAAATATATGATATTTCAGTGCATTAAATCCCATTAACCACTGGTGTGCAATAACTTCATCAGAACTAGATTTGCTTGGTAGATGTGTTGGGTAAAGTAAGAATGTATATGTGTGTGTGTGTGTGTGTGTGTGTATGTGTGTGTATTAGAACCTTATGGAGAACTTTATTAGAATACACATGTTTCCATATACACCTCTCACAGTTTCTAATTTAGTATTTGGGTTTGTGGTATGTACGTTTTGAAAAACTTTCAGAGGTGATTCTGATAATCCCATACTTTATCCTCCCCTCTCTGATATGCACTTGATGTGTGGGAAAAGTTTTATTACTTTTTTTTTTTTACACAAGGTGGAGGAAAGTATCTAATTTTTCATTTATGGTATGAGGCATTGTATTGTGTGCTTTTCATGTTATCTTCTCAATCTGATGGATAATCACAGTGGTAATTGCTAACAGTTACCAAATTATAACTGAACTAGCCACGGTCCTAAACAGTTTTGCTTATATATTCATTCGTTTAATTCTCACACCTTTTTTAATACCTCTTTTACAAATGAGAGGATTGAGGCATAGAGAGGGTAAGTAACTTGCTGGTAAGTGGCAGAACTGAATTAGAATCCAGGTTCAAACTGCTGGAATCCAGTTGCCCATTTTGTATTGTGATAGTGATGATACAGAGTTGATTGAATAGTTAGCTGTGATGACAAAAGTCCTCATTTATTTGAAAAACTATTTTTAATAGACTAGTTTTTAGAGTAGTTTGAGGTTCACAGCAACATTGAGCAGAAAGTACAGAGAATTCCCATGTACCCTGTGTCAACAACTTGCCCTGGAGGTGGCACATTTGTTACAGTTGATGAACCTGTGTTGACACATCATTATCACCCAAAGTCTGTACTTTACCTTAGGGTTCACTTTTGGGTTTTAATATGGGTTTTGACAAATGTATAATGACATGTATCCACTATTACAGTATCATACAGAATAGTTTCACTACCCTAAAAATCCTTTGTGCTCCACCTACTCATCCCTCCCTCTCTGCTAACTCTGGCAACCACTGATCTTTTTGCGGTCTCCATAGTTTTCCCTTTACCATAATGTCATGTACAGTTGATCCTTGAACAACGCATGTTTGAACTGTGTGGATCCACTTATGCACGGATTTTTTTCAGTAGTAAATACTACAGTACTATGTGCATCTTACAATCAACAGCATCTTTGATTCTGAGGAATCCTCCCTCTACATAAAGTTTAGAACGGCACTTGACACATAGAGTTAGCTATCATCTGTTTTATAATCTTTCCTTTCTTTCTGCCGTTCAAGATTATGAGAGAGAATTGTAACAGATTGTTAAATCTGTTTCTACCTTGGAGATTTTATCTCCTTTCACTGTAATTATAAATACTCATTAATCTTCATTCATAATTCTGTAACTATAATCATGAATAAACTGTAGACATTATTTTCTAAGGAAATTTTGCTTTCTGATAGAACACTTGATATAAATATCCAGATCTTACAGCTGTTTATGTAAGAAGTTAGTTAACTTGATTTCATAAGTTCCCATTATTTAAACTTGTTTTTTCCTTGTTTGTCTCCTTTTTCCTGTGGGTAATTGTATGTTACTAAGTTCAAAAAAAGGCCACACTTGGGGAAAAAAATTGACAAACTAGAATCTAGCAGACCAAATAAAAATGTAAACTTTCTGAAATATCCTAACATGGGATTTATTTTGTATTGTTGAATAGTATATGAATTTTCAAGGTATCAGAAATTTAAATTCCAGCATGGGCTTTTGGCTTTTAAAAGAAAGCAGCACAGGATTATTGTCAAAAAAAATTTAAATAGTACAGAAGGCTATATAGAAGATAAAAGCATATATAAATGTATATTTCATATACATGCTTATATACATTTATTTCCTTGTTTTTGTTACATAAATGGTATCATACAATGTTATAAAATTTACATTTTTTCTGAATACACTTTGGCCACAGTTTCATCTTAGCATATGATGATCTTTCCCATTCTTTGTAATGTCTAGACCTGCCTTGTCCAATATGGTAGCCACCAATGACATGTGGCTATTTAAATTTAAATTGATTACAATGAATAAAATAAAAAATTGAGCTTTTCAGTCATATTAGTCACATTTTAAGTGTTCATTAGCCATGTGTGGCTAGTGACTACTGTTTTAGACAGCACAGAAGTACAGAATATATCAGTAATTGCAGAAAGTTTTGTGGGACAACACTGGTCTGGACAGTTTTTTAAAAATTTATGTCTTTTAAAAATATTTTTTACTACATAACTGTTTTTATTGAGGCATATTGTATTTATAAGTTGCACATATTTTAAATGTTTAAGTTGATGGCTTTCTTTGAATTAAAATCTTTTATATGGAGATAATTGTAGATTCACATGTAGTTGTAAGAAAAAATGCAGAGAGATCCTGTGTACCCTTTACCCAGATTTTCCCAATGGTAACACCTTGCAAAATTATAATACCACATCCAGGAGATTGATATTAAATCAGTGAAGGTACAGAATATTTCTATCGCCACAAAGATCTTTCATATTGCCTTTGTATACCCATACCAATCTATTCCCCATTTGTATAATTTTGTAATTTTAAGAATGTTATTTAACTGGAATCATGTTGTGTGTATCCCTGTGAGACTGGCTTTTTTCATTCAGCATAATGCTTTGGAGATTCATCCAGGTTTTAGCATATATCAGTAGTTCATTCCTTTTTATTACTGGGTAGTATGTTGGATGTACCACAGTTTATTTAACTATTTACCCATTGATGGACATCTGTGTTGTTTCCGATTCTTGGTTATTATAAATAAAGCTGCTTTAAATATTTGTGTAAAGGTAACTTATGTAAAACATAAGTTTTCGTTTCTCTAGGATAAATGCCCAGGCGTGCAATTACTGGGTCATATGATAGTTGTGTGTTAATATTTTTAAGAAACTGTCAAGCTGTTTTCTGGAGTGGCTGTACATTTTACATTACAACCAGCGGTATATGAGTAATCTGATCTCTCTTCGTCTCTTTAGCCCATTTAATAGGTATGTGATGATAAGTCATTGTGTTATTAATTTACATTTCCCTAATGGCTAATGATGCTGACTTTGTTTTCATGTGTTTATTTGCCATCTATATATCCTCCTGGGTTAAATGTCTCTTTGTGTCTGTATTAGTTTGCCAGGGCTGCCATAACAAAATACCACATATGGAGTGGCTTAGATAATGGAAATTTATTTTCTCACAGTTCTGGAGGCTAGGAATCCAAGAACAACGTGTTGGCAGGTTTGGTTTCTCCTGATGTCTTACTCTGCTTAACAGATGGCATTTCTCTTGCTGTGTCCTCAACATGGTTTTTCCTTTGTGTATATGCATCTCTGGTGTCTGTGTGTCCAAATTTTCTTTTCCTCTAAGGACACCAGTCACACTGGATTAGGGCCCATCCTTATGACTTCACTTTAACTTGATTCCCTCTGTAAAGGGCCTAGCTCCAAATACATTCACATTCTGAGGTACTAGAAGTTAGGGCTTCAACAGATGGATTTGGGGGGACACAACTCAGCCCATAATAGTATCTTTTGCCAATTAAAAAAAAATTGATTGTTTATTTTACTGTTGAGTTTTGAGAAGTTTGTGTTTTCATTTTTGTTTTTAATACCCTAGACACTAATCTTTTGTTGTGGGTTGCAAATATTTTCTCCCAGTCTGTAGCTTGTCTGTTCATCCTCGTAACAGGGTCTTTCTCAGAGCATAAATTTAAATTTTGATGAATTTCAGTTTATAAATTTTTTTCTTTTATGGATTGTGCTTTTTATGTCAAGTTTAAGATCTCTTTGCCTAGCTATAGATCCAAGAGTTTTTTGCCTTTTTCTTTTTTAAACAGTTTATGGTTTTACATATAACATTTAAGTTCAGGATCAATTTTGAATTACTTCTTGTATAAATTGTGAGAATTAGGTTGAGCTTCATTTTTTCTCCCCCTATAAATGTCCAAGTACTCCAGCACTATTTGTTGAAAAGCTTATTGTTCCTCCATTGAATTGCTTTTACATTGTTGTCAAAGATCAGGTGAGCATGTTTGTATGTTTTTATTTCTGGGTTCTGTCTTCTGTTTCATTGATCTATGTGTCCATCTCTCAGCCAGTATGACACAATCTTGATTGTTGGAGCTATATAATAGGTCTTGAAATTGAGTAGACTCCTTCTTCCTACAATTCTTTTTTTTTTTAAATTATTTTGCCTGTTTTAGTTGCTTTTGCATATAAATTTTATTTATTTTTAGTGTTTATTTAAAAAATTTTTTTATTGGAGTATAATTGCTTTACAATGTTGTGTTAGTTTTTGCTGTACAATAAAGTGAATCAGCTGTATGTATACATATATCCCCTCCCTCTTGGACCTCCCTCCCACCCCCCACCCCACCCATCTAGGTCATCAGAGAGCGCCGAGCTGAGCTTCCTGTGCTTTATAGCACGTTCCCACTAGCTATCTATTTTATTCATGGTAGTGTATATATGTCAGTCCTAATCTCCCAATTCGTCCCACCCTCCCTTTCCTCCCTGTGTCCACATGTCTGTTCTCTACATCTGTGTCTCTATTCCTGCCCTGCAAATAGGTTCATCTGTACCATTTTTCTAGAGTCCACATATATGTGTTAATATATGGTATTTGTTTTTCTCTTTCTGGCTTACTTCACTCTGTATGACAAACTCTAGGTCCATCCACATCTCTACAAATGACCCAATTTCATTTCTTTTTATGGTTGAGTAATATTCCATTGTATATATGTACCACATCTTCTTTATCCATTCATCTGTCGTTGGACATTTAGATTGTTTTCATGTCCTGGCTATTGTAAATAGTGCTGCAGTGAACATTGGGGTACATATGTCCTTTTGAGTTATGGTTTTCTCAGGGTATATGCCCAGGAGTGGGATTGCTGGGTCACATGATAGTTCTCTTTTTAGTTTTTTAAGGAACCTCCATACTGTTCTCCATAGTGGCTATATCAGTTTACATTCCCACCAACAGTACAAGAGGGTTCTCTTTTCTCCACACCCTCACCAGCATTTATTGTTTGTAGATCTTATGATGATGGCCCTTCTGACTGGTGTGAGGTGATACCTCATGGTAGTTTTGATTTCCATTTCTCTAATAATTAGTGATGTTAAGCATCCTTTTATGAGCCCCTTGGCCATTTGTCTGTCCTCCTTGGAGAGATGTCTGTTTAGGTCTTCCGCCCATTTTTTTTTTTTAATTAAGTTATTTATTTTTGGCTGCATTGTGTCTTTGTTGCTGTGCGCGGGCTTTCTCTAGTTATGGTGAGTGGGGGCTACTCTTCATTGCAGTGTGCGGGCTTCTCATTGTCGTGGCTTCTCTTGTTGCGGAGCTGGGGCTCTAGGCGCGCAGGCTTCAGTAGTTGTGGCAAACAGGCTCAGTAGTTGTGGCTCACAGGCTCTACAGCGCAGGCTCAGTAGTTGTGGCACACGGGCTTGGTTGCTCTGCAGCATGTGGGATCTTCCCAGACCAGGGCTTGAACCTGTGTCCCCTGCATTGGCAGGCGGATTCTTAACCACTGTGCCACCAGGGAAGCCCCGCCCATTTTTTGATTGGGTTGTTTTTTTTGATATTGAGCTCCATGAGCTGTTTGTATATTTTTGGAGATTAATCCTTTGTCCGTTGCTTCGTTTGCAAATATTTTCTCCTGTTCTGAGGGTTGTCCTTTCATCTTGTTTATGGTTTCCTTTGCTGTGCAAAAGCTTTTAAGTTTCATTAGGTCCCATTTGTTTATTTTTGTTTTTATTTTCATTACTCTAGGAGGTGGGTCAAAAAAGATCTTGCTGTGGTTTATGTCAGAGAGTGTTTTTCCTATGTTTTCTTCTAAGAGTTTTATAGTATCCGTTCTTACATTTAGGTCTTTAATCCATTTTGAGTTTATTTTTGTGTATGGTGTTAGGGAGTGTTCTAATTTCATTCTTTCACATGTAGCTGTCCAGTTTTCCCAGCACCACTTATTGAAGAGGCTGTCTTTTCTCCATTGTATGTTCTTGCCTCCTTTGTCATAAATTAGGTGACCATGTGTATGTGGGTTTATCTCTGGGCTTTCTATTCTGTACTATTGATCTGTATTTCTGTTTTTGTGCCAGTACCATACTGTCTTGATTATTGTAGCTTTGTAGTATAGTTTGAAGTCAGGGAGCCTGATTGCTCCAGCTCCGTTTTTCTTTCTCAAGATTGCTTTGGCTATTCAGGGTCTTTTGTGTTTCCATACAAATTGTAAAATTTTTTGTTCTAATTCTGTGAAGAATGCAATTGGTGATTTGATAGGGATTGCATTGACTCTGTAGATTGCTTTGGATAGTATAGTCATTTTCACAATATTGATTCTTCCAATCCAAGAACATGGTATATCTCTCCATCTCTTTGTGTCATCTGATTTCTTTCATCAGTGTTTTATAGTTTTCGGAGTACAGGTCTTTTGCCTCCTTAGGTAGGCTTATTCTAGGTATTTTACTCTTTTTGTTGCAGTGGTAAAGGGGATTGTTTCTTTAATTTCTCTTTCTGATCTTTCATTGTTAGTGTATAGGAACGCGGGAGATTTCTGTGCATTAATTTTGTATCCTGTAACTTTACCAAATTCATTGATTAGCTCTAGTAGTTTTCTGGTGGCATCTTTAGGATATTCTGTGTATAGTATCATGTCATCTGCAAACAGTGACAGTTTTACTTCTTCTTTTCCAATTTGTATTCCTTTTATTTCTTTTTCTTCTCTGATTGCCATGGCTAGGACTTCCAAACTATGTTGAATAAGAGTGGCGAGAGTGGACGTCCTTGTCTTGTTCCTGATCTTAGAGGAAATGCTTTCAGTTTTTTCACCATTGAGAATGATGTTTGCTGTGGGTTTGTCATGTATGGCCTTTATTATGTTGAGGTAGGTTTCCTCTGTGCTCACTTTCTGGAGAGTTTTTATCATAAATGGGTGTTGAATTTTGTCAAAAGCTTTTTCTGCATCTATTGAGATGATCGTATGGTTTTTATTCTTCAATTTGCTAATATGGTGTATCACATTGATTGATTTGTGTATATTGAAGAATCCTCCCATTCCTGGGACAAATCCCACTTGATCATGGTGTATGATCTTTTCAATGTGTTGTTGGATTCTGTTTGCTAGTATTTTGTTGAGGAATTTTGCGTCTATGTTCATCAGTGATATCAGTCTGTAATTTTCTTTTTTTGTGATATCTTTGTCTGGTTTTGGTATCAGGGTGATGGTGGCCTCGTAGAATGAATTCAGGAGTGTTCCTCCCTCTGTAATTTTTTGGAAGAGCTTGAGGAGGATAGTGTTAGCTCTTCTCTAAATGTTTGATAGAATTTGCCTGTGAAGCCATCTGGTCCTGGACTTTTGTTTGTTGGAAGATTTTTAATCACAGTTTCAATTTCATTCCTTGAGATAGGTCTGTTTATATTTTCTAATTCTTGGAAAATTGTACCTTTCCAAGAATTTGCCCATTTCTTTGAGGTTGTCCATTTTATTGGCATATAGTTGCTTGTGGTAGTCTCTTATAATCCTTTGTATTTCTGCGGTGTCAGTTGTGATCTCTCCTTTTTCATTTCTAATTTATTGATTTGCATCCTCTCCCTTTTTTTCTTGTTGAGTCTGGCTAAGGGTTTATCAATTTTGTTTATCTTCTCAAAGAACCAACTTTTACTTTTATTGATCTTTGCTATTGTTTTTTTCATTTCTATTTCATTTATTTCTGCTCTGATCTTTATGATTTCTTTCCTACTACTGACTTTGGGTTTTCTTTGTTCTTCTTTCTCTAGTTGCTTTAGGTGTAAGATTAGATTGTTAATTTGAGATTTTTCTTGTTTCTTGAGGTGAGATTGAATTTCTATACACTTCCCTCTTAGAACTGCTTCTGCTGCATCCCATAGGTTTTGGGTCATTTTGTTTTTTTGTCATTTGTTTCTATGCATTTTTTGATTTCCTCTTTAATTTCTTCAGTGATCTCTTGGTTATTTAGTAGCACCCTGTTTAGCCTCAATGTATTTGTGTTTTTTACAGTTTTTTTTTTCCTGTAATTGATTTCTAATCTCATGGCGTTGTGGTCGGAAAAGATGCTTGATACGATTTCAATCTTCTTAAATTTTCCGAGGCTTGATGTGATCACCAAGATGTGATCTATCCTGGAGAATGTTCTGTGTGGACTTGAGAAGGAAGTGTATTCTGCCACTTCCGGGTGGAATGTCCTATAAATATCAATTAAATCTATCTGGTCTGTTGTGTCATTTAAATCTTGTGTTTCTTTATTTATTTTCTGTTTGGATGATCTGTCCATTGGTGTAAGTGGGGTGTTAAAGTCCCCCACTATTATTGTGTTAATGTCAATTTCCCCTTTTATGGTTGTTAGCATTTGCTTTATGTATTGAGGTGCTCCTGTGTTGGGTGCATAAATATTTATAATTGTTATATCTTCTTCTTGGATTGATCCCTTGATCATTATGTATTTTAGAATAACCTTGTCTATATACACAAAAAGTCTCGCTGGGCTTTTGATAGGAATTGCATTAAACTTATCTGTCGATGTGGGGAGAATAGACATCTTAACCATTTTTAGTCTTCCAATCCATAAATATGGTATGTCTGTCTATTTATTTAGATCTTCTTTGATTTCTTTCATCAGTGTTCTGTGTCTTTTAGCATAAAAATACTGTATATGTTTGGTTATGCTTAATTTCTATTCTCTCACGCCCACTGAAGGCATTTCTTCAGCAATTCTCTACTCATACTTCTACCTCATCAGTTTTTGACTCTACCAGATCATTTCTACTAGTAGTCATTTCTCCCATCCTAAAAAGAAAATCTCAAAACCCACACCATGTTTTCCTTTGATTCCACTTCTTTTCTGCCTACTGCCCTATTTCTTTGCTCTTCCTTGTATCAAAACTCCTCAAGAGATTTGCCTGTACTTGCTGTTCCCAGTTTCTTTCATTCCATCTTTTCTTTAATCAGTTCTAGTCTGGCATGTGCTTCTACCTTGGCAAAGCAACACGAAATCTATATTGCTGTATCCAGTGGTTAACTTGTGGTCCTCATCCTTGTTGACTTTTCAGCAGCATTGATATAGTTGATCTACCTAAATTAACTTTTTTTCTATTTGCTTCCGGGAAATGCAGGTCAAAACAAGATATAATTTAGTACCCATCAGATTCCTCCAAAATTAAGTCTGGTAAATCTAAGTATAGTGAAAAACACATACATTGCTAGTGAGAGTATAAGTTGGTACTGCCACTTTGGAAAGTATTTTAATGACAATAAAGTAGAAGATACTCAAAATCTCTTAATCCAGAAGTTCCAATACTAGGTGCTTACCCTAGAGAAACTTTTACAGATGAGACCTGTATAAGATTGTTCATTGCAGTATGATTTATAGTAGCAAAAAAGTCTCTTAGTAGGGGAATGTATGTGGTTTATTCATGTAATGGAATACTGTCTAATAATTTCATTAAATAAACCAGAACTACATGTTTCAGCACAGGTAAATCCCAAAAAACATAATGTTATGTGAGAAATACTAAGTATTTTAAGATACAGTTTTGTATAATAGGATGTAAAGTGGGATTTTTTCTTGTCATCTAAGCAGTTTTCTTGGAGCTCAAAACTGAGGACAGTAGTTGACAAAGGAGCCCTGCAGTATAAACAGAGGTGCTGAACCTGCTGGAAAGTGGCTGTGATTTGTACTGGAACTCTGTTACCTCTAGTCTATACAAGATAAAGAGACACTTTAGTGGGAGCAAAGGGTTCTTGGAAGAGTTATCAACCCAAGAGGGAGTGCTGTAGTGTTTATATTGTCTTCCATGTGGGTTGCAAACAATTCCTCTGAAAGATTGGGGAACTTTTCAGCAGGAAAAATATTTCTCTGGCTGAATGTCTGCTGGGTTGTGGAAAATAGTTAGGCCTCCCTAGGATGCTGTCTGAGTGGAGTGTTAGAGAATTCTTGGAAAAGGGTGATTTGGGTCCCCTGGAATTACTGATGGCCCAGACACTGGGGGCAGCTGCTGCTTTACTGGGGAAGTGTAAAGGTAAGCAATATATAAAATAACCATACAGTGGAAGAGCCAGGAGAGAGAGCTTCCTCTGTGTGTCCAGTGATGTTGAATTAAAGGTGTTTCCTTTGGGCCAAACAAACACTTTAGAGGCTAGACAGGCTATAGCCATCTTGAAAGAAACTTACCAAAGAGAATTGCCTGCTGGGCAGAAGCAACCCCAAAGTTATACCAGTGACATAGGAGCTGAGGACTTTTTAGAGGTAAGCTGAAGAATGTCTCTTCTGCACCAGAGAATGTTACAGAGGGAGGTTCTGTCAAAGAAAACCAGAGCTGACAGTAGTTAAAATGGTAAAAATGGATTTCATCCAGGAACTATTGTAATAGGGGGAAAGGAGCCCTCAGTATAAAACTGGGCTCAGTTCTGAATACAGCAAGGACAATTGGAGATTTATAGCCAACAGGCAGAATGAGGGGGGGTGGGTGGTCAGTGGAGGGAAAATACTAAGAGGAGACATCAAGGATAGGGAGATTCTTGCTAAACCAACTTAACAGGATTCTTGCTGAGGGCAAGCCAGGGTGATCAGATAGCAAGGACAGGAAATTCTCTAAACTGACTTAGCAGGATTCTTGCTAAAGCTGGACTATGCAGTCCCAGTAAGGATGGGAGCCAAGGTCAAGGCCTAGTTGAGAAGAATGCTCAGAGGAGTCTGACTGCAGTTTGGTCAAGGAGAGAGTATTTCAGAATTCTCAAAATGCCCCACATGAGAGAGGCAACAGTTGATACTGCCAATGACTGAGGATATTTGATAGCTGAGAGAAAACTACAAACAGCACCTAGCCTATGTAATATTAACTTTGCCTCTTTACTTCTCACTTTTCCACCTTTATTCCCATCTCTGGTAAGCAGAATAATGGCTTCCCAAAGATATCAAATTTTAAACCCTGGAACTTGTCCTATAAGTGTTACCTTATAAGGGAAAAAGAATCTTTACAGGGATGATTAAATTAAGGGTCTTGTGATGGGGGAGGTCATTCTGGATATCCAGGTGGACCCTAATTGCAATTACACATATCCTTATAAGAGGGAGGCAGACAGAGATTTGAACACACATACAGAAGGAATAGCCCTTATGAAGCAGACCAGGGAGATTTGAAGATGCTGGCCTCAAATATTGGACTGATGTCACCACAAGCCAAGGTATGCCAGAAGCCACCAGAGTTAGAAGAGGCAAAGAATGGCTTCTCCCCTAGAGCCTCTTTAGGGAACATGGCTCTGCTGACCCTTTGTGATATTGATGTTTGATTTTGATCTTCCGATCTTCAGAACTATAATATAATAAATATGTGTCCTTTTAAGGTGCTAAGCTTGTAGAAATCTATTAGAGGATCAATGGGAAACTAACACATATACCATCACACAGTACTATAATAATTTGTTTGCGTAGTAGTGAGAACACAGATAACAGGACAGTTGACTCTGCCTGAAGGAAACAGGGAAGGCTATGGTGACTTTTGAAGTGTGAATTGAAGGATTTGTAAAAGTCTGCCAAACCTGAGATGGGGTGTGCCTTCTGAGTAGAATAGCTAACATGAGCAAAATGATACTGAGGTTTTTAAAGTACATGACTTCTTGGAATGGCTGGTATAAATAAACATGTATGATGCTTGGAAGGAAATGATGAATATTAAAGCTGGAAAAAGTAAGGTGGGGCCAGACCATGGGTTTTTGTATGACTGCTGAAATGTTCTTCATTTACTCTATATGCATGATTTTAAGGATTTTAAGCAGGGGAGTGATTGGAACAGCAGTGTAGACAGACCTTTTAAGAGGATATTGTAGAGGCAAAACAGAAAAGGACAGAAAAAGGTGGTCAAGTAGACATTTGTATCTAAATGCAATGTTATTCATTCTCTGGAATGGATTTGAATAAGGACGACTTAACAACTTTATATATAATGCAGAAACAGTAAGGGCATTGCCTGTTTAAAATGGAAAAAAAAATAAGGAAATAAGGATGTACTGTCATTTTTTTCTAAAATTGCATTTGATGTTTCTGCCAATGCCGTATGCCATGAAATGAAAGACGACACTTATTTTCAGATTTGATTGTATTCTTAGACTATTCAAAGAGATCATAAAAAATTAGAGATTATAATTTTAACAATGTGGCTAGATACAAGGTAAATCTGTACATTAGTAGTACTCCCATATACTACTTATAACCAGCTCCAAAATGCAATGAAAATGATTTATATAGGTCCCCATCTGCATGCTACTTACTAGACTAACTCTCAGAGTTATAGTAGTCAGGATAAGCTAGGTTTTGCTGCAGTAGCAACCCTAAAATCTTAGTGGCATACGTGTCAGTAGTTTGCTACACATGCATTATGGCTGCTCTGGGACCCAGACTGATTATCTGCTCTCTGGAACATTGCCAGTTTCCATGGCCGACGAGAAGTGAGAGTGAGGAATTGCATACTGGCTCTTAAAACCTATTCTCTGACAGCAACATGTCTCTTTTATTCATATTCTCTTGGTTAAAAGAAAAAAGTCAATCACTTGGGCTTACTTAATTTTCCAGGGGCCAAGGACATACAAAACTACCATGTGCTTGGGAAAAGACCTGGAAATATTTGATGGGTAGCACTAATGATTATGGAAGTATTTTTTTTTTAACAACTGATTATCAATTTATTAAAAATGTTGATTTAAGCATCTGCACTGGTGACTTCAGCCTCGACTCCTGGCTCAATACTGATGGAAGTGATCTGCTTGACAATCTCAAGACTGTGCAGGTCAATGAGTCCCTTGTGGATCCTCATCTGGAAAAGATCCCAAGTCTTAGAACCTTCACCACAAGGAGTTTTCCTTGTAGTTATTCTCAGAGTCTTGGTAGGCATCTGAACTGGTCCTTTTCACTTTGAGATTCTTTTCCTTCACGCCTCTGATCAGGTCAGCACATACCTTCTCCAAAGACTTCACGTTGTGGCTGGTGAGGGTGATTCTAATGCAGTGAATCACCACCTGGGGCTCCATGGGAGTCTTTCCATTATCTTTAAAAGCCATGGCTGCGGTGCGGCTTCCTGACTGACTTGTTCCTTGGCGAGAGAGAACAGCGGTAAGTTAGGAGCAGGAGTGGGTGGCCCGAGGCTCCGCTGCAGCGGTAACCCTGTCTTCCTCCAAGTGCTATGGTAGTATTTAAATATAAAAGTCAGGACCAAAAATGCCTAAGGGAAAAAATGTGCATGATTATAAAAGTATAATCCTTGAAACATATCAAAAGCATAGATAACAGCTCTAAAAATGGAACAGAAGTGTTTAGATCAGTATGAAAAGGTTAGTATCTAATCTTCTCTATACATAAAAATCAGATTCAAATACATTAAACAAACAAATTTCAGGACCGAAATAGAATAAAATGGCCAAAGGATAGGAACAAGCAATTCTCAAAAGATGATATAGGATAGGAAAATATATTTAAGGTTGAGAGTTCAAGTATTATCTACTCTATTTAAATTAAGGGATAATTTAAAAATAACACCTAGAGTCAGTGAGTTTATGGAGAAATGGTTAATCAGATATTGATGATGGGATTATAAATATAATCCCTTTGCAAAAACAATTTAGATATTGTATCAAGAACCATAAAAATATTCATACCCTTTAAGAATCTCTCTCTAGGAATTTACTCCAGTCAATACATTTTTGACCAGAAATGTATTAAGGCCACAGGCGTTAGTTTCTACAAAAATCCCCTGGTCAATAATGGGTTAAAAAGAAGAAATGTTAAATGAGTTAAAGGAAGTATTTTGTTGTAGTGAGGAAAAATCCATCCATTTATTCTTTTTTTTTTAAAGTTATCCTTTTTCTTGGTTTGTGTTTTAAAATTATTATGTAAGTTTAAGGTGTACAGCATTGTAATTCAAAATCTGTATACACTACAAACCAGGAGTCTAGTTATAATCTATCACCATACAGTTGATCCCTTTCACCCCTTGCTCACCTCCCCCCAATCCCCTTCTCTTCTGGTAAACATTAATCTGTTCTCTGTATCTATGAGTTTGTTTTTGTTTTATTTTGTTTTATTTTTCTAGATTCCACACGTGAGTGAAATCATACAGTATTTGTCTTTCTCCTTCTGACTTATTTTACTTAGCATAATACCCTCAAGGTCTGTCCGTGTTGTCGCAGATGTCAGGATTTCATTCTTTTTTATGGCTGAGTAGTATTCCATTGTGTATGGATATACCACATCTTCTTCATCCCTTTATCCATCGATGGACACCTAGGTTGTTTCCATGTCTCAGCTATTGTAAATAATGCTGCAGTGAACATAAGAGTGCAGATATCTTTTTGAATTAGTGTTTTTGTGTTCTTTGGATAAATACCCAGAAGTGAAATAGCTAGGTCATATGGTAGTCCTATTCTTAATTTTTTGAGGAATCCCCATACTATTTTCCATAGTGACTATTCCAATTTACAGTCCCACCAACAGTGTACAAGGGTTCCCTTTTTTTCACATCCTCTCCAACATCTGTCATATCTTGTCGTTTTAATAATAACCATTCTAAGAGGAAATGTAAAAGGGAAGAATATAAAATATATGAATACTGTGATTCCAGACTAAAGATGTATAAATATTTGGGCAAATAAAGATTATATAGCAGTATTGAAGGAAATTTGCAAAATTAGGTTAAATTAAAAAATAACACTTCTTCCTAAAAACACATACTCTAGTCTAATAGTGAAAAAAAACCCTGACAAATCCCAGTTGAGGGTCATTCTACAAAATACCTGACTAGTTCTCAAAGCTGTCAAAGTCATCAAAAATAAGTAAAGTTTGAGGAATTGTCATAGCCACGAAGAGCCTAGGGAGCCATGACCACTTAAATGTAATGCGATACCCTGGATGGAATCCTGGAACAGAAAAAGGACATTACCTAAAAACTAAGGCAATCTGAATAAAGTATAGATCTCAGTTAATAATGTATTAATATTGATTGAATAACAACAAATGTACCATACTAATGTTAGATGTTAATAATAGTGGAAACTGGGTGTGTGGAATATGGGAACTGTGTACTGGTTTTGTAAATCTTAAACTATCCTAAATAAAAATAATCCTAAAAATAAAGTTTTTTTTTCTTTTCTTTCTTTCTTTCTTTTTTTTTTTTAAGGAGAGGGAGAAAAATACACATATAGGCATTTGTTCATCAAATGTTTGTGGAAGGAAAAAAATGTGTGCCAGAATTATGTATATTGTTGCAAGTATGTATATACATATAGATTAATACTAGAAGGAAATGAAGTGAAAACCAGTTTTTAGTGAAGCTAGAAGGTGATGAACATTTTCCTAGTCTAAAATTTGTTGGAAGCAAGCAAAGTGAATTTGATAGTTTGGATTGAGACAGTGGTGGTCCTACAGCATAAAGAGAACCTACCTATGCCTCAAGTTGGTCTCTCTTTTTTAAAAGCAAAAATCACATACTGTTAGCCAGGGATTGGGGACCACAGCAGAGCATATAATATAGCAGAGACTTCTTACTTACTGAAAAAATTGATTTGAAATCTTTCCATTATATTACCAAATCATTTTTGTCCAATCTTCCCTTAAAGAGGGTACATCCAATAGATTAGTAAGAAATTGTCTTGAGTGTAGTGCCATTTGCTGGCACTGTTAATTAAATACATTTTAAAAGAAAGTTATTTTATAATTTTGTAGTGGCTACTGCTTTTCCTTATCTTTCATTGTTCATTTGGTTATACGTTTAATGCTTATGCTGTCCTCTCATTATATATTCCTTTTTAAAAATCCTTATGGTATTCCTAGAATTTAGTTCATTACTACCTAGGTTTTAAGAAGGTCTCACATTTGGCTCCTCAGTTTTGGCTAGGACTTAAAAATGAATCAATTACGTATAGAGACTTTTTTTCTTTCTTCTTGTCAACAACGCTTTATATTGTTCTAGTTTCATCATATACATTTAATGGAATTAAATTTGATAAGCTCAAAATTAATATAATTAACTACAGTTAGCTTCTTGATTCACAGTCCAGCCTGTTAGAATGATACCTGACAGCAGACATTTGCACAGTGCAAGTTACAAGCATATGGTTAAGCCCTACTGGTTTGCTAATTCATCTGTGTATATTTATGGGTTAATGCACCAAAGGCAGGCAGGTAATGTGTCTTGTAGGTAACATGTATGTGCCCTAGAATTTTATTGAATTGATTTTGTGCTCTCTCTCTCTCTCTCTGTTTGGAAATGCATTTATATTGAGAATTACGGCATCTTTTCATGCCTATATTTGCCATTGTATTTTGCCCTCTTTGAATTATCTTCATATTCTGTGCCCATCTTTCAATGTGTTGTTACTCATGCTTTTCTCAGAGCTTTTTTTTTTTAAACATTAAGACGATTATTACTTGATATTCTTATATTTACATCTTTGACCTGACTGGAAGTTATCTAATATAAGAAGTGAGATGGGAATCTTATAGGAAGAGTCCTTGACTGAGGCCTGGTCCTGCCGGGTAGTCACTTCTCTAGGAAGCCTGGGAAATTGATCTGCCCTTTAACTGGTCTTTCATTAAACATTCAGGAAAGTCCTAGAGCTGTTTTGAACAAGTTACTTAGACCTGGTGAGCACCAGACATACGGTCAGAGTCTCCAGAACAGTCAGGAGAGTCCAGAGTGGCACAAAGACTCCCCAGAACAGGAGGGTGCATGCTTCTCTCACCAGGAGAATGGTATAGGCATCTACCTGTATGTTCTCATGGGATGTGTTGCTGACCTGGGAAGCTTCCACCTGGGAGCATGCTGCTCTGAATTCTGCTTTATGTGGCCCTACTTTTTCAGACAAGTTTCAGCATCATATGCCTTTAAAGAAACTATATCCTTGGCTGTATTTGTTAGCGTCTTTCTACCAAGCACATCACCCTTCTATGTTGGAGCCTGTTGAATTTTTTTTTTATCCCAAATGACTAGCCAGTTGTCCATTTATACCATTTACTGAATAATATGTCTTTCCCTCCTGATTCTAATTCTCATTCTTCAAGCTCTATTCCACTGCCCTATTTATCACTGCAGTACTCCTGTTTTTTCTTTAGTTTGCCGTCTGATGTATTGTAATTAATGGCAGGGCAAGTCCCTGCCCTTACCCTTCTTTCGGAATATTCCTGAACTTACTCTTGCATGTTTGTTCTTTCAGATATACTCTACCATAGAACCGATTCTTGGAGCACCTTTTCTTATAGAGCACTTATTAAACTTCTATATTTGGTTGGTAATAAAGTACTGTGCCATAGAGCAGGGGTCCCCAACCTTTTTGGCACCGGGGACCGGTTTCGTGGAAGACAGTTTTTCCATGGCCTGGGGTGGGGTGGGATGATTCAGGCGGTAATGCGAGCGATGGGGGCGGCAGATGAAGCTTCGCTCCCTCGCCCACCGCTCACCACCTCCTGTGTGGCCCGGTTCTGTAGCAGTCCGCAGCCTGGGGCTTGGGGACCCCTGCTGTAGAGGATTCTTTGATCAGTGCTGCCTCCCTCTTTGTTTTAAATGAATGTAAACTAAAGATTAATAGGTCTAGTATTTTTTAAAAGTTAACTAGATAGCACACAGACACTTGCTAACTAGTTTATTGGTTATATAATTCCCTCCAGGCATGTGAATAAACACATCTTATGGAGTCTATCATCTTGATATGCCATCCAGAGTTTGCCTGTATCTGCTGTATAAGTTTGAGTTTTATCGTATTGATTTCTCTTAGCAGCAGTGTATGGCAGCTGAGCTTGTCCCAGCTCTTCTCGTTCCTGTCTGCTACTTGAGCAGCAGGTTTTGGAGGTGCTTTCTCTCCTTCTAGTTCTCTTCAGCAACTCCTAGGGCTATAAAAACCTTTGGCTGTCAATTTACGTACCTTAAGGATCTTTCTAGTGGCTGTAATTTCTTTATTCCAATATATAAAATCATTGTATGGTAGCCTTAGAAGGAATCTTGGAGGACTTCTAATCTAGTGGTTTTTAAACTTTTAAAAAGGAGCTGAATCTTTTTTTTTTTTTATTAAAGAAATATTATGTAAAGCCCCAGTATCAAAAAATAGGCTAAATAACAAAGTGCTTTGTTTAAGAAGGGAGTGGATTGAGTGGAGCTGAAACCATCAAGCTCTTTGATACCCTGATGTTGGTCCTTGAGGCACCTGGGTGGAACTCTAAGCTGATCTTATTCATCCTCCTCTTTTTTACAAATAAGGGACCTGAATCCTACCATAGTTAATTGCCTTGCTGGGTTGTAGCCTAGGTAAGAGGGTGGCAGACTTTCAATTCAGTAGCCTCTCAGTCAAGGACTTTTTCTATTATACCATGCTGCTTCTAATGGAATTACTGCATTCTTAAAAGTTACAATGACCTACATATGTATTCTTTAATTAGTATTACTTTCCTTGGCAGAGATATCAATTAAATTGCATCTTGGTTACCATTAAAATCAAGGAAAAATTATAGAATTTTAGTGTCATTAAATATTTGTATGTTGAAAATTTATCTTATATATAATAGCAAATTTATAATTAAAAAATTAATATCATCTATACATTTATAGGATATATTTATTTACATTAACACAGTATTTTTTATTTTATGTTTTTAAAGTTTAAAAATCACAACTGTTATTCCCAGGCCTAGTGATAGTGGTGGTTATCTTGATAGAGAGTGTTGTCATTTGTCAGATTGGCAGGGTGCTAGTTCTAGAGGTGAATCAGTTTCCAATGTGATTAAAAGTGAGAAAAAGAATTTAAGTTCTGTGTTATTAATTTTTTAAAAAATAGTACAACAGGTTGGAGATTTGCTTAAACACCATTTCCTCTACCTTTTTAGTGGGAATAACTCTACCTCTTGAAAATTACTCTATGTAAAACCATCTTTTAAAAAAATCATATTTCCTTTACTAAAAAGTAGACGTAAACAAATAAAAACCATATAATTGTGATAAAACAAATGCATTTAATTTTTAAATGTTACTGGAAAAATAGTCTGATTTCTAGTACATTGGAAGATCACATTTGGCACTGTCAGTGGGGCAAAATGGACGGTAGATAAACTGAGAATACAATTTAATCATTATATATAATAACAGGTCTCTGGGGATAAAAATGAAACTAAAATCACATGAAAGCATTACAGTAGTAAGCTTTAAAAAGAGATTTATTTTTTATTTAATGAATGTTTGTTATTTGCCTGTAAAAGCAACCTGTTTGTCCTTAGTAAAAAACAATAGCAGTTTGCCCTAGCAGATTTTCATATTGAAATAGTTTTTAAAGTTATATTTTTACTTTTTGGCCCTTATGTTGTCTTTATTTAAGTTTTAACTTAGCTCTTGCTTCTAATCTTTGACTTATGTTTCTTATCTACTTTGTCCTTCCATTTTGGATTGTAACGGCCTTGAGGGCAAGAGACCATATTTGGTATTTGCATATTGGTTTGCAGTACTGCTTCAAGCCACAGTGGAGCCTGACACAAAAGGAAAAATGAGCAATACTGGTGCTGTCTATATTTAAAATGCTTATGTTTATGTTTTGTTTTGTTTTGATTTTTAAAAGATAATTCATTAAGATTTTTAAAAACTTGATTATGGAGTTTTTTGGCACTCTCTTAAACTTTGCACTAGCCTTATGCTGTCCTGGCTTGGGGTCCCAGTACATTGTAGAGGGCTTTGTTTATAGCAGACTTTCAATACATGTTCTGTTGGACATTTTACCCCATTCTGCTTGTAAACTATGGCCAGGTTTTTATTTTCCTTCAGGTGTCTTATGGTCCTATAGAAAAAGTCAGAATCGAAAGTTTAAAAGGTTATTTTCCTTATGGTAGGGGAGAATAATATCAGAAAAAATTTAGAAAAAAAGGAAGTGCTACTGATCTGAGACGTGTCTTTCTTTTATCTTGCTCCACTGAATAGAGAGCATAGAGAAGTTGAGAACTGGAATTCAGTGGAGAAATTAAATAGAAAAGTTTAAAAAAATTAAATTGGGTAAGTCTTATGTATTGGTTAGCTTCATCAATTATTCAGAGTGTTGCGTACACCCAAAATACTATACCTGCTTGTGTTCATATTTAACCAGTTCTATTTTAATGGAGTCCAAGAACAATCTCTCAAAAAAATCACTTAGTAAATTATATGCAGTACGTGTAATACGTTGTGAATCTCGGCTTAAGACTGATGTCTATTTTCTTTCTTCTGCAAATGTGGATTTATGATTATTACGGTGGTATTTTAATATTGGCGGTGGCATTTTCATAAGGAAAGGTTATATACTAAGCAGAATTTGCTTTCGTGAAACTTTTAAATTCCCTATTGTTGAAAATATTCAGCAATATTGTTGATAGTCTTCTAAATGTATGGTTCAAACAAATCAGTATTGGAATTTTCCACACAGATTAAATGGCTAGAGTGAGCTAAAGATAATAGACTTTTTTCTCCAATGAAATACCATAAATTTGTATTGTTAAATATCAGTGGCCAAGAGAGAATGAATTGTTCTAAGGATTTAATTCTCTCCAAATATCTTGTTACGCCTTATCCTTTCATTTATGTGTGTGTGCCTGTAAGAGAAAAATATCAGAATCATAGAAATTTGAATGGATTAGGTAGTAGAACCAAACATGCTCAATTTTTCTGTTTTCATATAAAAGAAGTAATTGTATCTTAGTGCCATATTGAGGAAGCTGACTATGCATAGCAAAGTTTGTATTTTAAATAGAAAATTGCACATAGCATATAAGTTTTAAATGGATGTAATATTCTATAAAGCTGTTTAATTAAATTTTTATATAAAAATTAGTTTCTTTAAGGGTGTTGACATTTTTAGAACTACTCAAGCAGATTTACATTTTATTAGAATGCCCTATTGTTCTTTATTCACCTAATAGTCGATGCCTTAACAAGCCCTCAGCATGAAGGAGTATAAGAAAAGGTGATATCTGAAAATAATAGAATAATATCCCTGGGTTCCTTTTTTAGGACCTTAGTTTTTATTTGGCATGTGATGAAAGTTTTGAAGTAGAGTGTTAGAGCTAGGGGGTTATGCTGGAATAGTAGAAAAATCGGTCTGAGAGAATGAGAGTTGATTTGATGAAGTAGAGTTCTATGGAGCTAACGATGAATTTCAGTTACTGATTTGTCACTGATTTACAGTTTTGCAGCTTTTCTGTTTTGAGAGTGTGTATAAGGGGTAGATCTGTTTGAACATGCTTTTTCTCCAAAGAGTACAGACTTCAGCGTAAGGTTAAACTTGATCTTTTAAATAACAAACATTCTTCAAACAGCACAAAAGCAATAGTAAAATACTGAAATATTTTCATACTTCATTTCTGAATTCTTATCTCTGTGTAATTTTTTTTCTTCAACAGGAAATCAAACCTCAAAGCCATTATAGCCATGGATATGGTGAACCCCTCGGACGGAAAACTCATATTGATGATTACAGCACGTGGGACATAGTTAAGGCTACACAGTAAGTTTTTTGTTGCAGTTGTTTTCTTCTTTGACATCTGTATTTTAAGTGAAATATACATTTCTTTCTCTTTTTGATATTCTCTATTTGATAATTCTGTACTTGGTGAGACATTGTTTTCATACTTTGCTTTAGTTCTTTGTACAGATTTAAATCAGATAGCTGATTTAAAGTCTTTGCCTAGTAAGTCCAATGTCTGGGATTCTTCAGGGACAGTTTCTATTAATTGCTCCCCCCTGCTCCCCATGGGTTATACTTTTTTGCTCTTCTGCATGTCTTGTTGAAAACTGGACTGTTCAAATAATGTAACATGGCAGTTCTGGGTATCAGGTTCTCCAGCGTTTGTTGTTGTTTGTGACATTTCTGAACTAATACTATAAAGTCTGTATCTTTGTCATGTGTGGCCACTGAAGTCTCTACTTGGTTAGTTAGTGGTCAGAGACTTCTTAAATCCCTAGAACCAGTAAGTCTTGATCTTTGTCAAGGAACTCTTCATGCAAGTGCAAGTTGGGGCACTCAGCACTCAGCCAGGCAGCTTACAGCTCTGCCTTAGCCTTCACTTTCTGCTTGCAAAGAACCTCAAGGTCAATCAGAAGTGAGAGCTTAGGGCCTTCTCCGGTCTTTGTTGAACATGTGCATGGCCTTCTAGCTCCCCAAGAATATGTCTGAGCTTTTCAAGCCCCTGTGGATATCTCATTCCTCAGCTTTTGCTTAAGCTTTTTGATTTGTCTGTTGTTTGTCACAACTGCTTTCCATCCTCTCAAACAACTGTTACGTTAAAACATTTGACAAACATCCCAGAAAGGAGGTTTTAATGAGTTTGGGTGAGGTCTAATAGATAAGCCTTTCAAGTAGACTCTTCCAGGGAACCACCATATAGGTGAAATAATGACTCCTCTTTGAGAATGAGGCTTTGAAGGAACTCCATTCCTACTCTGCTATCAGTGCCAGGAATACAACTTATTTTTCAAGGCTGCTGGGGAGCAGAGGATGGGACTGTGGTATTTTAAAATACCACAAAGTCCTCTGTTCTTCCTGAAATACAGCTGTTTTTATTGACTAAAGATCCCTTGGATTGCTGAAAGCCTTTTGTTAACTTTTCCAGAGTTCTGAAAAAGTTGATACTGCCAGTTTTTTCATTACTTTTGTGGAGAGGCAAATTTTTGGAAGTCCTTAGTCCACTGTCACCTTACTTTCCCGAATGTTGTATGTAGTCAAAAATCAAAGCACGTTGTACCAGCTGTATTTAGCAAACAAATTATACTGCTCTACATTCATTTTTCCTTTTGAGAGTTTGCTCCTATTACTATATTCTTCCTCTCCTTTGTCATTAATCTGTCTCACCCTAATGCATGATTTCCATCAGCAAATACACTGCAGCATCTTTCATGTTAAGAAAAAAAACAACCACCTTTCTTTATTCCTCAAATACCCTTCTAACTACGCTTTTTCTTGAAAAGTATCTATGTGTGCTGTCTATAATTTCTACCTTTTAAAACATTTATTTAAATTTTAAAACATTTCAATCCTACAGATAAGTATAGAGAAGAATATAACTGTCAGATTAAGCGGATGCTAACATTTTGCTGTGATTGCTGCAGGTTGCTCAGTATGCTCTTTTCCTATCTCCTCGAGGAAACCTCTCCTGAAATTGCGTGAATCATTCTCATGAACATTCCTGTACATGTCTACAAACATCTGTAAACAAAATATGCTATTATAATGTATGCTTAAAATTGACATAAGTTGTATTCTACTCTACATATCCTTTTGCAGTTTGCTTTTTAAAAACAAACAAAAAAATGATATGGCTTTTGTGATTTATCAGTGTTGGTAAATAAGGGCCTAATCTGTCCTGTTTAACTGCTTTGTAGTATTCTATCATTCCTTATCGAGGTATACTTTAAATCGTTTCTACTGTTTCATTATTTCAAAGCATCGCATCAGTGAATGTCTTACTACCTGTTCCCCTGTGCACATAAACAAAAGTTCTTCTAGGGTAGACAACTCAAGTGGAACTTCTGGCTTGTTCAGTGTGTTCTTTTTCAGCTTTACCAGTTCTTGCCAAATGGTTTTCCAAAGTGGCTGTGCCAATTTATACCCCCATCTGCAGGAAATGAGTTCTTTTTCCACTGCATTTTTGCTCAGTTCTAGTTTTGTCACACTTACTAGTCATTGTCAGTTTGATAGCTGTGAAATGGTTTTTCTCTCTTTTGATTGGCCTTTCTCTGATTACGAATGATATTGAATATATTTTCTATGTTTATTGGCCATTTGGGTTTCTTCCTGTGTGAATTAACCATTTTAAATATACCTATTTTGAGTTCTTTTGTCTTTCTGTAATTAGTTTGTAAAAGTTCTTTATGTATTTTGATGGTGTCTGCAGAAAAGTTAGTGAGATCTGTGTCCCTTTAATGTCCTCCAAGAGTCCCATCTGCCACTCTCCCAGCCCCTTCCCACCCCTAGTCATGCAGCTCATGATTCAGTACTCCTCTTCAGTGTATCCAAACTCATATTTTTTTCCTGTAACAATGTGCTGGAACTTCTCTGGAAACCTGCACTTCCACAAAGGCTCTGTCATCTGTGGTGACTGTGAAAGACAGTGTTGACTGGGGCTCCCAGATGGTGGCTGAGAGGGGCTGGAGCCAGTTTGTGGGCCGCTTCAGGGTCCACAGCTAGGAATAGGTCTGTATGCCTGGTACCCAATGCATGGGTGGGTGAGACTCTCCCAGTTCTCTTGGCCGATGGTGCTGGATCCCACAGTGCCCACAGAGGTCCGTGGATAGAGGCTGAATTATTATTGTTGGAGGGGGGACAAAACGATGAATGTCTTCTTCCACCGTGATGCTGATGTCACTCCGCGGTCCATTTCTAAATACTCTTTTTTTCTTCCATTTGTTTAATCTTGTATAGTACCACATTGTTTTAATTATTTCTTAGTCTTCAAAATTGTCTCAGCTATTCTTGGTCTTTTACTCTTACAAATGAATTTTAGGGTTCTACTTGGGAAATTCATTTTTCATTTCCCATGAGATATTCATTTGGGATTTTAATTAGAATTTCATTAAATTTGCAGATCATTTTGGGGGAAATTGGGGTATGTATTTCTTTAGGTCTTACTTTAACGTCTTTCATTCATTAACCTTATTTACAGTGACAGTAGTATAATTAAATATGCTTCCTCATTATTATTTTAGATAGTTTAATATTGTATGTTACAGTGATATGGAAATCTGATCCTAAATTTATTTTATTTAGATACTTTGTTTTCATGATTTTTTGGCTGAAAAAAAGATAAATCTTACAAAGATACATGATTCCCTAAATGGAAGAATTACAACATATGCTGCATTTATTAAGTTACAGTAATTACTTTTCAGTACTATTCACTAAGTAAAGATTTTACTAAACTTTACCTTGTAAATGTACATTTTCTGATGATAGTTCTTGCAAACTAATCAGGTTTTGACATTTTTGTAGTTACAGCAAATGGGTTCACACATGTTAGAAAATTGTTTCAAAATTTTTTAGTGTGCTCACATAAGAAAGTTTTTACAGTTGTTGTATAAGACCTTTCAGAAACTGTATTATATAATGATAGAAACATTTCCAAACATAACAATTTTTAAAAAATATTTTCTTTATAGTAGGTGTTTTTCTGAAATGAAAGTAGTTAAGTTTCTCACTGTGTCTGAAATATCCTCTTTGCCTTGAAGGGGAACAGACTGACTATCTTTACCTTTCTTAAGAATACAGTGGACCACTGAACAACACAAGTTTGAACAGCTTGGATACACTTAAATGCGAATTTTTTTCAACAAATACATACTACAGTATTAAACAGTCTGCAGTTGGTCTAATCCACAGATGCGGAACTGCAGATATGGAGGGCCAGCCGTAAAGTTATATGTGGATTTTTGACTGCGGGAGGGTTGGCGCCTGTAACCCCCATGTTGTCCAAGGGTCAACTGTATATGGTGGATAGCATACCAGTCACAGTTCTTTGCCATCGCTGCCTGTGCCCCGCTCCCCAAAAAAGCCAACAGATTTGAAACACTTGTCTTTTTTGTTAAAAGGAAAATGCATACTCACTTTTAAATGTTAGAAAAGTAACCAGCGATTCTCAGTATAGTTAAAAAGATTTTTATCATCACTTGTCTCATTCAAAGTGTGAGGTAGATTCTGCCCTTTAAGGTAATATGCCTAGTTCACTTAACTGGGCCCATGTAAACAATTTTCTGAAAAAGAACAAAGAGCTGAAGGAACTTCTGTCATCTCCTGTGAATTGTGGAACTCTTGCTCTTCCCTTAGATTGATTTACCTTGTGTGTGTGTGTGTGTGTGTGTAGGTGTACACATGTAGTACAGAGCCATTGTAGGGCAGCATTGAAGCAGTGAAGGCTGTATTAAATATTAATGCAGCTTAATTTCTTTCTCTGTTAGCTAAGACACGAATACAGTTTTAATATTTGCTTCTGATGTTCCTTTATTATGCCACCTTTCCCCCAACCTCACCCTGTGGTATACCTCCCCATTTTGGAGACCACTTTGATTAAGAAATTACAAATATAGTCAAAGCTCATGTAATTTGTTTTTGTGTCTCATATTTCCAAGGATCCAGTATTTTGTTTAGGATAAAGTTGATGGTTTTTGAGGCTCCATGATGGATTCTTGGTGGTTTGTTGTAGTGTTCTTTTTATTTTTGCTTATGCTTGAAAATTTCCATAATACAAAGTTTTAAAAAATATGTATGCTGCCACAGAATGACCAAAAACAGAAAGGGAGGAAAAGGTCAAGCTTTCTGCGTGCACCTTTCTTCTTTATTAAACGTGAATGTCTTTCCTCGAATTCTCCCAGTAGACTTTCTCTTATTCTCATTGGCTGGAACGCACAGGACTCCTCCTGCACCTGCCCTGCTCCCACCCCCACACTTCCTTTTCTATTTGCCTTAGGAATTTTGAGGCTAAATTTGTAAATAAAGAATCCTGAGGTTGTAAGACATCCTTTTTTCTCGATGCTGTCTAAATCATTGATAAACTCTTTGTTACTGCTTCTTTATGATTTAATATTTTTTAACATAGCTGTATGTATTTTTATAAGCTGCCTTAAGTGTTTTGTAGAATAGGTGGTGATATTAAGAAAAATAACTGATAGACATTTTATTTATGTTATCCTTTTCTCTTCCACTTTGAGTTATTACATACTTATAGATGAAAAATTTTTAATTATAAAATGGATTAGTAAAAGCTGTTGGAATATTGATATTTTTAAAGTAACATTTTATATTGAGAAAGCCATTTTAATTTCCATGTTTCAAAATGGAGCATTAGTTTCTTCTGGAAATGCTATTTTCAGCTTTAAATTTCTTGTCAAATAGTGGTAACAATCGCACGTTTTCTTTCTTTTCAAGATATGGAATATATGAACGCTGCCGAGAATTGGTGGAAGCAGGTTATGATGTACGGCAACCAGACAAAGAAAATGTTACACTCCTGCATTGGGCTGCCATCAATAACAGAATAGATTTAGTCAAGTAAGCATTTCTGTATTTTTAAGTAATTAGTTATTACTATAAAATTATTAGAAATAATTATAAAATATATAATTTCTAAAATTCATAGCTTTTAAAATGTAGATTCTGTGTACTTTTTTCCTGAAAAAAATTGTTTTTAACATATATCGAATGCTTATTATGTGACAGATACTATGCTGAGTGCTTTTCCATTTATATTTCCTTAAATCTTAATTCTTGAAGTAACCCTGTGTGAAAAATAACAATTTTTACTGCTGTCCTAATGATGTGGAAACAGAAGCATAAAGAGGTTAAATATGCTACCATTGACATACAACTGATAAAGGTTGGAGTCTGGACTTTAACTCAGGCAGTCTAACTTGTAGCTGACATTCTAAATGTGAATTCTATGGGTAAAAGCTACAAAAGGAAAGAGAGGAGTTAATAATAGCAGGTAATAATAAACTAACTTCACACCAGCATAAATGAAGAATACTTTATATACTCAGTATAGATTATTTTTATTACTTACTGTTCATCTGCTTGTTCAGTAATAATAAGAGGTGGTTAGATAAGCAGGAGTCAGGATGGTAAGGAAGTCTTAGGAAATCTGGCTAAAATAGTCTCTGGCAATTTGGATATAAGATTTTTAGATAGAGACATGAATCTGAAATTAACTGCTTGCAGGTGTGCCTTTTAAGTACAGCATACAGAGTCTAGAGACAAATAGGATGTTAATATCAGGTAAAAGAATTTGCCCTTAGAGTACTAAAGAAAGATTAAGCAAGTAATAACTAAAGTATTGAACTCCATGAATCACTTTCTTCCGGAGAGCATATTTCCATTTTATTTGCTCCATTTTTCCCTTCTTGTATTTCTAACCTTTCCTCTGCCTGCAGTATGGGTCTCTTGATGTCTAAATTCTGTTTTTGTTTGTCAGAAAATGTTTTCATTTCATCATCATTTGTGAAGGAAATTTTCACATGGTATAGAAATGTAGGTTGGCCACTCTTTTAATTTTATTTTTGTTTTTTACCCATTGAGAATATCATCCCACTGTTTTCTGGCTTCTGTTACTATTGAGAAGTCAGTCTAAGTATTACACTTAAGGCTTTTTTTTCTTTCTTTCTTTTTTCTGGCTGCTTTTAAGATTTTTTTTCTTTGTTTCTAGTTTTCTGCAGTTTCATGATGATGCTTCTAGGTGTGGATTTCTTTTATTTACCCTGAATAAGATTGCAAGAAATTCTTGATTCTGTGGATTAATGTTTTCATCAGTTCTGGAAAATCTCAGCCATTATTTCTTCAAACATTGCTTCTGCCCCATTCTCTTTTTGCTCTCCTGGAACGCCAGTTAAATGTATGTTTGACCTTTTCATTGTATGCTGTGTCTCTTACCCTCTCTTCTGTGTGTACTGTCCTTTTTTTCTCTGCTTCATTCTGGAAACTTCTTCTGACTTATCTTCCAGTTCATTTATTCTCTATGTGTAATCTGCTGTTAAATCTATTCAATGAGTTCCAATTTTGTTTACTTTTTAGTTCTAGAATTTTAATTTTTTTTAAACTTGCATTATTTGATTCATTTGTTGCTGTACTTTTCCATCTTATATACTTGAAAATATAGTTATTATATAATCTGTGTCTGAGAAGATAGCATTGGGAGTCTGTGTGGGTCTGTATCTGTTATATTATTCCTTTGTGTGCCTGACTATCTTCTAATGTATAATAGACATTATGCTTGAAAACTTATTTGTTGAATAATTTGAGGCCTAAGATGAGAAGATACCATTTGTTTCTGCTAAGCCCAACTTTGATTTAAGGCTTTAGATTTTCTGGATCACTCAGGTGGCTGAAGACCATGCTAGAGCCAGGTTTACTTCTGGTTCTTAATTACTCCTACAGTGCAGCTTTTTGGGGTCCCAGCCCTTATTTTGCTTTTGTCCGCTTAGCTTGCCTCTTGGCCAACTCTTCTGTATCAGCAAATTGTCTCTAGGGTAGCTGGTGCCCAAGCAGTTTTCTAATTTCTCCCAGTTTTAATCTCCTGAATCTTAGCCAGGTAAATGCTCATAATCTTCTTAGGAAATATTTGCTTTTAGGAAATATTTCTTTATTTTGTTGAGCTTTTTTTAAGTTTTCTTTAATTGGAGGGTTGGTTCCAATTATCTAGCCTTCTGTAGTATCTGTATTTTTTTAAATTACTGTTACTTTAATCAAAATAGTACATAAACAATTTAAAAAATCAAATAGTACTTAAAGGCTTACAGTGGAAATAGCAGTACCCCCCCCACCCCCTGGGTTCTATACCTCAGAAGTAACTATCTTCAGTACTTTAGCTGTTTCTTTCAGTACTTTCTCTTGTATATTACATTTTTATGTTGTTACTTGTATCTAGAAAGTTATTTTCTTTACACAAATGATAGCAAATGCTTTTCTGCTCTTTTCATTTAATTTATGTATCTTCAAAATTTTTCATATCAGTGCAACTAGAGCTACATCATTCTTTTTAAAAAGCTGTATAATGTTTAATTGTATGGACTTAGTTTATTTAATGGTTTACCTATTGGTGAACATTTAGATTGATTCTAGTGTTTTTACTATTTTATACAGTGTTGTAAATAATATCTTGTTCACATACCATTTTGCTTATGTTCTTATATATCTGTAGAATTCTTAGGAGAAGGAAAGTAAGGAGGATGAATTTTGAATTTTAATAAATCTTGCCAATTTTTGTGCTGTTTCTTGATTTATCAGTTCTTATATTTTGACTTTCTGTTTTGGGATAACTAGATGTCCCAGAACACCTCACCACTAATACTTCTTCCTCTGTCCTCTATTATAGTTTTAGTTAAATTACTATGCAAAGTTTAAATCGTTGTGCGTATGTAAATTCTCACTGATAAGCCCAGAAGTGTTCTATGATATCTGTTTTTTTCCTGTAGAATTTTTATTTTTGTCAGAAGTAATAGTTGTTTTCTTTTTTCATTTGTTTAACTTTATATATATTGGAACTAATTGTTCCCATACTCATAGACAGAACTGTAAAAGCCATCTGTGTATGCAAACAGTATCAGATAATTTATTGGTTCCTTTTTTGGTGGAGTAGGGAGGATGCAATCATTCCTGAATTTCTCCATCTTTCTGTTCCAGCCCAGACTGTTTGCTCTTGAGAGCTACGCACAACAATTGTCTTGAGACTTACCTTTGCGATCATTCTGGGAAATCCCTTTGCTCCAGTGTTGGTTTCAGTTTCCTGGATCTCAGGTTTTTCTCTCTGTTGGTTTACTCTCTGGTTTTAGTAGAGCACGTTTTTTGATAACTTTCTGAGAGAGAGAGAGTGCTTGGGAGGTAAATCTTTTGAAGTTACTATCTCTTCTGCCCTCAAACCTTATTGGTTGTTTGGCTGAGCGTAGACTTCTAGATTAAGCTTAGTTTTCTCGGAATTTTAAAGCATTACTTTATTATTTTTTTGCTTCAAGTGTTATAGTTGAGATATATTTGATCTCATTCTGTTGGTCAAAAAATTCACATTTGTCTTGTGTTTAAAAATAAATAAGAAACTCTAAAATGAGAAATACAGACAAAAAGTCTTGATGTTGCCTGCCTTATGGATTGTTCCACCACTTATGGGCAAGTGAGGTTACAGAATAAAGTCACTAACTATAGAGTGGGTTAATAACAACAGTGTCTGTGTATATTATGTCTTCAGAGGGGTAAACTTAATTTCTTTCTTTTTTTTAATTGGGGCATAGTTGCTTTACAACGTTGTGTTAGTTTCTGCAGTACAGCAAAGTGAATCAGCCTTATTTATATATATATCCCCTCTTTTTTGGATTTCCTTCCCATTTAGGTCACCACAGAGGATTGAGTAGAGTTCCCTGTGCTATACAGCATGTTCTCATTAGTTATCTATTTTGTACATAGTAGTGTATATATGTCAATCACAATCTCCCAATCAGGGGGGTAAACTTAATTTCTTACAATTCATAGTTTAGCAAGTTACTTTCCTAAAGCAAACATAATGGTGAGTAAATGCAGTTTTCTATAGTAACTGGTATTTATAGCCTCAAGATTAATTTTTTACTTTTCAGTCTAGAATTACACCCTTCTTAGAAGCTACAGCATATTACTATTTCATGGATGCTGGCAGAAGATACATGACTCAGGTAGAGACCAAGGACCTTATTATTCATAGCACAGCAAATAGCATGAACATCATATTTGCATAGCTCCCTAGGTCCTATGGGAGTGGCTTGATATGGTCCAGATGGATGCAGCACACACAGTGGATATTCATTGCTTTTATAGTACATGGGAAGCAAGGTCGCTCTTTGTCCCAGAGGGAGACATTACCTCATCTCTCAGGGTTGCTTGATGCAAACAGAACTCTGAGAAATGGCCTGTGTAAAGAGTGGTCAGGACCTCGCAGTCTTCTCATATACTCAGCAAGACATATGGGAGCCACCAGAGACCCATGGAGAAGTGTCTCTTCTAACAGTTTTGTTCCATCAGGATGTATTATAGGAGCTTGCTTCAAGCAAAGTTAGTTGGGTCACTTTCATGCTGGTAAGATAGTAAAGTAAGTATAATTTGGAAAGGAGGAGACCCTCACCTGGCCTGGATTTCATATATTCCTAGTGTTTTCAAGTGGAAGTCTTTTAACTATTTCTTAGATTTTACCCTGATATAATGAAATAAAAAGGATTAGTGCAGGCTTTGGTCTTCAGCAGTCTCCTGTTACTTCAAGATTCTTTGTTAACAACAGCTAATAATGCTTGTAGTCTCTAATTTCAGTTTGATTTCAAGTCAAGGTGTTGTTAACAAATATGGAGCTTTGTTAAAAAATATGTAGCTTATAATTTCTGAGAGCACAGTGTGTGTGTGGCTTATTCTTCTTCCCTGGCGACATATAAGTTTTTATTCTTTATTCCCCACTTTGTGAAAGTTTACATTATTGTGCATTGATATGGTCCTTTTATAGCTGTTGTACTTTAGGGAGATGTTCTTAATTTATCTTCTAATCCTTCTTTTGAATTTCTAATTTTATCTATGGCATTTTCAATTTGAAGCATTCTCTCTTGATCTCTACCCCCCACCCCAATTAAAAAAAATGTTTTGTTCTTATGTCATGAGTATATTATCTTCTCTTATTTTTTGGAGGATATTTATTATAACTTTAGTTTTTTAAGTTCTTCTCTATATATTGTCTATTTTGGGCTTCTTCTGTTTATTTTGGTCTCCTTCCATGTTTGAAGCTTTCCTCAACTATCTGGTCATGTTTGACCATTCATATTTAGGAGAGACATAACAAAGCTGATTGGAAGTTGTGGGACTTAGGAACCTCCCAAATGTCCCTTTAGCATGTAAACTTACATTGCTACGTTTTCAGTGTCCCATATGTTTCTGTGATGTAATTCCTTGAGTCTTAAATTTCTCTGGAAAGATGCACTGAATACACCTTTTGGCAAATACTGAATGGTTGAATGTTAAAATCAACGGGAGCATGAGAAGTTTAGAGACACTAGAATGAATCTGAACTTTAATAGAAGAGTTTGAATTATCACTATAATAATATTAAAAGTTTGAGTAGTCACATTTTAAGATTACAGTGCACAAAGAAAACTAGTCTAGCTTTGTCAGCTGCTTGATTGCTTCTGTGTCACTAAAATGCCTATTGTGATGCTAAATAAACACTCACTTTCAGTGAGAATATAAGTTAGAAAACGACAGTTTTTCAGCAGCTTATATTGACTTTGAACCAGTGTTTCTGTTTACAGTCCAGCTTCTTATTACTTTCTTTTGAGGTGACTATTGCCTTTAATCCCTTAGCCTTTCTAGGGTTTTATAACATATTCTGGTTTGCTTCTCATTGGTGTTCTCCTCTGGAGACATTTGGGTTTTAGCTCTTTGCTTTTCATCTTTCAAGTATTTGTTGCTATCGCTTGTTCATTGATATTCTCTTCTCAAAACCTAGGGATCATTAGTACCCACAAGTACATTTCTTGATAATAACCATCTTATAGTATTGCAAGGAGGCTTGAGTTTAAAAATAAGAATTATACAATCTTCTCAGAATTTTGTAGTTTGAACTAGGGTCTTAAAGCTACAAAAAATAACATGTTATAAAAATATAGTAATTTTCTTCCAGAGGTTTACAATGAAGAGGTGATAGAAGTTACTCTTCTTTATCATGCAGAAAAAAAAGTTCCCCTATCCTTGTTAAAAAAAAGTTGTACTTTAGAACTAGTTTGGAAATCACTCATTGCCATAGTCCTAGCAAGGATTTGAAATGTGAGTAAAAATACGTCTCAGGAACACAAATATATTAACTATAGAGAAGGTAATAAAATTGCTTAAAAAAACTTTATAGTTGGAATTTTAAAGAAAATATTTCCTATCAAAGCTGTTCTTTGGCTGTGCTATACTTCTCTTTGGGCTCAAAAAATCATTTTCAATTATTGCATTAATGTCTACTGGGTACCTTAAGAAACAGTTTAGGAGCATTTGAATGTTTGTGTTCAGACTGTCTGTTATTTTGGACTGGAAATATTTTAGTCTAGAAATATTTTAAGTTACTTCAAGCTGTATGATAGAGTGGAATTGGGCCCTTCATTGCATAATGCTTTAAAAGTACCAACTTAAATATATAAAGCAGAAAGTGTCTGAATCAAGCTTGTAAGTATTGAATATATTAAATGTTTGGAACTCTGAGCATTAAGAGTGAATGCATTAGTGATCTAAAGCAGTAATCACTTAGAACAGTTTAAGAACCTCAATATATACATATATCAAACATTTGCCATCAAATGCCTTGAAATCATTTGTATTCAAGATTCATTGCATTGATCAGTTCCAAAACAAGCATTATATAAGCAGCTAGGTCCTGTTCATTTCAGAGAATATCAAGATGTTATGACATGAATATAGTAAGAAATGAGGTTGCTCTTTCTTTTTAAAGCAACACAGCTTTAAAAGCATAACAAATAAGGCATCATAACAAATAAAGTATTATGTTATACTTTACAATGTATAAAACTCTTTCACATATGTTGTTTGATTTAATCTATAGTAATCTTGTGAGGAAAGTCAAGCTGAGCTTAAAAAGCCGAGCTTCTACCCATGGTAGGCTATGTGTCTGGCCTGCTCTACAGCTGTTGTAATTCCAAAATTCTACCTGATGCTGCTGTGGGATCCAAATCTTTGGGGTTCTCTGATTGCCTTCTTTTTTATGTGATTGTTATTTGGCTTTGCTATTCTTTATTGTAATTTAAAAAAATTACTTTTCTTTTACTTCTGGAACCAAAGAGAGTGATAGGTTTGATGTAAAATTCTCCTAATATATTTTAAAAACTCACAAAAGATTGTTTATTGTCAAAGGCATAAACTAGCATGAGATCTAAAATGAAAAACATTTATTTCTTTATTTTTTGTACAGTTTCTTAAAATTGAAAATGAAAGTTGTCTTAATTATTTAAAATTTTGTCTTATAGATACTATATTTCGAAAGGTGCTATTGTGGATCAACTTGGAGGAGACCTAAATTCAACTCCATTGCACTGGGCCACAAGGTTTAAATTTACTTCTGGATTTTTTTTTTTTCCCCTTTGGTTCCTTTAGCACTCTATAACTAAGTAACTTTAAAAAAAATATGCGGAAATGAATGGGAGAACTTGTTATGCCAGTAATTAATATCAATAATGTGCTAATGTATTGCTGTCCAGTGTTACCTGCATTGGAAGCAAAGTTTATTGTCCAAAGTCTCCTTAAGGAATTAACCATGCTGATATTAATCCAGTTAATTATAAGATGGAGTTAAACTTTGGAATACTTTTGCAGCCTACATATGTTTACAATGAAAGAAGTATCTAGTTCATGGGACAATTAAGGACATACTGGAATAGGATTAATAGAATATAGTAACTATTTATTACATATTTAAAGAAGTTATGAGTATCTATAAATTTTCAAAGACCATTTATACCAGTTAAGACTTAAGAACATAAAATCCTAAATGTGTCTTGACATAGACCTATTTTAAAATAACGTAAAATAAGATTTGTGTAATCTTTTCCACCATTACCCTATTTTTTAAAAAAAGATCTTTCCAGAGTTTCTTGTTTGAAATAACTTTATATATTTAAGTGTTTATTCTTTTACGTTTTAGACAAGGCCATCTATCTATGGTCGTGCAACTAATGAAATATGGTGCAGATCCTTCGTTAATTGACGGAGAAGGATGTAGCTGTATTCATTTGGCTGCCCAGTTTGGACATACCTCAATTGTTGCTTATCTCATAGCAAAAGGACAGGTAAAAAAAAGTCACAATGGGGTAGATTTTAATCAGACGTTCTTCATGGTTTAAATACCTAATATCATTGGTGTTAACAAGTATAACAGTCTAGTGATATTTAAATAGTACTTTCTGATGGATGAAGAGAATAAATAAATATATAATTAGTTTGATAGTAAGCTGTTTAATGTAGTTAACATAAAAATATGAAAACCAGTTATGATCCAGATAATGATCCATTAAGTTGGGTTTTTTTAATTTCCAGTAGTGATAGAGATGAATTCCAGAAAGTAAGGGAGAAAATTTAAATATCTATTTTTTTCCCTCAATTACATCTTTTGAATATATCATCTGAATTCATTTAAACTTTTTTGAACATATTACTGGTTATTTTCTGTATTAAGTCCCTCTCGATACATTCCTTAAGTCATTTTCTCTGTTTCTGCTATATAAAATACTGCTTCTTACATGTCAGAAAAATTCTCATGATTTAGGTGATTCTTCCTGATTTCTCCTGAATATGTAGTGACTATAATCACATTAAATATTATCAGTTTCTGTGTACCATGATTTTCATTTGTTTCAATAACAGATGTTTTTTGTTAAAAGTAATGTCACTCAGTTTTTCTTTCATGAGTTTTCTCTGGTTGTACTTAAACATTAGTTTTATAGCTAAGGATCTTATCATAAGAGAAAGACAAATGATTTTAATTCAGTGCTATTAACATATATTTGTTATTTTAATTTAAAATATTAGATTTAGAATTTGAATAGTATTTATTTCATGAATCCTTTAAGGTATTTGCTGTTGGCAGTGCCGGTCAGTGACAGTTGTGTGTTGTACACTATTGCTAAGGAGAAGAGGCATAGACTGGTAAAATTAATTGCTGGAAGGAGGAGTTTATTATCCATTACTGTGTAAACAGACTACCCCCTAAATATAATGGCTTTAGAACACAACCAACCATTGTATTTCACAATTCTGTGGGTTGACTGGGCTTGGCGGGATGGTTCCTCTTGTGATAACGGCAGGGGACTGCAGTCATCTGGGGGCTCAACTGGGCTGGAGGATGGCTCACTTGCATACCTTTTATCTTGATAGGAATGGCTAAAAGGCTGGGCTCAGTTGACAGCTAGGCCTCTCTCTTTTTCTCCATGCAGTCTTAGAACTTCTCCTTCTCCACGATACCCCTCCATGTGGTCTCTCTAGCAGGGAAGCCAGACTTCTTACATGGTGGCTCAGAGCGCCCAAAAGAGCAAGAGCAGAAGCTGTCTGACTTTTCTAAGGGTTTTGAACTGGCATAACAACATTTCTGCTCCATTCTGTCAGTTAAAACAAGTAACAGTGCCAGCACATGTTCATTGAGGGAGCACAAGGGCGTGAATACTGGGAAGGGAGGTTTATTGGGGGCCATCTTTGGAGACCAGCTACCACAGGGGATCATCTTTGTTCTCCTACGGTTCCTTCTAGACTGGCAGTTGAAGCAGTAGATGGCGCTGTTGCACGTGACATTGTCTTCCGTGGCCTTCTGTATTACAGATATAAGTTTACAATACATGTTCACTTTTTTTCTTCCAGTTTTTAACTGGGTAGGAAAAGTGGTGTAAAGTTTTCACTATTTTTGTTAGCTTATTGATTTTGGAGTTTGGATGTTTCAGTAATCATTTTAACTCTGGCATAGCATGTAGGCTATAAAATTCTTCAAGGGCAGAGATTTTTGTCACAGTACCTTTTGTGCAGTAAATGCATGATAAGGTTAATAAATGTCTGACAAGTAATTAGTTTTCTTTTTCATGAGTAAGAGTTTTCTTTTTTTTTTTCTGCTTAGAAAGGTAACACATACTTATTGTAAAATATTCAAACATAATAGAAGAGTATGACTTAGAGAATGAAATCCCATCTCTTCCTTTACCTCCTCTCCCCACTGAGATCACTTCCTTTAACAGTTCAGTATATATTTTTCCAGACTTTTTTTCAATCTATATGCTAAAATATTGTAAAAGAAAACCACTCTAATGTGCATTACATTACACTTGAAATGGATACCAAAGTCCTTCTCTGGCCTATAGAACCATGTGTGGTCTAGCCCTGGATACCTCTGATTTCATCTTCTGTCATCTCCCCCTCACTACTGCTTTAACCACACCCGTCTTCTTGCTGTTCGTTGAACAGCTCTGGTAAGCTTTTGTCTTAGGGCCTTTGTGCTTGCTCTTTTCTTCTGCTTGGTAATTCTTTCCTCAGTCACACAGTTCTCTTTTTCTCTCTCACTTTAATCAGATGTTTGCTCAATTTTTATTAGTTCTGATTAGTTCCCAATTATAAGCAGTAATAAAATTAGTGTATTTCTAATTTCTTCATTCTCTTCCCTGTCTTACATTGACATTAGTCAATGATACTGTTTTTCTTAGTGTTAACTTGTTCTGATAAATTTCTATTACTTGATTTTTCAGCTTTAAATAATATCCTTTGACTCATAGCTATTACAGGTTAAGCACTCATTATACTTTCTTGTCAGCCTTTTTCCATTTCCCCCCCATTTTTGGTTAATTTTATCAAATTTACATTCTTAGGGCCTGTAACATTTCCATTCAGTTTGTCATTCTATTCTTCACAATTGTTTCATGTTAGTTATACTGTTAAATATATTCAGTGCTTACTACCAATTCTTTTGGATGGTTTTCAGGAAAAAAAGGGGAAAATACTAAGTAATGGAGCCCTGTTGATCATGGAATTCCCATAACCTTTTGATCTGGGCTTGTTAATTCTTCCTAATAGAGAATACTCATATGTCCAGGCTGAACTTGGAAAAGAGGTACCAAGTTTTAAATCCCGACCCAAAGAAAGAAAAGGTTGAATTTCATTTTTCTTTTAGTACTCTAGAGATGTGGTATAATCTTACATTTTTTATTTTACTTATTAATATTTTAAATACTGTCACTTTTTAAAAAGAATATAAAAAGGCAACTAAAAAGGAAGAAGAAACTTAAACATAAGAATTTACATGTTTGTTTTAATTGGACATCAAATTTAGTTGAGCTTTCTTCAAACTAGGGCAGTGAAGGAAGTAAAATAAGTGACAGAACTTAACTCTCACATAAGAAACAAGGAAGTATGTCATTTCGTCAGAGAAGATTTTTTTTTAAGATTTTTATTGGAAAAAAATCAACATGTATAATGTAAATATTGAGTGAGGTTACGTGAGATGTTCCCAACAACACGTAAAATAAATTTAGAAATAGATTTGTAGGGATAAGGCATAACATTCGACTACAGTTTTTATGAAAGAGACTAAAACTAATGATGTCCAAGGATATGTGTTGTCACTTGTCAATGTGGTGGTTCTCAGCATTTTTTCTGCCTCAGTACATTTGGATATTTGAGACATACTCCCATCAGTAAGAGTGGCTTACAGAGAACTGCTACACAGAGTTATAAAGTGTTTTATAGTGTACTCACTATAACTCTGTCCTCTCTCCACTGACTGGTAAATTAGATAACATAACTTGGATAAGATCTGCTGGTTTAATGTAACCCAGGAATGGGAGATGGGGAAGGGAAGAAGAGGAAACTTAATATTTATTGAATGTCTGTTATGTTCCAGGCTATGGAATTAGTTTGCTTTACACATATTATTCCATTTAATCCTCACAGGGGTTTTATGAAGCCATTATTTGTATTCAAATTTGTAGGTGGGAAAGCTGAGGTTCAGAGAATTAAAGTATTTTTGCCAATTTTATAGTTATTAAGTGGTAGAGCTAGGAATTCAAAATCATGTCTGTCTTATTCTAAAGCCCATGCCTTTCCCAAGCCTAGAAGAGTAGGTAGATAAACATGTCTTTTCATTTAACAAATGTTTTTTGATTATCTACTCTTCTGGGCACTGAGAATACAAAGATGAATTTAAAATAATTTCTATCTTCAGAGAAGTCCTGTTCTAGTTAATGAGACGGGTGCCTCAGGCAGATTGGAGTGGATCAGGAGAAGGAATTTTAGGGAAGTGAAACTGATAGAATCCCTGATACATCAGCATGTCTTGAAAGGAGATTTAGGTAACTTGAGAAGAGTTTTGGTTGAACAGGTAGTAGTTTTAATTCTGATTTGCTAAAAAGAAAGAAAAAGAAAACTAAGGAAAAGGGAGAAAAAATGCAGTACTAAGGAAAGCAAAAAAGTTGGGTAGGAGAGGAAAGTAATCATGGTTTACTACATACTTTGTTGGGAATAGTATTCATATATATTTATAATAATGTAAATATCAAATATTTGTAGAACCAGAATTACAATAGATCTTTTCAGAGGAAAGAGTAGGAAAGGTGCATATTTGTGATGGGACAGTGAGAAGAAAGAGAGAATTTGCCATTTTACATATTGAGGATATGTAAAATATGCATATTTAGGATAATGCCTAAAACTGAAAAATCAAAAAGTAGCAATTCAGGTATCTTATTTTAAAGATGTGGAGGTAAAGACCAAAGTAATGAGCTAAAAAAAGTGAAAATGGTGGGGAGTAAGACAGAGGATTGCTTTATTACCTTGCTTTTTCACCGCAAACTTTGTAGAATTAGTTAATTCTAAAAATATTTATGTGTAGTGACATAGTGATAAAAAGCAAACAAACTTTTTTGAATCTGTTGAAGTTTATTGAATTTATTCTTTGTTTTAAAATGCCTAGGAATAAACAGGGTATTATTATTCCCTCCTATCATGAATTAGTATAAATAAGTTTTTCAGAGACATAAGTCATTTATTTAATCGATCCTTTGAGGGTGAAAGATCAAGAGTATGTCAAGATCTTTAAATGAAAACATTGAAAGGCTGAGTGAAGCATCTTAAAAGGGAAAACGAGAAATAGAAGTTAATTAAATATTGAATATATACTTAATATATGTCAATTAGATACTTATATCCACATTAATTAAAATATTCATTGATAATGGTTTTATTTTAAAGTTAAGAAAGAAAAAGTTTCATAAATCACCCTTGATTGAGTGCTGTTATTATGTTGGCTTCTCCTGTGATGTGTAAATGATATTTTTCTCAGTAAATTTGGTAAGAACTTAGAAGTTTTTACTGTCTGACTTTCTTTTTACTATATCAGGATGTAGATATGATGGATCAGAATGGGATGACGCCTTTAATGTGGGCAGCTTATAGAACACATAGGTATGTAACCGTTTATAAAATACTTATTCAGATAATTTTCAGCATAATAAAATGTAAAATAAATGATGAGAAAAAGCAATTAATGTTATACTTACTAATATTTAAAATTCTTATAATGAGTACATAGTATATAACATAAATTACCTTTTTGGATGTTTTGAGTTTCTATGTTTACCTTTATGTTGGTAATTGTAGTATCCTTAAGGTATTCTTCTTTTAACAATTTCCAAGAATGGAAGATGTTACCTTCTTTTTAAAAAGTGACTCATTTTTATGTGATTTGCATATTGGCAAGTTTAACATACTAATTAGTAAGTTGCCTTAAATCATTTTTGGAACAATCTAGATTTAAATTTAAATTTTTAATTGTTTAATTATATAGATATTAATGGCATTAATCCCTAGGTGAAAAATAATAAATGTCAGGACGAAGTGTGCTCTCTCTTCAGAGTAGTTTAGGTTATACGGTGTTGCATGTATTTAATACTTCATATTAAGAATATTGTCTCATTACTCATTATAAAGTTGTTGAAAATAGGTTAGAATAGAAGTGTTCCAAGATGGAATGCAGCCACAATCAGTTTAGTATCTGTAATGATTTCTATAATTGAAATTAGGGTTGTTGTTGTTGTTGTGTTTTTTTTTCCTTTTCAGTGTGGATCCAACTAGATTGCTTTTAACATTCAATGTTTCAGTTAACCTTGGTGACAAGTATCACAAAAACACTGCTCTGCATTGGGCAGTACTAGCAGGGAATACCACAGTCATTAGTCTTCTTCTGGAAGCTGGAGCTAATGTCGATGCCCAGAATATCAAGGTAAAACTAGCCTGTATTGATTGTGCTTTGTGAAGTGTGGTTACCAAGATGGGAATTCCTTAATAAAACATAGGTTTTTTGACAGACTTTCAGAGGTGGAAGAAACTTCTCATTTAAGCTCAACCCTTTGCTTCCATGCAAGAATTTGTTTTGAAAGACTGATTTATTTACTTTCGTCTTTTTAGTATTGGAGTAATTTTCAGATTTTGGTGGCCTTTTCATTAGTGAATTCTTACTGACTTCTGGAAATTAAATTACATAATCTGTTTTTATAGCTGAATAGAATAGTTTTCTGGTTTCTTTAAGAAGATCATTGCAGAGAGGCACAAGTTTATATCACAAGTATGCATAATAACTTTTAGTAATTTTTTGTCTTGGTCATTGATTGTCTCATTTTTTTAAAGGTCAAGACCTTTAAATTTGATAATCACCTTCATGATGTTTATAGGAGAACTCCTCTCCCCCAAATGCTGGACTAATCCAGGAAAAGTATACCAAAAAAGTATACAAAATTATCTAAGAGCAAAGCACAATTAACATTTACACTCTGAGCATTTAGAAATTTATAAACATTTTATGAATACCTGCAAGAAAATGCTATTGGTAATCTTAAATTTTGGTTAACCATTCTCATTTTTAAAGCTTCAGGATCCACCATGTCTTCAGCAACAGACTCTTTCTGTGAAATGATTTAAAAGTTTTAAACATCATCTTTTAATAATGTGCATTCATAAATATCTTTGTGCCCGTTGACAAATTTTCTTTCATTTTGACTATAGACCGTAGTATTTTCTGAGTCATGCTTCTTAAATTTGTAAGGAATATGTGCTAATTAAATATGAAAGGAGTTCGAGTCATATAATAATCTAAAATGCCAATCAAAAAGTAGGTTATCTCCTGCTGGATCAGGGCATCTTTTTATGTTGTAATGAATAGTTCTTCCTCTATTTGATTACTCGAAGAAGAGAAGGTTAAACTACTAAAATAAAATAGTTTAAATTTATTTACGATTATAACCAATTTTTAGAAATGAGTCTAATTAGTTAAAAGTAAATATCAAATATCTTATTGGAAACTGTAAGAAATTGAGAAAACCATGTATTTTCTTTTTCTTTTTTTTAAATTTCAAGTCTTCGTGTCTTTACCCAAAGTGATCAGAATGGTCTAGTATCTGCTGGTAAATGTATGGAAAGAGGAAAGTCAACTTACCATAGTGCCTGACATGTGATGGGTGCTCTAAGTATTTGTTGACTGACTGAAGATTCGTGTAGTCTTGAGCTTTACCTCTAAGCTAGTTTTCATGACTATGCTAGCATACCTCTCTGCCACTTCTGAAATCGTAGAGAGAAATTTTTGCTTTTTCCAAACATTTTTAAATAGGAAGTTCTGAAAAGTTCATAACACTGTGATTAGTAAATTAGGCTGACCCCATGGCCTAAAGTATAAGAGAGGAGGAGTTTGACTAAACCTGACCAATATCCCCATGAGAAAAAATTAATGAGATGACCTTATGTTTTATTATCTGAATTGCTTTAGAGTGTTATTTTTTCATCTCTTAGCTACTAGATAGCCATTCATAAAGTGAGTCATGCCCCAGGAATACATTTCCAGTATTTAGTGTTATATTTTTGAAAAAATAGAACCAATTTCACTACAGCAAATAGTGAGTCTCCATAGACTTCGCAAAAGTCATATAAATATATTGAAATTACATTTGTACCAAAGAATTATGACAAGATTACTGCACAGTTTTGGAATTTGAAACTAGTAGTGTATATTTTCAGAACATTTAAAAATATCTTTTCTTACCATATAAAATTTTAGATAACTTCTCTTCATTCATGAACTTTAAGTATTTGAGGTGTGGTTTGTAAGTTTAATGTCTTTTCAACTTGTACTCCACATTAACCATTGTATAAACTTTTGATCAGTCTTAGTAAAAGAAATAATCTATAATGAATTTCAACAGAAAGGTAATGGTAAGAATGGAGATAGTTGAACTGATTTAAATGGTTCAAACCTTGTATTTTTTAATGTTTTATAGGCTCAGCACATGAATTATTTGGTACCAAGATGGGATAAACTGGAATGCAGCTTCCTTAACTAGTACAGTTCATGTGACTACGTTCCAGAGTCTATTGTGTCAAATAATTGAGCTACTTATTGTACCTGTAGAACTTTTACTGAAACACATCTATTTTTTTTTTGGTTACTTTCTTTTTATTAATGTTTTAATTTTATCTGACTGTATCATCAAGGTTGGCCATTGACAAAAAGAAGTTATTTTAAATATAATTCCTTGCTAGCTCTGGAGTAACATTTTTTTTAAACTTTTTATGAGGTATAATTGGTATATAACATTATACAACTTTCAGGTGTACAACATAATGATTTGACATCTGTACACATTGCAAAATGACCAACAAGTCCAGTCAACATCCATCACCATACACAGTCACAAAATTTTCTTTTTTCTTGTGATGCAAACCCTCAAGCTTTGCTCTTAGCAACTTCTGAATATGCACTATAGTATTATTATTATTTTTTTTTAATAATTTTTTTTTTTTTTGGCTGCACTGGGTCTTAGTTATGGCGTGCGGGATCTTTGTTGCGGCATGCGGACTCTCTTAGTTGCGGCATGCGGACTCTCTTAGTTGCAGCATGCAGGCTTCTTAGTTGCGGTGTGTGGACTCTTAGTTGCGGTGTGCGGACTCTTAATTGTGGCGTGCAAACTCCTAGTTGCAGCATGCGTGCGGGATCTAGTTTCCCGACCAGGGGTCGAAGCGGGGCCCCCTGCATTGGGAGCATGGAGTCTTACCCACTGGACCACCAAGGAAGTATCTGCACTATAGTATTATTAACTATAGTTGCCATTATGTACATTACATCCTTGTGACTTATTTCTTTTAGAACTGGAAGTTTGTACCTTTGACCCCCTTCACTAATCTTCCTCACCCCCCCACAGTGCACTGCCTACCTCTGACAATCACCAATCTGTTCTCTGTATTTATGAGCTTGAGTTTTGTTGTTGTTGTTATTTGTTTATTTTTTTGTTTAGATGCCACATATAAGTGATATCATATGCTTTTGTTTTTCTCTGTTTGACTTATTTGGAGTGACATTGTTTTTAAAGGAAATGAAGTCTAAGGAGTTGCTTCAGTTGCTCAGGGAACATTTATACTTTCAGAGTAAAAATAATCTTTTTTAACCACACTGGTGAAAAAGTAGATTTTTGTTTAAAAATGTACTTTTAAAGTAATTAAAAGGATGAAATAAGTATCAAATACCTTTTCTACTGGAATCTGGCTGATTCCTAATATACTGAAGTCTAGTTATCACCTTCTAGTGGAAACCATTCATTCTTTCAACAGATATTTGTTTAATGCTGGGGAGTCAGTGTTTAAGATAGATGAAGTCCCTATTCTGTCAGAACTTATACTGTATTGAGGAAATGGACAATAAGTAAATTAAAAACACATACACATAGGCAAATGTGGTCATGACGAGGGCTAAGGGGGTCACATCAGATGAGAGTGATTTGTGAATGCCTCTGAGATGACATTTGCTTTGAGACTTGTCTGATGAGGGATCAGTTATGCAAAGATACATGGGAAAAACCCTTCCATGTAGAACAGCGGTCCCCAACCTTTTTGGCACCAGGGAACAGTTTTGTGGAAGACAGTTTTTCCACGGACTGGGGTGGGGGGCAATAAATGTAATTCAAGTGCATTATGTTTATTGTGCACTTTATTTTTATTATTATTACATTGTAATATATGATGAAATAATTCTACAACTCACCATAATGCCGACAGGAGGCGGAGCTCAGGCGGTAATGCAAGCGATGGAGAGCGGCTGTAAATACAGATGAAACTTCACTTGCTTGCCTGCCGCTCACTACCTGCTCTGCGGCCCGGTTCCTAACAGGCCACAGACCAGCACTGGCCCGGGAGTTGGGGACCCCTGATGTAGAGGAACCTACAAATGCAAGTCCCAAGGCCAGGAATAAGCTTGCCATGTTAGAGGTGTAGAAATGACAGCTTTGACCAAGCAGTGAGACACTGAGAAAGAGAGACAGGTACAAGGCCATGATAAGGAACTTTAATTGTATTCTCAGTCATGAGAAATAGTTGGAAGGATTTATGTAGAATGGTTATATAATCTTTGTGTTTTTAATATTTTTTAAAAAATTACTTTGGTATTTGGAGAATGTATTGAAGAATTAAGAAAATGGAAGGGATAGATGCAGATCAGTTAGGCTTTCATAATAAATCAGGCAAGTGATGATGTTAGTTTAGCCTATGATTGTAGAAGTAGTGATGGAGTGAAATGAATGGATTTGGAAATGATACTTTAGAGTAGAAAAGAAAAGGTAGATTAGAAATGAAGGTGAAAGAAAAAAACATCGATGACTTAGGTTTTGGTTTGAACAACTGAGTGTCTTGTGATATGTATTGAAGTTGTGAAGATAGAAGGAAACAGACTTTTTTGGGAATGAAGGCAATAGAAATTGGTTCTGTTTTAGTCATATATAATTTGAGGTGGTGCGTTTTAGCTATGTGAAATGTCAAGCTAATTAAGTAAACTTAATTTTGAAAGTGAAAAATTCATTAATAAAAAAAAAAACCAACCTAGATTGTTTGTCCTAGAATTTGACAAAGTCGATTCATAGCTGTGTATTTTTCCATTTTTCATTTTAAGTCTTGAGAAAGAAAGTCTGGTTGATAATCATAAATTGTACCAAGATGGAACCTGTAAATCTGGATATGGCTTTAATAGCTAGTAAAAGTTACATTCTTCAAAGAATATGAAAAATTATACTTAGTTATAATATTTATTGATTGGCCCTATTTCTTCTAAAATAGCTATTTCCTAAATAAAATTAAGCTTAAGTTTCTTAGAAATCTGTCTTTATATTAACTAGATATCCTTGTAAATTAGTTATTTGAGTAAGGGATTCAATTCTTTTAATATACAAATTATTCTTTTATCAAAATAAGAACTTATTTTGCAGACAATAAATATTAAATGATAGGTGACTTTAAAATGACTACTTTGATCCTTAGAAGGATTAGGAATGGCCATAAGCCCTTGATTAGAGGTTCTCAATCTGGGACCCAGCAGTGGATTTTGGTTAAGGGGTGGGTCCATGGACTTCTGAAATTGTTATAAATAAAGTATCAGCACTTTTCTGGGGAGAGAGTCAATGTCTTTTCATCAGACATGACTTAAATGAGTTCAAAAACCATGGCCCCAGATACTGGTTACATAGAATAAATTCAAATCTTCTGAAGTAATAACAGTGAGGAGGGGGAGTGATTTGGGACACTAAGACTTTAAGAAAAATGACCTATGCAGTAATCCCTTTTCATGGTAGCATCTCATTTGTGAATTTAAAGAATATTTCACCCCCTTGCACATGTTTTTGGTTGATAAATTTAGATGAATTGAGTTTGGGGAGGGCAGTTAATCTGAGTGCTGCCTACGCATTTATGATTTTTCTTTCTAAAGTTATCAAAGGACATAATTTTTAGCTTGTGCAAAATATAAAATTACTGAGCTTTGTTAATTAATATATTGAAAAACGCTTATATGGTTTCTTGAAAAGAGGTAAGAAACTATTTTCAGAAAATACCTCTTAAGTACCCCACCTAGATGGTCTCCAAGGAAGAATTTTCCTTAGTTTTAATAATGAAGTTCCACCTCACTTAGGCAAAAAGTGATCTTCCACCTGCCACCTTCCATAATGTGTATCACACCAAAACCCCTGAAGAATTTCTTTTATTACCAGTTAGTTACATAGTCTATAAATACTCCATGATTCTTGTTATTACTGCTGTTGTTATTATCATTTACTATTTTGGCCGACACATGGAGTGTTCAGATATAGACTTGACTTGGAACCCTGGTTTTAGTATAATCCTTTAAATTAATTGCTTGTTTATTTTACCAGCTGAATAAAAGAACTGTATAAAAGTAGTCAGATGACTAGAGGAGTAGTTGAAAGATTGCTTAAAGCTCCCTCCATCTTTTTATCTAGGCAATCCTTAGGTGTCACATGGCCCTCTAGTGGAAGGGATGCTCAGCTGGACCGAGGCAACTGCAGGATATTCTCTGGGAGTTGTTACCCAAGGGATTGCTTTTATTCAGGTAATCTTTTAGTTTGGATTAATTAGCTGGTTCTGACAACCTAGGTGACATAGAATTTTGGAATAGGTAAGGAGATATTTTTAAACAAATATCCCTATTTGTGGAAGACTCACCTAGATTAGCCCATTTCTTATTAAATACTATTGATCTTTTTATTAAAGAATTGGTTAGGCTTTTTGTTTTTATTGTTGTGTTGTTATTGTTGTTGCTCTTGGTGGTAGTGGTGTGTTTATTTTGTTGTTTGGTTCTTATTATTTTTCAGTGTTTTTTTTTTAAATTAAATAAACTGTACTCCATACTTGATTAATAATTATCTCTCATAAGTAAGGAACCCAAGGCTCCTTATTTCTTTATTTTCATCCAGTTTTTTAAAATAAAATTTTAACATGTTTTTTCTTTTTTTAAAGTAATTTTCAATATTCATCCAGAATTCTTGAAATGTTGGTGAACAAAATTATTAATTTTACTTTTCTGTTTAAGGAAGGAGATAAAGAGTGGAGAATATTAAATAGAATAAAAATGTGGGTATCTAACTTGCAAAAGGAGAAATAAGATTTTAAATTAATAAAGGCAAAAAGAAGCATAGATCTAGAGTTGGGGACACTCATTTCTTGTTTCTTACTGCCTTTAAAACATTTTAGTTCTGTTATACTCTTTGGAATTCTTTTTCTTGCAGTTAAAGGGAGCTACAAGTCTATAATGTAAGTTTAACCATTTTTTGTTACTACCCGTGTTCTCTTTGGAAATTCCTGGATGGGTGAATGAATTTAACATGATCAAGAATACCAATATAACAGTAGAAGTGGAAGTTGACTTTTCTCTTTCTTCCCTGTTCTTTTCTTCAGACTTTGTTCATCACTGAAATTAAACTGAGAGGTTTCTGGCAGTTTGGTATTACAGCAGGATGGTTTGTAGCAATAACTATTACTAATGAAACCCTTAAAGAATATGAAATAACTGGATAAACTTAATGGTAGCCTCTGATCCAGCAGGTGCTAAAATACCTACTTTTTGATTACTCTCTAAGTTAAAATGCAAGCAAATATAGAATCTATAGAATAAGAGGTGTAAATACATTTTCTGATTGAACCTTGAATGGGAACGTATAAGTAATATATGATTTAGAGTCTTTTAGTAATTGACTTTGCCAAACGTAAAAACAATGTTAATGAACTAATACTGCAGTCAATTTATTTTTGTGGAAGTGCTTTAAAAGTTAGTAAACAAAATATTCTGCTTTTCCTTTCATTTTTTTTAACGTGAATTTCTTCTGATTATATTATCAGGGTGAATCAGCACTTGATTTGGCAAAGCAGAGAAAAAATGTGTGGATGATCAACCATTTGCAAGAGGCAAGGCAAGCAAAGGGATATGACAATCCATCTTTCCTTAGAAAGTTGAAAGCTGATAAGGTAAATTCATGACTGAAGATTTTCAATATATAGTCTTTTTAAGTACGATTCATAAGCATATTTTCTTAGCATGAATATTTACATTTACAGCCTTTAATCTTGGCATTGGCCAGTGTAATTTTTAAAACTTTATTTCACCCAAGTAAATAAAGGTAGATACCAAAGTTTAAGAAAGATGGTATATGTGAAATTGTTTAAATTTCTGTAGGCTACTAACATAAGCTTTAATGCATTAATTCAGCTGGCCTTTGTTAAGTAATAGAGAGATAATAAAAGTTTTTCCTGTTTAAGTGTATTTGTTAGTGTAGTAATCAATTGGGGAAAATCTTAGTCATATATATATATCTTTTTAAAAACTACTCACAACTCTAGCTATAGTTAATTTAAGCTTTTCATTCTTTTATAATATGTCATAACTTTTATTAGAGAGGGAGAAACTTATTATTCACTTCTCTTTAGAAAGTTCATTTTAGATCTTCCATAAAACCTTCAATTTTTAACTGTATGACTATTGGCTCAGTTGCCTAATTGTATGATTTCAAAACTAAGAACATTTTCCCAAAAGACAGGTCTGTATTTCTTAAAAATTTATTTCCGTAAAAGGAAAAATTAGCTGACAGTTTTTTTGTATACCAAAATAATTGACAAGGTATTTGCTAACTTGTCAGTAATCACAACTTGAATGGCATTAAGCCTTGGATATCATATATGTCCTATTTAGGCTGCTCTAGTGGTAATACTGTTTGTATAAAGTTAACATTGATCTATCTGTTACTAGAACAAAATAAGTTTTGGGTAAAGGGAAATAGACTTGAGAGCATGCCTCATTTATTTGTAGGAGTTCAGACTTCCTTAATGAGCTGAAAAGTTCACTGGTCCATTACTTAGACTTCAGAAGAATTAGATTTATAGTTTATAAACTTGCCTATTTTCAGACCCATATTTGAGACTAAGGAGCAGTTTTTGCATGTCATGTCAACTTTTCATTTCACTATTAGATATGATATTAAAAATAGTTAATTATTTATTTACTTTGATGTTGCTCTGTCCTCTAGAATTCAGAGCAGTTTTGCTCAACAGAGTAAAAAATGGCTAATTTCTCATAATAACTAGGCTACTAGTAAAAATGTCTTTTATTACTCTGGAAAATCCCATTGTCTTTATATGTTCATTTTGCTTAGTGTAAATATGCTAAAGGGTATTTTTTTAATGTATTGTCAGATGAAAATGACTTTGTAAATTCTAGATGTTTATTAATATATAAAGTTATTTATTATAGCAGTAATGAACTCTATATCAGGGTTATGTGTTCGGACATGGTTTCTTTTAAAAAGGTTGCCTCATTAAAAGTTTAGCACAATTTTATTAACATTTGTGTATATTATTGTGATCAGTTCAGAAATTGCGTATTCCTGGTTTTTTGGGTTTTGTTTTTTTGCATTAGTAGCTTTAAATATATTATGCATTCTAAAAAGGTCACTAGATAAAAATATATGATGGATTGGGGCTTTGTGTAATTAAGTATTTGTGTAGACTGTTCTCTTTCCATCTCACATTAGAAAAATTTAAATTATGAACATGACTTGGTTTGCTAGTCTGTGAAGTATGTTCTGTATTTAAAACTAAACAAGAAAACACCCAGGACTCAATAGCTTTTTACTAAAAATAAGTCATCCCAAAAGGGAAAAAAAGATATTTTTGGACAGTGATAGTAGACAGATATGAAAGGAGTCTTGATTTTAGAAAGCTATTTTAAAAGCTGTTTGATTTTTAAGATTAGAAGATTTTAGGCAGATTTATGGTTAAATAAGTGTAACTTGCTTATTAATGAGTTAGGAAGAAATCTCTACATCAGTGTTTCTCAGAATTTAAAAACCCACGATCCCTTTTGTTAACAGTGGAAATCTCACAGGTATTACTTTTTAATGTTGTTTATTGATTATGTGAGAATAAATCTGGGAAGATGGAGTAGATGTATTTTTTTCCCTATTCCTTCCTGCCAAGTACAACTAAAAAACCTGGACATTATGTACCAAACAAATATAGGAAGACTGAAGATGGAGAGAAGGTGGCAGAGCAGGTAGGGAGCTAAGGATCCAAAGAGTGACATGGTGGTGAGTTCCCTGCATTTTCTTTTTTTGCCTCATATTTCCCAGAAGAGGAACTGACAGAGCCAACAACCCAGAATCATGAATGGTACAGACAAAAAACGCTCCCCAAAAACCTGCTTTTTAGCCAAAGGACCACAAAAGAGGCAGCTTATTTAGCAAGATAGAAACTTTTAGAAAATAACTTTCTACTACAGCCAGACACAACAGAAAAAAACATGGCTCCACCCTGACTCACAACAGCAAAGGCCTAGACTTCCGCCCTTACCAGGCTATAATGATGTGCCCCAACTTCTCTCCTGGGGTGGTGTCAGGGAAGGTGGAGTGGAGAGTTGGGACTTTCATCCCCACTGGCTGTTAATGAGGTCCCATCCCCTGCTGTTATCAGTGGAGACCACATAGAAAACAGTAATGAGGCACTTGTAACCCTCCCAGTCAAGGAGATACCAGTAGAGGTATAGTGGAGAGCTGAAAGTCCCACCTTTGCCTGTCCGTAATGAGGAAACCCCTCCTCAGGTGTCAGTGAAGGCCCCCTTCGGATCCTGGACTTTCACCTCACCTGCCAGTAATGAGAAGGTGTCTCACTTCCCTCCCCCTGCCTACGTCAGAGGAATCCACATAAAAGAAAAGGTTTAAATAAGATCCAGTGTCTCATAATACCCAAAATGTCTAGGTTTCAAACAAAAACCACATATCAAACCAAGAATCGAGAAGATCTAACTGAATGAAAAGACGATCAGTAGATGCCAGTGTGATGACAGAGATGTTGGAATTATCTGACAGAAGAATTTAACAATCATCATAAAAAGCCTTTAGTGAATACTTATGAACATGCTTGAAACAACTGAAAAATAGAGTCTCAGCAAAGAAATAGAACTATAGAAATAGAATATAAAGAAGAACCAAATGGAAATTTTAAAACGGAAAATTATAATAGCCAAAATTAAAAAGAGTCAGTGGATGAGCTCAACAGCAGAAGAGAGGAGACAGAGGAAAGAATCAATGACCTTGAAGATAGGCAATAAAAATTACCTGTTTTCAACAACAAAAGAAAATAAACTGAGAAAAACAAGCAAAACAGAACAGAACTTGAGGGACCTGTGGTTATACCAGAATATCTAACACTGATATGATTGGAGTACCAGAAGAAGAAAAGCTGGTGGAGCTGAAAAAGTACTCAAACATAGAATGACCAAAAAACCCCCAAATTTGGCAAAAGACAGACCTGCAGATTAAAAGTGGAGCAAACCCTAAACAGAATAAACTCAAATCCAAACCAAACACATCATAGTCAAACTTCTGGAAACTAAAGACTAAGAAATAAAAATCTTGAAGTCCCCTTACCAGTAGGGGTAACATTATTCAAGAACACTGGATTTCTCATCAGAAACAGTAGAGGCAAAAGGAGTTGCCACATTTTCCAAGTGCTGGATGGAAAGAACTTTCAATCCAGAATCCTTTATCCAGTGAAAATATCTTTCAGGAATGAAGGAGAAGTCAACACATTTTCAGATAAAGGAAAAGTTAAGAGAATTTGTGGCCAGCAGACCTGCCCTAAAAAAATGGCTAAGAGAAGTTCTTTAGACAGGAGGAAAATGATAAAAGAAAGAATCTTGGAACATAAGATCATGGTAAGCAAAATTATGGGTAAATACAGTAGACTTTCCTTCTTATCCTATGTCTTCCAAATTATGTTTGACAGTTGAAGCAAAATTATAATACTGTTTGATGTGGATCTAAATGTATGTAGAAAACATATTTGAGACTATTTATAATGTAAACAGGGGAGGGTAGAGGGACATTAATGGAGGTAAGGGTTCCACAGCTCACTTGAATTGGTAAAATGATGACACCAGTATACTGTGATGTTATATTTGTATAATACTTAGAGTACCCACTAAAAAAGCTATTCAGAGACATATACTCAAAAACACCATAGATCAAATAAAATTCTAAAAAGCTTTTCAGTAACCCACAAGAAGTTAGGAAAAAGAAACCAGAAACAAAGACACAGAACAAACAAAAAAACAAAAAATAAAATTATAGATTTAAACCCTAACATATCAATATTAGAGTAACTGTAAATGGTCTAAATATACCAATTAAAAGACAGATATTGGCAGTGTGGATTACAAAGTGTGACTCAACTATATGCTGTCTGTAAGAAACTCACTTCACATACAAGAATATTGGCAAGTTACTTATATGGGCAAGTAGCAGAATGGAAATGACATATGATACCAAAAGCAGGCGAAGACAGTACAGAAAGGAAAACTATAGGTGTACCTCATTTTATTGCATTTCACAGATATTTCGTTTTTGTTTGTTTGTTTGTTTTTGCAAAGTGAAGGTTTGTGGCAATCTGCATCTAGTAAGTCTTGTTGGTGCCGTCTTTCCAACAGCATTTGCTTACTTTGTGTCTCCATGTCACATTTTGGTAATTCTCCCAATATTTCAAACCCTCCACTAGCAAAAAGATTATGACTTGATGAAGGCTCAGATGATGGTTAGCATTTTTTAGCAATAAAGTATTTTTTACTTAAAGTGTGTACAGTGTTTTTTTAGACATAATGCTATTGCATGCTTAATAGACTGCAGTATAGTGTAAACATAACTTTTTAAAATTGAAATGTAGTTGATGTCCAATATTATGTCAGTTTCAGATGTACTACATAGTGATTTCACATTTGTATACGTTATGAAATGATCACCACATTAAGTCTAGTAACCATTTGTCCCTATGCAAATTTATTACAATATTATTGACCATATTCCTTATGCTATATATTACATCCCATGGCTTATTTATTTTATAACTGGAGGTTTGTCCTCTTAATCCCCTTCATCTCTTTCACCCCCAACCCCCTCCCCTCTGGCAACCACCTGTTCTTTGTATCTCTGAGTCTGTTTTTGGTTTGTTTGTTTGTATTTTTTATTCCCCATATAAGTGACCACATGGTATTTGTCTTTCTCTGACTTATTTCACCTAGCATAATACCTCTCGATCCATTCATGTTGTCACAAATGGCAAGATTTCATTCTTTTTTATGGCTGAGTAATATCCCATTGTATGTATAGAATCACATTTTCTGTATCTATTCATCTCTATCAATGGGCATTTAAGTTGCTACCATATCATGGTTATTATAAATGATACTGCAGTGAACATTGAGGTGTATATATATTTTCTAATTAGTCTTTTTGTTTCTTTGGGTAAATACCCAGAAATGAAATTGCTGGGTCATGTGTCAGTTCTATTTTTAATTTTTTGAGGACCCTCCATACTGTTTTCCAGAGTGCCTGTACCAATTTACAATTCTACCAATAGTGCACAAGGATTCCCTTTTCTCCACATCCTTGCCAACATTTGTTATCTCTTGTCTTTTTTGATGATAGCCATTCCCACAGGTCTGAGGTGGTATCCTGTTTTGGTTTTGATTTGCATTTCCCTGATCAGTGATGTTGAGCATCTTTTCATATGTCTGTTGGCCATTTGTATATCTTCTTTGAAAAAATGTCTATTCCAGGTCCTCTGCCTACTTTATAATTGAGTTGTTTGTTTTTTTGATGTTGAGTTATATGAGTTCTTTGTATATTTTGGATATTAACCCCTTATCAGGTGTATCATATGCAGCTATCTTCTCCCATTCAGTGAGCTGCCCTTTTGGTTTGTTGTTGTTGTTGTCAGTTTCCTTTACTGTGGAAAACTTTTTTAGTTTCATGCCATCCCATTTGTTTACTTTTGGTTTTGTTTCCCTTGCTTGAAGAGACAGAGCCAAAAAAATATTGCTAAGACTGATGTCAAAGAGCATGTTGCCTGTTTTCTTCTAGGAGTTTTATGTTTCAGGTTTTACGTTCAAGTCTTTAATCCATTTTGAGTTTATTTTTGTGTGTGATGTGAGAAACTAGTCCAGTGTGGTTCTTTTACATGTAGCTGTCCAGTTTTCCCAACACCATTTAATGAAAAGGTTTTTTTCCCCTCATTTTATATTCTTGCTTCCTTTGTTGTAGATTAATTGATCATATAAGCATGGGTTTATTTTGGGGCTCTCCATTCTGTTCCATTGATCTGTGTGTCTGTTTTTGTGCCAGTGCCATACTGTTTTGATTACTGTTAACTTTGCAGTATAGTTTGAAATCAGAGTGTGATACTTCAGGTTTGTTCTTTCTCAAGATTGCTTTGGCTATTCAGGGTCTTTCGTGTTTCCATACAAATTGTAGAATTACTTGTTTTAGTTCTGTGAAAAATGCCGTTGGTATTTTGATAGGGACCACATTGAATCTGTAGATTGCCTTGGGTAGTGTGGTCATTTTAACAATATTAATTCTTCCAGTCTGTGAGAATGGTATGTTTTACCATTTGTTGTGTCGTCTTCAGTTTCTTTCATCTATGTCTTATAGTTTTCAGAGTACAAATCTTTTACCTCTTTGGTTAGATTTATTCCTAGGTATTGTATTCTTTTTGATGCACTTGTAAATGGGATTGTTTTCTTAATTTCTCTTTCTGATGGTTTGTTATTACAACAGAGTTTAGTTTATTAATTTTGTATCCTGCAACTGTACTGAATTCACTTATTCTAATAGTTTTTTGGTGGTGTCTTCAGGGTTTTCTGTATCTAGTGTCATGCCATCTGCAAACAGTGACAGTTTTACTTCTTCCTTTCCAATTTGGATTCCCTTTATTTCTTTTTCTTATCTCATTGCTGTGGCTAGGACTTCTAATACTGTGTTGAATAAAAGTAGAAGAGTGCGCATCCTTGTCTTGTTCCTGATCTTAAAGGAAATGCTTTCAGCTTTTCACCACTGAGTATGATGTTAGCTGTGGGTTTGTCATATATGGCCTTTTTTATGTTGAGGTATGTTCCCTTTATACCCACTTTGTTGAGAGTTTTTATCATAAATGGATGTTGAATTTTGTCAAAAGCTTTTTATGTATCTACTGAGATAATCATATGGTTTTTATTCTTCAATTTGTTAATGTTGTATATCATGCTGATTGATTGGCTGTTTGGGTGGCCCCAGGTGGTGGTGGGGGCAGTGCTCAGAGCTGGTGCCACCCAGCTGGAGGGTGGGCCAGTTTCTGGGTACTAATAGGCTAGAGGGAGGATTCTAAAAGGATACTTGCCCACCCTAGTGTTATTAGGGTAGAAGAAGTTCCCCAAAATGGCTGCCACCAGCTTCTGTATCAGCAGGGGTCTCTCATTTGCCTCCTGCCTCTCCAGAGGACTCTCCAAGATCAGCAAGTGGATCTGTTCCAGGCTTCTAACTGCTGTCTCTTTGTGCTGGGACTTGGAACATCTGAGATTTTGCCAGTGTCCATTAAGAGCAGAGTCTCTGTTTCCTATAGCCCTCCAGCTCTCCTGAACATGGGCCCTGCTGGTTTCCAAAGCCAGGAATTTTGTGAGCTTTACTTCCTGGTGCATGACCCCTTGGCTGAGGAGTCCCACACGGGGCTCAGACCCCTTCTCCCTTGTAGAGGAAAGGCCTCTACGATTGTGATATTCCTTCCATTTGTGGGTCACTGATCCTGGGGGTGTGAGCCCTGATTATACCATGTCTCCACCCCTCCTACCCATCTCATTGTGGTTCCGTCTTTATTTCTTTAGTTATGGAAAATCTTTTCTGCTAGTCTTCAGGTCATTTTCCTAGAGAGTTGCTCTGTAAATAGTTGTAAAGTACCTGTATGCTGAAACATTTTAAATGCCAGTGAAAGAAATCAAGGATGATCTAAATAAGTGGAGAGACATACTGTGTTCATGAATTGGAAGACTCAACTTAGTAAATATGTCCCCAAATTACTATACAGGTTTAATGTAATTAAATAATTCCAGCAAAAAATTTTTTATTTGTATAAACAAGATTATTCCAAAATTTATATGGAAAGGCAGTAGACTTAGAATAGCTAAAACAATTTTGAAAAAGAAGAATCACTCTCTGCAGTTTTAAGACCTACTATATAGCTTCAGTAATCAAGACTGTGTAGTATTGCTGGAGGAATAAAGTGATCAGTGGAACAGAATAGAGAGCCCAGAAGTAGAACCACAGAGGTATGCCCACTGACATTTGGCAGATGTGTAAAAGCAATTCAATGGAGGAAAGACTGCCTTTTCACCAATTGATATTGGAGCATTTGGACATGCGTAGGCAAAAAAATAAACTTCTACTCAAACCTCACAGTGTATTAAAAAATTAACTCAAAATTGTTCAAGACTTAAATGTAAAACGTAAAACTGTAAAAATCTAGGGCTAGGCAAAGAGATTTGACACAAAAAGTATGATCCGTAAAGGTAAAAATTGATCATTTGGATTTGGATCAAAATTTTAAACTTTCGTTCTATGAAAGACCCTGTGATTAGAATGAAAAGGCATACTACAGGCTGGGAGAAAGTATTTACAAGCCACATTTCCAACAAAGGACTAGTTTCCAAAATATATTAAGAACTTTAAAAACTCAGCAGTGCAAAATCAATCCAATTAGAAAATAGGCTATACAAGAGATATTTTCACCAAAAAAGATATAAAAATGGCAGATGAGCACATGAAAAGATCTTCAACATCATTTTATTCATTAGGGAAATGCAAATTGAAACCACAGTGACTTACTATTATATGCCTGTCAGAATAACTAAATAAAAACTTGCAACAACACCAAATGCTGATGAGGATGCCGAGAGACTCATTTGTTGCTGAAGGATATGTAAAAAAGTACAGCACCCTGGAGAACAGTTTGGAATTTTCTTTTAAAAAGCTTAACATGCAATACCGTACAACCCAGAAACTGTACTCTTAAGCATTTATCCCAGAGAAATGAAACCTTATGTTCACACAAAAATTTGTATGTGAATGTTTATAGCAGCTTTATTCATAATAACCCAAAATGGAAACTACCCCAACGTCCTTCAGTGGGTGAATGATTAAACAAACTGATACATTCATACCATGGAGTAGTCCTCAACAATAAAAAGGAATGAACTAATGGTATGTACAATAACCCAATGAATATCTGGAGAATTCTATTATGAGTGAAAAGCCAATCCTATAAGGTTACATACTGTATAATTCCATTTATATAAAATTCCTGAAATGACAAAATTATGGAAATGTAGAACACATTAGTAGTTGGCAGAGGTTAATATGGCAGTGAGGGGTAGGGTATAAGGGAAGTTGCTATAAAAGGATGGAAATATTCCTTGTAGTGATGGAAATATTCTGTATCTTAATTGTGTCAGTGTCAGTATCCTGGTTGTGATATTATACTACTCTTTTGCAAGATATTAGCCATTTGGGAACTTTGGGTAACGAGTACTTGGGATCTGTCCGCATTTTTCATTAAAACTGCGTGACCCACAGCTAACATCATACTCAATGGTGAAAAGCTGAAAGCATACCTTCTAAGATTGGGAACAAGACAAGGATGCCCACTCTTGCCACTTTAATTCAACATAGTTTTGGAATTCCTAGCCACAGCAATCAGAGAAGAAAAAGAAATAAAATGAACCCAAAGTGGAAAAGAAGAAGTAAAATTGTCACTGTTTTCAGATGACATTATGCTATACATAGAAAACCCTAAAGACGCTAGCAGAGAACTACTAGCACTCATCAGTGAATTCAATAAGATTCCTGGATACAAAATTAATATACAGAAATCTATTTCATTTCTATACACTATCAACAAAATATCAAAAAGAGAAATTAAGGGAACAATCCCATTTACCATCACATCAAAAAAGAATAAAATACCTAGGAGTAAACCTACCTAAGGAGGCAAAAGACCTGTACTCTAAAAAACTACAAGATGCTAATGAAAGAAATTGAAGATGACACAAACAGATGGAAAGGTATACCATGTTCTTGGATTGGAAGAATCCATATTGTTAAGATGACCATACTATCCAAGGCAGTCTACAGTTTCAACACAATCTCTATCAAATTACCAATGACATTTTTCACAGAACTAGAACAAAAGATTTTAAAATTTGTATGGAAACACGAAAGACCCAGAATAGCCAAAACAATCTTAAGAAAGAAAAACGGAGCTGGAGGAATCATGCTCCCTGACTTCAGACTATACTGCACAGCTACAGTAATCGGAGATTCCAACCAAGCTGGGAACCTCAACAAGGGAAAAGAGAGAGCTTCTGAGACAAAGTTCGGGGTTAACCCATTGCTGTGGTGAGAGGCTTCAGTAAATAACAGCCGAAATACACTGGACAAACGTTCGTGATTCCCAGGAGTTAAGAAAAGAGATGCAAAAGCAGAGAAAATTTTGCGATTTCTTCATCTTTTCAGCACTGCAGTAATGTGTTCTAAGCATCTTCTGAAAACCTCTTTGTAAATACTTTTAAAAGTCCAGAAAAATGTTATTGTTGCTGCCTTAGATGTTCCAGTCTGCCTTCTGCCTTTCTCTGATGACTACACCATTACAATCAAAAGAAAATTCCAGTCAAGAAGCCTTAGAGGGCAGACAGCAAAAGCAAGAAGAACTACAATCCTGGAGCCCATGGAACAAAAACCACATTCACAGAAAGATAGACAAGATGAAAAGGCAGAGGGCTATGTACCACATGAAGGAACAAGATAAAACCCCAGATAAACAACTAAATGAAGTGGAGATAGGCAACCTTCCAGAAAAAGAATTCAGAATAATGATAGTGAAGATGATCCAGGACCTTGGAAAAAGAATGGAGGCAGAGATCAAGAAGATGCAAGAAATGTTTAACAAAGATCTAGAAGAATTAAAGAACAAACAAACAGATGAACAATACAATAACTGAAATGAAAACTACACTAGAAGGAATCAATAGCAGAGTAACTGAGGCAGAAGAACAGATAAGTGACCTGGAAGACAGAATGGTGAAATTCACTGCTGCAGAAGACAATAAAGAACAAAGAATGAAAAGAAATGAAGACAGCCTAAGAGACCTCTGGGACAACATTAAACGTAACAAATTCGAATTATAGGGGTCCCAGAAGGAGAAGAGAGAGAGAACGGACCAAAGAAAATATTTGAAGAGATTATAGTCGAAAACTTCCCTGACATGGGAAAGGAAATAGCCACCCAGGTCCAGGAGGCACAGAGAGTCCCATACAGGATAAACACAAGGAGAAACACGCTGAGACACATAGTAATCAAATTGGCAAAAATTAAAGACAAAGAAAAATTATCGATAGCAGCAAGGGAAAAATGGCAAATAACATAAAAGGGAACTCCCATAAGATTAACAGCTGATTTCGCAGCAGAAACTCTACAAGCCAGAAGGAAGTGGCATGACATATTTAAAGTGATGAAAGGGAAGAACCTACATCCGAGATTACTCTACCTGGCAAGGATCTCATTCAGATTTGATGGAGAAATCAAAAGCTTTACAGACAAGCACAAGCTAAGAGAATTCAGCACCACCAAACCAGCTCTACAACAAATGCTAAAGGAACTTCTCTAAGTGGGAAACACAAGAGAAGAAAAGGACCTACAAAAACAAACCCAAAAAAATTAAGAACATGGTCATAGGAACATACATATCGATAATTACCTTTAACGTGAATGGATTAAATGCTCCAACCAAAAGACACAGGCTTGCTGAATGGATACAAAAACAAGACCCATATATATGCTGTCTACAAGAGACCCACTTCAGACCTAGGGACCCATACAGACTGAAAGTGAGGGGATGGAAAAAGATATTCCATGCAAATGGAAATCAAAAGAAAGCTGGAGTAGCAATACTCATATTAGGTAAAATAGACTTTAAAGAATGTTACAAGAGACAAGGAAGGACACGACATAATGATCAAGGGATCAATCCAAGAAGAAGATATAACAATTATAAATATATATGCATCCAACATAGGAGCACCTCAATACTTAAGGCAACTGCTAACAGCTCTAAAAGAGGAAATCGACAGTAACACAGTACTAGTGGGGAACTTTAACACCTCACACCAATGGACGGATCATCCAAACAGAAAATTAATAAGGAAACACAAGCTTTAAATGACACAATAGACCAGATAGATTTAATTGATATTTATAGGACATTCCATCCAAAAACAGCAGATTACACTTTCTTCTCAAGTGCGCACGGAACATTCTCCAGGATAGATCACATCTTGGGTCACAAATCAAGCCTCAGTAAATTTAAGAAAATTGAAATCATATCAAGCATCTTTTCTGACCACAGTGCTATGAGATTAGAAGTCAATCACGGGGGAAAAAACGTAAAAAACACAAACACATGGAGGCTAAACAATACATTACTAAATAACCAAGAGATCACTGAAGAAATCAAAGAGGAAATCAAAAAAATACCTAGAGACAAATGACAAAACACGATGATCCAAAACCCATGGGATGCAGCAAAAGCAGTTCTAAGAGGAAAGTTTATAGCTATACAAGCCTACCTCAAGAAACAAGAAAAATCTCAAACAATCTAACCTTACACCTAAAGGAACTAGAGAAAGAAGAACAAACAAAACCCAAAGTTAGTAGAAGGAAAGAAATCATAAAGATCAGAGCAGAAATAAATGGAATAGAAACAAAGAAAACAGTAGCAAAGATCAATAAAACTAAAAGCTGGTTCTTTGAGAAGATGAGCAAAATTGATAAACCATTAGCCAGACTCATCAAGCAAAAGAGGGAGAGGACTCAAATCAATAAAATTAGACATGAGAAAGGAGAAGTTACAACAGACACCACAGAAATACAAAGCATCCTAAGAGACTACTACAAGCAGCTCTATGCCAACAAAATGGACAACTTGGAAGAAATGGACAAATTCTTAGACAGGTATAACCTTCCAAGACTGAACTAGGAAGAAATAGAAAATATGAACAAACCAATCACAAGTAATGAAATTGAAACTGTGATTAAAAATCTTCCAGCAAACAAAAGCCCAGGACCAGATGGCTTCAAAGGCAAATTCTGTGAAACATTTAGAGAAGAGCTAACACCCATCCTTCCCAAACTCTTCCAAAAAATTGCAGAGGAAGGAACATTCCCAAACTCATTCTACGAGGCCACCATCACCCTGATACCAAGCCCAGACAAAGATACTACAAAAAAAAGAAAATTACAGACCAATATCACTGATGAATATGGATGCAAAAATCCTCAACAAAATACTAGCAAACAGAATCCAACAGCACATTAAAAGGATCATACACCATGATCAAGTGGGGTTTATCCCAGGAATGCAAGGATTCTTCAGTATGCGCAAGTCAATCAGTGTGACACACCATATTAACAAATTGAAAAATAAAAACCATATGATCATCTCAATAGATGCAGAGAAAGCTTTTGACAAAATTCAACACCCATTTATGATAAAAACTCTCCAGAAAGTGGGCATAGAGGGAACCTACCTCAACATAATAAAGGCCATATATGACAAACCCACAGCAAACATCTGTCTCAATGGTGAAAAACTGAAAGCATTTCCTCTGAGATCAGGAACAAGACAAGGATGTCCACTCTCACCACTATTATTCAACATAGTTTTGGAAGTCCTAGCCACGGCAATCAGAGAAGAAAAAGAAATAAAAGGAATCCAGATTGGAAAAGAAGAGGTAAAACTGTCAGTGTTTGCAGATGACATGATACTATACATAGAGAATCCTAAAAATGCCACCAGAAAACTACTAGAGCTAATCAATGAATCTGGTGAAGTTGCAGGATACAAAATGAATGCACAGAAATCTCTTGCATTCCTATACACTAATGATGAAAAATGTGAAAGACAAATTATGGAAACACTCCCATTTACCACTGCAACAAAAGAATAAAATACCTAGGAATAAATCTACCTAGGGAGACAAAAGACCTGTATGCAGAAAACCATAAGACACTGATGAAAGAATTTAAAGATGATACAAACAGATGGAGAGATATACCATGTTCTTGGATTGGAAGAATCAATGTTGTGAAAATGACTCTACTACCCAAAGCAATCTACAGATTCAATGCAATCCCTATCAAATTACCAATGGCATCTTTTACAGAACTAGAAGAAAAAGTCTTAAGATTTGTTTGGAGACACAAGAGACCCCGATTAGCCAAAGCAGTCTTGAGGGGAAAAAACGGAGCTGGAGGAATCAGACTCCCTGACTTCAGACTATACTACAAAGCTACCGTAATCAGGACAATATGGTAGTGGCACAAAAACAGAGGTATAGATCAATGGAACAAGATAGAAAGCCCAGAGATAAACCCACGCACCTATGGTCAACTAATCTATGACAAAGGAGACAAGGATATACAATGGAGAGAGGACAGTCTCTTCAATAAGTGGTGCTTGGAAAACTGGACAGCTACATGTAAAAGAATGAAATTAGAACACTCCCTAACACCATACACAAAAATAAACTCAAAATGTATTAGAGACCTAAATGTAAGACCGTAGACTATAAAACTCTTAGAGGAAAACATAGGAAGAACACTCTTTGACATAAATCACAGCAAGATGTTTGTTGATCCACCTCTTAGAGTAATGGAAATAAAAACAAAAATAAACAAATGGGACCTACTGAAACTTGAAAGCTTTGGCAAAGCAAAGGAGACTACAAGCAAGACGAAAAGACATCCCTCAGAATGGGAGAAAATATTTGCAAACAAATCAACGGACAAAGGATTCATCTCCAAAATATATAAACAGCTTATGCAGCTCAATATTAAAAAAACAGCCCAATCAGAAAAGGGCAGAAGACCTAAATAGACATTTCTCCAAAGAAGACATACACATGGCCAAGAAGCACATGAAAAGCTGCTCAACATCACTAATTATTAGAGAAATGCAAATCAAAACTACAGTGAGGTATCACCTCACCCCAGTTGGAATGGGCATCATCAGAAAATCTACAAACAACAAATGCTGGAGAGGGTGTGGAGAAAAGGGAACCCTCTTTCACTGTTGGTGGGAATGTAAATTGATAAGCCACCGTGGAGAACAGTATGGAGGTTCCTTTAAAAACTAAAAATAGAATTACTATATGACTCAGCAATCCCACTACTGAGCATATACCCAGAGAAAACCATAATTCAAAAAGACACGTGCACCCCAGTGTTCATTGCAGCACTATTTACAATAGCCAGGTCATGGAAGCAACCTAAATGCCCATCGACAGACAAATGGATAAAGAAGATATGGTACATATATACAATGGAATATTACTCAGCCATAAAAAAGAACGAAATTGGGGCATTTGTAGAGACGTGGATGAATCTAGAGACTGTCTTACAGAGTGAAATAAGTCAGAAAGAGAAAAACAAATATCATATTAATGCATATATGTAGAAGCTAGAGAAATGGTACAGATGAACTGGTTTGCAGGGTAGAAATTGAGACACAGATGTAGAGAGCAAAGGTATGGACACCAAGGGGGAAGGTGGCGGAGGGGGGTGGTGGTGGTGCTGTGATGAATTGGGAGATTGGGATTGACATGTATACACTAATATGTAAAAATGGATAACTAATAACCTGCTGTATAAAAAAAACAAAACAGCTACAGTATTCAAAACAGTATGGTATTGGCACAAAAGCAGAGTGTATAGATCAATGGAACAAGATAGGAAGCTCAGAAATAAACCCATGCACTTATGGTCAATTAATCTATGACAAAGGAGGCAAGAATATACAATGGAGAAAAGACAGTCTCTTCAGTAAGTGGTGCTGGGAAAACTGGATACCTACAGGTAAAAGAACAGACCTTCTCTAACACCATATCCAAAAATAAACTGAAAATGGATTAAAGACCTAAATGTAAAACTGGATGCTATAGTATTCCTAGAGGAAAACATAAGCCGGAACACTCTTTGACATAAATCATAGCAATATTTTTTTGGCTCTGTCTCCTAGAGTAGTGGAAATAAAAACAAAAATAAACAATTGAGACGAATTAAGCTTAAAAGCTTTTGCAAAGGAAACCATAAACAAAGCAAAAAGACAACTTGCAGAATTGGAGAAAATATTTGCAAACGATGCTACCGACAAGGGATTAATTTCCAAACTATACAAGCAACTCATATAGCTTAATATCAGAAAAACAAACAACCCAATCAAAAAATGGGCAGAAAACCTAAATAGACATTTCTCCAAAGAAGACATACAGATGGCCATCAGGCACGTGAAAAGATGCTCAACATAGCTAATTATTAGAGAAATGCAAATCAAAACTACAATGAGGTATCACCTCACACCAGAATGGCCATCAATAAAAAGTCTACAAATAATAAATGCTGGAGAGGGTATGGAGAAAAAGGAACCCTCCTACACTGTTGGTAAGAATGTAAATTGGTGCAACTACTGTGGAGAACAGTATGGAGGTTCCTTAAAAAACTGAAAATAGAATTACCATATGATCCAAGAATCCCACTCCTGGACATATATCTGGATAAAACTCTAATCTGAAAAGATACATGCACCCCAGTTTTCATAGCAGCACTGTTTACAATAGCCAAGACATGGAAGCAACCTAAAGAAGATGTGGTATATAAAGAAGATGTGGTAAGAAGATGTGGAATATTACCCATAAAAAAGAATGAAATAATGCCATTTGCTGCAACATGGATGGACCTAGAAATCATATTAAGTGAAGTAAGTCAGAGACAAATATCATATGATATCACTTATGTGTGGGCTCTTAAAAAATGATATAAATGAACTTATTTACAAAACAGAAATAGACTCACAGACATAGAAAACAAACTTATGGTTACCAGAAGGGATAACAGGGCGTGGGGGGAGATAAATTAGGAGTTTGGGATTAACATATACACACTACTATGTATAAAATAGGTAAACAACAAGGACCTACTATATAGCACAGGGAACTGTATTCAATGTCTTGTAATAACCTATAATGGAAAAGAATCTGTAAAAGAATATATATATATATTCTTTTATATGTATGACTGAGTCACTTTGCTGTACACCTGAAGCTAGCACAACATTGTAAATTAACTGTATATCAGTTTAAAAAATGGATTTAAAAAACTGCATGTGAATCTACAATTATTTCAAAATAAAAAGTTTAATTAAAAAATAGATTACTGAATTGTAGAATCTGGGTGGTGGATATACAGATATTCACTATAAAATACTTTCAAATTTACTATGTATTAGAAACGTTCTGTAATGAAATATAAGAGAAAATAGATTTTTCATGTCTACAAATGCAGCGCATCACCATTACATCTTTACAATATTATAATGTGTATATTAAATGACAGCTTGAAATAAATCCAGAAATCACACACATTGGTATTTAACCAGGTGAAATGAGCCTGTATTCACAGAAAAAATTATATGTGAATGCTTATGATGTCTTTATTTACAGTCAGAAACTGGCAACAAGCTTAATCCCTCAGCTGGGGAATGAATAACCAGACTGTGACACATCCTGTAATGGAATACTACTCAGCATTAAAAAGGAACTTACTACTAATACACGTAACAATATGGATGAATGTCAAATGCATTCATTCGCTAAGTGAAAGAAGCCAGATTTAAAAGACTGCATTCAGTATGACTCCTTTTATGTGACATTCCTGCAAAGGAAAAAGTGAAAGGACAGATATCAGACTAGTGGTTGCCAGGGCTTGGGCCTGGTGGCATAGGGTATTTCAGGGCTGGATGGGACTGTTCTGTGTCTTGATATTCGTGCTTGTTACACAACTGTGTATATTCATCAAAACTCAGAGAACTGTACACAAAAAAGGGTGAATTTCACTGTATGTAAATTGTGTCTTAATTTTTAATAATGAAAAAGTGTGGCCATTAATAATGAAAAAATGTGGCCATTGCTGGGGGAGAACAAGTGTCTTGACTAAAAACAAGCCAAGTTAATTTTAGAAAATACTTTTTCAAATGACACATGTCCACCCTCTCTCCCACCAATACCCACCCTTAGTCATACACTCTCTCCTTCCAGTTGTAAACTTTCTCTAATGTCTTGATATGAAATTCACACATATAGAGATGAAGAAACAAACTGGAAGGATGTTATTTCACTACAGCATAAAATTAAACTCTCAAGTCAATATGTTTAATTATAAGTCTAAGTTAAAATTACACAATTAGTTCAGAAAATGAATTACAGTGGCTGAATTGGGGAAGACATGGTCATTTATATGAAAAAGTATTTATTTCACTAGAAGCCAACGGTATGAAAGGTGTGCTAAAAAAAACAAAAAGAGGCATAATATAATATAATCTTGGCCTTCAGAAAGATAAATATTCAATGATGAGAGTAATATTTACACTCTGAACTTTGTTGGATCACACCTGGAATATCATATAGTTTTGTCACTTAAGGTAACTCGAGAGACTTAACAGCTGCTTGTAAGTGTGTGAAGGGCTGTTATGTTGGAGCGGCAGTAGACTTTGTGTTGCTGTGAAGATACCAGGGAAGCAGGCAGGTTTTATACTTATGAGTATTTCTAACAATTAGACCAGTACAAAAGTGAAATGGTACGACATCTGAAATATTAAGCACTCTGCTTTGATATGTGTTCAGAGGCACATCATCTCCATTCTGTGGTCTCTGGGACGCTGTAGATTGTTTGATTTTCTTCTCTATCTTACTTTAAGGTTTTAATATACTGTTTATATGTATTATTCAAAATATCTTCTCCAGGCTAAGCATACTCAGGTTTCCTTATCTGATATAGCTGTTAGACCTTCAGTCATTCTGGTTGCCCTTGTCTCCTTAGTTATCAATGCTTTCGTTAAAATGGGGTGGTATTTTCATGAACTGTTTTCTAGCCTGTCCACGTGTTGGCAGGTGGTACTGCTGTCTTCTGTATCTGACTATCTAGACCCAGTCCTATAACTTCTATTCTCATTTTCTACAATTTTAACCAAGAACTTTTAAATTGTTTATTTAATACCTCTTTCTAGAAAACAGAGACTAGCACCTTAAATAGTATCTGTACATAGTAGATATATTTGAATGAATGAATTTCACCCCTGTTCTATGTTTTCACAAAGGTAACAGTGATTCACATTGAGGTTACTTGAAACATGCAAAAGTTTCTCTCTTTTTTTTTTTCTGTACAGGAATTTCGGCAGAAAGTAATGCTGGGAACTCCTTTCCTAGTTATTTGGCTGGTTGGGTTTATAGCAGACCTAAATATTGATTCTTGGCTCATTAAAGGGCTAATGTATGGTGGCGTTTGGGCTACAGTACAGTTTCTTTCAAAGTAAGTGTGTTGTTTTTAGCTATATTTTTAACTGGACATGTAAGAATATAGTTTGGACCTGGCTATATAAAATTAATGTTTTGTATATTTAGAACACTGCCTTTATATAACATGTTTGATCTTAATTTAATGTTAAAGAATTTTTGGCAGATTTATATCTGAAATCTTTAACATTTTTAACATTGTTGTTAAAAATGACTCTAAAGGTACTTTCAGTGACAAAGTCTAACATATAATTTTTAAGGCTAAAATACAGCTTTAAGACATTTCAATAGAAGTAGACTCAAGTTTGTTGAACTCTAAATGTAATATATATTGGTTATTTCTGGGTAACTATAATGCTTGAGCTTACCTTCCCATAGGAATTATATTTTCTTTGATCATAGGCAGTGTGCAAGAAAGAGGTTTGATTTTAGCACAAGGTAAAGTCTAAGCATATGAAGTAACGCTCAGTTTTTGTTTTTGTTTTTTAATTTTCTCTTTCTCCTTTTTTATTTAAACATTGTGATCATGCCCTTTTCTTCTTATCCCTAGATCCTATTCCCCTAAGGTGGCCCATCCAGCAAACTAGGCAGGCATTTATGATCCAGAACTTCCCACCTAATTTCCATTCCTTTAGTACCTTGTTTTCACCAGAATTTCAAAAGAGACTTCTGAAAATAATTCAGAGAGAGATGAGAATGACTGGTAATGCACTAATGTGGTAACTCTCAGGAAGAGGCTTAATTCTAGGTAATTAATCTCATTTTAGTGTTTCTAGGCGCTCCAAGGGGTAGTGTAGGTAGGAATTCACCAATACTCCCTACTTAGTGTACGTGGATGGTTGATCCTGCTTATGTTTAATAAAATTTATCAGTATTTATTTTTCCTGAATTCTGAATGCTGTAAATAATGACCTTTAATTCCTCCAAGTTAGCCAGTTCATTTTCTTTGAGAAGATGTGCTGAAAGCTTAGTGGGAATGTGTAGGTAAGGAGAAATAATGGTGAAGCATAGAGAAAAACTTGGGGATTGCTTTGCGCTCATTTGTTAAAATTATGTCTTTGGTGAGTAATATGCTGGATGATAGAGTTACTATATATACTAAAGTGAGTTATTGATTTAAGAGAATAGGAATACAGTGAAATTCTAAAGTTGAAAAGTACATAGAATATAATTTTAATTCTGATGAATTAAAAGTAGCTTCAGACTCTTGTTGGGTCATTCAGCTGTGCACTCATTTCTTATTGAGTACTATGAAAACAGTATTGATATTTAAGCATCCTGGATTTCTGGGTTTTGTTAAGAGTATACTATACAGAATATATGTAATTTTCATTTAAATAAATAAATATTCTTTTTTACAATGAAATATAGAGTTCAAATTCTATAAAACTTCTTGTGTTTTACAGATCCTTTTTTGATCATTCAATGCATAGTGCATTGCCCCTTGGAATATATTTGGCAACCAAATTCTGGATGTATGTGACGTGGTTCTTCTGGTTTTGGAATGATATCCTTTGGTTATAAAGGTCTTATCTAAAGGAATTTTTGTTTGTTATTTAAACAAATGTTTAATAATAATTTAACAGAGCTGAACTACTCACGATGTGCTACAGTAAAACAGTATTCCTAGAAAAATAAGTATGAACTAATGTATTGTTTTTAAATGTTTCATATTTAATAAATTGCTTTTCAAAGCTGCTTTTAATAACAACATCAGTAATAGTAATAATAGTGACCATTTATTGATTTTTTAAAGGGCATTTTCTTAAATACTTTGTGCTCCATTTAGTGTACATCCTATACAGTAGTACTGTCGTCTCCATTTTATAGATGAGAAAATTTAGGCTTAAATAGGTTAAGCTGTTATTCTTGCCCAAGGTCACACAGCTAGTCTCCAATAAAGCAGGGTAGAAACACATATTTGTCTTATTCTGTAACACTTATTCTGAACCTTTCTACTGAACTGTGATTTCCATGTTTTAGTATCAAATTATTTTCTCTAAATATTTTTTTATTATCACAACGTACTATTTTACTGTGATAGGTAACAGTTAATTTTCTCTTTTGCTTCATGAAAAGCATGTAATGCTGTATGTTCAAATGTTGCTAACTTCAGCGTATTATTTCAATGTGCACTATACTTTTAAAAAGTAATATAATTTGAAGTTGTAAATGTGTGTGTATGTGTGAGATTCAGATCTCACATCTCAAGAAGTCAGATTCACATGTCAAGAAATAAGGACAATGTCAATTTTTGATATTTTTAATAGAAAAAAATCAACCAGTAAGACAGTCTATTTTATTATAATAAAGGTACATGTTTCATAAATGTCTTAATCATTTTTCAAAACATTACTATAAAAAGTATATAAGATTTTAAATGGTATGCATTATTCAGTGACTTTTAACTGTTCTGAACAATATTAATTAATAGCTGGTTTCACTTCACAGTGTTACATGTTTTAATATTGCATTCTTTTTAAGTTGTCTTGTGTATTAGACAAAAACAAAATATGCTAATTTTCTTTGTGAAATGGAGCCTCAGAATTGTAACTACACTTCTGATTCTTATATTTTCACAACATTGTAGGATTACTTTTAGAAAGTATAGTACTTTTTAAATACTTTCTTAGCATAGTGTCTACTGAAATTTTTCCATGTGGCAGTTTTCACTAGCTCATTCTGGGCTTGTATTATACTTTGATATAAAAATTGTTCTTCAGGGATTTATTAAGCATTAGAACTGTCTTATTGGAACATTTAATGAGTAAAACATATCTGCTCATTTTCAGTACCTCATCTATTTTAAATTTATAAAAAGCACTGACCTCTGAAGTGACTTTAGTATTCCAGACATATTTTCTAACTTTGCTTCCTAAATTGGACAGTAAATTTTATGTTCAAGAAAAAAAGTCAGATTCATATCTCAAAATAATTTTAGACTGTTGCTGTACTCTTATTAATCTGTTTGGATGTAAGTAGAGAAAAACAGGATAATTAGTAAAGTAGCAAATAATGAAAACTTTATGCCAGAGAGTTTTATATAGTCTGTGTATAAAGACTTGTGCCTAGGAACATCAGATGGCACTTAAGCACTATACTTGGAGACCATTTTAAACAGCAAAATCACCAAAAACACACAAATGCTAAACAAGAAGGCAGAGTATTGCCTCGTGTAACTCAGCGGGGAATGTGTGCATGGGGCAAGTCATATTTCTTGCTGCTTTGCACATACAAATGACTGCAAAAGCACTGTCAATATTGATTTTGGAGTTACAAATAAATTCTAGCTAGTAGGCATGAGGATCAACTGTGTTAAGAGTTATTTTAGTTCTCATAATATGTTACCCAACTTAAGTGTTTTTGTGGTGGTAATGAGTATTATATTGATGTAAACCATTTGTTATAATAAATTCTTGTTCTTTTTTACTATTCATTAGATAAGTATTACCCCATATACACGTTATATTTGTTTAGTGATTTTCTGGTTTATAGTTCTTTCAGATATGTTGTTTTACTTGGTTCTCAGAACAATTCTTTGAGATTAAAAAAATAAACCACACAAATTGTAATGCTATTTTCTAACTGATGGAAAAATTGAGGTTCAGAGAAGTTGTATGTCTTGCTCAGAGTTACATAGCTAGGTAATTATCGAGAGTCTGATATAGAGCCCAGCTCTTTGACCTGATACAGTGTGTCTTCAAATGCCCTATATTCTACTCTGAACATAAGTTCCTAAACCTTCTTAGAAAGCAATTTAGCAACCTGTAGAAAGGGCCTTTGATCTCTTAATTATTCATAAGTAAATAATAAGAGATAAGATCAAAGATTTATTTACAAGGATGTTTATCATAGTACCATTTACAATATAATAGGGAAAAAATGGAAATAACCTAAATGTCCAACCTGAATAGGAGGAAAGATTTTTCAGTTATGTGACATATGGTACAGTATAAAATAGCCATTAAAATGCTTTTCTAAAACTTAGTGATATGGGCTCATACTTAGAATATAACAAATGAAAAAATACTAAATTGTATTTACAGAGAGATTCTAATTTTAAAACGTGTGAATGATAAGAGCCAGAAGTGAGTACATGTAATTTTAGCTGTGGTTATTTCTGGGTGTGAGATATGTGAGTGATTTTCTTGTGCTTTTATTTATTTGAAAATTTTGTTCATTGACCATACTTCTTTTATAATAATCAAACAACTCTAAAATTCACTGTCGTAAACAGTAGAGTCTACTGTTTATTGTGTTGGCAACACTTTTGAAATAACTTATTAGGAATTTTATATCTAAAAATAATTATTTTTCAGTCAGATCTTAAGCTTCTTAAACCAAAGGTGGATGTGAGGAACTTCTGGAACCTGGATCATTACATATGTAAAAATGAAAACAGTGCAGAATTATCATTTTTGCCATTCTTTCCTATGCATTTTCCTCTTGAGCATTTTTTCCTGTAGTTTACTCTTAGGGCTTCTTCAGTTTTACATGTATCTCTGCTAGTTTTCTTCTTATATTTTCTAAGCTTTTTAATCCCTATCTTTAGGTATCCAGTCATCACCTATGAATTCCAACAATACTGCTATAAATATTCTTGTATATCTTTTTTTGTGCACATGTGCAGGTTTCTGTGAAGTCATTAAAGATACTCTTACAAAAGTTCTTAGTTCACATGTGTTTGACTACTGTGTATAACGAATGATGTGACGGGAGAGGTCAGTGTCTTCCTTTTTGCTCATTAGAGAACTCATTGCCCCAACACACTCTTCCTCACTCAGTTGCAGTATCAACCTCGATATTTATCAAGTTTCCTGTAGTCTATTCGGTTTATTGATCTGTGTGCCTTACCAGTACTGTATTATCATATTACTGTAGCTTTATTCTTAACTCATGATATCTGGTAGGCCAAGTTTCCCAACTTTTTTGTTTCTCAGGAGTATCTTACCTCTTTTTAGCCCTTCGCACTTCTACTTAAATTTTTAAAAATCAGCTCCTTAAGTTCCATGGGAAGCCTAATGCAATTTTGATTGAAATTTTGTTTAAGCTATAGAATAATTTAGAGAAAAATGACTTCTTTCTGATATTTAGATCTTTGCTATTTCAGAATATCCTAGAGTGTGTGGCTTAAACAACAAAAATTAATTTTCTCACAGTTCTGGATCAGGATGCCCACATGGTTGTGTTCAGGTGAGGGCTCTCTTCCCGGCTTACAGACAGTCACCTTCTCCCTGTGTCCTCACATGGCAGGAAGAGAGTGAGAGAGCTCTCTCCTTTCCTCTTCTTATACAGCCACAGTCCTGTTGGGTTAGGGCCCCACCCTTATGACCTCATTTAACCTAATTATCTCCTAAAGAGCCTATCTCCAGGTACAGTCACATTATAAGTTAGGGCTTCAACATACGAATTTGGAAGAGGGGAGGCATGATTCAGTCCATAGCAGAAGTCCAGAGTGGGATTGATAAGAATTCTGACTTTGTCTTTTCATCCACATTTCCCATACTACTAATACAGATGGAGGTGGGATTAAGAAGTACCCCAGGCGGCCTGTCTCACCAGAATCATCTTCTTTCCTTGACCTCCAGTTTGAACTTCATGGTATAGTGTGGTTGTCCTCTTTCCAAAGTTGTTGCTGGCATTTTGCGGGTCACTTGGTTGGTTTGATTTACTGTTTTTGGTTCATTTTGGGGGTATTATGGTAAGTTAGAGCTGCAGTTCACAGCAGGCATCAAAATAACATCCAAGTAGATTAAAGAGTTAAATGGAAAAAGAAGATTCCATAAACATTTAAATGAAAACGTTGATGACAAATATTTGTTTTATTTCTAATTGGAGGAGTGTTTAAGCATAAAAACATAAATACAAATTAAGAATAAAATAATGCGTCTCTTGCTTCTAAATTCGCAACTTTTTTCCTTTACTCAATGCTAATGCAAACATAGTGATCAACAAATATGTATTGCTAGTGGGGTTATAAATTGGTGTATCTTTCTGGAAATAATCTGATGGTAGAAAAATATATATCAAGCTATAAAAATGTTCATACCCAAAGATATTGTTCCCATAGTACTTAATGACCCAGGATATACTGCAGAGCACTTTGGCGAGGCAGAATAGCATAGGTAGTAAGAGCCTAGCTTGTAATAGCAGCTCCACCTCTAATCCATTCTTTAATCTTAGACTGCTTAATTAACCTCTGCCTCAGTTTTGTCGTGGGGATAGCAGCAGGCTTTATCATAGGGTTTTTGTGCAGCCTAAATGGCTTGTAGTCAGTGATAAATAAGTGTTATTTTATTAATGTTAATAAATACACAATGATCTCAATTATGATTAAAAGTGCAGAATACCAAAAATAAAAGGAGTTATCTCTGGGTTGTGGAGTTATTGTTTTTGTCTTTATGCTTTTTAGTGTTTTCTAACTTTCATTAGGAAAAAAGGTTTACAAAAAACAGCCATACCAAAAAATAATTTCTGTTAAATGCTTTAAATTAACTGCACTGATCTATTGCTAAAGCTAAGTTTAAACTACCATTTGAAGATATCTAATCTCTTTACCTTTAAAAAAACAAAGAAATTCTTTAAGGTCATCTGATATTTAATTCCTGAATATCCCTTTCAAATCTGTAGTCATTTACTGAGCTGCTAGTTAACTCCCTGCAAATTTAATCCAGGCTGTAAGAACCTGACCTATATATTTATATGTTAGCACTTTTTGAAACTGTTGTAATAAGATACTACCCTGAAAAATGCCATGGTTCAGCATTCGTTGCACATACATTTATCCAGCTTTATTCTTAAGCGAATTTTGCCTGTTGGAAGAGCTGAAAATTTGACTTTCTGTTTATTCTCTGCTGGTTGTACCCATGGATTTTGGGGAATAAGGATGGTGAAAGTTGGGAGTAAATAGGGAACTGGAGAAAGAGAAATCACTTTTATATATGGCAGGTGATATTAACTACTCTTTCTTCTCCCTTTTTTTCCTCTTGTATTTTAAGTGGTTGTTTAGTGTTTTCATATTTACCAAACAAATATAGGATTATTTCATTCATGAAGCTGTTCTTTCTTACCTGTGCTTCATAAGAAATATGAAGAGTGTGTATACATGATAATGTCCAAAAGTCTTACAGAATGTTTATATGATACTTGTACTACATAAAATCTTTTTTTTTTTTTTTTTTGGGCCGCACCCTGTGGCTTGTGGGATCTTAGTTTCCTGACCAGGGATCGAACCCAGGCCCTCGGCAGTGAGAGTGAGGAGTCCTAACCGCTGGACCACCAGGGAATTCCCAGCATAACATTTTATTAAATCTTTTGGTTTTTTTTTTTTTTTACATGTACATGGGGGCCTTCATAAATATTGAAGACCTGAAGAAGTGACCAGAGTAGGAATCTTTATGCCTTTTGGCAAAGAAACGATGCATTTGTGAAGAAATGACAAGACAAAGGGTTTGAGCTAGGGGCAGTCAGTTATGGGGATGTGACTAGGAACTGTGTGGGGAGACTAGTGGAAGAGAAGGGTTAGTGCAGTCAGTGTGTGAACACAGGTCCCTGTCTGTCAGTGTCCTTCCCAGACTTTGGTGATGAGGCCTTTCCTTTCTTCTGTGGCACAGGGAAGGCACCATTCTCGTGGGAAATTTTGTGGACAGCTTTTGTCCCTACGTAAAATCTTGAAAATGGTATGTTTTGTGTCCCAAAAATGTGTTGCTCTAGCAACATTGCTTTATTTCTCCCAGTGTTATTGAAAATAGTCTTTGATTCTTCACTTATAAGTGCCTAGTACATTTCTTATATTTTCATTAGGTAGAAAAATGTAAACATAGAAACTATTTCTGTTTTAAGCAAGTTTATAAGTACCTTTTCTAAAATGAAGGTCACCTTGAATGTGGGCAAAAATGGCAATGGAGAGAATGTAAAAACAATCTTTTAAATAGATGGGTATGATATCTAAGTGTTTGGTAGATTTTAATGCATATAGATAAAATATTGATAATATGCTAATTACTTTGAACATGAGAAGTCCCTTCATTTTTGTCAAAAGAAATAATGATCATTTAAAAATAATGTATTCACTGACTTAAAAAGTGTCAGATAACCCTACATGATTTAAAGTTTTTAAACAATTCACATTTTTATTGTTTACACTTACTTATGAGCAGAATGGGAAATGTATTTATTTTGATGTAATAGATAGACTAGCATATATAGATGTAATCTATTTTGATGCAATAAACAAACCATCTTGTATTTTTTTGTAGGTTTTTTTGTGTGTGTGTGATAAAATTTTACAGATTATAGGTTTACCTATAATAATAACTAGTTTTCATTGCTTCTTTAGATTCCTTAACTTTAGGTACATCTCAACTTTTTATTTATCCATCTTCCATTCCTTGTCAATAGTATTGCACTTTTCTACAATTTTGGAAAATCTTGGAAATCAGATCCAGGGATTATTAAAGCTACAGAGGAACAAAAGAAAAAGGTAGCAGGATGCAATCTAACTAGTCACATGTGTTTTATTGCCAGATTGTCAGTATTTTTAGCAGATAATAGAGTACAAAAAAGGAAACTAGAGATTTCAAACCAAACTGAGATTTTGTGTAGTTGGTGCTCACCTTTGGTGTTCTTGTGATGTCCGTCCTTACGCTTCCATGACATTTTAAAATTTCATGTTTCTCTCCTTTATAAGGATTATGATTGTTTTGAGGGACAAATACAGTAGTTTACACATCTCTGTAAACCTTCAGCAAATAAATACGCATTCAGTAAATGTTTGTTAAATGACTGTAAATTAGAAGGCCACTAAACTGGTTGATAGTGTAGATATATTGTTCTAATAACTGAAATGTTTGTATATATGATCCAGGGCACCCCTCATCTATAGCTGAGGTATGTAGGAAACTGAATTTATAATCCAAAGATGTCACGGTAAGTAGAGAATTGGATTAGAGGCAATTAGATCATTTTTAAGAGCTGTTTAATCCAGTCTCTGAAAACAGAACAAATCCTGATGAATTATTTCCTATCCACAATGGATTAAAATACTAGTAGGTTCTTACGGTCTAATCTTCCCCTTTCTAGGCTGCATAAAGAGTGCTACCCTTATGTTCCAGTATTCTTTAGACATTACTGGTTATTGATTTGCCAGGTTTTCTTAGTCATAATCCAGTTCTGAAGATTCAGTTCTTTACTGGACTTAGGTTTACATTCATCCCTTAATCATCAAAACCTTATACAGACTAGTTCTTAGGATAGGTCATTTAGTTTTATTCTCAGAGAAATATTCCCATAACTAAATTTAGGGTTGCTTTTTCATATATCCAAGAAATAAAATTCCAATATTCATATTATAATGAAATAGCAGAAGTAAGCAAAGAGATTTTATTATCTTCAGCTGAAAACATTGGTTAATTAAAAATGAGCATTACGTTTGCTGATACTCATATATTTATTTTTATTGAAGTATAGTTGATTTTCAGTGTCGTGTTAGTTTCAGGTATACAGCACAGTGATTCAGTTATACATATATCTATTTTTTTCTTTTTCATATTCTTTTCCCTTATAGGTTATTACAAAATATTGAGTATAGTTCCCTGTGCTATGCAGTAGGTCCTTGTTGGTTATCTATTTTATATTTAGTAGTGTGTATTGATACTCATATTGATGGCACAATAGTTGGTATTGTTCTGTTTTGAATAATTTTTTTTTTTAATTCACAGACAATAGTTGAACTTGCAGAGACAGGAAGTCTGGACCTCAGTATATTCTGCAGTACCTGTTTGGTAATATTTTTTTCTTTATTCTTCCCTCTCTCCTCTTCTCCTACCAGTGGCATAGTGTAGAGAGTTTGGGAAACCAGGACAGTTTCTTTCACTGAGCACATTTCTTGACCCACCCCCACAAAATGCCTTTTAGATCATGGTACGAGAGGAAAGATGGTGAAAAGATGTCTCCTTTCCAATGTGCTTATTCCCCCGATGGTAGACCTTAACTACACTTCTGATTCAGTGGTGCCATTCATTTGTATTCATTCTTATTCTCTTTTTCTCTCTTAAAATGTAATTCAACAAATAAAAAGCTAAGTAATAAAAGTATATAAAATCAAAAGTTTACTATGATTCCCTGATACACTGTTATCCTAATTACATTTTAAGAAAATTTATTCTTATATTTAAAGGTCACAGTGGGAAATTATTAGATAACTTTTAAGACAACGTGGCCTCTAAACTGGTTCAATTAGAGCAGTTATCCATCGGTATTAGAGTGTTTATTCAACTTAGAGCACTATTTTATCATTGATATTAAATGTCATATTCAACCAGGTCATAGATAAAGCTATATATGAAATTAAATGGCATTTACTTATGGAATCAGATATAGTGATATTGACATTGTTTTATTACTATAGACATCTAATTTCTATAGAATAATACTGTTTTGTGTTTCAATGGTTTTCTGCTTAATTTTTATAATTAGTTCTTGTGGAAAATATATGGACTGCCGCAGTGGTTAAACCATATTTCTCTACATGGAAATGGAAATATCCCCAAATCATGCTTGAAACTAAATGCTCTTTTATACCTTTAAGTTATACACTACAACTGAACTAATATCTTAACAGTTGAATAATAATAAAAATAATTGACTTAGTTTAGGATTCTGGAATGAGTTTTTGAAACTAAGCTCTACTTCTACAGATTCATTCTTTTAAGTTGTTTCACTTAACCAAACAGTTGTTTGGTTGTTTGTTTCTTTGACCTAACAGTTATGATTTTGGATGTTCAAAATATATACTGCTTTACTCTTGGTAACAACTTTAGACTGATTCTTTTGTATTTTCAAGCATGCTTTAAAAAGGCTTTTGTTTCTGTGCTTTACAATAGATAATTTACAGAATTGTATTCTTAACATTTAGAACATTTTTATACTCTACTATTCTGTGAAAATATTATTCTGTTCCACAAAGTCAGGTATACATTGCTGATATCCTTGCCATATAGCAAACAGGTTCTTTTTTTTTTAACACTTTATAGGCTATGCATTTAATCAGTTATACCAAATTGTCATTCAAACATTGTGTATGTGCTTTTAGCAGTACACTCAAAACAAGCAGTGATACATGTCATGAATAGTTAGACAACTTCACTAGAGAATTTTCTTTCCATCCTGAACATCGGGGTTAAAAGTATGGTCAGAAGTAAAACAATAACTTTCCATTTTGATAGGAAGACAAGTAATTGATAAAAACAGTTCAATTAAATTAGTTGGATGGTTCTTCAGGGCTGATACAGATTCTTGGGTCAGCTGCCTACCACTGCTGTTGTCTTCTTATCCTGGTGTGGTTGTCATTTGGGGTCAGCAGTCTTTTCTATAGACAGTTCAATGCAGAGGCCCTTCTTAATTGGGAAATATGAATTTAAGAGTTGATTGCCTTCAGTTTCCTTGTGCGTGAGGTACTTGAGAATACCTGATAAGAAGCCTTTCATCTAGGTTGGAGACAGTCCTTTAAATGATGCTTTTTCCAGTATGCATAACCCCTTGGTTATAGATCATGGGGCACCTGATCTTCATCCAAAGATAGATTACAGTGATCAGCTTCAGAAACAAGCTTAGGATATCTTCTTAATAACTCAGTTAAACTTTACAATAACATAACGTAGTAACAAAGAGCTATTTGGGAAGAGAGTTTTAGACGGTAAATACTGACCTCAATTAACAAAACTAGAATTTAACATCTATTGAAACATAACCTTTTCTCTCTAAAAGTACCCTCATTTTTATCAAATATAGCCAAATTATGATTGTAGAAAGAATATCCCAAGTGGAAAACACATTTTCTAACCAGTTCTTTTTTCATTGTGAGAGCATCAGTCTTGCAGTCAGCAAACAGGTTCTTTATTATAGAGTTGCTCAATACAGTTTCATTATTAAGTAAATATCTGATGGTAAGAACAAGACTTTCTCTCATCATAGCATAAACATTTTATTATATAAACATTTTATTATATATTATGTTATCGTAAGCTGCGTAATTCTGGATAGATAATTTGTTATTGTAAAATCAAGAGCTTGTCCTATTATAAAATGATTCAAATTGACAGAGGTATTTGTCATTATATGGGTATCCTTTACTTTGAAAAATACACAAGACACATGTAGATCAGAATTTTCCAAAAATGAATTGCTCTGTAAGTGAACTAAGGCAACTGTTGTGTTTAGGAGCCTTGTGTCAGTTTTTGTGCGGAATTCATTGACAGCTGTTGCCCAAAGGGAGACTTAGCTGAGAGTTGGAAGTAAGGGTAAAATTTGTTTGATATATCCTACTTCTTTCTGCTAATAGATTTAGTCTCATATCTGTGGTGAAGAATAACTTAGCCTTTTCTTGGGTCCACAGATTTTTTTAATACATGTAAGAACTGCATAGTGCACCTATGCCTTTTTCTTAGTACCTCAGAATAGTGTGTAATTTATGCAGACTGTTGGGGAAATGTTAGTGCTTTTATTGAAACACCAATAAAGGATATTATAAAATTTGTTTCCAGCAAGGGTTAATAACTCTCGCTCTTGTTATGTGTCCAGCATTGGGACGAGCAGCTCTTTGAAGGTCACCAGTGAGTTCTTGTATTCACTTGGTTGCCTTAGAGTACTGTAGAGAAAAACATTTCACAACACTTAAAACATCATAAACATGAGTTTTTTATTGCCTGTGAAGACCTGAAGAATGTATTTTATGTTTTTTGAAACAAACAGGGACTGCCTAAACTTCTTAAGCATGTTGTACTTTCTTAGATAAGGTCGTGCAGTTCAGCAGAGGAAGTGCTGTACCTTAATCTGAGATCTCAGATTTCTTTCACTGAAAGAAAGACGTGTACACGTACTGGGATTTTTTGCTAGATTTGTAAACTTTGGGAAGACATTTTATTAGTGATGGGAATTTTAAAAGCTCTTTTTTATTCACTTCTAAATTGACCTTCCTTTTACTAAGGAACCAATTTCATTTTATTAAGCAACAACCAGTATTATGACCATTAATTGCAATACATTTTCATTAAGAAGCCTCAAGAGTGATATTTGAGGAATTTGAGGGCTGTGAATTAAATAGAGTCCCATTCATTGCAACAGCAAATTGTTCTTTGATTCTTAATTATTTTTGTGAATTGATGGTTCTGCCCCATCTTAGGAATTTATATTTTAGAGTAGACTTATCCTCTTCATCTTTGTTGTTGCAGTTGAAATTTTATTAAACAAAAGTGATTTTTGTTTGGTTCTATTCCTTTGGAAACCTTGGTGTAATCCTTTTCAAAAAATACCGGGTTTTTTTCATATTGTATTTTGAGAAAATAAAATGTTCGGCTTTCCTCTCTTAGGTATAGTGCCTTTCATAATCTTTTAACATGCCTGTTAACAGATACGGAAACCAGTGAGGTCCAAACATTGTGGTGTGTGCAACCGCTGTATAGCAAAATTCGACCATCATTGCCCATGGGTGGGCAACTGTGTAGGTAAGTTTTATTAGTAATTTCTAAATATATTGTTCATTTAAATTACTCTAGGTAACTAATGAAGTACAATATTAAAGTAGGTGTAGAAGGTTCATTCTAGCACCCTACAATGCCCCTCGTTCCCCCAGTTATTTTCTGAGTGGCAAAACATCAACTCAGTTGTAAGAGAGAGGGAAAAAGCCATCATAAAATCAGTGTCTAGAAAAGATTGATATAATTTCTCTATCAATTCTCTCTGGTGCCTACTCTTTCCTATTTTATCCATTGGATAACAGTGAAATCAATAAGGAGGCAGATTGTGTTGTTTTTTTAGTTAAACTAAAGAAAGTAAAGCAATAAAAAATATTTAAAGGTTGTTATGTACAGAGGCAGAGAAGAATGACAGATAAGAACTCTACATATCTCAGTGTTCAAGAATGGCATAGTCTGAGGAAATGAACTAAGTGGTCTGAGACGTGGCCCTGGAGATTTTATGAGAGGACAGCAGGGAAACATTACAAATATTGTATGACTGTGTTGGGGAGAAGCCTTTAAAAAGTAGGATTTTAAAGTTTATAAAACTAAAGATAAAATAGGGTTATTTAAACCTCAAGGCAAATAGAATTAAAGCTCAAAATTGTGATTTATTTGGTTCCTTAAGACTCTTTTGAATGAATATCATTGCAGTCACTACATCTTTGTGTGTCATTATAAGCATTTTAATTTTAACAATTTTATTAAAACATTTATTTTCTTGAAGAACATTTTGTAAAATAAATAATGTATGTGATTATTGTCCAAGGTGTATCTCACTTTTCATGGAATTTCCCCACCCCTACCTCACCCCTAGGTGTATTTCCAGTTGTTTTTTCTTAGCTAAAAAAAATTGCTTCTGTTTTGTTCTTTAGGTGCAGGCAACCATAGATACTTTATGGGCTACCTATTCTTCTTGCTTTTTATGATCTGCTGGATGATTTATGGTTGTATTTCTTGTGAGTACAGTTAGTTTTTAATCTTCTTAAAACACGTGTTTGCATACTCATGCTTTACCATATTAACAAAAAATACGATAATGTCAAATGTCTTTTAACTAAAAATTATGGTTTGGGGCACCTCACTACAATGAAGCATAAAGAAAAAATAGATATAGAACTGTCAAACATGTTCAACATAGAGTATAAGAAACAGAATTATCAGTTAATTATCTTTTTAATAGGCTTTGAAAAGCTTCTGGGTAAAAAACACCAACATTTTTCACATCACATGCTTGCTTTACTCTAGTAGTTTATAGACTTTGTGATTGTGCTAGTTGCTCTTTCTTACCAAACAGCTGGGAAAATAAAGTTAAGTTTGCACAGAACTTGAAATGTTTTGAAGAGTAAGGTATAATTATTGCCTATTAGAGAATGTTTAAAAGGTTAAGAATAAGTTGTCATTCAGTGATCATATGGGTATAGTATCTTAGAAGAAATGATGGGGTT